>NC_035178.2:30860117-31469820 GCF_001659605.2 Manihot esculenta | reverse complement strand
TATTTTATGGTTTTAAGTACAAAGAAAATGTTTTTACATGAAAATAGCTTTGGAGGCAGACCCAGGTTCGGCCGCCGAAACTCAAGTTCGGCCGCCGAACATGCATGCACTTCGGGAGTGCCTTAGGCCCCCGAAGGGCATAAGTGAGGAAAGTCCAGGTTCGGCCGCCGAACATGGCATGCATGCGGAGGCACGTTCGACCCCCGAAAGTGGCCTGGCCAGCCACCTATAAAGGGGTGCCTTAGCCGAAAAGGGCGAGCTTTTCTCCCCATTTTCGGCCAAGGTGAGCTCTCCGCCGTCCCTCACTAATTTTGAGTTCTTCCTTCCATTTTCCATGATTTTTATGAGTTTGTAACTTTGGTTTTGAAGATTTTTGAGCTTTGAGCAAGTTTTGAAGCTTGGAAGACCCAAAACCTCTTTTCCTTTGTTCTCCAAGTTTAGATCGTCTCTCTCTCGATCTTCAAGAGGTAAGAGCCGATCTTGAGCTCATTTTATCTTTTAAACAAGTTTTGAGAGGTTTTATGGGGTAGTAATGCATGTTTAGGTTAGTTGAACATTATTAGGTTTTATGTGAGTTTGTGGACAATGTGTGATGTTTGAGTATGTTTCATGTGTTGTAGTTGGGGTTTAGGATAGTTTGAGACCCCTAGGTGTTGATGTATGAATGTATGCATGTTTTGGTTGAGTTGTATGCATGATTGAATGGATTGGGAAGCGAAATGTGCATGAGAGCCGAGTTTCTGCCACTTGGGAGAAACTCAGGTTCGGCAGCCGAAGGGACTTTCGGCCGCCGAACCTGCCTGTGAGGCCAGCCTTTCGGCTGCCGAAGCCTGCCCCCGAAAATGGACTTTCGTCTCTGAAGGGCACTTTCGGCCGCCGAAGGTGCCGCCGAACCTGCCTGACTTTCGGCTCTTGAGGGACTTTCGGCCGCCGAACCTGCCGCCGAAAGTGCCCTATTCAGCCTTCCTTTGCATGATTTGTATGATTGTTTTGAGATGTTTTAGGGGGTTTTTGGGGAGTGTTTTAGAGTCATATTTATGTATGTTTGGTCCCTCATTTGAGTCCACCTGTGTAGGTTTGGACCCGAGGAACTGAGGACCTCAGCAGTGACAGCTGCTTCAGAGTCTTGTCAGAGTCAGCCAGAGGTGAGTAGAATAAACTCTTATGTTTTAAATAAATAAAAAAAATTTAGCATGAATCATGCATCATGAATGCCATATGATATCCTAGGTTGTTTGCATTAGAATTCACGAATATGTTGCATTGCATATCTTGATGTTGATGTGGATGGATGTTGGATGACCCATTGGTCCTCAGTTATGATGAGATATGTTATGATAGGATATGGAAGTCCAGGTGTGGCCTGCACTACGCCCCTGGCACTATGTAAGTGAAAGTCCGGGTGTGGCCTGCACTACGCCCCCGGCACAGTTGGACATGTATGTTATGATATATGTAAGGGAAAGACCAGGTGTGGCCTGCACTACGCCCCTGGCACAGTTGGACCATGTAGAGGACCTTTGGTGACAAGTCCATCATTGATGTGATTTGTTTGTGATGTGATGCGATGCATTCCATTATAGCATATATTTTAAATGCTTTTATTATTCTCCTCACTGGGCTCTAGTAGCTCACCCCTTTCCCCTAATCCCCCAGGTTTGCAGGTACAGGGTAGACCAGGAGGTCAGCAGGAGTAAAGTTTGTTTTATGTAATAGTTAGATGTGGACATGATAAATTATTATGTAATGAAAAGGTATTGTAAAGTCATGTAATGTAATAATGATGATATTGAGATTAGAATTGTGCTTGACCATAGTATGTTGTAAATCCCTTTGATACATGATATATATATGTAAAATGTTTTATGATGGGTATGTGAGACCAAGCTTAATGTATGTTATGATACCCATTGGAGCATTTGATGAGGGTTCTAGTGGGTGGTTTATGCTTATGTTATGTGCATGCACAGGTTAAGCTTGGTCATATGAAAGAAAAAGTTTACAGTCTTTTATGTGTATGTATGATCATGTATGGGATTTGACAGGTTTACAGGTTGTATGTCAGGCTTGCTACGGGTCCCGGCGACCTTATGTCGATCTGGATCCTAGCGCCGGTAGCAGTCCGAATTTCCGGGTCGTTACATATATGATGCAGAGATTAGATTGATGATGTGGTCGGATGGGAGCTATGTTGTGATTGGTTAGACTTGCAAAGAATAAAATGTTAGGTGGTGGGTGCCCACGGCAGCCATTTCGATGCTCAAGTCAGTATATTGAAGAAGAGAATGAATGCAATGAATTTCTTAGAGTTTTGTACGAGACAATAGCATACCTTTGCCTCTGTGGTTCTTCTCTTTTTATACTGTAAGAAGTTGGAGATAAATATAGTATTTTTTGATAATCCGGCGATGATGTGGCCGGCTGCTTGATAAAGGATATCGCCAACTAATAGGTTGGTGATCTCGTGATTACAAACATAATCGGGGATACACTGGATTGTCCCTATTTAATGTAACTTTGTACCGAGACTTGTCCCAGGGGAGGATGAGTCTTGAAGACGAACCAGGTGTTTGAGATGTCCGAGTCTTTCTTCTTCAGGTGGGATCGCATTACTCACTTATCAAATTCTTATCACGTGGACCTACCTTGTGGTGACATTTCATGGCTTACTTTGATCGATTGTTATGTAGTATCAGAGGTCCCCTGCTGGTCTTCGACTTTTTAGGTTTTAAGGTGATAGTTTGTCTTGACGGTTTGGAAACGTGGTGCAATTTGGCTGATCTTTGATGTTGGCGTCGCTTTACCTACCTTTGGTTATGACGGTTGCCTTATTTCTCAAGTCATATTTAAAGTTTTGCCTGCTATGCCACTGTCCTCTGTGGAAGACATGAATGGATATACTTTCTTTTCTGTTCCTGAGAATAACCATATCTGTGTGGAGAATAACATCGTGGTCTACAAAGGGCAATTGAATGTGGGTCTTCAAAAGAAGGTGCAAGCATACTGCTTAACTTGTGTATCGGCTAAGGATTGTGATAAGTCTAACTGTAATGGTTTTCTAGTGCTATGATCCCTAGAAAGGGGGAGTGGATTGTGTAAGATTGATTCCAAGTGCCATACTAGAAAAACAGTTAGAGAAAGGATCGCCCTCATACGGTTTTTTGTGGACAGGCGACATCTTCCCGATGGATGTGGTTGAGAGGCTGAGGACAACCCTTCCCACCGGGATTATAGAAATTATTGTGTGAACTTTATGTGCAAGCATATGCACTTCCTCCAATAATAATATGGATGTTAATTTTCACTATTTCTATTATAGATGTATTTTATAATTTATTATGAGTAATTTTTGCTCATAGTCGCTTGCTTTGAATTTTTTTAAAAAAAAAATATTTTTTTTAAATGCTCAATTTTAATTTATTTTTAAAAAATTATTAAACTTTAATTTTATCTAAGAAAAGTCACAATAGTAAGTACAATTGATTCAAGTTTACCAAAATAAAAAACAAATCCTTTTAGATATTTTTTTCCTATTTTTTTTAATTTCTCTTTTTTACTTTCTCCACTTTTTCTCATTTTTACGTGAAAAAATAAATTAAAAAAATTAGTTGTTAATAAAATTATTTTTTTTCTTAAATAAATATTTTATTTGACAAATTTATTGATAACTTTATTGTTATTTTATATTTCATCCTTTTGTTTTATTGAGTACAATATTGTACTTATTAACGTTTAATTTATTAGATACAATTAGTTATTGAAATTTTTAGGGAAAATTACTTTTTAGTCCCTGAGGTTTAATGTAATTAACACTTCTGTCCCTCTATTTTGGCGACCCAACACTTAAGTCCCTCACTTTCTCTTCCGTCCAAATTCGTAGTCCTTCCGTCCATTAAAACCGTTTGGTCAAAGAGTCAAAGGTGAGATGTGATCATTTTTTCCAAAAATACCCTTCTTTCATTGTGAAATCCCATAAGAAGAAGAAGAAGAAGAAGAAAGAAGAAGAAGAAGAAGAAGAAGTTGCAGAAAGGGTAGGAAGAAAGAAGAAGAAGAAAGAAGAAGAAGAAGAAGAAAGAAGAAGAAGAAGAAGAAGAAGAAGAAGAAGTTGCAGAAAGGGTAGGAAGAAGAAGAAGAAGAAGAAGAAGAAGAGGCATTTGGGTTTGGGTTTAGTGAGGGTTAATTTTGTCAATTCACGTGTCCCAAACGGCTATTTTGGACGGAAGGACTACGAATTTGGACAGAAAAGAAAGTGAGGGACTTAAGTGTTGGGTCGCCAAAATAGAGGGACAGAAGTGTTAATTATGTTAAACCTCATGGTCTAAAAAGTAATTTTTCCAAAATTTTATATTAAAAATTACAATATCATGTAGAAAATAAATTCTCTTAAATTATCAATGAAGAATTAGAAATAAAAATTTTTATACAACAGATAAATGCAATATTACACTCTTTAGAAAATATATTTCTTTTTTTAATTATAATTATTTTAATTTTTAATATATTAATTAATGAAAATTGAACCTAAACAAAAATTAATATTAAAGTTTCAATGTATTTTTTTATAATTAATAAAGATTGATAGCAATTAAAAATTTTAAACATATCAAAATAAAAGTATGAAATATTTTTCATAATGTGTAATAAGAGGAGGTTGGATGAAAAGTTGTGCTAAAGTTCAATCTGTTATCTAGAGTTTCATGCAATTTCTCCCAAAATCTGGATATGAATTTTGATTCTCTGTCTGATATGATGGAGATAAGAATACCATGCAAACTTAAAATCTCATCAATATACAATTCTGCATATTTCTTTAGTGTATAATCAGTTTTGATTGGAAAGAAATGTATTGATTTAGTCAACCTGTCAACTAGTACCCAAATGACATCTTCCTTGCTTGGTGTGAGTGGTAATCCTATTACAAAATCCATAATAATTCTATCTCATTTCTATTCCAGCATAGAGATAGGCTGCAATAACCCTGATGAAACCTGATGTTCTGCTTTACTTGTTGATATGTTAGGCATTTGGCTACAAATTCAACTACAACTCTTTTCATACCTTGCCACCAATAGTGCACTTTCAGATCTTGATGAATCTTAGTGCTACGTTGATGCATAGCATATGGACAATTGTTCACCTCTATAAAAATGCTTGGTTTCAACTCTCCAATGTTAGGTACATATACTCTTTTATTATAGTATAAGTAGACATCATCACTAATCACATGCTTCTGCTTCTTCACCTCTTGTACCTATCTAGTCCATAAAGTTGTCTCTATATCTTCTTTTTGTGCTTCTTTAACTTCTTATAGTAAGCTTGGTCTAACTTTTTATTCTGCTATGATAGCTCTATCATTTGCTAGATTCAATTGAGTATTTGTTGCTTTTAATGCAAATAAGAATTTCTTGCTGAGTGCATTTGCTACTAGATTAGTTTACTTGGGTGTTAATCTATAGTATAATCATAATGTTTCAGCAACTGCAACCATCTTATTTATATCATGTTTGGTTTTTTCTATATAGACAAGTATTTCAGACTTTTACGATCTATATAGACATATAATTTCTCGACATCTATGTAGTGCCTCTATATTTTCAATACAAAGACTAGGGTTGCCAACTCCATATCATAGGTAGGATAGTTCTTCTCATGTGACTTTAGCTATCTAGAAGCATAGGCAACCACTTTATCTTCTTATATTAAAACACATCTAAGCCCATTGTAAGAAGTATCACTATATATCATAAATTCCTTACCATAGATAGGTTGTGTAAGTACTGGTTACAAATCATTTCTAGTATCTAGGTAGATCCAACAGACTCTTAATCTATATAGTATTGTTTAGTGGCTTCCATTCAACAATAGCTTTAATCTTTTATGGTTCTTCCTTGATTCTTTCTATTGTTGCTACATGTCCCAAAAATGCTATTTCATTGAGACAAAAAATCACATTTATTGAACTTAGCATAAAGTTACTTTTCCCTTAAAATTTGCAATACTACTCTCAAATATTTATCATTAAAGTATACCAGAATATCATCAATGAATATTACAACAAACTGGTCCAAATATGGATGAAAGGTATAGTTCATCATATCCATGAATGTTGTAGGTGCATTTGTCAATACGAATGGCATAACTAGAAGCTTATAATGTCCATTACCATGCTCTGAATGCAGTCTTAGGCACATTTGTTCCTTTAACCCTTAATTGATAGTAGCCAGATCTCAAATCTATCTTTGAGAAAACACTAACTTCTTTCAACTAATCAAACAAATAATATATCATGGATAGTGGATATTTATTCTTTATAATTATCTTATTCAACTGTATGTAATCAATACAAAGTTGGAGAGATCCATCTTTTTTTTCATAAACAGTACTGATACACTCAAAGGTAAAACACTAGGCTGAATGAAATCCTTATCAAGTAACTCCTATAACTGTATTTTCAACTCTTTTAATTATGTAGTAGCTATTCTGTAAGGAGCAATAGAGTTAAGTGTAAAATCTAGTGTAACTTCTATAGCAAAATCCACTTCTCTTTCTATAGGTAACCCTAACTCTATAGGAAATACATTTGGGAGATCACTTATTATGGGCGGATTTGACACATTAGGGCTTTCTTTCTCAGTTTCAACTGCACTAGCTAGATAGGTTGTAAAATCCTTCCTAATCAACCTACTAGCCATAGTGATAGATATGACAAAAGAGAGGTAATCTGACCTCTCACCCACAACTACAACCTCAGAACTCTCTGGTGTTTTGAGTGTATCTCATTTTAATTTACAATCAATTATAACCTCCTGTTTAGAAAACCAGTCCATATCTAAAATTGCATCAAATTCTCTAAAAGATAGCTCTATCAAGTAAACTAAAAAGGTGTGACCTTGCACACGTATAAGACAATCTCTATAAACTTTATTCACAATCACAAAATATCCTAAGGGATTGATCATTGCTATGTCATGTTCTAAGTGTTTTACTTGAATTCCTTTCTCATTAGTGATGGATATGATAATGTATGAATGTGTAGGACCATGATCAATTAAAGCATAAATGTATTTACCAACGACAGAAAATTTACCAACTACAGAAAATTTACCAGCTATGACATCTGATTTGTCCTAATCTTTCTTTGTGAGAATAACGTATGCCTTAATAGGTGTTCTCGTGCTTAGTTTGTCCACTATCTTTGATACTCTTTGACTCTAAGCACTGTTAAATTCACCTCTGCGCTTACCTCTGCCTCTAGGGCTCATTAGCATAAACCTCTCTATCGATGCAGACTGGCCTCTGGGATAGTCTTTCATAAAGTGATTTGTGCTCCCTTACAAGTAGCAATCCCAGTCAATCTCCTGTATGATCTTCCATGTCTCCTACCACAATGCTTATATATTAGTGGCAAACCTCTACCTAGTCCTTCTGTACTAGCTCTTGACGTAGTCTGTTGTTTAAACCTCATTATTGAATTTTGCCCAAGCCTTTAACTTTGTATGGGTAGCTTTCTCGGTTCTGTCTGTTGAAAATCTCTCTATCTCTTACTAGTTGTTAGAGATGTAGAGGACTGTCCATGATACTAGCTTTAACCCCTCTTTTGTGCCCCTTTTATTTTCTACTCTAATCTTCTTCTTTGAGTTACTCTAAGTTGTAGGCTATCTCCACCAGAATTGAAAATTCCCTTATGTGTATAGTTGTAAGATATATTCTGATATCAATATGTAAATCTTGCTCGAAGCACTTACATCTTTTCTCCTTTGTAATGACATCTCACCCTCTCCTCCCAAAGCTCAATTATTAAGAAGTGGCAAACATGGCATAAAAATCAAGGTGCAAAAGGGAATCAAGAAGCAAATGGAAACCTTGTAACCTTTGAATTTAAATCTCTGCTTTTGAAAACTATGTTTTTGATGAATTATGAACAATTTCTTTTTGGATAATTTTACTTCTGTTTCCTTTTTTGCCGATGACAAAATGGGGGGCCAGTATGGTTGTGTTGTGTTTATTTTGATAATTTTTGTTTGTTTTTACTGTTTATTAGTGATAACTAGCTTAATCTGTTAATAGGTTATGAATATCTTCTTAAAAATGCTAGTTGGTATCTACTTACAGAAATGAAATGGAACATTTTCTAAATATGTAAATTCTTTTGAGCATGCCTTGTTTGAATATGATTTTGTTTATTGGCTTTTTGCTCCCTGAGAATCATGATTGGATATAAGCATTAGTCTTAAGGGGAGTTAATTTTTCATTGTTACATAAGCATATATTTGTGCATACATATAGGGGAAACTTTCTAGCTCTTGCTTAAATTACAATACATATTTTATTAAAACTTAATTTTCTTTGAAACTCAATAAATTTTGTAATCATCAAAAGGGGGAGATTGTTAGCCCCATAAGCTGTGAAAGAGCTTAATTTTAATGATACCAAAAGTTAATGAGTCTATCTACCTAACAATCTTCAGATGTTTAAGTTGAAAATAGATTATCTAAATGTTGAACATTCGATGAAGTTACTACAACAGAAAAGAAGAGAACAATGAAAATAACTCAAGATGAATCAAAGGAAAAGACCTTCAAGATGAGTATATCACTATAGTTAAATGTAAGAAGAATTAAGTGAAATGATGAGCCAATACTTGGTCATAAAAATTATTTTTTGATGCATTAAAGTTGTATTAGTGTATTAAGCATTTCTTGAAATTCAAAGTGATTTTTAAGATTTAAAAAATATCGAGAAACCAAGTGTTTGAAATAAATTGAGTTAGTTATCTATTTTCTTAACTAACTTTTTTCAAAGGCTAAAATTAGATATCTTTTTTTTTTTTTTTGAAATGGGGACTAGGGATTGGGGGAGTAGAATCTGATACCTTCCAGATTTACTCAGATGCACTTACCACAAGGCTAAGTCTGTGAGTGCAATTAGATATCTAATTTTATAATGCTTTTATATTTAGGTATTTAATTTCTATATGCTTTTTTTTTGGATAACTAATTTTAGTCTATATATTACTTGATTTTAGTCTATATGTTTTCAACATTACAATGGCTACTTTTTGAAAAATTTATTATCATTGAATAACCTTTGTAGCTGATATGAAAATTTTTCTAACATCTATATACAAGAGATCATTTGTCTTCATAAATTCTTAATGAAAGTATTAATATTCTAAGGGGTGCTTACAATCTCACTTACTTGCTTACATTTAATGACACTAATCCTCGTTTGCAAATTTTTCCTCTATATTCTTTGTAACATTCTCTTGTAATTGCTGAGAGTTGTTGAGAATGAGTTTTTAATTCATCCGAAACTTATTTAAGGTTTGATCAAGTGAGTGTATTCGCTTGATAGAGGTTGTTAAACAGCTATTAAAGCAGTTGAAATATAAAGGCAAGCTCTAGTACCACTATTGAAAATAAACAACAAGCTTTAATACCAATATTGAAATTAGAATAAAAAATAGATATTTAGAACTAAAATTAGATATTCTAAAATAGAAAATAAATATTTAAACTCAGAAAATAGAGCATATGATTAAGTATAAAAATATCAAATGTCTGGTACTAAAATCAAAGATTCAAAAGCTGTAACTTCATCAAACACATAATAAAAGATTCAAAATGGCCTAACAAAAGGGAGAAAAAGATGAATAGAAAATAAACACCAAACTTCAATAAAGAAAAATAGAGTAATACAAATAATTTTTTTCTTCTTTTTCTTCTTCATCTTCCTTCTTATAGGTAAAAGAGAAGTCTTGCAAAACTTAACAACCCATACTTAGGTATGGTTATATTTCTTGCCTTATACTCAAATATTTTATTTTATTTTATTTTTCATAAAATACACCCGATCAAAAAAACTTGTTACAGCAAAATATCTCAGCTGCCAATACTCCTCATTGAGAATTTTGCTGCAAATTATGGAGCTTCTCCTTAAATGCAGTCAAATATTCACCACTATTAAAAAAATTTGAGAAGAGAATAGATATCTAAATACTGAAATTAGATATTGGAATTGAAACTAGATATCTAAAGCCAGTGACAAAACTGAGAAACAAACATAACAAGCTTAGTAGATTTTCTCTAACTCTCTCCTTAAACAACAGATCATAAAAAGAAATGACAAAAAGCTTTTTAATAAGATAGTTTTAAATTTCAGTAGTTTATGGACAAGTATAGGGTTCCTTTCATAAAATGTTCTACAATTTATGGATAAACATAAGGTCCCTTCCACAAATTTTACTGCAGTTTATAGAGATGCATTTGATCCCTTCAACAATTTTTTTTTCTCAGTAATTTCGAGATATGATAGTCTTATACCTTAGGTTAAAGACATGATGGTATGAAACAATAGTTTAAAGACATGATGGTTTCAATCACAATTTAAAAATATAATAGTCTCTTCAATAAATTTAGATTTTATAGACATGCAAGTCTCGCACAAATTTTAGAAATCCTCTCAAACAAAAAGATACAAACTAAAAACAACAAACTTGATAAAACAAGCTTCATTACAAGCGTAGAGATTTTATTGTCATCGGAGTTTTCAAACTAATCTATTGAGAAACAATATCAAAACCTTCCTCATACACATTATTGACCTTTTTTTATTTTGGTAAATTTGACCCTATTGTACCATATTATTATTTAACTTTTTTTTAAATAAAATTAAAGTTTGATAATTTTTTTTAAATAAATTAAAATTAAATATTTAAAAATATATATTTTTTTTAAAATGAAAATAAAAAAAGAATGAAATTCAAAGGCAAGCGCCCTATGAATAAAAATTACCCATAATAAATTATAAAATATATTTATGATAAAAATAGTGAAAAGCAACTATAATTAATTATTTAACTTTTCAACCGTTAGATGTAATCATTTGACTTTTTATGTAACCGTTAGGCCATCTCCAACGCTGCGCCAAATCCCATTTTGGCGTTAGAGATGGCCCTCCAACGCAGCGCCAAAATCCACGGGATTTTGGCGCTGAGCTACAGTGCCACGCCACTGTAGCAGCGCCATTTCCTCTCTTCTTTTTTTTTTTTTTTTAATTTATAATATAATTTAAATTTTATATTTTTTATGATTTATAATATAATTTAAAATTTATATATATTTTTAATTAAATTTAATTTTTTTACTCTCATAATTTATTATATTTTTAATTTATTTTATATTTTTATAATTATTAAAATTTAATTTATATTTTTAATTTATTTTATATTTTTATAATTATTATTTAATTAATATATTTTTATAATTAATATATTTTTATTTGTTTATTTATAAAATAATTAAATATTTGAATATTGAATGAAAATATAAAATATATAAGTATTTAGAGTGAATATATAAAATTATATAAATTTTTTGAGTAAAATATATAAATAAAATTAAAGTAAAATAAATAATATAATATTAAAGAGATGAAAGAATATAAATAAAATATTTTTTTTGGTGTTAAAAATGGTGCAGAAGGTTGGAGATAATATTGCACTATTTTAGTGCAAAGCACCAAAATAGTGCAAAAAATGGTGCACAGGGTTGAGGATGGCCTTAGATGTGTCCTATGATTTTTTTTATTTGTTAGATGTAATCATTATTTAGTATAGGATTATAATTAATTTGTAGCTATTTTATAAATAAAAATTAAATTAAAATTATATATATATATATATATATAATTTTATTTTTTATTTAGAAGTTAATCTTATTTTATTATTCTATTTATTTTAATTTATATTTTTATTATTTTAATTTCAATATTTTTTTTATTTAAATCGAATTGCAATGCATTTAAACAATAATATTAATTTCATATAATTACATTATATTATATCATAAAATAGTGCCAATAATATTTAGTTCCATTATTATTTTTCATTAAAACATGTTTATTATTACTAACAAGTTTACATTAATAAAAATGTAAATTTCGTGAACGTTGTTATGCATATCTAATATTTGATGTATGTTTTTACTTGAAAATAATATATTTATAATATAGTATTAAGAAAAATAAATAATGAAATTTTAAAAAGAAATATAAAGTTTATTTTCCACATTTGTAAGAATATCTTTTGATTTTTTTAAATAAGTTTCTTGATGAAAAATACTAAATATCTTTTGGTTCATTTTTTTATTCAAATTATTATTAAATTTAAAAAAAATAAAAATATATTTTACTCTATTTTTTTATATAAGATATATAAGTTTGTGAGATTTTATTCTTTTAATAAATTAAAAGAGCCCCAATTTAAATTTATTATTAAAAATAAATATATTCATATATTTGATAATAAATATCTTGTAATAATATTTATGTTATTTAATAATGTTTAATATTTTATAAGTTGATAAAATGAGTAATTATTAAAGCGTAAATTTTTATATAGTTATAAGGAATTATATTCGTAATATATCTTATAGGGTGTTTTCTTTATAATTTTTTTTAATTTTTTATAATATGATAAAATATATACTTTATATTTAATTAGATGTGTATCATTTTTAATTAATAAATTTTAAAACTAAATTTTAACCACTAATGTCAAATGTATTTTTTTAAAAAATATTTTTTAACAATTTCATTTGTGTTAATAATTTTTTAAATTGTAATAACGTAATTTAGGAATACCTAAGATTAAAAATTTTAAATTATTTAAACTTTAAAATTAATGTAAGTAATATTTTTTACTTAATATGAATAAGAATGTATATTTATATATATAACATAATAATATTTATAAAAATTAAATAATTCTTATCCGTAGTTGTTTAATTTTAAGATTTATTTTATTTACATCAATCAAGTTTAATTTTATTTTATATGAAATCATTTTAATTTGCTCTTTGCAAATATTCATATTACCAACTATTTTGTCCATTTTCTCTCTTCATTTTACCTTCTTTATATTTAATTAATTGATAATTATTTACTAATATAATTATTTTAGCTTTAAAATACTTTTATTATTAAATTCTACGATCAATTATAATATATTTGCTATTTAATGATAATTTGAATATAAATTTGAAATTGAAAAACATTCTCTGAGTAAACTAAAAGTTTAAGAATTTATACTAAAATTAATTAGTTAATTATCAATATATTTATTAGGTTTATATATATATATATATATATATATAACATTAAATAATTTAAATTCAATAATGGATTCAACCTAAAAATATATGAAAAAATATTCCCAAGAGTAAAGCATATAGGAAAGGTATATGATGAAAGCATATAAGAGATGGACTTTCATCACAAACTTTCTAGATTTAGCTTGAATGTTGGAGGGTTCTCACCTCTAGCAGTCCAAAAAGAATCCTAAACATTTTCTTTTATTTTGTATGTCCTATGCAAGTTTGAGATTTGTGGGTTCTCATCATGGTAAAACTATAATAAAAAATTTATTCATCAAAATAGTATTTGATGACAGCCGTATTCTTTTTCCTGGTCTGGGGCCAAGCCTAGGATACCGGCCCATTATCCAGAGGCTCTCAAGCCTTATACATGCACCCAGTCCGGCTCGCTCGCTCTAAGGCCGAGCTCCATTTAAATTCCTCCGTCAGGCCGGCCTAACCCCACAGACCCAACCAGCAGATCCCCCCGGGCTCCGTCATACCTTATCTTCCGGCTCAGCCCGGAATCAGGAGGGAGATCTACCTGTTCCTCATGTGGGTCCATCTGCATGCACGCCCAGAAAGAATCGGAGGCCGTTACGCATAAGTCAGGGATCTGATATTCTCGTACGACCGTATCACCGTAGCAGGGACAGGTGGCCCAATGACGCACATTCTGTTACACGTCACTAGCAGACAAAAGAAAACATATATAAGGAAGAATACTCTCCTCTAGGTTTAAGTTTTTTCCATCATTACAAAACCTCTGTAAAAACCCTATTTTCTGGATCTCAGATCATCAAGTGGCGCCGTCTGTGGGAACGAAGGAGATCTTTTCATCACCGGAGTTCCACTCTTGCAATACCCACTGAGATCCACGATGGCTAATCACAACAAAAATTTCATTCCAAACGACCTGAGCTCTGCCTAAGAGGGGCAGCAGTTCTCTTTTTCCAGTCCCACAACTCCAAACAACCAAACACCAATCCCTTTTAACCCCTCGCCGAGCTTGGCGGGAACCCGCCCGGAGCTGCTTTATCCAACTAGGATCTGCAAACCATGGCCTTTCAACTGCAAAGTACCGCTCACTAGTTAGGACAGATAATGCAACAAAGGGGCCTTAACACCCCAATGAATGTGTCACCAGTGATAGAAGAACCTAGAACCAATGAGTCTCGCCAACCTACCCTCAATCCTCCTCAGACAACCAGTCGGGAAATAGGAGAGAGAAGCAAGAGGGCCGGCAGAGAAGTAGAGCCAGAAGCAAGGGTTCGCGAGAGGAGAGTGAGGGAGTTAATCGAGAATGATGAAGTTGATAGTTATTCTGCTGGGACCACAGGAAGAATGGGAAGCGAGACCTGGGAAGAGGAAGGTCACGCGGAGAAAAGGCCCAAGCAAGAAGAAGAGAGCGTAGACCAAAAGCTGCAGAGGATGAGAGAGCAACTTCTGGCTGAACTAGGGACGAAGGACCCCAACCAAACTGTTCTGCCTACCTCTTCACCCTTCTCTAGGTGGGTACAACAAGAGACCGTCCCCAAAAAATTTATGATGCTGCCTATGGCCGCATATGACGGAGCGGGAAACCTACGGGAGCATGTCCTGAACTACAAGACTTTCATGGAGCTACAGACCTTGTCAAATGCCTTGATGTGCAAGGTATTCCCGACGACACTCTCGTGGTTTAATAACCTTGAGGCCGGGAGTATCAGCAGCTTTGGAGATCTGGCCACTCGCTTCATCAGCCGGTTCATTACTGGGGTGCCCGCAGATAGGAAGACGAGCTACCTAGAGACAGTCAGACAGAGAAGGGATGAATCCCTCAGGGAATACGTTGCCCTTTTCAATACAGAGGCTTTGCAGATCCCTGAGCTCGATGAGGGCAGAGCAGTGGAGGCCATGCAGAAAGGGACGACCTCGCCCGAGTTCTTTGGCTCGTTGAGCAGGAAGCCTCCCACCTAACTAGCCGAACTGATGAAGCGAGCTGAAAAATACATAAGGTAGGATGACACCTTGGTGACAAGCAGGTTCGCCAGGGGAGCGACAGATAAGGGGAAAGCCCCAGAGGAAAGGAGGCCGGAGCGGCACGAGAAGAAACATGGCAAGAGGCTTGAGCCTTACAGACAACCCTAGGAACGAAGGGACCAAAGATCTCTCCCTCCTCGGGTCTCAGAATAGAAGCCCCTCCCACTATGGGTTCCAAAGAAGCCAACCCCCCTCAACGTCTCTAGAGCCGAAGTGCTCATGGCCGTCCAAGACAAGGACTTCCTCCAATGGCCTAGGCCTATGAAAACAGAAGCAAACCAGCGAGATCCCGACAAATATTGTCAGTACCATCGCACGCACGGCCACCACACGAACAACTGCTTCCAGCTAATCACGGAGATCGAGAGGCCGATAAAAAGAGGGCATCTCAGGAACTTCGTAAAGAAACCGGAGGGACAGAGGCCTCTGCCCAACTCGGCAGTCCAAGTGTCGAGGAGAACGGGAGCTGGACCAGTGAATGATGGATCCAGTGGGACCATCAACATGATTGTTGGGGGAACAGGAGGTCGGATGAGCCGTAGGGGTAAGAAGAGGAGCCGAGAAGGGGAAAGCAGCAGCGCTGAGATCATGCAGGTCATCGAGCACTCTCCAGGGGCTATCACTTTCTCTCCGAAGGATGCCCAAGGTGCTCAGATGCCTCATGACGATGCTCTTGTCATCGAAGCCGTCATTCACAACTACCGGGTCAAGAAAATCCTAGTGGATGATGGAAGTAAGGTGAACCTATTGCCCTACCAAGTTTTCCAGCATATGGGAATCCCCAAGGAGCAGTTGGTCCGGGATCAGGCACCAATCAAGGGGATCGGAGGAGTACCAGTGCCCGTTGAGGGGAAGGTAAAGCTGGCTCTCACTTTAGGCGAAGCGCCAAAAAATCGCACTCACTACGCGGTGTTCTTTGTAATACCCAGCTAGAGTCCGGCATCGGAATTCCTGTAGTCTGGTGGAATCTCGGGTGTCGGGATTCTCTAGAAGGGTATTAGATATGTTTTAATGTTTTAAAGTATGTTTTTAGAAGATTTAAATGTTTTATGTTTAAAAGAAAATGAGTTTTGAAAGAAAAAGAACCAAGGCAGATTTGCCAGGTTCGGCCGCCGAAGTTGAGTTTCGGCCGCCGAACTTGCATGGCATTCGGCTTCACGTTTGGCCGCCGAAGGTGGTCTGGCCAGCCACCTATAAATGGTCAAAGGTCGGTGATTTCGATCATTTTTTCCATTTTTGCCGACCAAAGGTGAGGCTGAGGTTCTCCTTGGGTGATTTTCACGTTTTCTTCAAATCATTCAAGGTTTTAAATGAGTTTTATGTTGTTTTGAAGATTTTGAAGCAAAGTTGTGAGGTTTGGAGAGATTGGATTGGATTTCCTTGCATCTCTAAGTTCTCGCCATCAAACCCTCGTTCTTCAAGAGGTAAGCATGGATCCTCACTAGTTTTGATGTTTAAAGAAGGTTTTGAAGGGGTTTGTATGGGTTTAGGAGAGTTTTGCATGAGTTGCATGAAGAGGAGGATTGAGTTGACCTTGAGCCATAAGCATGTTTATGAGTCTCTTTTGGGGTTTTGAGTAAGTTCTAAGCCCCTATATGTGTGTGGAAGTGATTGTGTGTGTTTTGGAGAGGTAAGGAATAGTTATGCATGATTAGGGTATATGGGGTGTTTTTGGTGTTTAAGTATGTTTATGTGTTATATGTTATGTTTGTTGGGGTTATAGGCTAGTTTTAGACCCCTTTGTGCATATACAAGTGTATATGTTTGTTGAGGAGTTGTGTGTGCATGTTGCGTGAAGGATTGGAGGAGTTTTGCATGAAGCAGAGCAGGTTTCTGCCCTTCGGGAGAAACCAGGTTCGGCCGCCGAAGAAGGGTTCGGCCGCCGAAGGTGCTGAGGAGGTGGTTTCGGCTGCCTAAGCTTGCCTCCGAAAATTGGGACTTTCATCTCTGGAGGGAAGGTTCGGCCGCCGAAAGTGCTGCCGAAGGTTGAGTTTCGTCTCTGGACGAGACTTTCGGACGCCGAATGTGCACCCGAAGGAGAATAAGGGACTTTCGGCCGCCGAAGGATGAGGTTCGGCCGCCGAAAGTAGGTGAGTTTCGTCTCTGGACAGAAGTTTCGGCCGCCGAACCTGCCGCCGAAAGTGCCCTGTCCAGCCTCCATTTGCATGCTGTATGTGTTTGTTTTAGGAGGTTTTAGAGGGGCTTTGGGGAGTTCTTAAGAGTTGTTTATGAGTTAGTTTGGTCTTTCATGTAAGTCCGTCTGTGTAGGAACAGATCAGAGAAAACAGGAAGATCAGCAGTAAAGCACTGCTACAGAACCTGCAGAGTCAGTCCAGAGTCAGCCAGAGGTGAGTGGAACTAACTATGCATGTTTTAAAATTAAAGATAATAATGTTATGAGCATGTGACACGCATCATGATTGCCATGTAATAGTAGGGTGTTGCATTAGAATTCACGAATATGTTGCATTGCATAATTTGATGAATATGTGGATGAATGTTGGATGATCCTTAGCCCTTGATAGTAGATAAAATGCTATGATAGAGATATGGCATATGATAGCCATTCCAGGTCGCTCCTGGATAGTCCAGGTCGCTCCTGGTACTATGATATAGTTAAGCAGATGAGATAAGAGAAGACTTGGGAGGCCTAATCGCCCCAAGCACAGTTGGGTATGTATGTTGTGATTCCGTTAAGAGCAGTCCTGGGAGGCCTAATCACCCCAGGCATAGTTGGTCATATCATTACACGCAGTGGTAGAGGGCTATTGGTGACAAGTTCATCCGTTTGATGATTTATTTGTGATGTGTTGCATTACATAATAGCATATAATTAATGAATTGTTTTATTGTTCTGCTCACTGGGCTAGTATAGCTCATCCCTCTCCCTTAACCCCAGTTTTGCAGGTTCAGAGTCCAGAGAAGGGTGTCAGCAGGGTACAAAGGAAAGAAGAGATTATGTAATAGTTAGTATGGACATGTATTGTAATGAGATAGAGTTATGTACAGTGTATAGATGGTGCTTGATGTATAAGAATTGATATCCCTTTGAGTTATACATGATCCTTTTATGTAAATGTTTTATGTTTTATGAATGAAAAACCCGGCTTAGCATATTATGAGTATGAACTGCCTCGAGCCAAGATGAGAGCTCTGGCAGGTTGTTACGGTAAAAAGAATAGAGTAAGCACAGGTTAAGCCGTGGAGAAAGAAAAGTTTTAAGTTTTACAGGAAAATGTATGATCATGTATGGGTTTTTCACAGGTACACAGAAGTCACAGTAGGCTTACTACGGGTCTAGGCGGCCTTAAGCCGATCTGGATCCTAGTGCCGGTAGCAGTTCGGTTTTCGGGCTGTTACATTCTTTGTGGTCAAACTCCCCCTGAGCTACAACGCGATACTGGGAAGACCTGCACTGTTCGATTTCGAGGCCGTCACAAGCATCAGATACCTGGCCATGAAATTCCCAACGGAGGCAAGAGTAGGAGTAGTCAGGGGAAGTCAGGAGGAGGCAAGAGCGGTGTACTTAGCCACAGTGGCCGAACTGAGCTCGGCAGGAGAAAAACTTGACTCTGAGGTGCTAGAGGTTAGAGATGAGGAGAAAGAGGCCAGGACCGAGCCGGTCGGAGAGCTGGAGACTTTTCCTTTATCAGAAGCAGAAACAGATAAGGTCTTGAGTCTCAATGCCGGCCTCACTAAAGAACAAAAGACTGAAGTCATGGCCCTGATCCGAGGTCACGCATCGAGCTTCGCCTGGAAGCCTTCGGATATGCCCGGAATTGACCCTGAAGTAATGACACACAAGCTGAATGTCTTCCTCGAGGCCAGACCGATAAAGCAGAGGAGGAGAATAGTCGGAAGAGAGAAGCAACAGACCATGAGGGAGGAGGTCAAAAAGTTGGAAGAGGCCAGGTTTATTAGGGAAGTGATGTATCCACAATGGTTAGCAAATCCTGTATTAGTCAAAAAAGCCAATGGCAAATATAGGATGTGTATAGACTTCATTGACCTGAATCAGGCATGTCCCAAGGATTGTTACCCCCTCCCTGATATTAATAAAATGGTCGATTCCACGGCCGAATTTGATTATATGTCATCTTTGGATGCAATGTCTGGTTATCATCAAATCCCTATGGACAGGTCGGACGAAGAGAAGACTTCGTTCATAATAGAAGATGGAACTTACTGCTATAAAGCCATGCCCTTCGGATTGAAGAATGCCGGGGCAACTTACCAAAGACTGATGAATAAAATTTTCAAAAATCAGTTCGGCAGAAACGTTGAAGTTTATGTAGACGACATGGTAGTCAAGAGCCCAACTTTCCAACAACACAAGGCGGATTTGGGAGAGGTATTCGGGGTGTTAGAACAGTACAGAATGAGACTGAACCCAGCGAAATGCGCCTTCTTCATCAGGGGAGGAAAGTTCCTAGGGTACATGGTGAGTGGAAAAGGCATTGAGCCCAACCCAGAGCAAGTGGAAGCTATCCTGAATATGCTAGGGCCTACCTGTGTGAGGGATGTCCAGAGACTTACTGGGAGAGTGGTAGCGCTCAACCGGTTCATGTCGAGGTCGGCAGAAAAATGCTTGCCATTCTTTAAGAAGTTGAGAAAAGTGCCGAACTTCGAATGGACCGAGGACTGCCAAGAAGCTTTCAAGGAGCTCAAAAGCTATCTCAGCTCGCCTCATGTGCTTAGCAGTCCATTGGAAGGGGAAGAGCTCCTAATCCGCATTGCAAAATTATATCAAAACCTTCTTCATATACATTATTGACCTTTAAAAGGTAGTTATGTAGAGATTAGTAAAATTATTTTTAAACTTATAAAAATATAAATATAGAACAAAATTAATTTTGTAAATAAATAACTAAAAATTTGATAAAAATAAATTAATTAATGAAATTTCTTTTTGCTAACAATTTAATTTTATAAATCATGTTAAATTTTTGAAAGCTACAATTTTAAATTGTATAAGTAGTTTCATGTATATAAAAATTCTTTATTTCAATATTAATCAATAGTTTTTATTTTTTAAAATAAAAATTTATCACTTGAGTGACGAAAAAATTATGCTTTCAATATTAATTAAATAAAGTATTTTTAAAATAGATATCATTAACCTCCTCTTATTACATATTATAAAAGGTATTTCATACTTTTATTTTGATATGTTTAAAATTTTTAATTGCTATCGATCTTTATTAATTATAAAAAATACATTGAAACTTTAACATAAATTTCTATATATCTGGTTCAATTTTCATTAATTAATATATTAGAAATTAAAATAATTATAATTAAAAAATATATATTTTTCAATATTGAATTTATTAAAGCTTATCGTATAAAATTTTTTATTTTTAATTTTGCATTGGTAATATAAGAAAATTTATTTTCTACATAATATTGCACTTTTTAATATAAAATTTTTAATAATTAATTATATCTAATAAATTAAACTTTAATAAATACAATGTTGTACTCATAAAAAAATAGGATGAACTATAAAATAATAACAAAGTTATTAAATAAAATATTTATTTAAGAAAAAAAGATAATTTTATTAATAACTCATTTTTAATTTATTTTTTCACATAAAAATAGAAAATGAAGATATTTATTTTTTTTTATTTTGTTAAACTTGAATCTATTGTACCATATTATTATTGTGACTTTTTTAAAATAAAATTAAAGTTTAATAATTTTTTTAAAATAAATTAAAAAAATAAAAAAAAAGAAGAAATTCAAAGGCAAACACCTATGAGTGAAAATTACCCATAATAAATTATATGTATGATAGAAATAGTGAAAATCAAGATCCATATTATTATGTAAAGAAATAGGATTACAGAAATGGAAACTGATTACGTTGTATCAACTAAGTCTAAAGCCCATATGCAAATGGCTTTTGACTAAGCATTTTTTGAAGATATCTCGCTCAGATCTCTACCACTACCTCCTCAGAGAATGCGTCCACCAAGACATACTGCAGAATTACATTGGCTTTGACAACAATAATCAATTGTGGTATCACACCAGTCCCATTTACTACAACATTGTTCAGCTGAAGTAGGGAGCAAAAGGAAAGTAAACAAAAAAGAATCTATAAAAGTGAAAACTCTCATATCTCTATATATATGATTTAATATAATTCTAAATGATGAAGTGAAGACTTTTGTAATTACAAATTGGTATACAAACATTATCTAATAATGTTTAATATTTTATAAGTTGATAAAATGACTAATTATTGAAGCGAAAATTTTTATATAGTTATAAGGAATTATATTCGTATTATTAAAAATTTTTATAATTTTTATAATTTTTTATAATATTATAAAATATATACTTTATATTTAATTAGATGTGTATCATTTTTAATTAATAAATTTCAAGACTAAATTTTAACCACTAATGTCAAATGTATTTTTTTTTAAATATTTTTTAACAATTTCATTTGTGTTAATAATTTTTTGAATTGTAATAACGTAATTTAGGAATACATAAGATTAAAAATTTTAAATTATTTAAACTTTAAAATTAATGTAAGTAATATTTTTTACTTAATATGAATAAGAATGTATATATATATATATATATATATATATAACATAATAATATTTATAAAAATTAAATAATTCTTATCCGTAGTTGTTTAATATTAAGATTTATTTTATTTACATCAATCAAGTTTAATTTTATTTTATATGAAATCATTTTAATTTGCTCTTTGCAAATATTCATATTACCAACTATTTTGTCCATTTTCTCTCTTCATTTTACCAACTTTATGTTTAATTAATTGATAATTATTTACTAATATAATTATTTTAGCTTTAAAATACTTTTATTATTAAATTTTACGATCAATTATAATATATTTGCTATTTAATGATAATTTGAATATAAATTTGAAATTGAAAAACATTCTCTGAGTAAACTAAAAGTTTAAGAATTTATACTAAAATTATTATTATTATTATTTTTTTTTTTTGAAAATGAGAGAAATATCATTAACTTAAAGCGATCAAAGAAACTATATGAGGAGGAGGGACATGAACCCAAACTCCTTGACCTGACTCAGAATGAGCCGATGTTGCTAGAATATGAGCGACATCATTTGCAGACCTGTGAATAAAACCACATATTGCTTCTTCATAACTGGATAGAAGCAATTTACAATCTTGAACCAAAAGACCAAAAGGTGATAAATCATCTAACGAAGCATTATTAATGGATACAATAAGAACCTGAGCATCCGTTTCGAAAAGAACTCGATCCCATCCGCACTCTTTAATTCAGCTCAACGCCTCTCGAAAAGCCATTGTCTCAGCACACTTAACCTTCATCTGACTGTAAAAACAACCTACTTTAGCCGCCATAAATCTACCATTAGCATCTCGGACTACACAACCAAAACCTAGTGAACTTCGTTGTGAGTTAAAGAGGCGTCAATATTAACCTTAATCCAACCCTGCGGTGGAGGAGACCAGACAGTCAAAGCCTACACAACATTGGTGCAGCTAGTAGAATCAGAATAGTCCCCCCTCCATTGCTGCAAAAAATTCAGTACTATGAAGAACACACCACTCGCAGTTTGACCCTGAGCTTTCCAAACAACATTATTTCTGTTATGCCACAAAGCCCAACATATCATTAGAATAAGGGAAGCATTCTCCGCAAAAGCAGTAAGGAAGGCTAAAGAAAACCACTCCCTAAGAGAGGCAGCGGAGAATGCAGGCCAACCCAAAGGCGAACTCAACCAGCAACTGCGGGCTAAAGGACATTGAACAAGAATATGCAAGATAGTCTCAGGAGCCTCATGACATAACGGACACATCGAATCAACCGGAACTCTCCTGGACTGAAGCAAAGAGAGGCAAGGAACAACATTAACTAAAGTACGCCAGCAAAAATTAAGCACTTTAAGAGGCACCTTCGTCTTCCAAAATTGACTCCATATCTCACTACCTTCCCTATGTCGAAATCCAACAACCAGAAATCTGTTAGCACTCTTGACAAAATAGTGACCCTTGGACGCAAACTTCCAACACCACACATCAGGGCGCAAAGAAAGACTTAGAGGGATGTTCAAAATACAACTCCTATCTCTGTCATTGAACAACTGAGCTATTAAACTCTCATTCTATCTATGGCCGATCATAAGATCTGCTACAACAGAAAGAGTACAGTTCGGAGAAGGGGGTGTAGAAGCCAATGAGTCGGGTGCCTCTTTCAACCAAGGGTGAGACCAAATAGAAACTGATCTGCCATTCCCAATTCTCCAATAAGCACCAGCTTCAACCAAACTCCGAGTCGCCCATATACTACGCCACAAAAAGCTAGGATTGTGACCCAAAGAAGCTTTAAAAAAAGACGTTGTTGGAAAATAACGAGCCTTAAGAACGCAGGCCACTAAAGAATGAGGCCTTGTAATAATGTTCCAACCCTGCTTACTAAGCATGGCTAAGTTAAACTCATGGAGCGATTTAAACCCTAATCCGCCGTCCAGTTTGTGCTTCGTCATTCTATGCCAACCCAGCCAGTGAATACCACGATTTTGATCAGCACCCTTACTCCACCAATACCGGGTCATCATACGCTGCAAATCAACACATAAAGTCCGAGGCAGTAAAAATAAACTCATAAAATAGTTTGGCAAAGCTTGGAGGACTGTTTTCAAGAGGACCTCTTTACCTGCTTGGGACAGCGCACAATGCTTCCATGAATTCAGCCGCTTCCACAAACGATCCTTAACAAAACTGAACACTTCCCTCTTGTTACTACCAACATGAGAAGGGAGTCCCAAATAATTACCCAAATCTGGTTTCTCTTGAAGCACTAAACAGATAGAATCATGAAGAGCCACATGAGTATACTTGCTGAAAGAAATAGATGATTTTTGAAAGTTAACCAATTGTCCAGATGCGTTCTCATAGATGCAAAGAATACGCTTGAGTTTCAATGCCTCTTGAACATTTGCTCTGAAGAAAATCAAGCTATCGTCTGCGAAAAAAAGGTGGGAGATCTGCGGGCCACCCCGTGATATCCTGAACCCATGAAGACTGCCACGGTTTATACTGTCTTACAGAAGGCGAAATAGCCCCTCAGCACAAAGAATGAATAAATCAGGCGACAAGGGATCTCCTTGCCTCAGTCCCCTCATCTGTAAGATAGGGCCAATTTCCCTGCCATCATGCAGAATCTAATAACAAACAGTGGAGATACAAGAAAACACCAAAGCAACCCATTGCTGTGCAAACCCCATACGGATGAGCATGTCACGAATGAAATCCCACTCCAGTCTATCATAGGCTTTGTTGATGTCCATTTTAAGGGCCCCAAATAACTCTTTCTTTCGATGAAACATATTAAATCCATGCATAGCCTCAAAAGCTAAGATTATATTGTCCTGAATGCTGCGCCCAGAAATAAAAGCGCTCTGGCTTTCCAAGACAATAGACGGCAAGATGGACTTAAGCCGGTTAACTATCATCTTAGTCATGATCTTATAAACCACGTTACAGAGGGCAATAGTACGCAAATCACTCATTCGCTCAGGGACACCCTTCTTAGGTATTAAAACTAAAGCAGTCTCATTCAATTTCGAGGGGAGAGACCCTGAATGAAAGCAATCAATACAAAAATGAGACACATCCCCACCAATAATATCCCAATAATGCTGGAAAAAACCAGGATTGAAACCATCTAACCCAGGAGATTTATCAATTTTCATAGAAAAAGCTGCAGATTTTACCTCGTCACAACTGTAAGGAGCTAAAAGAGATGCATTCTGATCATGTGACACCAATAGCGGAACACACTGCAAAACTGGTTCAGAATTACAATCATGAGAAGTAAAGAGAGATGTAAAATATCCAGACATCACCTCCTTCAGACCCGAATTCTTATCATGCCACACGTTCGAGTCATTCAGTAGTTTAACAGTTGTATTTTTCCGTTTCCGAGCAGAAGCAGCACTGTGGAAAAATCAAGTATTAGCATCACCCTCTTTAAACCAAAATTGCTTGGCACATTGCTTCCAGAAGATCTCACGGAGATTTAAAAGATGAAAGAAACGGGATTTGGCTCGTAAAAACTCATCCATATGCACCTGTAGACGAGAGCCGCGTAGACGGGCCATAATAGCAAGACTCTCGTCCATCTCGGCTTTATGCAGAAGTCTAAGATTCGTGCCCCGCGATTTCAAAGCAGTACAATAGGCCACAAGCTTACCTTCAACGTCCATATTTGGAGAGAGTTGCCAAATATCCGAAATTAGGGTCCGACAACCTGCCTCACGGCTGATCCACAAAGCATTTGACAGCAACAAGAATAGGTAAATGGTCCGAAGTAGAGAAACCCAACACTTCAGCAGTAGAATTAGAAAACCTGGTACACCACTGAACATTAGTAAAAACACAGTCCAACCTAGATTCCACCCAGCCATCACTATTTCTTCCATGCTCCAATGTAAAAGGATATCCCGTCATGGGGAATTCAATAAGACCAGAATCACAAAGTGCATCCCGAAAGCCATTGATCAAACGTGAAGGTTGAGGACGACCACCTTGCTTTTCAGAAGGTGATAGAATATCATTGAAATCACCTAGACACACCCATGGTGCTTCATGATGAGATGCCAGCATACGCAACCATTGCCAAGATAAATGACGAAATTTCCGATCAGCCTCGCCATAATAGCCTGTCAAGCGCCAATTACCAACCCCTTCAATAAAAACTTCGGTGTCATAAAGCCATACCCCCACTACGACCCAAGCAATCCACACTGAAGAAACCATCATAAACCAACAAGTCTTTTATTTCATTCACCTGAGCAGAACAACATAAAGTTTCAATTAAGAAAAGAAAATTTGGCCTCTTAACTCTAGCCATCTCTCTCAGGACCTGAACTGCTCGTGGGTTGCCAAGCCCACGACAGTTTCAACTAATACAACTCATTGCGATCGATGGGCCTGTCGCTACTCCGTTTTTTGACTGATTACTACAACCAACACTTAATCCCTGATCCATTGTGTGCTTCTCCCTATTGGAATTCTTGTTTTCAAGGCTCGTACGTCGTCTTTTAGGGTCGACAATAGTAACACCAGCTTCCAAACCCCTAGCAACCTCCTCCCAGCAGTAGGAAATGAATTCAAAGAGTCCTCACGAATCCCGTCCATATCACGATCATCATTGTCCACCGGATTTGGTGGCATAGTCTGCCTGCCAGTGACAAAATTATCAAAAATGATGCCCGTTGGACCTTGGCTGCTGTTTTGTCCCCCTCCTCCCTTCAACCACCTACTTCTATGGCTTTGAGGACGTCGATAGTTTGCACGTAATTCAGGACCAAACTTATGAACCACAGTAGCATTCCCAAGATTCAAAAGCTCACGACAAAATCTCTCTGTATGGTCAAAAAGTCCACAAATGAAATAGAAGGTGGAAGCCCTTTCATAAACAAAGGTTACATTAAACCATGCACCATCACTTTTCTGCATTCTCAATGACTTATGAATGGGTTTGGAGAGGTCGTGATAATAGCGGAGCCGAACATACGATTTTCGTGGTCCAAGAAAATTATAAGGATCGGACGCCAAGAACACTCCCAATTCATTACCTATGCGGGCCACCACCCTTTCAGAGAAGAAACCTAGTTGTAGACCATGCACCTGAATCCAGAACAGAACATGTGTAAGGGGGACCTCAGTTGGATGGGAGAAGCCCTCCAACTTTTCAAGAATAAGGAGATGATTGTTAAAAGCACACGGACGCATATCCAAAACCCGTTGCACATCAATAGCATGATAGAACTGAAACACATACAAATCACCCTCCTCTCTCCGAACAAAAACTTGCTCAAAAGGTTGCCATAGAGCAGCCAAAGTGTGTTCCATGGCGTTGAAATTTATAGGTCGATTAGTTAGAAAACGCCCCACCATACACAATGAGGGATCGTCATGGCCGACTACACCATCATCAACCCTGAAAACTAGGCCATCATCATCATTTGCCTCGCCGTCAACAGATAAACCTGCCATCTCCACTGACACCGCATCCTTGTCAGTTGCCATGAAGAAATTCTAAAGAAAATAACAAATCAAAGGAAACCTTGTCACAGAAGACAAGACGAACGCTCCTAAACAGGGAAGACTTTTCAACTTCTGACAATATTAATTAGTTAATTATTAATATATTTATTAGGTTTATATATATATATATATATATATATATATATATAACATTAAATAATTTAAACTCAATAATGGATTCAACCTAAAAATATATGAAAAAATATTCCTAAGAGTAAAGCATATAAGAAAGGTATATTTCTTGGTTCTTAGTCCAGTGTCTCTTTCTTTTTTCCTAACAACTGTTTCTCCCTTCTTTCTTCCTCCAACTCTTCTGTGTAACTTTTTTAGAGATGGACTTTCATCACAAACTTTCTAGATTTAGCTTGAATGTTGGAGGGTTTTCACCTCGAGCAGTCCAAAAAGAATCTTAAACATTTTCTTTTATTTTATATGTCCTATGCAAGTTTGAGATTTATGGGTTCTCATCATGATGAAACTATAACAAAAAACTTATTCATCGAAATAGTATTGTCTGTAGAAACAATACAGATTTTATTATCACTCAAGTTTTCAGATTCTAATTCATTAAAATCCACATGGCGAAACTATATCAAAAACCTTCATCATATATATTAATTAACTGATAATTATTTACTAATGCAATTATTTTAATTTTAAATTACTTTATTATTAAATTATAATACATTTGCTATTTAATGGTAATTTGTATTCAAATTTAGAATTAAAAAATATTTTCTTTTTATACACTAAAAATTTAAGAATTTATACTAAAATTAATGGATTAACAAATTTATTAGATTTATAAATATTGATACTACATAACAATCACCCAAAGTAAGCCATGAGCTATCACCATAAAATAGGTCCATGAGGCAAGAATCTGATAAATAAGTCATGCAGTTCCATCCGAAGAAAGGAAGACTCGGACATCTCAAACACTTGATTCATCATCAAGATTCGCCCTACTCTGGATGGGACAAGCCTCAGTACAAAGTTACCATTAAACAGCGACAATTCAGCGTATCCTTGATTACGCTTGTAATCGCGGGATCACCAACCTATTTGCTGGCAATATCCTTATCAAGCAGTCAGCCACATCATTATCGGATTATCAGAAAATGCTATATTTATCTTCACCTTCTTACAATATAAAAACAGAAGAATTACAAAGGCAAATGTACACTATTCTCTCACACAAAAGCTCTAAGCAATTCATTGCATTCACGCTTTTCTTCTGTATATTGACTTGAGTGTCGGAGTGGCTGCCGTGGGTACCCACCACCTCACGTTCTCTTCTTTACAGATCTAGCCAATCACAACGTAGCTCCCTTTCAGCCACGTCATCAGTCAAATCTCTAAACATCATTTAGTTGTTGCTGAAAAAATCCATTGAATCCTGATAGAGCATATTTTAGTCCATATTATCATGATCTTATTGATGTTTATTTACATTTTTTCTGCCTATTTTTGTGGTTTTAATCATGTTTTGCAGATATTAGGTGCAAAGGAACATTATGGAGAAAATACTATTAAAACTGCTAAAAACTGCCAAATATGGAAAGTGCCAAAGAATGAAAGCTTTTTGAAATTCAAATCTCCAAGATTCATATTCAAAATTTGAATTTCAAGATCCAGCTTATTAAGGAAGCCAAATCCAAAGATCACATGTTTCCCCTTTCATGCCTTGCACATTCAAAATTCAAATTGCAAAGGAGGCTCAACCTTCCTTATTAGTGCATGGGCGGTAAGGAGAGAGTGAATGCAAGTATTGGGCACCTTGGGCAGCAACTTGAAGACACTAGGGCAGCAAGCAAAGACCAAAGAGCCCATTCCTTGCAATTGAAGACAAGTCCCACGTTTTTCCCTCCACACATGTGCATAGATGGCACACCTTGGACCAAGGGTATTTTGGGCAGCCTCTAAAAGATGCATGGACAGCCAAGAAACCCTAGGCAGCCTCTCAAGACATATTTAAAGGCTTCAAGAAGACAAAGAGAGGCAGATTGCAACTTCCCCAATTCGGCCAAGCAAGGGCAGCCGGCGCACCTCCTCCATCTCCACCTTTGGTTCTTCATCTTTTGCTTTCCCCTTTTATTTTCTGTTTTGTTTCAGCCATGAGTGGCTGAAACCTTTTATTCTAGTTGAGAATTGGTTGAAACTAAGGTTGTTTAATGGATTGTCAGATTTGAACATAAACCTTTTGTCTTTGATTTGTTCAATATTCATACAATTGATGCTTTAAATCTATGATTGCTTTGTTGTTTTGATCAAATTGGCCACTTGATTATTGATTGCAAGGTAATTGATTGTTAGTTGGGATAATTTTTAGTCCGTAATTGCTGGAATTATTCTGACCTTAGAACACTTGGTGTAAAAACCAAAGAATTGTGTGATCTAGCAACATCTCATGCCTTTGAGTAGCTAGGATTGGATCTCTCTATTTCTTCATGCAATTGACAATTGTTTTGATGCCTAAGGCCCAAGGACGTTTCTTGGCAATTTGTTGATTAGTAATTGATTAGAGGACGTTCCCTAATTAATTTAATCATAAGGAGAGACATGGTGGTGAGAAGCGTTTTCCACCTCCATAACTAATCTATTGAATCAATCAAGAGAACAAAAGTTTCAATGATCAATCCAAACAACCAAAGTGGATCCATCTCTTCAACTAGACCTTTCTCATATTGATTTCTCTTTATTTTAATTACTTGCTCATTTAATTGCTTTCAGTAGCTTAATCAAATCAATCTCAAAAACCACCCCCTTTTTACTTTTATTGCACTTTATTTTTGTTCCGCTTTCGGTTACTTGCTTTCAGTTGCGCTTCCAGTTAATTGTCTTGATCTTATTGAGGAAAATAGATAAGTTTACAATTCTCTATGGATTCGATTCTTTACCACTATCTGCAGTTGTAAAATTATTGATAACCGAAAAGGTTATTTTTGACTAGCTTCGACAACCGCGAGTCAAATCCTCTCTATTCATTTGGATTAAAATCGAACTTTTGTTCCTTTTCTCTTTGAAAAAGGAATCTCTCCTCTTTATCTCTTAAATGGCCAGAATTATACATGTCATTGCAGGAAGACCTGATAAGGGCAAAGAAAAAAATAAGTGTGTAGCAGAAGACATCCTGTCAGTTGTGCAGGAAACATGGGTCAAGCAGGAGATAAGGTTCGACCCTGCAGACAAAGTAATTAGATTCTTTCAAAATGACCCATTGGTCATTTAGATCCTCTTGAGCAGGAACGAATTAAGGCGAGTATTGGTGGATACAGGTAGCTCTGTTAATGTTTTCATCTTAAATATTTTTAACAAGTTAGGCTTAGATAAGAATAACCTTGTTAGAGTTTCCTATCCGTTATTAGAATTAGGAGATAAAATCGTGGCAGTGCTGGGCACCATCAACCTCCCTCTAGCGCTGGGTGACGAAACATATAGGCAAGAGCTGTATGTAGAGTTTGGTGGTAGATATCCCATTTGCATACAATGTTATACTCGGTCACCCAGTCCTAAAGTGCAACGGTATTATTATTAATATGGGTGCTATGTGTCTTAAGCTACCAGCTCTAGGGGGAAGAGCTGTGGTTTGAGGAAATTTGAGGTTGGCCAAAAAAAGTCACGGACAACCAGCAAAAAGTCTCGAAACCATGCTTATCAACTTGCTGGAAAAGCCAGAATATCATTTAAAGCTCGAGCTAGAAGACCCAGTAGAAGAACATTCAGAAGATATTCCAAGAGACTTTGACGTATTGGACAAGGCAAGTATGAAGTTGAACCTTGAGAAGTGTACCTTCGGGGTAAAAGCTGGGAAGTTTCTAGGGTACATAATCTCAGAAAGAGGCATAGAGGCAAATCATGCGAAGATTAGTGCAATTAAAACATGGAAGCACTCAAAACCATTAATGAAGTATAGAGGTTGAATGGGCAAGTCATTGCCCTAAGTCATTTCATATCATGATCGGCTAGAAAATGTCTCCCGTTCTTCAAAGCCTTAAAAGGCAAGAGTAAGTTTGAATGGGGGAAAAGTGTACAGAGGCATTTGGAAGTCTAAAAACCTTTTTACCATCTTCTTTGTTGCCAAGCCCACCTATTGAAGGCGAAGGTTTGTTTCTGTACTTGTCTATGATACAAGAAATAGTTTGCTCGATACTCATTAGTGAAAATAATGGAGAAGAAAGCCTAGTATATTATGCCAACCAAGTTTTGAAAGGGGCAGAGCTAAATTACCCTCCTTTCGAAAAGTTGGCGTTTACAGTTCTAATGTCAGCCACAAAGCTACGACCATACTTCAAGTCACACACCATAAAAGTCATAACAGATTACCCTCTACAGAAAGTTCTAAAGGCCAGAGTTGTCAGTACCATTATCCACCTGGGCAGTAATATTGTCAAGCTAAGATATCAGGTATGTTCCAAGAAAGGCAATGAAAGCCCAGGTGCTAGCGATTTTGTTGTAGAAATGACTCCTCTGTTAGAACCTTCGAAGTCCCCTAAATCAACCACAGAGGAGTGGAAAGTTTAGGCAGATGGAGCTTGCGGGGCCAGGGGTTCTGTAATAAGGATCCTGTTGTAGTCTCAAACTGGAATAAAGTTTCGATATGCAGCAAAGCTCGCCTTCAATGCCACCAACAATGTAGCTGAGTACTAGGCCGTAATAATGGCCCTAAGAATCATTAAAGAATCGGGTATACAAAAATCCATTGTTTTTAGTGACTCAATTAGTTGTTAATCAGTGTCAGGGAAAATTCAAAATATGAGAATTGAATCTTTTCAAGTATGAGGAAAAGGTTCAGTCCCAAATGGAGAGGATCAAAGACGGGCAGGGCAGCTACAAACTTTGCCAGGTGGCCAGAGGCAACAATGAAGAGGTGGATCTTCTAGCCAAGATGGCAATGATGAATGAACAATACTTGAACCAACCATTTCAATTTGAGGAATTGCACCCTCTAGCAATGGAAGTGGAAGAGTCCTTTCCCATAGAGGAGGGGAAATCATGGATGATGCCCGTATATAAATTTTTGACACAAGATGATCTTCCAGCTGATGAGTTATCAGCCAAACAAGTAATAAGGAAGTCTTCTAAATATGCACTAATTGATGGTTAGTTGTACAGGAGGTCCTTGACACAGCCATAGCTACAGTGTGTTATAGAGGAGGAAGGCCAGGATCCATAAAGGTGATTGTGAGAGCCATGAAAGAGCTTGGACAATCACCCAAAAAGTATTCAAATAAGGGTACTACTGGCTGATGATAATGTAGGATGTGAAGTAACTTGTCCAAAAGTGTCAAAGATGTCAAGTACATGCAAACATCCTAAGGACCCCAGGAGAAATGCAAGCAACCATCAGAAGTCTCTGGCTTTTCTTTCATGGGGGATAGACATCCTTGGCCCATTCCCTAAAGCATCTGGATCAAGGAAGTTCGTAATCGTGGCACTAGATCATTTCAACAAATGGGCAGAAGTTGAGACAGTACAAATAAGCAATCTCTTTCTTTAGCAAAAGCATCTTCGCTCAATTCGAAATCCCAAAGATAGTGATCACTGACAACAGAATTTAGTTTGCAAGTTCCAGGTTTAAAGACTTCTGCAAGAAATGGGACTTAATGTTCAACTCAGCCTATTACCCCAGACTAATGGAATGACTGATGTGATAAACAAGACCATTTTACAAGGGATAAGGAAAAGGCTGACCAAGCCAAAGGTAATTGGCTCTAGGAGTTATCTCATATACTGTGGGCATACAGGACTACCCCTAAAACAACTATAGGAAAATGCCCTTTTCTCTTGTACATCGAGCCGAGGCAATCATCCCTGTGGAACTCCAAGTAAGCAGCTTTAGGACACAACACCCTGAGATTCTAGGGAATCCCAAAGAAATGCAATTCAATTTGGACCAAGCCGAATTCCTATGAGAAAAGGCTACAATTAGAATAGCGGTTTACAAGAATAAAATGTCCTGAATGTTCAACAGTAAAGGTCAGACCGTGTGCTTTTAATATGGGGGACCTAGTCCTTAAAATAATAGATGTCATAGGTGGCAGTACCGAGTCTGGTAAGTTGGTCGAGAATTGGAAGGACCATTTAGGATCTCGAAGGTTATTTGCCCAGGATTATATAAGGTAGCTAAACTAGATGATCAAGTAATTCTCCATTCTTGGAATATCTGTAATCTGAGAAAGTTTTATCAATAACAAGTTAATGAGGTATTTTTTCACATTTTGGGTTCTTCAGTGACAAGGAACGATGGGATTGCCTTCCTAAAAAAGAGACAAGAAGAGGCCACAAGGCAGGTTCTGCCAGGCTAGGTCATACGGCAAATTTCGCTAGACTATCCAAACATTGTTCCCACTAAACAAGGCCACAAGGCAGGTTTGGCTAGGTCTGATCACAAGGCGGGTTCTGCTAGACCATTCGAGCATTGGTCCCACTAAATAAGGCCACAAGGTGGGTTCCGCCAAGCTAGGTCACAAGGCAGGTTCCATTATACCAAGTCATATGGCAGGTTTCACCAGACCATTCAAGCATTGGTCCCACTAAACAAGACCACAACGCGGGTTCTACTAGGCCAAGTCATAAGGCAGGTACCACCAGACTATTCATATGTTGGTCCCACTAAACAAGGCCACAAGGCGGATTCCACCAGGCTAGGTTACAAGGTGGATTCCTCCAGACCAAATCACAAGGCGGGTTCCACCAGACCATTCTCACATTGGTCCCACTAAACAATGCTATAAGGTGGGTTCTCCTAGGCTAGGTCATAAAGAGGGTACCGCCAGCCCATTCGGGCATTGATCCCACTAAATAAGGCCACAAGACAAGTTTCGCCAGGCTAGATCACAAAGTGGATTCAGCCAGACCATTCGGGCATTGGTCCTACTAAACAAGGCCATGATGTAACAACGCGGGAACCAGACCGCTACCGGCGCTAGGATCCAGATCGGCTTAAGGCCACCGAGACTAGTAGCAAGCCTACTGTGAACTCTGTGTACCTGATAAATCCCATACATGATCATACATTTCTATAAAAAATTTTGAACTTTTTCAAAATTGCTAGGCTTGAACTGTACATGCTCTACTCTGTATGCACTCTGAAAGTGATACCTGCTGTGATACCATACAGTAGCTGTAGAGATAGAAACCCCTCACTAGGGCCCTCATCAAATGCTCGAGATGGGTTATACTACAATGCACCAAGCTTAGTTCTCATCATCATAACATCATAAAACATAAAACATAATAATGATCATGTGCAAAGTGTAATACCCGGCTGGATCAGGCATCAGAATTCTTACCGTCTGGTGGAATTCAAGGATGTCGGAGTTTTCTAGAAGGGTAAGAGAAAGGTTTTCTAAAATGTTTTTAAGTATTTTAAAGGTTTTGAATGAGATAGGATTGAATTTTGAAGAGAAAAGTCTATGGGGACAATTGCCATGTTCGGCCGCCGAAAGTGCTTTAGATTCGGCTTCCGAAACTTCAAGTTTGGCCGCCGAACATTGCATGACTTTGCATGCGGTTAGGCTGCCGAAGCTGAGTCGGTTAGCCACTTATAAAGCGTCCCTCAGTCGGTGAAATGGATAAGAATGGCTTCCTTTTCACTACCAGAGGTGAGATCATGTCCTCCATGGGTATTCTTCATGTTTTTGTCAAATCTTGCAAAGTTTTAATGAATTTTAAAGTTGTTTTGAAGGTTTTGAGTTAAAAAGATAAGTTTTGTGGTTTGGAGAGTTTAAAGGAAAGTAGCTCCATATCTCCAAGCTAGGATCGTTCATCTTCTTGTTTTCAAAAGGTAAGTGAAGATCCTGAACTTCTTTTGGTGATTTATAGAGGTTTTATGGAGGTTATGGGTAGAGATGCATGATTAAGGTAAAAAGTGTATTTTTGAGGGTTTATGGGTGAAAGCATGTTTATGTGTGTTGTGTGATGTTTTTGTTGGGGTTTTAAGTTGGTTTTGGACCCCTTTATGCATGTACATGAGTATATGCATGGTTGGAAAGGTTGAATGCATGATTTGAGGGGTATGAGAGAGTTGGGAGACTGGTTGATGCCTAAAGCTGAGTTCTGGATGAACTCAGGTTCGGCAGCCGAAGGTACATTCGACCGCCGAACCCCTTGAAGAGGTGGCTTCGGCAGCCAAAGTTCACCCTGAGAGTTTTGAGCTTCGGCTCTGGAAGAGGGATTCGGCCGCCGAAGGTGCCGCCGAAGGTTAGAGACTGATAGAGCCAAAATTAGACCCATTTTCTATATAGTTATTCATGTCAATTTACACATTTTCTACCTAATTTTGTGGTTTTTATCTTATTTTGCAGAAAATGGAGTAAAATGGTAATTTGGCAGAAATGGCTCTAAATCTGCCCAAAAGAGAGTAAAAATGCACAAGCATGGTTTGCCCAACTTGTTTGCCCAAACCAAAGTGAAGCTGGGATGAAGAGGAATAATGATAAGTGTGCTGTCCAGACTGTTTGCCCAAACAACACTGAGCAAACAGCGAAGAAAGGCAGAAACAGAGCAAGTGCAGTGATCCCAGACAGCCTGTTTGCCCAAACAGCACTGGGCAAACAGCACCAGCAGGCAGAAAACCAGCAGAATCTGCCAAACTTGGGGACCAAGTCAAATGAACCTCCACGCACTCCACACACGTGGGACAGCTCAGAAACACCTGTTTACACCTCAGCAAGCTCTCCTACATATTTAGGAAGCTAAGAATCAAAAAGACACAATTGCCCTCTAAGAATTCAAGACTAAATAGGAAAAAGAGTCCATCTCATCAAGAAACCCTAAGGCAGCCTCTTCAGCTATAAAAGGGCATGCAAACCAGCAAAGAAAGAATCCTTGAATCAACTCTTGGACCGCCAGGAAGCTGCACCAGCAGCGCCCCACACCAGCAGGCCCCTCCGGCCATTCTTTCTTTATTTTCTTGTTTTCTTTCTTTTCTTTTATGTTAGTTTCAGCCATGAGTGGCTGAAACCCTTTTGCTAGTTGAAGAATAAGGTGAAACTTTGGTTGTTTATGGATTGGGAGATCTGAACCTTTATGTTCATCTTTTATTAATCAGTATTTATGCAATTTTGTGCTTAATTCATTGTTGCTTTGTTGTTTTAGATCAATAGGGCCCATTGAATCTTGAACTGCAAGGTAATAAATCTGTTTGTTTGGATAATTTTTAGTCCGTAATTGCTGGAATTATTCAAACACAAGAACACTTGGTGTAAAAACCAAGAAATTGCATAATCTAGCAATATCATCATACGTTTGGGTAGCTAGAATTAGGTCTCTCTTTCTCCTAATGCAATTAACAATTGTTTGTTGCCTTTTGCCCAAGGACGTTCCTTGGCAATTTGTTGATTAGTGATTGATTAGAGGACGTTCCCTAATTGATCTAAGCTTAAGGAGGGATTTGGTTGGTGAGAAGCGTCTTCCACCTCCATAACTAATTTATTGAACCTAATAAAAGAATCTTTGTGTCAATGATCAATCCCAACAACTAAAGTGGATCCAATTCTTCAACTAGGCTTTTCTCATTATTGATTTCTCTTTACTTTATTACTTGCTTACTTTATTGCTTTTAGATATAGTTTACTCAACAATCTTCAAAACCCCCAATTTTACTTTTATTGTTTCTTTATTTACTTGGTGTTGATAAGAAGAATAAATAGTATTGATTCCCTGTGGATACGATCCCTTTGCCACTATCTACAAGTTATTAAGTTGTTGGTAACCAAAAGGGTTATTTTTGACCGGCCTCGACAACCGACTGTCAAAAATTGGCGCCGTTGCCAGGGAGTCAATTTAACTAATCTATTTTTCTTTCATGACCAGATCTGATTCATGGATAAGGCTCGACGACTTCATCAATCTCAACCATATGGAGGATTCTATGAACAGCCAAGACATGATCCCCACCATGGCTCATACAATCCATATTGGGGAGACCCTCAGAATTATGGCTATGCAAGAGATCAACCATTTCATGCATATGGAGGATTCTATGAACAGTCAAGACATGATCCCCACCATAACACATACAATCCATATTGGGGAGACCAACCAAACTATGGCTATGCTGAGGCTAACAACTACCAGGATTATCAAAGATATCAAGCCCAACTAGAACCTTCAAATCCAGATCAACACTTTGAAAAGATGATGGAAACAATGATGGAAACAATGGTAAGTTCCATGCAAAGCCTACGACAGGACATAGGACAATTGGCCACCTCAATGGAAGCACTCGTGTTAAGAAGAAAGCAAGAACTTCAAGATGATGAGGATGATGATGAAAGTCCCCAAGAAACAGAACCTGCTGCTGTCCAAAAACCAGCTACGACTGTTTTTGCCCAAACAGCACAGCCCACTGCTATGTTTGCCCAAACAGTTGCTGATATGGCAGAATACAACATACAACCTGCTGCCCCTCACCAAAGACCATAAGAACCTGCTGTATATGCTTCAATTCATCCAGAAAATCAACCGAACTTTGCACCAATGGCTGAACCTGCTGTCCAAAAGTCAGCAAGTGCTGAATCTGCCACCATTGCATCCATTGTTGCTGTCCAAACACCAGCAACTTCTGGAAGTGCCCCAACTGAACCAGAACCTGTTGATGGTTTAGACATCATTGATTATTGGAGCCAAGAAATTTTTGATATAAATCAAAATGATATGCTAACCAATGATTTTTGTAGGGAGGACAGCCAAGAAGATGAAAAGAGCCAAGTGGAGCTGCAACACACAGCAAAGGACTTCTGCCTAGAGCAGACAGACTGCTGTTTGCCCAAGCAGACTGGGCAAACAAGCAGACAGGAGGCAGAACATGCAGATTACTGTTTGCCCAAACAGCCAGTAAAGGCAGATCAGGTAGGCATCTGTTTGCCCAAACAGGTTCAGCAGCCAAATAAAACTGAATGCAGGTTCCCCAAGTCAAACCAGCAGGAAAACCTCAGTTTGCCCACATCAGTTGCCCAAACGGCTGTGGCAGAACACTGTTCACCTGCAAAACCAGCAGAGAAGCAACAAGCAAATTACTGTTTGCCCAAACAGTATGAAAGGGGAGAACCCAGCACAACAAGATTTCTGGCACAAGAAAGTTGTTGTTTGACCAAACCACTAGTGGAGGAAAAGAGGGCAGAAACTTGTTTGCCCAAACAAGCTATGCAGATTGTACAAGAAGATTGTTGTTTGCCCATACAGCAAGACAAGGCATAAATCTGTTTGCCCAAACTAGTTCAGCAGACAGCCGAAACAGAATGCCTGCCCAAACCTCCGGATAAGGTGGAATTTGTTTTGCCCGAATTCAAATTGCAGCTACCTATGGAGAAATATGCATTGGAGTTCGAAGAGCTGCCCAATCATCTCAAAAATGCAAATACAAGGGCTAGAGGCACACCTCATCTGAAAGAGGAAAAGCTAATCATGTTACTTCATGAGTACGTGAAAGAAATAGGATGGGTGATGACCAAATCCAAAGGAGTGCTACACTTTTTACTCAATACAGTTGGGACCCTTTTCCCTCCCCCAATTACTTGAGCTTGATCAAATGGAGAAGGTCCAGCCCGTGACCTTAAACAAGGGCGCACCACACAAACCACACCAGGGGAGTACTCAATTTCCTTTAAACTTTAATTTTTCCAATATATTAAGGACAATACATGAGCTAGGTGTGGGGGTGCACATTTCTGAACTTTTATTTTTAGTCGTTTTTAGTTTTAGTTCGAATAGCCACATTTTTGCATTCATCTTAAAAAAAAGAAAAAAAAAAAAAAGAGATATGTGATCGTTTGCCCAAACAGCATGGGCAAACAACCAGGGGTGCAGAAATCAGTACCATAACCCACTTCCAGGTTTTTAGTTATTTTGCAGGTTAAAGTTGGATGACCAATCTGTTTGCCCAAACAAACTGGGCAAACAGCGGAGATCAACTCAGCAAAAGGATGGGATACTGTCTGCCCACACAGCAAGCTACTGTTCGACCAGCTTGTTTGCCTACACAGCTGGGCAAACAACAAGCCTTCACATAGAATGCTGCAGAAATTCCACCTGTTCGACCAGCCTGTTTGCCCAAACACACTGGGCAAACACCGGAGAAGACTACCAGGCCACACTGTTTGCCCACACAAGCTGGGCAAACAACCACAGCAGTCCACCACAACAGCAGACCACACCCCAGATCACTGCTCCACCAGCTGTTTGCCCAAACTGACTGAGCAAACACCCAAGGCAGCAACAGCAACAAGGAAGAAATCCTAAATAGGGCAGTACCTTCTTCATCTTTATTCAATGTTCCATTATGCCCTTGCATAACCACTCTTATTCTTCTCAAAATTTCTTGTTGCTGCACAAACTGGACAACACCTTTTGCATTTTTCTGCTGTCCCACTGCATGACAGCATGTTTGGGCATCACACAAACAGCACCAGTAGGCCAATCAGCAACATACCAAGTTGTTTGCCCACACAAGCTGGGCAAACACCACCAGCAGATCAGCAGACAATCCACCACCAGCCAGCAGGCCAACCACAAAGCACCCAGTTGTTTGCCCAAACAGCACTGGGCAAACAGCCACACCAGGGAAGTACCAGTTTTTCTTTTTGAACTTTAATTTTTCCATCCATTGAGGACAATGCATGATTTAGGTGTGGGGGTGCATATCTCTGAATTTTGATGCTTCATGCATTCTTTTTGATTTCTTTTTAGTTCATTTATGCTTTAATTTTTAATTAGCACACATTAGGCAAAATTTTTTCATTTTTATGCTTTCAATAATACACACACAACCACAACCAACCTTCTTCTTCTTTTTGGTTTGCTTTACTCAAATACATAGGCTATGTTGGATGAGCCTTCTTTCCATGACCCCATTGATGTGATAACTCTTTAAACCTAAGTTGAATCACTTGTAGTGAGTTGCATTCATTTTTGGGAATTTCCTTTTGAATTGAATCCTTGAGCTTGCCATGGTGAAAAATATATTGATGACCCTCAATCGATTGAGAAAAAATTAAATTTGTGTGAATGAACTTAATGTGGCTTGATTTAGCAATTGGTGTTGATTTGCCCAAATCATTGAGAGAAAGAAAATTCAGCAAAGGCAAAGCCCTCAAAAGCACAAAACAAAAGAATATTCCAATGGTCAAAAAGACTATGAAAAGAGCTAGTAGCCACTTGGAAAGGTGATCAACTGAGTAACTGGGGGTGGGTATCACAAATATGTACCTTCACGTCAAAAGGTTGGTGATCTTTCCAAGCAAAATCTAAAGTGCAAAAGCCTGAATAAAGTACTTCAAGGTAAGGGCAAGTCACACCAAAAGCTAGAAAAAGTCTTAACATATAATGTGCATGATCTCTCTTGAGGAAAACGAATCCTAGCCATGGTAAGTAAATGGAGACAAGGAAAAGAGGAAAGTAACCTTGGTGCATGCACACTTCACTACAATGCTTCAAAGTAGGGGTCTAGGGTATGAGCTTAAGTGGTAATAAGGATCAAGTGGAAAAGGAAGCTTGCTTGACTAAACCTATTTGCTTGAGGACAAGCAAAGGGTTAGGTGTGGGGGTATTTGATAGAGCCAAAATTAGACCCATTTTCTATATAGTTATTCATGTCAATTTACACATTTTCTACCTAATTTTGTGGTTTTTATCTTATTTTGCAGAAAATGGAGTAAAATGGTAATTTAGCAGAAATGGCTCTAAATCTGCCCAAAAGAGAGTAAAAATGCACAAGCATGGTTTGCCCAACTTGTTTGCCCAAACCAAAGTGAAGCTGAGATGAAGAGGAATAATGATAAGTGTGCTGTCCAGACTGTTTGCCCAAACAACACTGGGCAAACAGCGAAGAAAGGCAGAAACAGAGCAAGTGCAGTGATCCCAGACAGCCTGTTTGCCCAAACAGCACTGGGGAAACAGCACCAGCAGGCAGAAAACCAGCAGAATCTGCCAAACTTGGGGACCAAGTCAAACGAACCTCCACGCACTCCACACAAGTGGGACAGCTCAGAAACACCTGTTTACACCTCAACAAGCTCTCCTACATATTTAGGAAGCCAATAATCAAAAAGACACAATTGCCCTCCAAGAATTCAAGACTAAATAGGAAAAAGAGTCCATCTCATCAAGAAACCCTAAGGCAGCCTCTTCAGCTATAAAAGGGCATGCAAACCAGCAAAGAAAGAATCCTTGAATCAACTCTTGGACGGCCAGGAAGCTGCACCAGCAGCGCCCCACACCAGCAGGCCCCTCTGGCCATTCTTTCTTTATTTTCTTGTTTTCTTTCTTTTCTTTTATGTTAGTTTCAGCCATGAGTGGCTGAAACCCTTTTGCTAGTTGAAGAATAAGGTGAAACTTTGGTTGTTTATGGATTGGGAGATCTGAACCTTTATGTTCATCTTTTATTAATCAGTATTTATGCAATTTTGTGCTTAATTCATTGTTGCTTTGTTGTTTTAGATCAATAGGGCCCATTGAATCTTGAACTGCAAGGTAATAAATCTGTTTGTTTGGATAATTTTCAGTCCGTAATTGCTGGAATTATTCAAACACAAGAACACTTGGTGTAAAAACCAAGAAATTGCATAATCTAGCAATATTATCATACGTTTGGATAGCTAGAATTAGGTCTCTCTTTCTCCTAATGCAATTAACAATTGTTTGTTGCCTTTGGCCCAAGGACGTTCCTTGGCAATTTGTTGATTAGTGATTGATTAGAGGACGTTCCCTAATTGATCTAAGCTTAAGGAGGGATTTGGTTGGTGAGAAGCGTCTTCCACCTCCATAACTAATTTATTGAACCTAATAAAAGAATCTTTGTGTCAATGATCAATCCCAACAACTAAAGTGGATCCAATTCTTCAACAAGGCTTTTATCATTATTGATTTCTCTTTACTTTATTACTTGCTTACTTTATTGCTTTTAGATATAGTTTACTCAACAATCTTCAAAACCCCCAATTTTACTTTTATTGTTTCTTTATTTACTTGGTCTTGATAAGAAGAATAAATAGTATTGATTCCCTGTGGATACGATCCCTTTGCCACTATCTACAAGTTATTAAGTTGTTGGTAACCAAAAGGGTTATTTTTGACCGGCCTCGACAACCGACTGTCAGAGACTTTCGTCTCTGGACTGTGTTTTAGCCCCGAACCTTGCCCCCGAAAGGGTTCGGCTGCCGAAAATGGAGATTCGGCCGCCGAAGGTGCATGAGTTTCGGCTCTAGAAAGGACATTCGGCGGCCGAACTTGCCGCCGAAAGTGTCCTGTTCAGCCTTTTTTTGCATGCTTTTTATGATTGTTCTAGGATCTTTTAGGGGGTCTTTGGGGAGCTGTTTAAGAGTTGTTTATGAGTTGTTTAGGTTGTGTTTGACACCTCATTCGAGTCCATTTGTGTAGGATTGGACCCGAGAGATCGAGGAGGTCGTCAATATTAGCAATTGCAGAGTCAGTTCAGTATCTGCTAAAGGAGCAGAGGTGAGTAGAACTAAACTTAATGTTTTTAATATGAGAAATGATATGTATTTGTCGCATGTTTCATGCATCATGAGTTTCATGACTATGCAATAGGTTGACTGCATTAGAATCACGACTATGACACATTGCATTACTTATTGACAGTGTGGATTGGACCCAGGCGACTTCAATAGCCCATGGATCTGTTATGTCTAGGTAAGACCTGTGTGAGCTCCACATTAGGGGCCGGGCACTAGTGCATGTATTGACGAGCTCCGTAGGGGGCCGTGCACCGACAGAGGGAGTTTTGGGGTCAAGTCTAATCCGTGATGTGAAATGTTTGTGCTGTGACGCATTCATGAAAGCATGTAATGAATGAACTGTTTTTATTGTTTCTACTCACTGGGCTTTAGTAGCTCATCCCTTTCCCTTAACCCCAGTTTTGCAGGGCCAGAGTTAGCAATGAGAAGTCAAAGTCAGCAAGACTAAAGAGTACGGCTAAGGTTTTGGTTATGGTTGTATAGAAGTTTAGTAATGTGCATGTATCATGATGTAAATTAAAGGAATGTATGTACAGTTATGAATAGTTATGTGATGTCATGTAATGGATAGAGTTGTGCTTGGTCCTAGTATCATTACTATAGTGTGATGTATGAGTAGTCCCTTTATGCATGGATCCTATTTTACGTTTCTTGATGAGAAATGTGTCAAACTAGGCTTAACGTATGATGTGTTTATAAAACTCCAGTGATTAGGGAAGAAAGGGTTCCAATCCCTTGACCCAAGAGTAAACCGTAAGGGAAGAAAGGGTTTCAATCCCTTGACCCAAAGCAGAAACCAAGGCTAACCTGTGATATGCTGACCCTAAGAGAGTGGGTTCTATGTTTACAGACATAGGGCATAGAGGTTGAGCTTGGTAGCGGATCGCTGGTGTAAGCCCTGGAGGCTGTTTTAGACTGGTATGTTTGAGTGTTTTTAAGGTTAAGCTTGGTGGTTTTATAGAAAAAGTTTTAAAAAGCTAGTGGTCTAGTTGGATCATGTATGGGATTTATCAGATACACAGAGTTTAATTTAGGCTTGCTACGGGTCCCGGCGGCCTTAAGCCGATCTGGATCCTAGCGTCGAGCAGTTTGGACCGTTACAGAGAGGTACCGGTTTTTGGGCTGTTACAGATGGTATCAGAGCATAGGGCCTCAAGAGTACGGTGTGTTGAGCATCTTTGTTCAAGGATTAGAGATATCCCACATCGGAAAGAGGTTGTTTAGAGGTTATAGAAGGGCAAGCACAATAAGAGAAATCATGTCCAATAGGATAGGATATAAGTTTTGCATATTGATGTGTAATGCCATGCCATAATTTTATGCATGTGCATTAATATTATGCTATGTATGTATGTATATGTTGTAGGTTCATGTGTTTTCATATGAACTATCTGTTGCTAATATTTGTTTGCTTGTGTGATGTTTTTTCAGAAGAGATAAGAGTTAATATGAGTGGAGCTAGTCAATCTGTGGAATCAGATCCGTCTGAAGGATCTTTTGAGAGAAGTAGAGAAGGAATGGATCTAAGGAGAATGTTTGGAGATAGGAGAAAAGTAGAATTAGATGTGCAAAGAAGGGATGTAGGTCTGCAGGTGAATATGGATGAAGAATTTTCAGGAGATGCCCAAACCAAGGATTCCAGAATTTCTGGTTCAGGAGAAAATGATCCCTCCACCTGGAGTACAGCTGCCAAAAGAGGCAAAAAATGGGGGAGAACCATGAGGGAGTGGGGTAGAACCAGGAAGGGCAGATTGTGGAAACGATTGAGGGCGAATCTAGATGTTGGTGCAAATTCTGGCTCAGGCAGTTTAAAGTGTAGGAGGTACGGGAAGCCACACAAGGGGGTCTGTCTGGCGGGGACCACAGCATGTTTCAAGTGCAGACAGGAAGGGCACATAGCACGCGAGTGTCCTACTACGCCTTGGATGGCTCAGTCCCAGCGGACATTTTCAGGTAGAGCTGCTCAGCAGGAGGCAGCTACATCGGACCCAGTGGTGTCAGGTATGCTCACTTTTGAGAGTTCTGATGTATATGTTCTTACGGACCCTAGAGAATGTCAGCTGATGTAATACCCAGCTAGAGTCCGGCATCGGAATTCCTGTAGTCCGGTGGAATCTCGGGTGTCGGAACCTTCTAGAAGGGTAATACATAGGTTTTAAAGTGTTTTAAATCGGTTTTAATGTTTTAAGTGTTAAAAGAGATGAGTTTTTGAATGAGAAGCAATAAGGGAGAAAGTAGCAAGTTCGGCCGCCGAAAGTGACTTTTGGGCGCCGAACCTTGCATGGTTTTGGGAGCACGTTCGGCTGCCGAAGGTGGTCTGATCAGCCACCAATAAAAAGGGCCGAAGGTCGGTGAGAGGAGGTATTTTCTCCTTCTCCCGCAGCCAAAGGTGAGTCCCAACCTTCTCCAAGTTGACTTTCATGTTTTTGATGTTTTTCACCAAATCTTCCAAGGTTTTAAAGGTTTTGGGTTGTTTTGAAGGTTTTTAGCCAAAAATACAAAGTTTGGAAGCTTGGAGCGTTGGAAGAGATTTTCTTCATAACTCCACGTTAGGATCCTTCAACCTTGAGTTTTACAAGAGGTAAGTGAAGATCCTAAGCTTCTATGATGATTTTTAAAGGTTTTATGAAGTTGTATGGGTAGTATGCATGTTTGGGTTTATGAGGGGTTTTGGTGATCTTGGTATGTTCAACATGTTTAAGTTTTATTTGTGATGTTTGTTGGGGTTTTAGGATAGTTTTGGACCCCTTTGTGCATATATATGTGTATATGCTAGTTGGGAGAAGTTGGTATGCATGTTTGTGAGAGTTGGGGGAAAGTTTGCATGAAGCAGGGCAAGTCTCTGCCCTTCTGGCTAAGCCAGGTTCGGCCGCCGAAGGGAGGTTCGGCCGCCGAACCCCTTGTGGAGGCAGTTTCGGCTGCCAAAGCTTGCTTCCGAAAGTTTGGACTTTCGTCTCTGGAGGCAAGGTTCGGCCGCCGAAAGTGCCGCCGAAGGTTGAGTTTCGTTTCTGGACGAGACTTTCGGCTGCCAAAGGTGCCCCCGAAGGTTAGAAAGAGGACTTTCGGCGGCCGAAGGTTGAGGATTCGGCCGCCGAAAGTATGTGAGTTTCGTCTCTGGACGGGACTTTCGGCCGCCGAACCTGCCGCCGAAAGTGCCCTGTCCAGCCTTCCTTTGCATGTTATATGTGTATGTTTTAGGATCTTTTAGAGGGCTTTTGGGGGAGTTTGTAGAGATGTTCTAGAGTTGGTTTGGTCCCTCATATGTGCCCATTTGTGTTGGAACAGATCAGAGGAACCAGAGTGGTCAGCAGTGAGCACTGCTCCTGAACCTGCAGAGTTTATATAGAGTCAGCCAGAGGTGAGTGGAACTAAACTTAACTATTTTAATATGGAAAATCAAATATTTCTATCATGTTTCATGCATCATGATGTGCTTAGGTTGTTGCATTAGAATCCACGAAGATGATGCATTGCATTATTCTATGTTGGTGATATTCCGTGAGAGGAAGGACGTTTACGTGAACTCTCTGGGGAAGGACGTTTACGTGAACCCATACGGATGAAAGTAACAGACGTTGATATAGCTGTGTTATGATGCATTCCATGAGAGCATTTTTATCACCTGTTTTATAATTCTGCTCACTGGGCTAGTATAGCTCATCCCTCTCCCTTAACCCCAGTTTTGCAGGTTCAGAGTTTACAGGAGGGTGTCAGCAGGGGTAAAGAAAAAGAGAAGAGATATGTAATAGTTAGTTGGACATGTAATTGTAAAGAGATATACATGATGTATAGTGTATAGATTGTGCTTGACCATAGCAGGAGTTGTACTCCTTTTGTGTACATGATCTTTTTTATATAAATGATGTTTTTGTATATGCATGAAAAACCAGGCTTAACATTATATGAGATGACCCGCCTAGAGCTATGATGAGGACTCTAGAAGGGGTTTACGATGTAATGTAACAGAATGAACAGGTTAAGCCTTGGGAAAGGAAGAGTTTTAAATTTTTACTGAAAATGTATGATCATGTACAGGTTTTCATAGGTTCATAGAGGTCTTATCAGGCTTACTACGGGTCTAGGCGGCCTTAAGCCGATCTGGATCCTAGTGCCGGTAACAGTTCGATTTTCGGGCTGTTACAGAGTGGTATCAGAGCAGTTAGGTTCACATGGTCGGACCTATAGAGAAAGATGGGCTCATAGAGGTTTAGAAGGTCAAGCACAATAGGGAAAACATGTCCACTAGGATAGGATGTTAGTCCTGTCTATTTGATGATGATGTGAAATGCCATGATTCATGCATGAGCATTATATGATATGTGATGTATGCTTGAGGGTTCATGTGTTTTCATATGGACTACATGTATGCTGATGTGCTATATGTTGTTTTTCAGAAAGTTATCATGAGAGGAACTCGTCGATCCATTAGATTGACTGGAGTCCCATCAGAAAGAGAAGGTATAACTGCTCGTCCTCCTGCATTGCCAAGGGAAAGGGCACACAGGTCAAGCAGGGAAGGAACGTCAAGAGACCCTAGAAGGTCTTCTGACGAGAGCAGGATGGGAGTGAACAGAGGAGGAAGAATGGAGGAAGTAAGAGAGCCTATGGAAGTAGAGCAAGGAAGAGATGAGGGTGTGGGTGTGGAAAGGCAGGAAGAAGGTATGGGGGAGTCTCAGGGAGGAGCTCAGGGCTACGGGTATCCGATGGAGGGTACTTCGGACTACTCTAGTTATGCCCCATATCCACCATATATGCCCTACATGCCTTATCCTACCTTTTATCCACCTTATCACATGTATCCACCCCCACCTTATCAACAAAGTCCAGCACACCCTGAACCTCAAGAAACAGCACCTCCACCACCACCACCTGAACCAGCAGCCCCTGTTGTGGAGGCACAGCCATCTAGTTCTTCAGGGGGAAGAAAAGTAAAGATGACAGAGTACTTGGAACTGGATGCTCCTAAATTCAATACGGGAGACGATCCATTTGAGTATCTTGGTGCAGTCAGAATGATCACAAGTGAGCTGGGAGCAGATGATTGCAGAGCCATTGAGATGGCAGGGTTTACCCTAAAGTGTAAAAAGGCGAGAGAATGGTTCAAGAACTACATCGAGCCCAGGATAGACAGTATGTCTTGGGAAGTGCTTGCTAATGAGTTCGCCGGTTGGGCGTTTCCTGACAGTTCCAGGGAGATGAAAGTGGTCGAGTTTGAGCAGCTCAGGCAAACAGAAGAGATGACTGTGGATGAGTATACGGATAAATTCCTGGATCTGTTGAGGTATGTGGGTCAGGCATATGATACTGACCAGAAGAAGGCGAGGAGATATGCCTCAAGGCTTCATCCAAGGTATTTCTCCTTGATTCTTCCAGCTGAGAAGGAGAGTTTTCACTCTATAGTGGATGCAGCCAGGAAAATGGAGGCGAGTGCCATTATTCAAGGACTAGTTAAACAGCCTATGGCACAGTCTTCAGGTTCTAAGATGGAGACTTCTTCTCAGAGTACAGCAGCCACAGGTAAGAAGAGATGGGATAGAAGAGGAAAGAGGGGAAAGTTATGGAGCAGAGTTAAATCAGGTCTGGGAATGGGGAGTAGCTCAAGTTCAGATGCAAGTAGTGCAGTGTGCAAGAGATGTGGGAAGATGCATAGAGGAGCATGTTTGTTGGGATCTACAGCCTGCTACAGATGTGGGCAGGAAGGACATATTGCACGGGAATGTCCTCAGGCGACTTTGGTTGCACCATCCCAGCAAATGACATCTGGCAGTGTTGCACAGCCAGTAGCTCCGACAGTACCCCAAAGCAGTGGCAGAGGAAGAGGAAGAGGGTCAGCCTCTTCATCAGGGATGGGTTCCCGAGGTGCAGGTCCGTCAGCCCCAGCACGGATTTTCACCATGACTCAACAGGAGGCAGACACTTCGAACACAGTGGTGTCAGGTAAACTCATCATTGGGTGTTCAGAGGTGTATGCTTTGATGGACCCCGGTGCTTCTCACTCTTTTATTTCTTTGAGAGTCGCAGAGAGATTGGGTTTGATAGTCTCCGAGTTAGAGTGTCCTCTCTGGGTTAGTGGACCCAGATGTGACCCATCATTGGCAGAGTCAGTCTGTCGGTTCAGTCCAGTCTGTATAGAGAGTAGATACCTTCCAGCTGACCTGGTGGTTCTAGAGTTGACAGATTTTGATGTCATTCTAGGGATGGATTGGTTATCTACGTATGATGCTACCTTGAACTGCAGAGACAAGGTAGTGAGTTTCAGAGACCAGGATGGGTTTGCGTATATCTTCAGAGGAGATCGGAGGGGGACACCTAAAGGGATGATATCAGCCCTTCAGGCTCGTAGGTTGTTGAGGAGAGGATGTCAGGGGTTCCTAGCTCATGTGAGAGAGCTAGACAGTCGGGTTGGGGAACCGTCCTCAGTACCAGTGGTTAGAGAGTTTCCAGACGTGTTTCCTGAAGATCTTCCAGGACTACCACCTGATAGGGAAATAGAGTTCGAGATTGAGTTAATGCCTGGTACTAGACCGATCTCTATTCCTCCCTACAGGATGGCACCAGCAGAGCTGAGAGAGCTGAAAGAACAGTTACAGGAGTTGGTAGACAAGGGGTTCATCCGCCCGAGTACCTCACCCTGGGGTGCTCCAGTACTGTTTGTCAGGAAGAAGGATGGATCTCTTAGACTTTGTATCGACTACAGGCAGTTGAACAAAGTCACTATCATGAATAAGTATCCTTTACCCAGGATCGATGATTTATTCGACCAGCTAGCAGGAGCAGGTTGTTTTTCTAAGATAGATCTGAGATCCGGGTATCATCAGTTAAAGATCAGAGAAGAGGATGTACCGAAGACTGCTTTCAGGACCAGATATGGGCATTATGAGTTCCTAGTGATGCCGTTTGGGTTGACTAACGCCCCTGCAGCATTCATGGATCTCATGAACAGGGTTTTCAGAGAGTACCTGGATCACTTTGTGATTGTCTTTATTGATGATATCCTAGTGTACTCCAGGGATGCAGAGGAACATGCCCAACATCTGAGAACAGTCCTGCAGACTTTGAGAGAGCATGGTTTGTATGCCAAGTTCTCTAAGTGCGAGTTCTGGCTGAGGAGCATTTCCTTTTTGGGGCATGTAGTATCAGATGAAGGCATAGCAGTGGACCCCAAGAAGGTAGAGGCAGTAGCCAACTGGCCTACACCCACTACAGTGACTGAGATTAAGAGTTTTCTGGGTTTGGCAGGTTACTATCGGAGGTTCATTCAGGACTTCTCGAAGATAGCTGCTCCTATGACCAGACTGACCAGAAAGAATAAGAAATTCTTATGGTCTGAAGAATGTGATGAAAGTTTTGAGGAGTTAAAGAGACGTTTGACTTCAGCACCGGTGTTAGCTCTGCCGATCAGTGATGAAGACTTCACAGTGTTCTGTGATGCATCCCGAGTGGGATTAGGTTGTGTGTTAATGCAGAAAGACAGAGTGATAGCTTATGCTTCTAGACAGCTGAAGAAGCACGAGCTGAACTATCCGACACATGACCTAGAGATGGCAGCTGTGATCTTTGCACTTAAGATGTGGAGGCATTACTTCTATGGGGTAAAATGTGAGATCTTCACGGATCATAAGAGCCTGCAGCACATCTTGAGTCAAAGGGAGCTGAATTTGAGGCAGAGACGGTGGGTAGAATTGCTCAGTGATTATGATTGTAAAATTCAGTATCATCCGGGTAAGGCTAATGTTGTAGCTGATGCTTTAAGCCGAAAGTCACTTGGCAGACTATCTCACATTACAGCAGAAAGAAGACCGGTGGTGAGGGAGTTTTACAGGCTTATGGAAGAAGGGTTACAGCTAGAGTTGTCTAGTACAGGTGCATTGATTGCACAGATGAGAGTTACACCAGTGTTTCTAGAGCAAGTGGCTCTGAAACAGCATGAGGACCCTGAGTTAGTGAAGATTGCCAGGACTGTTTAGTCTGGCAATAGTACAGAGTTCAGATTTGACAGTGAGGGGATTCTTCGGCACGGGAAGAGGCTATGTGTACCAGATGACAGCGGGTTAAAGGAAGACATTATGAGGGAGGCTCATAATGCGAGGTACAGCGTTCACCCTGGAGCCACCAAGATGTATCAAGATCTAAGAAGAGTGTATTGGTGGCCAGCGATGAAGGGAGAAGTGGCACAGTATGTGTCAGCCTGCGAGACATGTCAAAGGGTGAAGCTAGAGCACCAGAAGCCGGCTGGAATGCTTAACCCACTGCCGATTCCAGAGTGGAAATGGGAGAACATCGCCATGGATTTTGTAGTGGGGTTACCGGCGATGTCTAACAGACTAGACTCCATCTGGGTGATTGTGGATAGACTGACTAAATCTGCTCACTTCATTCCAGTCAGGAGTAACTACTCTATAGACAAGTTAGCGCAGGTATATGTGGAAGAGATAGTGAGGCTTCATGGAGTTCCTGTATCTATAGTCTCAGATAGAGGACCTCAGTTTACCTCCAGGTTTTGGCGGAGTCTGCAAGCTGAAATGGGCACAAGATTGGATTTCAGCACGGCTTTCCATCCACAGACGGACGGTCAGTCAGAGAGGACCATCCAGACCATAGAAGATATGTTAAGAATGTGTGTGTTAGATTTTGGCGGTTCTTGGAGGCAGCATCTACCTCTGGTGGAATTTGCCTACAATAACAGCCATCATGCTAGCATAGGGATGGCTTCTTATGAAGCTCTGTATGGAAGGAAGTGCAGAACACCTGTTTGCTGGGAAGAGGTAGGAGAAAAGGCTCTTGCAGGGCCAGAGATTGTAGAGATCACCAGCAGACTAGTGCCTATTATCAGAGAGAGGATCAGAACAGCTGTCAGCAGACAGAAAAATTATGCAGATATCCGGAGGAAACAGATAGAGTTCCAAGAGGGGGATATGGTATTGCTGAAGGTGTCTCCGATGAAGGGAGTGGTTCGCTTTGGAAGGAAAGGTAAGCTAGCTCCACGATACATTGGTCCCTTTGAGATCTTGCAAAGGATCGGGAAAGTGTCGTATAAGCTGGATTTACCTACTTCTATGGAAAAGATCCATCCGGTGTTCCATGTTTCTATGCTACGGAGGTTTGTGTCAGATCCGGGTAAAGTTCTTAGTGAGCCTGATGTGGAGATCCTAGGAGATCTCACCTATGTAGAGCAGCCAGTACGGATCATCGACACCCAGATCAGAAGGTTAAGGAACAAGGAGATACCGATGGTAAAAGTTTTGTGGAACCACCACAATCTAGAGGAGTGCACCTGGGAGACACGGGAATCCATGCTTCAGCAATATCCCTATCTGTTTTAAGGTTAGTTAGCTTTCCCCTTTCTTATGTGCTTATGTGTTTTTATGTTATGTTAGGAACATTCGGGGACGAATGTTCTTAAGGGGGGGAGAATGTAATACCCGGCTAGAGTTCGGCATCGAAATTCCTGTAGTCCGGTGGAATCTCGAGTGTCGGAACCTTCTAGAAGGGTAATACATAGGTTTTAAAGTGTTTTAAATTGGTTTTAATGTTTTAAGTGTTAAAAGAGATGAGTTTTTGAATGAGAAGCAATAAGGGAGAAAGTAGCAAGTTCGGCCGCCGAAGGTGACTTTCGGCCGCCGAACCTTGCATGGTTTTGGGAGCACGTTCGGCTGCCGAAGGTGGTCTGATCAGCCACCAATAAAAAGGGCCGAAGGTCGGTGAGAGGAGGTATTTTCTCCTTCTCCCGCAGCCAAAGGTGAGTCCCAATCTTCTCCAAGTTGACTTTCATGTTTTTGATGTTTTTCACCAAATCTTCCAAGGTTTTAAAGGTTTTGGGTTGTTTTGAAGGTTTTTAGCCAAAAATACAAAGTTTGGAAGCTTGGAGCGTTGGAAGAGATTTTCTTCATAACTCCACGTTAGGATCCTTCAACCTTGAGTTTTACAAGAGGTAAGTGAAGATCCTAAGCTTCTATGATGATTTTTAAAGGTTTTATGAAGTTGTATGGGTAGTATGCATGTTTGGATTTATGAGGGGTTTTGGTGATCTTGGTATGTTCAACATGTTTAAGTGTTATTTGTGATGTTTGTTGGGGTTTTAGGATAGTTTTGGACCCCTTTGTGCATATATATGTGTATATGCTAGTTGGGAGAAGTTGGTATGCATGTTTATGAGACTTGGGGGAAAGTTTGCATGAAGCAGGGCAAGTCTCTGCCCTTCTGGCTAAGCCAGGTTCGGCCGCCGAAGGGAGGTTCGGCCGCCGAACCCCTTGTGGAGGCAGTTTCGACTGCCAAAGCTTGCTTCCGAAAGTTTGGACTTTCGTCTCTGGAGGCAAGGTTCGGCCGCCGAAAGTGCCGCCGAAGGTTGAGTTTCATTTCTGGACGAGACTTTCGGCTGCCAAAGGTGCCCCCGAAGGTTAGAAAGAGGACTTTCGGCCGCCGAAAGTATGTGAGTTTCGTCTCTGGACGGGACTTTCGGCCGCCGAACCTGCCGCCGAAAGTGCCTTGTCCAGCCTTCCTTTGCATGTTATATGTGTATGTTTTAGGATCTTTTAGAGGGCTTTTGGGGGAGTTTGTAGAGATGTTCTAGAGTTGGTTTGGTCCCTCATATGTGCCCATTTGTGTTGGAACAGATCAGAGGAACCAGAGTGGTCAGCAGTGAGCACTGCTCCTGAACCTGCAGAGTTTATAGAGAGTCAGCCAGAGGTGAGTGGAACTAAACTTAACTATTTTAATATGGAAAATCAAATGTTTCTATCATGTTTCATGCATCATGATGTGCTTAGGTTGTTGCATTAGAATCCACGAAGATGATGCATTGCATTATTCTATGCTGGTGATGATTCCGTGAGAGGAAGGACGTTTACGTGAACTCTCTGGGGAAGGACGTTTACGTGAACCCATACGGATGAAAGTAACAGACGTTGATATAGCTGTGTTATGATGCATTCCATGAGAGCATTTTTATCACCTGTTTTATAGTTCTGCTCACTGGGCTAGTATAGCTCATCCCTCTCCCTTAACCCCAGTTTTGCAGGTTCAGAGTTTACAGGAGGGTGTCAGCAGGGGTAAAGAAAAAGAGAAGAGATATGTAATAGTTAGTTGGACATGTAATTGTAAAGAGATATACATGATGTATAGTGTATAGATTGTGCTTGACCATAGCAGGAGTTGTACTCCTTTTGTGTACATGATCTTTTTTATATAAATGATGTTTTTGCATATGCATGAAAAACTAGGCTTAACATTATATGAGATGACCCGCCTAGAGCTATGATGAGGACTCTAGAAGGGGTTTATGATGTAATGTAACAGAATGAACAGGTTAAGCCTTGGGAAAGGAAGAGTTTTAAATTTTTACTGAAAATGTATGATCATGTACAGGTTTTCATAGGTTCATGGAGGTCTTATCAGGCTTACTACGGGTCTAGGCGGCCTTAAGCCGATCTGGATCCTAGTGCCGGTAACAGTTCGGTTTCCGGGCTGTTACAGCTGATGTGAGAGTAGCAGAGTGTAGCAGAGTTAGATGTTCAAAACGGAAGTTAAGAGATGGAGGTTCTGAGACGTGTTAGTAGCTAGTGGTTAGTAGGCCAGAAAAGAGCGAGAAAAAGAGTTGCTAGGAGATGTTATGGCCTCAGGTTTTTATAACCTCAGGTATAGTGTAGCCTCTCAAGAAGAATAAGAGTAAGAAGAAGTAAGAATAAGTGTAGGAAGAGGTTAGAACCAGTCTGGGATTAGGTGGTAGTTAAGACGAAGGAAAGAATTAGCTTTTCTTCAGAAGATTTCCAAAGGAAGTTCCGTTAGCTTTAGTTCGGATCTTCACCCTGACTCAGCAAGAGACTAACACATCAAACACGGTGACGTCAAAAGCATTCACTTAAGGGTGTTTGGATGTGTATGCCATTTGTTTTGAACCCTAGTGTTTCTCTTTCCCTGTTGCTTAGTGAGCCGTTGATAGAGTGGGTTTGATGACTTCTGGGCTTAGAGTGTTTTCTCTGGGTTAGTGGACCCGAGTATGATCCATCTGAGATAGAGTCAGTCAGTCAGATTAGTTTAGAGTTTGTGGTGAGTAGATGCGATCCAGCTGACCTTATGGTTCTAGAGTTGACTATTTGATGTCATTCTAGGGCGGATTGGCTAGCTACTCATAGTACTACCTGTGTCTGCAGAGACAAGGTAGGAGAGTTCAGAGTGCAAGATGGATCAGAGGCAGTTCCTTGGAAGGGACAGAGTATAGGTGCCTAGAGGTTTGATGTCAGCCCATCAGGTTCATAGTATGCTCAGGAAAGGTTGTCAGAGGGTTCTAACTCTTGTGAGCGAGTTTAGTAGTCAGGTCAAGGAATTAGCCTCAGTGCCCGTAACTAGTGAGTTCTAGATGTTCTTCCCAGACAAGCTATCAGGTTTACCATCTGTTAGGGAGTTAGAGTTTGGAATAGGAGTATTGTCTGGATGCGGAACCATTTCTTTCCTTTTACCCTACAAGATGGCACCTGTAGAAAGAGAATAGTCAGAGTAGTATAGAGCAGCTTGGTAGATAAAGGTTTTATCCGACCTAGTACCTCACCCTGGAATGTTCCAGTGTTGCTGTGGGAAACGAAGGATGGATCCTCGCGACTTTGTTGTGACTGTAAGCAGTTAGCAAGGTCACTACTAAGGATAGGTATTCCCAGTTAGAATTGGTGATCTATTAGAACAGCTAGTAGAAGCTGGTTGTAGTTTTAGTGTAATCAGAGATTTGGGTACTACCTATTGAAAGTTAGAGAAGAGGCCAGGTTAATTAAGAGGATAAGAGAGGAGTAAGGATCAGAGTAGCGCAGCGGAAGCTTATGGAGTTTAAGAAAAGGTTGAAGTCAGGTTCTTAAATAACCAGAGATGAGAATCTTAGAAAAGTGTGACAAAGAGACCCAAGAGTTCTCTCTTTAGAGAGAAGTGTTAGGCTTTGTTTGCTTATTTGTTTATTATTTAAACATTCGAGGACGAATGTTTTTAAAGGGGGGAAGAATGTAATACCCGGCTGGATCAGGCATCAGAATTCTTACCGTCTGGTGGAATTCAAGGATGTCAGAGTTTTCTAGAAGGGTAAGAGAAAGGTTTTCTAAAATGTTTTTAAGTATTTTAAAGGTTTTGAATGAGATAGGATTGAATTTTGAAGAGAAAAGTCTATGGGGACAATTGCCATGTTCGGTCGCCGAAGGTAATGTTCGGCCGCCGAAAGTGCTTTAGATTCGGCTTCCGAAACTTCAAGTTCGGCCGCCGAACGTTGCATGACTTTGCATGCGGTTAGGCTGCCGAAGCTGAGTCGGTTAGCCACTTATAAAGCGTCCCTCAGTCAGTGAAATGGATAAGAATGGCTTCCTTTTCACTACCAGAGGTGAGATCATGTCCTCCATGGATATTCTTCATGTTTTTATCAAATCTTGCAAAGTTTTAATGAATTTTAATGTTGTTTTGAAGGTTTTGAGTTAAAAAGATAAGTTTTGTGGTTTGGAGAGTTTAAAGGAAGTAGCTCCATATCTCCAAGCTAGGATCGTTCATCTTCTTGTTTTCAAAAGGTAAGTGAAGATCCTGAACTTCTTTTGGTGATTTATAGAGGTTTTATAGAGGTTATGGGTAGAGATGCATGATTAAGGTAAAAAGTGTATTTTTGAGGGTTTATGGGTGAAAGCATGTTTATGTGTGTTGTGTGATGTTTTTGTTGGGGTTTTAAGTTGGTTTTGGACCCCTTTATGCATGTACATGAGTATATGCATGTACATGAGTATATGCATGGTTTGAAAGGTTGAATGCATGATTTGAGGGGTATGAGAGAGTTGGGAGACTGGTTGATGCCTAAAGCTGAGTTCTGGATGAGCTCAGGTTCGGCCGCCGAAGGTACATTCGGCCGCCGAAGGTACATTCGACCGCCGAACCCCTTGAAGAGGTGGCTTCGGCAGCCAAAGTTCACCCTGAGAGTTTTGAGCTTCGGCTCTGAAAGAGGGATTCGGCCGCCGAAGGTGCCGCCGAAGGTTAGAGACTTTTGTGTCTGGAGTGTGTTTTAGCCCCGAACCTTGCCCCCGAAAGGGTTCGGCTGCCGAAAATGGAGATTCGGCCGCCGAAGGTGCATGAGTTTCGGCTCTGGAAAGGACATTCGGCCACCGAACTTGCCGCCGAAAGTGTCCTGTTCAGCCTTCTTTTGCATGCTTTTTATGATTGTTCTAGGACCTTTTAGGGGGTCTTTGGAAAGCTGTTTAAGAGTTGTTTATGAGTTGTTTAGGTTGTGTTTGACACCTCATTCGAGTCCATTTGTGTAGGATTGGACCCGAGAGATCGAGGAGGTCGTCAATATTAGCAATTGCAGAGTCAGTTCAATATCTGCTAGAGGAGCAGAGGTGAGTAGAACTAAACTTATTGTTTTTAATATGAGAAATGATATGTATTTGTAGCATGTTTCATGCATCATGAGTTTCATGAGTATGCAATAGGTTGACTGCATTAGAATCACGACTATGACGCATTGCATTACTTATTGACAGTGTGGATTGGACCCAGGCGACTTCAATAGCCCATGGATCTGTTATGTCTAGGTAAGACCTGTGTGAGCTCCACAGTAGGGGCCGGGCGCTAGTGCATGTATTGACGAGCTCCGTAGGGGGCCGTGCACCGACAGAGGGAGTTTTGGGGTCATGTCTAATCCGTGATGTGAAATGTTTGTGCTGTGACGCATTCATGAAAGCATGTAATGAATGAACTGTTTTTATTGTTTCTACTCACTGGGCTTTAGTAGCTCATCCCTTTCCCTTAACCCCAGTTTTGCAGGGCCAGAGTTAGCAATGAGAAGTCAAAGTCAGCAAGAGTAAAGAGTACGGCTAAGGTTTTGGTTATGGTTGTATAGAAGTTTAGTAGTGTACATGTATCATGATGTAAATTAAAGGAATGTATGTACAGTTATGAATAGTTATGTGATGTCATGTAATGGATAGAGTTGTGCTTGGTCCTAGTATCATTACTATAGTGTGATGTATGAGTAGTCCCTTTATGCATGGATCCTATTTTACGTTTCTTGATGAGAAATGTGTCAAACTAGGCTTAACGTATGATGTGTTTATAAAACTCCAGTGATTAGGGAAGAAAGGGTTCCAATCCCTTGACCCAAGAGTAAACCGTAAGGGAAGAAAGGGTTTCAATCCCTTGACCCAAAGTGGAAACCAAGGCTAACCTACGATATGCTGACCCTAAGAGAGTGGGTTCTATGTTTACAGACATAGGGCATAGAGGTTGAGCTTGGTAGCGGATCGCTGGTGTAAGCCCTGGAGGCTGTTTCAGACTGGTATGTTTCAGACTAGTAGTCTAGTTGGATCATGTATGGGATTTATCAGATACACAGAGTTTAATTTAGGCTTGCTACGGGTCCCGGCGACCTTAAGCCGATCTGGATCCTAGCGCCGAGCAGTTTGGGCCGTTACAGAGAGGTACCGGTTTCCGGGCTGTTACACAAAGGGATAGACATACACTAGGGCCAAACACAATACTATAACTCTGTACATAACCTTTACATCATCTCTTCACCATACATAAACTCTATACATTATCTCTTGGCTTTACTATACATCATGTCCACTATTCTATACTATTACATATGCCTTTACCCTTGCTTTCTCTTTCTCTTCTCTGAGGCCCTGAAAACATGGGGTTAGGAAGAGGGGTGAGCTACTAGAGCCCAGTGAGTAGAACAGTAAAACATTTAAAACATGCTATCATGAAATGCGTCACAGCACAAACATTTCACATCTCAGATTGGACATGACCTCAAAACTCCCTCTGTCGGTGCCCGGCCCCCAAAGGAGCTCACACAGGTCTTACCCAAACGTAGTGCCCGGCCCCCCCTCTCAAGGGAGCTCACACAGGACTTATCCAAACGTAATGCCCGGCCCTCCTTTGTGGGAGCTCACATAGGACTTTCAATTATGACAGATCTATGGGCTATTGAAGTCGCCTGGGTCCAATCCACATCAACAGTAAATAATGCAATGCGTCATATTCATGAAACTAGTGCAATGCAATACACCCTACTATAATCATGGCATTAATGATGCATGGATCATGCTAAAACATTCATTAACTTAAAAACAAAGTTTTGTTCCACTCACCTCTATCAACTGCTGAACAGTCTCTGTAACTCTAACTCTGTGGGCCTCCTTGGTTCCTCGGGTCCGCACCTACTGATAGAGCCAAAATTAGACCCATTTTCTATATTGTTATTTATGCCAATTTACACATTTTCTACCTAATTTTGTGGTTTTTATCTTATTTTGTAGAAAATGGAGCAAAATGGTAATTTGGCAGAAATGGCTCTAAATCTGCCCAAAAGAGAGTAAAAATGCACAAGCATGGTTTGCCCAACTTGTTTGCCCAAACCAAAGTGAAGCTGAGATGAAGAGGAAAAATGATAAGTGTGCTGTCCAGATTGTTTGCCCAAACAGCACTGGGCAAACAGCGAAGAAAGGCAGAAACAGAGCAAGTGCAGTGATCCCAGACAGCCTGTTTGCCCAAACAGCACTGGGCAAACAGCACCAGCAGGTAGAAAACCAGCAGAAAACTGCCAAACTTGGAGACCAAGCTAAAACGAGTCTCACGCACTCCAAACACGTGGGACAGCTCAGAAACACCTGTTTATACCTCAGCAAGCTCTCCTACATATTTAGGAAGCCAAGAATCAAAAAGACACAATTGCCCTCCAAGAATTCAAGACTAAATAGGAAAGAGAGTCCCAAACTAAAAAGGAAACTTAGGGCAGCCTCTTCACCTATAAAAAGGCATGCAAACCAGCAAAGAAGCAATCTTGGAAGTCCTTCTTCTCCAGACAGCCTCGGTAGAAGCTGTGCCCTTGCGCCAACCCCTTGTTTTCTTTATTTTATTGTTTTCTTTCTTTACTTTTGTGTTAGTTTCAGCCATGAGTGGCTGAAACCCTTTTATCTAGCTGAAGTTTGGTTGAAACTAAGGTTGTTTAATGGGTTGTGAGATCTGAACAGAAACTTTTGTCTTTGATTTTATTCAATATTCATGCAATTGTGCTTAATTCTAAGATTGCTTTGTTGTTTTGATCAAATTGGCCACTTGATTCTTAATTGCAAAGATAATGGATTGTTGATTAGGATATTTGTTAGTCCGTAATTGCTGGAAATATTCTGATCTAAGAACACTTGGTGTAAAAACCAAGAAATTGCATGATCTAACATCATCTCATACGTTTGAGTAGTTAGGGTTTGGATCTTTCTTGTTCTTCATGCAATTGGCAATTGTTTTGATGCCTTTGGCCCAAGGACGTTCCTTGGCAATTTGTTGATTAGTAATTGGTTAGAGGACGTTCCCTAATCAATTTGTTCATAAGGAAAGACATGGTGGTGAGAAGCGTCTTCCACCCCCATAACCAACCTATTGAATCAATCAAGATAACCATGTTTCAATGATCAACCCAAACAACCAAAGTGGATCCATATCTTCAACTAGACTTTTCTGCTATTGATTTCTCTCTTATTTTAGATTACTTGCTGTTCAATTACTTTTAATAGTTGTTAGTTGAATCAAATCTTCAAAACCCCCAATTTTACTTTTATTGTTTCTTTATTTACTTGGTCTTGATAAGAAGAATAAATAGTATTGATTCCCTGTGGATACGATCCCTTTGCCACTATCTTCAAGTTATTAAATTGTTGGTAACCAAAAGGGTTATTTTTGACCGGCCTCGACAACCGACTGTCAAAAATTGGCGCCGTTGCCGGGGAATTCAATTTAACTAATCTGTTTTTCTTTCATGACCAGGTCTGGACGCAAGGACATTCAACCTTACGATCCAGAAATTGAGCACACATCAAGGCAACTAAAGAAGAGGAACCAAACCTCAAAAGCATCCACATCAACCCCTGTTGAAGCCCCTGCTGACCACGTGACAGTAACTACTGTCACAAGTTCAGAAATCATTGCTACAGCTGCTGTCCAAACTACCGAAGCACAGACAGCCACTGCTGTCAACTATGCCAAAGACTCTGCTGTGAACAGTGCTAAACCAGCAATAATCCCAGGTCAGTCTGCCATCCTCGCTGCTGATCAAGCTGCTGTAATAGACCCAGCAATATTTCCAGCACAGCCTGTTGCTAAACCAGCAACTTCAGAGACCCGCACTGCAGAAACACAATCTTCTGTCCAAAAACCAGCAACTGTTCTGTTTGCCCAAACAGGACAGTCACCTACTGAAATTACTGAAAAAGCACAGCCCACTGCTGTGTTTGCCCAAACAGCTGCTGATATGGCAGATTACAACATGCAACATGCTGCCCCTCACCCAAGACTGGCTGAACCTCAAGCACCAGCTGCTCCCCATGATGGACATACTGTCCAAGGCCAGATAATTCAAGAAAATCCAGCAAATAGGCCACAAGCACAAAGGGAAAGAACCATGAGGGAGTTAGCAACTCCCATAGGTGATTATGCTCCACTTTGCATCACCTATCCACCTCTTACAGTTCCCTTAGAACTGAAATCAGGTTTGATTCATCATCTCCCTAAATTTAGAGGTTTGCAAAATGAAAATCCACATAAACACTTGAAAGAATTTAAAATTATTTGCTCATCCATGAGACCTCAAGGGATCTCTGAAGATCATGTTAAACTAAGAGCCTTCCCTTTTTCATTAGATGACCATGCTAAGGATTGGTTATTTTATTTGCCACCTGGATCTATAACTTCTTGGGACGATATGGTCCAAGCCTTTTTGGACAAATATTTCCCACCATCTAAATCAATAGGCATAATAAGAGAAATAACCAGCATAAGGCAAAGAAAAAATGAGGACTTATATGATTATTAGGAAAGGTTTGAAAGACTATGCACAGGTTGTCCACAACATGATATGTCAGACAAAGCCCTCATTCAGTTCTTCTATGGAGGATTGATTCCATCAGAAAGAAAACTCATAAATGTAGCCTGTGGAGGATCTATCCTAGACAAGACACCTAAAGAGATGAAAGAAGTAATATCCAGCCTTGCAGCTTCATCCAAGCAACATGATGAAGAGGAGCAAACGCAAAGAGGAATCTATGAGGTAAGTACACCCTCTGTTGAATCTCAAATTTCTAAACTGACTTCTCTTGTGGAAAAGATCGCCCTTGGCCAGGTCCAACAAACCCAAGCACCCCAGCCTCCTAGGACATGTGGGATCTGCTTATATGTAGGACATTCCACTGATCAATGTCCTAACCTCCAAGAAGATAATCAACAAGTCAATGCAATTGGGAGGTACAACAACCAACCTAGATATGATCCATACTCCAATACATACAATCCAGGTTGGAGAGATCACCCCAATTTGAGCTATGGAAAGCCCAACAATGATCAGAATTACCAAGGTTACCAAAGAAATCAAGCCCAACCAGCACCTTCAAATCCAAATCAGAACCTTGAAAAGATCATGCAAACAATGATGGAAACAATGGTGAACACCATGCAAAGCGTGCGACAAGACCTAAGTCAATTGGCCACCTCTGTAGGCCAACTGCAATCCCAAGGTAAGCTCCCTTCTCAAACTGAAACCAACCCCAGACAAAATGTCAGTGCTATTACTTTGAGAAGTGGAAAAGAACTTCAAGAAGTCGAGGCTGATGGAGGTTCGGAATTGCAAAGACATCTAGCTGAAGAAAAACTGCCAGAAACTGAGACAGACTGCTGTTTGCCCAAACAGACTGGGCAAACAAGCAGACAGCATGAAGGCAGAGACAGTCTGCCTAAGAAGACAGAGCCTTGTTTGCCCAAACAGACTGGGCAAACAACACCAGCATACCAGCAGCAAAATGCGAAACAGCAGCCAAGCTTCAAGATTCCTCCCCCCTTTCCAAAAAGGTTTGAAAAATCACAAAAAGAAAAAGAAGAAAGAGAGATCCTTGAAACCTTTAGGAAGGTGGAGATTAACATACCCCTGCTTGACGCGGTTAGACAAATACCAAGGTACGCAAAATTCATGAAAGAGTTGTGCACCAACCGAAGGAAGCTTGCTGAGAAAGAGAAAGTGAGCGTGGGAGAGGTAGTTACTGCTGTCATAAAGAGAAAAATACCAGCCAAGTGCAAGGATCGAGGAATGTTTGCTATATCTTGCAAAATTGGCAATGTTGGCATAAAGAAAGCCATGTGTGACTTAGGAGCATCAATTAACGTTATGCCTCTTTCTATCTATAACTCTTTGAATGCAGGTACACTTAAAGACACAAGAGTGGTTATTCAATTGGCTGATAGATCCGTGGTATATCCCAAAGGCGTTCTTGAAGATGTTCTAGTCCAAGTGGACCAACTTGTCTTTCCAGCTGATTTCTATGTGATTGACATGGAGGAAGACAATAGCAACACCACTTCAGACATATTGCTTGGACGACCCTTCTTGAGCACGGCCAGAACTAAGATCAATGTGCATGATGGAACATTAACCATGGAATTTGAAGGGGAAGTAATAAAATTCAATGTTTATGATGCTATGAAATATCCCCATGACATGTCCCCCGTTTATGGTTTAGACATCATTGATTGCTTGAGTCAAGAAATTTTTGATATGGATCAAAATGATATACTAACCAATGATTTTTGTAGGGAAGACAGCCAAGAAGATGAAAGAAGCCAAGTGGAGCTGAACCAGACAGCAATGGACTGCTACATGCAGAAAACAGATTGTTGTTTGCCCAAACAGACTGGGCAAACAAGCAGACAGGAGGCAGAAAAGGCAGACTGCTGTTTGCCCAAACAGCCAGCAAAGGCGAAAAAGGCAAACCTCTGTTTGCCCAAACAGGTTCAGCAGCCAACTGAGACAGAATGCAGACCACCCAAATCCATCCAGCAAGAAAAACTCAGTATGCCCACATCAGTTGCCCAAACAACAAAGACAGAACACTGTTCACCTGGGAAAACAACAGAAAAGCAACCAGCAGATTACTGTTTGCCCAAACAGTATGAAAGGGGAGGATCCAGCACAACAAGATTTCTGGCACAAGTGAGTTGCTGTTTCACCAAACCACCAGTAGAGGAAAAGGAGGCAGAAGCTTGTTTGCCCAAACAAGCTATGCAGATAGTACAAGAAAATTGTTGTTTGCCCAAACAGCAAGAGAAGGCAGACTCCTGTTTGCCCAAACAGCAACCAGCAGGGCAGAAAAGTTCAGAAGCAGAATTAAAACCCCTGCCCGGACACCTGAAATACATGTACCTTGGAGCTGAAAAGACACATCCAGTGATAGTGTCAAATCAACTGAAACCACATGAAGAAGAGAGCCTATTACGAGTCCTTAGAAAGCATAAAGGAGCCATAGGGTGGACCATTGACGACATAAAAGGCATTTCACCTGCCACATGCATGCATAAAATCCATATGGAAGACGATTGCAAACCTGTTCGAGATGCTCAACGGAGGCTGAACCCCCCCATGATGGAGGTAGTGAAAAAGGAGATAATCAAGCTCCTTGATGCAGGAATCATCTACCCAATCTCTGATAGCAAATGGGTAAGTCCTGTACATGTAGTCCCGAAGAAAACTGGAATCACCATTGTTCCAAACTCCGAGGGAGAACTTGTTCCAACTTGTGTTCAGAATGGGTGGAGAGTATGCATGGATTATAGGAAGCTAAATGCAACAACAAGGAAGGATCACTTCCCTCTACCTTTCATTGATCAGATGCTAGAGAGGCTTGCAGGTAAGTCACACTATTGCTGTTTGGACGGTTATTCAGGATTTTATCAAATTCCAGTGGCCCCAGAAGACCAAGAGAAGACCACCTTCACTTGTCCCTTTGGCACCTTTGCATTTAGAAGAATGCCATTCGGACTATGCAATGCACCTGCTACCTTCCAACGCTGTATGATGAGCATATTTTCTGATTATGTGGAGAAAATCATTAAAGTCTTCATGGATGACTTTACGGTGTACGGTAACTCCTTCGAAGAATGTCTTGCCAATCTAGAAAAAATCCTACAAAGATGCCTTGAATCAAATCTTGTGCTTAACTATGAAAAATGCCACTTCATGGTCAGCCAAGACTTGATTCTAGGTCATGTTGTTTCAGCCAAAGGGATTGAAGTGGACAAAGCCAAGGTGGACACCATCAAAAATCTGCCTTACCCCACAAATGTGAGAGAAATCCGTTCCTTCCTTGGCCATGCAGGATTCTACAGAAGATTTATAAAGGATTTCTCCAAAATCACACAACCATTATGCAGATTGCTCCAACAAGATGTAGCATTTGATTTTGATGAAGGTTGCAAGGAAGCATTTGATCTCATAAAGAAGCTACTAGTAACTGCCCCAATCATTAAAGCACCTAATTGGAACTTGCACTTTGAAATCATGTGCGATGCGAGCAACTACGCCGTGGGGGTAGTCTTGGGACAACGAGTAGGCAATACTCCTCATGTGATTCACTATGCATCTCGAACTCTAGACGCTGCCCAAAGCAATTACTCAACCACAGAAAAGGAACTCTTAGCTGTTGTCTTTGCTTTAGAAAAATTCAGACCATACCTACTAGGGACCAAAGTCATAATCTACTCAGATCATGCTGCTTTACGATACTTGATCAAGAAAAAGGAGGCAAAACCGAGACTCATTCGGTGGATCTTACTATTACAAGAATTCGACCTAGAGATTCGAGACAAAAGAGGGAAGGAAAACCTAGTGGCTGACCACCTAAGCCGAATTCTTGATTCTGAACCTTGTGCAATTAAGGAAGACTTTCCTGACGAACATCTGTTCGCTTGATGAAAAAAAAAAAAAAAAAAAAAAAAAAAAAAAAAACCAGAGATATGTGATTGTTTGCCCAAACAGCTTGGGCAAACAACCAGGGGTGCAGAAGTCAGTACCATAACCCACTTCCAGGTTTTTAGTTATTTTGCAGGTTAAAGTTGGACGACCAATCTGATTGCCCAAACAAACTGGGTAAACAGCGGAGATCAACTCAGCAAAAGGATGGGATACTGTCTGCCCACACAGCAAGCTACCTGTTCGACCAGCTTGTTTGCCCACACAGCTGGGCAAACAACAAGCCTTCACACAGCATGCTGCAGAAATTCCACCTGTTCGACCAGCCTGTTTGCCCAAACACACTGGGCAAACACCGGAGACGACTACCAGGCCACACTGTTTGCCCACACAAGCTGGGCGAACAACCACAGAAGTCCACCACAACAGCAGACCACACCCCAGATCACTGCTCCACCAGCTGTTTGCCCAAACTGACTGGGCAAACACCCAAGGCAGCAACAGCAACAAGGAAGAAATCCTAAATAGGGCAGTACCTTCTTCATCTTTATTCAATGTTCCATTATGCCCTTGCATAACCACTCTTCTTCTTCTCAAAATTTCTTGTTGCTGCACAAAATGGACAACACCTTTTGCATTTTTTCTGCTGTCCCACTGCATGACAGCATGTTTGGGCATCACACAAACAGCACCAGTGGGCCAATCAGCAACATACCAAGCTGTTTGCCCACACAAGCTGGGCAAACACCACCAGCAGATCAGCAGACAGTCCACCACCAGCCAGCAGGCCAACCACAAAGCACACCAGCAACCAGACCAGCGGCCACCTGCACACAGAAATGCCTGAAGCACCCAGCTGTTTGCCGAAACAGCACTGGGCAAACAGCCACACCAGGGAAGTACCAGTTTTTCTTTTTGAACTTTGATTTTTCCATACCAGACCAGCGGCCACCTGCATATCTCTGAATTTTGATGCTTCATGCATTCTTTTTGATTTCTTTTTAGTTCATTTATGCTTTAATTTTTAATTAGCACACATTAGGAAATTTTTTTTCATTTTTATGCTTTCAATAATACACACACAACCACAACCAACCTTCTTCTTCTTTTTGGCTTGCTTTACTCAAATACATAGGCTATGTTGGATGAGCCTTCTTTCCATGACCCCATTGATGTGATAACTCTTTAAACCTAAGTTGAATCACTTGTAGTGAGTTGCATTCATTTTTGGGAATTTCCTTTTGAATTGAATCCTTGAGCTTGCCATGGTGAAAAATATACTGATGACCCTCAATCGATTGAGAAAAATTAAATCTGTGTGAATGAACTTAATGTGACTTGATTTAGCAATTGGTGTTGATTTGCCCAAATCATTGAGAGAAAGAAAATTCAGCAAAGGCAAAGCCCTCAAAAGCACAAAACAAAAGAATATTCCAAATGGTCAAAAAGACTATGAAAAGAGCTAGTAGCCACTTGGAAAGGTGATCAACTGAGTAACTGGGGGTGGGTATCACAAATATGTACCATCACGTCAAAAGGTTGGTGATCTTTCCAAGCAAAATCAAAGTGCAAAAGCCTGAATAAAGTACTTAAAGGTAAGGGCAAGTCACACCAAAAGCTAGAAAAAGTCTTAACATATAATGTGCATGATCTCTCTTAAGGAAAACAAATCCTAGCCATGGTAAGTAAAGGGAGACAAGGAAAAGAGGAAAGTAACCTTGGTGCATGCACACTTCACTACAATGCTTCAAAGTAAGGGTCTAGGGTATGAGCTTAAGTGGTAATAAGGATCAAGTGGAAAAGGAAGCTTGTTTGACTAAACCTATTTACTTGAGGACAAGTAAAGGGTTAGGTGTGGGGGTATTTGATAGAGCCAAAATTAGACCCATTTTCTATATTGTTATTTATGCCAATTTACACATTTTCTACCTAATTTTGTGGTTTTTATCTTATTTTGTAGAAAATGGAGCAAAATGGTAATTTGGCAGAAATGGATCTAAATCTGCCCAAAAGAGAGTAAAAATGCACAAGCATGGTTTGCCCAACTTGTTTGCCCAAACCAAAGTGAAGCTGAGATGAAGAGGAAAAAATGATAAGTGTGCTGTCCAGATTGTTTGCCCAAACAGCACTGGGCAAACAGCGAAGAGAGGCAGAAACAGAGCAAGTGCAGTGATCCCAGACAGCCTGTTTGTCCAAACAGCACTGGGCAAACAGCACCAGCAGGCAGAAAACCAGCAGAAAACTACCAAACTTGGAGACCAAGCTAAAACGAGTCTCACGCACTCCAAACACGTAGGACAGCTCAGAAACACCTGTTTACACCTCAGCAAGCTCTCCTACATATTTAGGAAGCCAAGAATCAAAAAGACACAATTGCCCTCCAAGAATTCAAGACTAAATAGGAAAGAGAGTCCCAAACTAAAAAGGAAACCTAGGGCAGCCTCTTCACCTATAAAAAGGCATGCAAACCAACAAAGAAGCAATCTTGGAAGTCCTTCTTCTCCAGACAGCCTCGGCAGAAGCTGTGCCCTTGCGCCAACCCCTTGTTTTCTTTATTTTCTTGTTTTCTTTCTTTACTTTTGTGTTAGTTTCAGCCATGAGTGGCTGAAACCCTTTTATCTAGCTGAAGTTTGGTTGAAACTAAGGTTGTTTAATGGGTTGTGAGATCTGAACAGAAACTTTTGTCTTTGATTTTATTCAATATTCATGCAATTGTGCTTAATTCTAAGATTGCTTTGTTGTTTTGATCAAATTGGCCACTTGATTCTTAATTGCAAAGATAATTGATTGTTGATTAGGATATTTGTTAGTCCGTAATTGCTGGAAATATTCTGATCTAAGAACACTTGGTGTAAAAACCAAGAAATTGCATGATCTAACATCATCTCATACGTTTGAGTAGTTAGGGTTTGGATCTTTCTTGTTCTTCATGCAATTGGCAATTGTTTTGATGCCTTTGGCCCAAGGACGTTCCTTGGCAATTTGTTGATTAGTAATTGGTTAGAGGACGTTCCCTAATCAATTTGTTCATAAGGAAAGACATGGTGGTGAGAAGCGTCTTCCACCCCCATAACCAACCTATTGAATCAATCAAGATAACCATGTTTCAATGATCAACCCAAACAACCAAAGTGGATCCATATCTTCAACTAGACTTTTCTACTATTGATTTCTCTCTTATTTTAGATTACTTGCTGTTCAATTACTTTTAATAGTTGTTAGTTGAATAAAATCTTCAAAACCCCCAATTTTACTTTTATTGTTTCTGTATTTACTTGGTCTTGATAAGAAGAATAAATAGTATTGATTCCCTGTGGATACGATCCCTTTGCCACTATCTACAAGTTATTAAATTGTTGGTAACCAAAAGGGTTATTTTTGACCGGCCTCGACAACCGACTGTCACCTACACAGGTGGATTCAAATGAGGACCAAATATACTCTAACATAACTCTGAACATCTCCCCAAAACCCCTCTAAAACATCATAAGCATGCATGGGCAAAGGAGGGCTGGAAAGGGGTCTTTCGGCGGCAGGTTCGGCAGCCGAAGGTCCCTCCAGATCCGAAAGTCAGGCACTGTCGGGGGCGGGTTCGGCGGCCAAAAGTCCTTCCAGAGACGAAAGTCATCCTCCTTCGGCGTCACGTTCAGCCGCCGAAACCCCCCTCCAGAGATGAAAGTCCAATCGTTCAAGGGCAGCTTAGGCAGCCGAAACAGCCTCCACAAGGGGTTCGACGGCCGAACCTGGGTTCTCCAGAAAGGCAAAACCCGAGCACAACTCATGCTCTCAGCCTGCAAAAATCTATAAAACACCCATATCATGCATGCCAACTCTCATCAACTAGCACATATCATATCTCATGCATATAGGGGCCTAAAAACTAGCTCAAACCCCACAAGCAACATCAAACATCAACAAATCACATATGATCAACATATGCTCAACTCATGGTTACACCCTAAACCATGCCATAAAACTCTCTAAAACTCTCAAAACATGCTTTAAACATAAGGGGAGGTGAGGATCCTTGCTTTCCTCTTGAAGAACGAGAGGATCAATGGTCCAAGCTTGGAGATGTGGTGGAAAAACTAATCAAAGTCTCCAAGTTACTCAACATTGCCTTCTTTTGCTCAAAACTCTAAAACCAAGTTAAAAACATGTGAAAACATGCAAGATTTGAGGAAATCACAAGAAAACATACCAAGGAGAACAAGAACCCTACCTTTGACCAAAAGAGAGTGAAAAAACACCCCACTTCCGGTCAAAGGAGCTTTTATAGGTGGCCAACCGCCTCTCATTCGGCGGCCAAACCTGCATGCAAAATCATGCAACGTTCGGCGGCTGAACCTAGCGATTGTCCCCTTGGCCTTTTCTTTTCAAAACTCAATTTCCACAACTCAAAAACCTGAAAACATTGTAAAAACATCTTAAAAACCTCTCTTATACCCTTAGGGAAGGCTCCGACATCCTTGAATCCCGGATTCCAACGGAGATTTCCGCCGGAACGTAGGAATTCCAATGCCGGGGTCTAGCTGGGTATTACATTCTCCCCCCTTAAGAACATTCGTCCCCGAATGTTCTTGCTCTATAAACATACAAAAACAAAACATAAAGCACAAAAAGAAACAAAAGAAACTAAAACTAACCTCAAAAGAGATAGGGGTACTGCTGGAGCATAGACTCCTGTGTCTCCCAGGTGCATTCTTCCAGATTATGGTGGTTCCAGAGAACTTTCACCATCGGGATCTCCTTGTTTCGCAACTTTCTAATTTGGGTGTCAATATTCCGTACTGGCTGCTCCACATAAGTGAGATCTCCAAGGATCTCCATGTCTGGCTCACTGAGAACCTTACCCGGATCTGACATAAACTTCCGTAGCATAGAAACATGGAAGACCAGATGGATTCTTTCCATAGAAGTAGGCAAATCTAGCTTATACGACACATTTCCGACCCTCTGCAAGATCTCAAAAGGCCCAATATATCATGGAGCTAGCTTACCCTTTCTTCCAAAATGAACTACCCCTTTCATTGGAGACACCTTCAGCAATACCAGATCCCCCTCCTGAAACTCTATGTGCTTCCTGCGGATGTCTGCATAGCTCTTCTGCCGACTAACAGCAGTCTTGAGTCTCTCTCTGATGATGGGCACAACTCTATTGGTAATCTCTACCAACTCAGGTCCTGCCAAGGGCCTCTCTCCAACTTCTTCCCAGCAAACTGGTGACCTACACTTCCTCCCATACAGAGCTTCATATGGAGCCATCCCTATGCTAGCATGATAGCTGTTATTGTAGGCAAACTCCACTAAGGGTAGATGCTGCCTCCAAGAACCGCCAAAATCTAGCACACACATTCTGAGCATGTCCTCTATGGTCTGGATGGTCCTCTCTGATTGTCCGTCAGTCTGTGGATGGAAAGAAGTGCTGAAGTCCAACCTTGTGCCCATAGCTTCTTACAGACTCCGCCAAAACCTGGAGGTGAACTGGGGTCCTCTGTCACACACTATTGAAACAGGAGCCCCATGCAATCTAACAACCTCCTCAACATACACCTGCGCTAACTTGTCCACGGAGTAGCTACTCCTGACAGGAATGAAGTGAGCAGATTTAGTCAGTCTATCCACAATCACCCATGTGAAGTCTAGTCTCTTGGACGCCGCCGGTAATCCCACTACAAAATCCATAGCTATGTTCTCCCATCGAATACCCTGTGCCCTGTGGGAAGGGTTGATAGTGGGGTGGATAACCATACCCCGAGGCCTGATCGCCTCCCTGTGATGATCCCACATCCTCCTCTGTGGTGCCAACACCTAACCCTCCATCCCTTCTTGGATCCACATCCATCTCTGGCCTTGTATCACTGGATCTTCTACCCTGTTCTGTTTCCCTCCTGCTTTCATCAAAAGACCTTCTAGGGTCCCTTGATGTTCTTTCTCTTCCTGCCCTTTGAGACATAGCTCTTGGCAAAGCAGGGGGACAACCTTCCATACCCTCATTCTCGGGCGGAGCTCCAGTCAATCTAGCAGATCGACGAGTTCCTCTCATCTTGACTTCTGAAAACAAACATACACATAAACATCAGCATCATATTGTCCATGTGGAAACACATGAACCCTCATCACATAACATAGCATATCATAACATATCATTAAATGCACATGCATAAAATCATGCCATTACACATCATTATCAAGACAGGACTATACATCCTACCCTAGTGGACATGATTTTTCCTATTGTGCTTGCCCTCTACAACCTCTATGAGCCCGAAACACTCTATAGGTCTGATCATAACAACCGAGGGCTACTCTGTACCATATAGGTCTGATCATATCAACCTAGGGCTCTGATACAAATCTGTAACAGCCCGGGAACCGGACCGCTACCGACGCTAGGATCCAGATCGGCTTAAGGCCCCGGGACCCATAGCAAGCCTACTGTGAACTCTATGTACCTGATAAATCCCATACATGATCATACATTTCTATAAAAAATTTTGAACTTTTTCAAAATTACTAGGCTTGAACTGTACATGCTCTACTCTGTATGCACTCTGAAAGTGATACCTACTGTGGTACCATACAGTAGCTGTAGAGATAGAAACCCCTCACTAGAGCCCTCATCAAATGCTCGAGATGGGTTATACTACCATGCACCAAGCTTAGTTCTCATCATCATAACATCATAAAACATAAAACATAATAATGATCATGTGCAAAGGATAAACATACACTAGGGCCAAGCACAATACTATAACTCTGTACATAACCTTTACATCATCTCTTCACTATACATAAACTCTATACATTATCTCTTGGCTTTACTATACATCATGTCCGCTATTCTATACTATTACATATGTCTTTACCCTTGCTTTCTCTTTCTCTTCTCTGAGGCCCTGAAAACATGGGGTTAAGGAGAGGGGTGAGCTTGTAATACCCGGCTAGAGTCTGGCATCGGAATTCCTATCGTCCGGTGGAAATTCGGGTGTTGGAACCCTCTAGAAGGGTAAGGGTTATGTTTTTATGAGTTTTCTAAGAGTTTGTAATGTTTTAAGCATAAAGGAAAATGAGTTTTTTGAAAGAAAAGCACCAAGGAAGAAAAGCCAAGGTTCGGCAGCCGAAGGTGACTTTCGGCCGCCGAACTTGCATGGCTTTCGGGCTTCACGTTTGGTCACCGAAGGTGGTCTGGCCAGCCACCTATAAAAGGCCCTAGGTCGGGCAAATGGATAAGATTTTCTTTTCATTTGCACGAGCTGAGGTGAGACTTGATCTTCCTTGGGTGATTTATGTGTTTACTCAAATCTTTCATGGTTTTGATGGATTTCTATGTGGTTTTGAAGTTTTTGAGCAAAAGAGCAAGTTTGGAAGCTTGGAGACATTGAGAGAGGATTTCTCCATATCTCCACGTTTGGGATCGTTTAATCTCTTGTTTGGAAGAGGTAAGTGAAGATCTTGAACTTCCTTTATTGGTTTTTGAAGGTTTTATGGGAGTTTATGGTAGATATGCATGTGTAGGGTTTTATAGAGGTTTTTGATGATTTTTATGTATAAGCATGATTAAGTGTTATGTGTTGTGTTTGTTGGGGTTATAAGTTAAATTTAGACCCTTTTATGCATGTTATATGGTATGTGCTAGTTGGGAGTAGTTGTGTTGCATGTTGAGAGGAGCTTGGAGGGAGTGTGCATGAAGCAGAGCAGGGTTTTGCCCTTCGGGCAAAACCAGGTTCGGCCACCGAAGGAAGGTTCGGCCACCGAACGTGTTGAGGAGGTGGTTTCGGCTGCCTAAGCTTGCCTCCGAAAATTGGGACTTTCGTCTCTGGAGGGAAGGTTCGGCTGCCGAAAGTGCCGCCGAAAGTACCCGAGTTTCGTCTCTGGACGAGACTTTCGACTGCCGAAGGTGTCGCCGAACATGCATGATTTTCGTCTCTGGAGGGGGGTTTCGGCCGCCGAACCTGCTGCCGAAAGTGCCCTGTCCAGCCTTCTTTTGCATGTTTTATGTGATTGTTCTATCATGTTTTAGAGGGCTTTTGGGGAGTTTTATAGAGTTGTTTTTGAGTTAGTTTGGTCCCTCATTTGAGTCCACCTGTGTAGGAACGAACCAGAGGAACCAGACAGATCAGCAGTGAGCACTGCTTCAGAGTCTGTAGAGTCAGTACAGAGTCATCCAGAGGTGAGTGGAACTAAACTAAATTTTAATATGAGAAATTAAATGCTTTTAGCATGTTTCATGCATCATGATATGCAATAGGATTGATTGCATTAGTGTACACGAATATGACGCATTGCATTTAACATTGTACTTGGCACTGCTCCTTGTACATTGTATGATGTGCAGATCGGACATAGTTTTGGTTACATTAGCCCTCACAGTAAAGACCTGAGGAGCCCCATCGAGGGCCGGGCACAGTAAAGTCCTGAGGAGCCTCTGAGAGGGGCCGGGCACAGGGTACTTCGGTACTATTGATTGTATAATAAAGTCCGAAGGAGCTCCTTTCCGGGCCGGGCATAGATTCGAGGGAATTTTGTACCGTCCGTCTGAGATGATGTGATTTACTTGTGATGTGATGCATTCCATGAGATCATGTCTTTATGACATGTTTTATCTGTTCTACTCACTGGGCTAGTATAGCTCACCCCTCTCCCCTAACCCCAGTTTTGCAGGTTCAGTATACAGGGGGAAGTCAGCAGAGTACAGAAAGAGTAAAGAGACATGTAATAGCATAGTGTGGACATGTAATATTGTAAAGTGATAAATTAGTATTATCATATGTATAGAATTGTGCTTGATCTATAAGAGTTGTAATCCCTTTTTGTATATACATGATCTTTTATGTACATGTTTTATTAATCTGTTTGAGAATCAGGCTTAACATTATATGAGTTGACCCGCCTAGAGCAAAGATGAGAGCCCTAGTAGGGGTTTTACAGCACAGAGATAGAGTATGCACAGGTTAAGCCTTGGTACAGAGATGAGTTATAAATTTTTACAGGAAATTTATGATCATGTAAGGGATTTCACAAGTACACAGACAGTATAGCAGGCTTGCTACGGGTCCCGACAGCCTTAAGCCGATCTGGATCCTAGCGCCGGTAGCAGTTCGGTTTCCGGGCTGTTACAGATTGGTATCAGAGCACAAGGTTCACATGGTCGGACCTACATAGAGAGAGTCGGGCTCATAGAGGTTATAGTTGGTCAAGCACAATAGGAAAACATGTCCACTAGGATAGGATGTCAGTCCTGTCTATATGATGATGTGAAATGCCATGATTCATGCATGTGCATTGTCTATATGAGATGTATGCTTGAGAGTTCATGTGTTCCACATGGACTATATGTGTTGCTGATGTGATATGTTATGTGCTGTTTTCCAGAGAGTTGAGATGCGAGGAACTCGTCGATCAGCGAGATTGACTGGAGTCCCACCAGGAAGTGAGGGTACAGCTGCTCATCCTCCTGCATTGCGAAGGGCAAGGACTCACAGGTCAAGCAGGAAGGGAACATCACGAGACCCTAGAAGGTCTTCTGATGAGAGCAGAAGGGGTATGGATAGAGGAGGAAGGTCAGAAGAAGAGAGAGGTGCCATGGATGTTGATGGGGGAAGAGATGAAAGCATGAGTATAGGAAGGTCAGAAGAAGGTATGGGGGAGTCCCAAGGAGGCGCTCAGGCCTCGGGGTTTGGCTATCCACCTTTTTCTCAGGGCCCAGGGTATCCGATGGGAGGTACGTCGGATTACTCTAGTTTTGCCCCATATCCACCCTATATGCCCTACATGCCTTATCCTTCTTTTCATCCACCATATTACATGTATCCACCCCCACCTTTTTATCCAAGTCCAGCACACCCTGATCCTAGAGAACCAGTACCTCCACCTCCACCACCAGAACCAGCAGCCCCTGTTGTAGAGGCACAGCAACCTGGTTTGTTAGAGGGAAGTAAAGTGAAGATGACGGAGTACTTGAAGTTGGATGCTCTTAAATTCAATACGGGAGATGATCCCTTTGAGTATCTTAGTGCAGTCAGAATGATAACCAGTGAGTTGGGAGCTGATGATACCAGAGCCATTGAGATGGCAGGGTTCACATTGAAGTGCAAGAAAGCCAGAGAATGGTTCAAGAGCTATTTGGACCCCAGAATAGACAGTATGACATGGAAGAGTTCGCCAATGAGTTCGCAGGGTGGGCTTTTCCTGACAGTTCCAGGGAGAGGAAGGTTGTAGAATTTGAACAGTTGAGACAGACAGAGGAGATGAGCGTTGATGAGTACACAGATAAGTTCCTGGAATTGCTATCATACGTGGGTCAGGCGTATGATACTGATCAGAAGAAGGCAAGGAGATATGCCACAAGGCTTCATCCCAGGTATTTCTCCTTGATTCTTCCAGCAGAGAGGGAGAGTTTCCACTCTATTATGGATGCAGCCAGAAAGATGGAGGCGAGTGCCATCATACAGGGAACAGTAAAGCAGCAGGTGGCACAGTCTTCGGGTTCTAAGACCCCCAATACAGCAGTTTCTGGCAGCAAAAAGGGAGAGAAGTTCAAGTCTAAGAGAGGAAAGTTCTGGAGCAGAATCAGATCTGGTCTGGGAATGGGGAGTGGCTCAAGCTCTGGCACAGGCGGTACAGTGTGTATGAAATGTGGGAGATCACACAGGGGAGTTTGTCGGTTGGGATCTTCAGCCTGCTACAGGTGTGGGCAGGAGGGACATTTCTCACGAGAATGTCCTCAGGCGACTTTAGTGGCACCATCCCAGCAGATGACCTCTGGTAGTGTGGTCCAGCCAGCAGCTTCAGCCGTACCTCAGAGCAGGCAGAGGTAGAGGAAGAGGGTCAGACTCTTCATTTGGGATGGATTCCCGAGGTGCAGGTCCGTCAGCCCCAGCACGGATTTTCACCATGACTCAGCAGGAGGCAGACACGTCGAACACAGTGGTGTCAGGTAATCTCATCATTGGGTGTTCCGAGATGTATGCTTTGATGGACCCCGGTGCTTCTCACTCCTTTATTGCTTCTAGAGCCGCAGAGAGGTTGGGTTTGATAGTTTCCAAGTTAGAGTATCCTCTCTGGGTCAGTGGACCCAAATGTGACCCATCATTGGCAGAGTCAGTCTGTCAGTTCAGTCCAGTGTGTATAGAGAGTAGATACCTTCCAGCTGACCTTGTGCTTCTAGAGTTGACAGATTTTGATGTCATTCTAGGGATGGATTAGTTATCTATGTATAATGCTACCTTGAACTGCAGAGACAAGGTAGTCAGTTTCAGAGACCAGGATGGGTCGGAGTGTGTCTTCAGAGGAGACAGGAGGGGGACATCTAGAGGTTTGATATCAGCCCTCCAGGCTCGTAGGTTGTTGAGGAGGGGTTGTCAGGGGTTCCTAGCTCATGTGAGAGAGCTAGACAGTCAGGTTAGGGAATCGTCCTCAGTACCAGTTGTTAGAGAATTCCCAGATGTGTTTCCAGAAGAGCTTCCAGGACTACCACCTGATAGGGAAATAGAGTTCGAGATAGAGTTGATGCCTGGTACTAGACCGATCTCTATTCCTCCCTACAGGATGGCACCAGCAGAGTTGAGAGAGTTGAAAGAGCAGCTACAGGAGTTGGTAGATAAGGGTTTCATCCGCCCGAGTACCTCACCTTGGGATGCTCCAGTACTGTTTGTCAGGAAGAAGGATGGATCTCTTAGACTTTATATCGACTACAGGCAGTTGAACAAAGTCACTACCAAGAACAAGTATCCTCTACCCAGGATCGATGATCTATTCGACCAGTTGTCAGGAGCAGGTTGTTTTTCCAAGATAGATATGAGATCTGGATACCATCAGTTGAAAATCAGGGAAGAGGATGTACCGAAGACTACTTTCAGGACCAGATATGGGCATTATGAGTTCCTAGTGATGCTGTTCGGGTTGACTAACGCCCCTGCAGCATTCATGGATCTTATGAACAGAGTTTTCAGAGAGTACCTGGATCGCTTTATGATCGTCTTTATAGATGATATCTTAGTGTACTCCAAGAATGTAGATGAACATGCCCATCATCTGAGGATAGTCTTACAGACTTTGAGAGAGCATGGCTTGTATGCCAAGTTCTCCAAGTGTGAGTTTTGGCTGAGGAGTATTTCTTTCTTGGGGCATGTAGTATTCAGATGAAGGCATAGCAGTAGACCCCAAAAAGGTAGAGGCGGTAGCCAACTGACCTATACCCACCACAATGACAGAAGTCAAGAGTTTTCTGGGTTTGGCAGGCTACTATCGGAGGTTCGTTCAGGACTTCTCGAAGATAGCTGCTCCTCTGACTAGGTTGACCAGGAAGAACCAGAAGTTTGTATGGTCAGAAGAATGTGATGAGAGTTTTGAAGAGCTAAAAAGACGATTGACTTCAGCACCGGTGTTAGCTCTGCCGATCAGTGATGAAGACTTCACGGTGTTCTATGATGCGTCCCGAGTGGGATTGGGTTGTGTGTTGATGCAGAAAGATAGAGTGATAGCTTATGCTTCTAGACAGCTGAAGAAGCATGAGCTGAACTACCCGACACACGATCTTGAGATGGCAGCAGTTATCTTTGCACTCAAGATGTGGAGGCACTACCTCTACGGAGTTAAATGTGAGATCTATACTGATCATAAAAGCCTGCAGCACATCTTGAGCCAGAGAGAGCTGAACTTGAGGCAGAGACGGTGGGTAGAGTTGCTTAGTGATTATGATTGCAAGATCCAGTATCATCCGGGGATGGCTAATGTAGTAGCTGATGCCTTAAGCCGGAAGTCACTTGGCAGCTTATCCCACATTACAGCAGAGAGAAGGCCGGTGGTGAAGGACTTCTATAGGCTTGTGGATGAAGGGTTACAGTTAGAGTTATCTGGTACAGGTGCTTTGATTGCACAAATGAGAGATACACCCGTGTTTCTAGAGCAGGTAGCTCTGAAACAGCACGAGGACCCTGAGTTAGTGAAGATTGCCAGGACTGTTCAGTCTGGTAACAGTGCAGAGTTCAGATTTGACAGTGAGGGGATTCTTCATCACGGGAAGAGGTTATGTGTACCAGATGACAGTGAGCTAAAGGGAAACATTATAAGAGAAGCTCATAATGCGAGGTATAGCGTTCACCTTGGAGCCACCAAGATGTATCAAGATCTGAAAAGGGTGTATTGGTGGCCAGCGATGAAGAGAGAAGTGGCACAGTTTGTGTCAGCCTGCGAGATTTGTCAGAGGGTGAAGCTAGAGCACCAGAAGCCGGCTGGAATGCTTAACCCACTGCCGATTCTAGAGTGGAAATGGGAGAACATAGCTATGGATTTTGTAGTGGGGTTACCGGTGACGTCCAACAGACTAGACTCCATATGGGTAATTGTGGATAGACTAACTAAATCTGCTCACTTTATTCCAGTCAGGAGTAACTATTCTGTGGACAAACTGGCGCAGGTATATGTAGAAGAGATAGTAAAGCTGCATGGAGTTCCAGTGTCAATAGTATCAGACAAAGGACCTCAATTCACCTCCAGGTTTTGGCGGAGTCTGCAAGCTGCTATGGGCACGAGGTTGGACTTCAGCACTGCTTTCCATCCACAGACAGACGGTCAGTCAGAGAGGACCATCCAGACCATAGAAGATATGCTCAGAATGTGTGTGTTAGACTTTGGCGGTTCTTGGAGGCAGCATCTACCTTTGGTGGAGTTTGCCTACAATAACAGCCATCATGCTAGCATAGGGATGGCTCCTTATAAAGCTCTGTATGGAAGGAAGTACGGAACGCCTGTTTTATGGGAAGAGGTAGGAGAGAAAGCTCTGGCAGGGCCAGAGTTAGTTGAGATTACCAGCAGGTTAGTGCCTATTATTAGAGAGAGGATCAGAACAGCTGTAAGCAGACAGAAAAGTTATGCAGATATCCGCAGGAAGCAGATAGAATTCCAGAAGGGGGATATGGTATTGCTGAAGGTGTCTCCAATGAAAGGAGTGGTTCGTTTTGGGAGGAAGGGTAAGCTAGCTACACGGTACATTGGTCCCTTCGAGATTTTGCAGAAGATCGGAAATGTGTCGTATAAGCTAGATTTACCTGCATCTATGGAAAGGATCCATCCGGTTTTCCATGTTTCTATGCTACGGAAGTTTGTGTCAGATCCGAGTAAGGTTCTCAGTGAACCTGATGTAGAGATCCTAAGAGATCTCACCTATGTAGAACAGCCAGTGAGGATCATTGACACTCAGATCAAAAGGTTGAGAAACAAGGAGATCCCGATGGTGAAAGTTTTGTGGAACCACCACAATCTAGAAGAGTGCACCTGGGAGACACGGGAGTCTATGCTCCAGCAATACCCATATCTGTTTTGAGGTTAGTTAGCTTTCCCCTTTTCTATGTGTTTATATGTTTAGATGTTTGAGGAACATTCGGGGACGAATGTTCTTAAGGGGGGAGAATGTAATACCCGGCTAGAGTCTGGCATCGGAATTCCTACCGTCCGGTGGAATTTCGGGTGTCGGAACCCTCTCGAAGGGTAAGGGTTGTGTTTTTATGAGTTTTCTAAGAGTTTTTAATGTTTTAAGCATAAAGGAAAATGAGTTTTTTGAAAGAAAAGCACCAAGGCAGAAAAGCCAAGGTTCGGCCGCCGAAGGTGACTTTCGGCCGCCGAACTTGCATGGCTTTCGGGTTTCACGTTTGGCCGCCGAAGGTGGTCTGGCCAGCCACCCATAAAAGGCCCTACGGTCAAATGGATAAGATTTTCTTTCCATTTGCACGAGCTGAGGTGAGACTTGATCTTCCTTGGGTGATTTATGTGTTTACTCAAATCTTTCATGGTTTTGATGGATTTCTATGTGGTTTTTAAGTTTTTGAGCAAAAGAGCAAGTTTGGAAGCTTGGAGACATTGAGAGAGGATTTCTCCATATCTCCATATTGGGATCGTTTAATCTCTTGTTTGGAAGAGGTAAGTGAAGATCCTAAACTTCCTTTCTTGGTTTTTGAAGGTTTTATGGGAGTTTATGGTAGATATGCATGTGTAGGGTTTTATAGAGGTTTTTGATGATTTTTGTGTATAAGCATGATTAAGTGTTATGTGTTGTGTTTGTTGGGGTTATAAGTTAGTTTTAGACCCTTTTATGCATGTTATATGATATGTGCTAGTTGGGAGTAGTTGTGTTGCATGTTGAGAGGAGTTTGGAGGGAGTGTGCATGAAGCAGAGCAGGGTTCTGCCCTTCGGGCAAAACTAGGTTCGGCCGTTGAAGGAAGGTTCGGCCGCCGAACGTGCTGAGGAGGTGGTTTCGGCTGCCTAAGCTTGCCTCCGAAAATTGGGACTTTCGTCTCTGGAGGGAAGGTTCGGCCGCCGAAAGTGCCGCCGAAAGTACCCGAGTTTCGTCTCTGGACGAGACTTTCGGCTGCCGAAGGTGCCGCCTAACATGCATGAGTTTCGTCTCTGGAGGGGAGTTTCGGCCGCCGAACCTGCCGCCGAACCTGCCGCCGAAAGTGCCCTGTCCAGCCTTCTTTTGCATGTTTTATGTGATTGTTCTATCATGTTTTAGAGGGCTTTTGGGGAGTTTTATAGAGTTGTTTTTGAGTTAGTTTGGTCCCTCATTTGAGTCCACCTGTGTAGAAACGGACCAGAGGAACCAGAGAGGTCAGCAGTGAGCACTGCTTCAGAGTCTGCAGAGTCAGTACAGAGTCATCCAGAGGTGAGTGGAACTAAACTAAATTTTAATATGAGAATAAATGCTTTTAGCATGTTTCATGCATCATGATATGCAATAGGATTGATTGCATTAGTGTACACGAATATGACGCATTGCATTTAACATTGTACTTGGCACTGCTCCTTGTACATTGTATGATGTGCATATCGGACATAGTTTTGGTTACATTAGCCCTCACAGTAAAGACCTGAGGAGCTCCATCGAGGGCCGGGCACAGTAAAGTCCTGAGGAGCCTCTGAGAGGGGCCGGGCACAGGGTACTTCGGTACTATTGATTGTATAATAAAGTCCGGAGGAGCTCCTTTTCGGGCCGGGCACAGATTCGAGGGAATTTTGTACCGTCCGTCTGAGATGATGTGATTTACTTGTGATGTGATGCATTCCATGAGATCATGTTTTTATGACATGTTTTATCTGTTCTACTCACTGGGCTAGTATAGCTCACCCCTCTCCCCTAACCCCAGTTTTGCAGGTTCAGTGTACAGGGGGAAGTCAGTAGAGTACAGAAAGAGTAAAGAGACATGTAATCGCATAGTGTGGACATGTAATATTGTAAAGTGATAAATTAGTATTATCATATGTATAGAATTGTGCTTGATCTATAAGAGTTGTAATCCCTTTTTGTATATACATGATCTTTTATGTACATGTTTTATTAATCTGTTTGAGAACCAGGCTTAACATTATATGAGTTGACCTGCCTAGAGCAAAGATGAGAGCCCTAGTAGGGGTTTTACAGCACAAAGATAGAGTATGCACAGGTTAAGCCTTGGTACAGAGATGAGTTTTAAATTTTTACAGGAAATTTATGATCATGTAAGGGATTTCACAAGTACACAAACACTATAGCAGGCTTGCTACGGGTCCCGGCGGTCTTAAGCTGATCTGGATCCTAGCGCCAGTAGCAGTTCGGTTTTCGGGCTGTTACAGAGCTACTAGAGCCCAGTGAGTAGAACAGTAAAACATTTAAAACATGCTATCATGAAATGCGTCACAGCACAAACATTTAACATCTCGGATTGGACATGACCTTAAAACTCCCTCTGTCGGTGCCCGGCCCCCAAAGGAGCTCACACAGGTCTTACCCAAACATAGTGCACGCCCCCCCTCTCAAGGGAGCTCACATAGGACTTATCCAAACGTAATGTCCGGCCCCCCTTTGTGGGAGCTCACACAGGACTTTCAATTATGACAGATCTATGGGCTATTGAAGTCGCCTGGGTCCAATCCACATCAACAGTAAGTAATGCTATGCGACATATTCGTGAAACTAGTGCAATGCAATACACCCTATTATAATCATGGCATTAATGATGCATGGATCATGCTAAAACATTCATTAACTTAAAAACAAAGTTCTGTTCCACTCACCTCTGTCAACTGCTGCACAGTCTCTGTAACTCTAACTCTGTGGGCCTCCTTGGTTCCTCGGGTCCCCACCTACACAGGTGGACTCAAATGAGGACCAAACATACTCTAACATAACTCTGAACATCTCCCCAAAACCCCTCTAAAACATGATAAGCATGCATGGAAAAATGGGTAAAGGAAGGCTGGACAGGGGTCTTTAGGCGGCAGGTTTGGCAGCCGAAGGTCCCTCCAGATCCAAAAGTCAGGCACTATCGGGGGCGGGTTTGGTGGCCGAAATTCCTTTCAGAGATGAAAGTCATCCTCCTTCTGTAACGACCCGGAAACCGGTACCACTCAGTAACGGTCCGAACCATCACTGGCACTAGGATCCAGATCGGCTTAAGGCCGCCGGGACCCGTAGCAAGCCGACTATACTCTCTATGTACCTGATAAATCCCATACATGATACAAAGATACTCAACAATCCTGTAAAACTTTGTAGGCTTAACTACTGCTACTCAGATATAGAAATCTGAAATGGCCCTCAGGGCCTATACCAGGGACTACTATCTGCTGTTGATCAAGGGATTGAAACCCTTTTACTCTGTAACACAATCCACTGGTATCACATCAAAGCCATACATTAAGCCTAACTCACACATTTCTCATCAAGAAACGTAAAACAGGATTCATGTACAAGTAATTAATCATACATCACACTATAGCAAGGATACTAGGAAAAGCACAAGTCCATCCAGTATACGACAGTACATATCTATACACATTACATTACCACTAATCTTTGAGTTACATCATGTCCACTACTTTATTACAACCATACATTCATGCATATCTTCCCTCTGTACTCTTGCTGACTTTAACTTCCCATAGCTATCTCAGAATCTGCAAAACTGGGGTTAAGGGAGTGGGATGAGCTACTACAGCCCAGTGAGGAGGAACAATAAAAACAGTTCATTCATTACATGCTCTCATGAAATGCATCACATCACAAACATATCATCTCAAGGATGAACTTGTCACCAATAGCCCTCAACTACATGTGATAATCTGACCAACTGTGCCAGGGAGACGATGTCATCACCTGGTCTACTCTTATCTCTGCTCTGATATCATAACATGACCAACTGTGCCAGGGAGACGATGTCATCACCTGGTCTACTCTTATCTCTGCTTTGACAGCCCAGCTGTCTCACTCATAGTACCAGGAGCGACCTGGACTATCTAGGGGCGACCTGGTATGGCTATCTCATGCCATAAATCTGTATCTGCTCTCTGTCAAGGGCTAAGGATCATCCAACATTCATCCACATAAACAACAACGTATATGCAATGTATCATCGTCGTGAAGTCTAATGCAATACAACCTAATACATAACATGGCAGTTTATGATGCATGGATCATGCTAGAATCGTGTCATTTCTCAAGAGAAAATATGTAGTTTAGTTCCACTCACCTCTAGCCAATGCTGGCTAACTCTGGGCCAACTCTAACTCTGGAGCCTCCTCGGTTCCTCGGTCCAATCCTACACAGATGGACGTAAATGAGGTACCAAACATACTCTAACAGAACTATGAACATCTCTCCAAAAACCCTCTAAAACATCACAAAACATGCAGGCAAAACAAGCAAAGGAAGGCTGGACAGGGCACCTTCGGCAGCACCTTCGGCGGCCGAATGTCTCCTCCAGAGACGAAAGTCAGGCATGTTCGGCGGCCTAACTTGGACTTTCGGGGGCCGAACCTGAGTTTAGCCAGAACTCAGTTTCGTGCACAAGGACGCCTGCCAGTCCCTCCATCACCTGTTCAGACCTCAACACATGCATTTAACCCTTCTAAAACATGCATAAACACTTCAACAAGCCTAAGGGAGCTTCAAATAACTTTAAACTCCAACAAACAAGCTCACAAGACACACATCAAACATAAAGGATTCATAAACCCTATGATGCACATCTCATGCAAACTCATGCCTAGCTCCCTTTTCCCTTTACAAAACTCATAAAAACATCATAAGAACCATGGATCAACACTTACCTCTTGAAGAACAAAGGCTGAGATGATCCAAACTCAAAGATATGGAGAAACCAAGCTTCAAAAGCTTCAAACTCCAAAACCTTGTTTCAAGCTCACAACTCTTCAAAACAAGGGTAAAACTCATTAAAACCGTGAAAGATTTGAAGAAAAACCATGAAAATACTTTAAGGAGATCAAGACCTCACCTAGGTCAGAAGGAGAGAAGAAACCTCCTCCTTTTTCTGCCACTCGGTGCCCTTATAGATGAGCAACCGCCTCAGGTTCGGCTGCCGAATCGCATGCAAAACTATGCAACCTTCGGCGGCCGAACTTAACCTTCGGGGGCCGAAACTAGGGAACTTTAGGCGGCCGAACTTAACCTTAGGGGGCCGAACATGGCAAAATGCCTCCTTGGCCATAACTCTTCAAAACTCAATCCTTTTCTACGCTAAACCTTTAAAACACTTGAACATATTTTAGAAAACTTTCTCTTACCCTTCCAGAGACCTCTGACATCCTCGAACTCCCCCGGACAGTAGGAATTCCGATGTCTGAATCTAGCCGGGTATTACATTCTTCCCTCCTTTAAAAACATTCGTCCTCGAATGTTAAAACAACAACAATAAACATACAGGGAAACAAGAAGAAAGCCTAACATCGTTCTCTACGAAGAGACACAGATACCCCTGGAGTAAAACTCCCGGGTTGGCTATACTGTCTGACTTTGCTGACCCTTCACTGCTTAAGCTGTGTCTACACTAATTGTTTACCACTCTTGCTTGTACACAATCGACCTGACTCTTTCATATGACTACTAACTTTCCTTTTCTTTGACTTTTCTCAGCTTATTTACACTACTCTGGTTATACGAACCTTTGCTTCTCTTTACTTAACTCTGACAAAGGAACAATAATCCTCAGGAAAAGCTAGATGCCTTGCCTATAGCTTCAACTCTGTTCTTACTAGAGAACTCGTAGTGTGCTACATCACAAATCACACAGATATGCTCCGAAATTGAACTCAGATTACAGAACTTGGCCTCTATGCCGTGTTCTCTTACAATCAACAATGCTTAGTAGATAATGGGCATGCTTCTCTATTCTTGATTTTTGATTTTTTTTTGTATTTGTTTTTTTTTTTTTCTGAACTATCCTACGCTTTTGCTGCGCACTCTGATCCTTGCCCGTCTTTATTCTTCTTTACTATACTGGCTTCTTCTCTTTCCCTTCTAACATTACTAGACTATCTCTAGCTCTCTAGCTATCTGTTTCTATAGGATAAACTGATAAGCGACATCTGACTGAGGGCAGCTAAGCCTTACCCAGTAAATCCTGTCTTGTATACTCAGAGTCGCTGAGCAGTTTTACCCCTTCCCTCTGGTTTCACCTCTTCATTACAATCAAAATCTCATCGCTACGCAACTGTTAACTGACTTTTCTCTAACTTTCGACAGATAGTTCCCAACTCTCGGATCGATTATAGAAAACAACCGGCTTCTACTAGCTACCTATCCTTGGTAGTGAGTTTGTGCAACTATTCACAGTTGTGATAAAATCTCAAGGTTTCATCCTCCGTTTCTCACAACGATACTGGAACATTCCAGGGTGTGTGGTACTAAGTCGGATAGAATCCTTTACTACCAAGTGCATATTGTTCTACTATCTCTTTTCATTCTGTAACTGCTTTTCTAGCTCTTATAGGTTTCACTTCTTACATGCTACAGGTATCATTCCAAAGGAAAAGGTGAAGATGCATCTAGTCTCCATTCTCACTTAACTTTCAAACTCTACTGGGTTTACTAATGGTAAACCTGCTAACTCGTCTGGGATAACATATAACACTCTTTCTCTTTTCCTGTCTATGAATACTGAGGCTGGTTCCCTGACCTGGCTATGCGCTCAAACAAGAGCAAGAAAACGCCTGACTAACTTCCCTAACGAATTCACGAGCCTGTAGGGTTGATATCAAACTGCTGGGTATGCTAAACTGTCCCCCTCTAAGGACTACCTCTGACCCATCCGAGCCTCTGAACTCTGAACTGTCCTACCTTGTCTTTGCAGACTTAGGTAGTACCTCAAGTAGCTAGCCAATCCGCCCTAGGTTGACATCATCAGTCACCCCTAGAACCATAAGGTCAGCTGGACGGCATCTACTACTCTCAACAAACTCTGAACTGAACCGACAGACTGACTCTGCCATAGATGGATCACACTCTTGGGCCCTCTGACCCAAAGAGAACACTCTACGCCAGAAGTTATCAACCCCTCCTCTATTTATGGCTCTCAAAACAACAGGGAAAGAAACATCAGGGTCCACTATAACCTACACATCTGAACACCCGCAAGTGAACGTATTTGACGTCACCGTGTTCAATGTGTTAACCGCCTACTAAGTCAGGATGACGATCCAAGCTAAAGCAAACGAATCTTCCCTCGAGAACCGACCAAAGAAAAGGAGAACTCTCTTCTCTTGCCTCAACCCCTGTCCTAAAACATGGCTAGAGCTACAGGCTGAGTTACACTACTAGAAGTCATCTGCTGGGACTGTGCCAATCAGGGCCGCAGTAGGACACTCACATAACATGAGTCCTTCCTGCTCGCATCTATACATGCCGTAGTCCCATACCAACAGACTACTTTTGTGTACACTCTATGCCGCACATATCCAGACCAATCTGAATTCGAGCTCAATCGCCACCTAATCCCAGACTAACCTGAAATCTCTATTTATTCTCTGCTCTCTTCTCCCTCATATACTCTTCTCTTTGCTTACTTTTCTCTTACTTACCTTTATTCTTTTTCTTACTTTTCACCTACGCTCTGCCTTATTTCTGTACTTACGGTCTACCATCAGAGATGAGAGATCACTCTCTCTCTACTTGGATTTCTATAATCCACGGCTATTGCTCTCGAGTTCTTTCCCAGCGCACTAACCTTTAACGACTCACTCGTCTCTGACCATCTAACTCTCTTACACTTTACTATTTTCACATCAACTGATAGTCTATACACATCAGAACACTCAAAAGTGAGTTTACCTGGCACCACTGTGTTCGGTGTGTCTGTCTCTGGCTGATCCTGGGTGAAAATCCGAGCCGGAACTAACGGACTTCCACTGAAGGAACCTCCTGAAGAAGGGACTACCCCTCTTTCTCTACCTCTGCCCTGTACCGAGGCTGGAGCTTCTGGTGGAATTATATTGTCTGCGGATGTCTGTGGGAACTGTGCTGACATGACCGTAATGGGACACTCTCGTGCCATGTGCCCCTCCTGTCCGCACCTGAAACATGCTGTTGTCCCAGCCCGACATACGCCTTTGTGCCTCCTACCGCACCTCGCACAGCTAGAACTACCCCAACCAGAACTCGAACCCTCGCGACAACCTATGCCAAACTTTACCCTATTCCAGAACTCTCTTTTCTTTGACCCTTTCAGACCTCTCACTTTCTTTTTAGTCTTTGCAGCAGCCTCACCCAAAGGGAAACGATCAATGTTCTCTGGGTAAGTTTCTACACTTATGTTTTCTGTCTGCTCTAGCTGCGCAAAATCACTCTTCTTACACTCCCTTAAGCTATCTGGACAAGCCCATCCTGTAAACTCTATAGCAAACTGCTCCCAGGATAAGCTTTCTACCCTCGGGTCCACATACTGGTTGAACCATTCCCTTGCCTTCTCACATTTCAATGTAACCCCTGCCATCTGTATGGCTCTACTCTCATTAGCTCCCAACTCATCGGTTATCAGCTTAACCATTCTAAGGTACTCCACAGGGTCATTACCAGTCTCAAATGTGGGAACATCCAACCTCAAATAGTCTATCATTTGCACCACACTTCCTCCAGGTGAACTAGACTTGGGTGTTTGGACAACTGGGACTACTAGTTCTACTGGTGGTGGAGGAGGTGCAACATTCCCTGGGATAGGGTTTACTAACCCTGGGTAACCAAAGAAGGGTGGAAACATGGTATACTGTGGATATGACGGGTAAAAGGAAGGATAAGGCATAAAGGTGGGATATGGGTTATATCTAGGAAACTCTGATGTACCTCTCATCGGGTACTCTGCCCCCCACTGATAGGGTGGATACTGAGGTGGAACAAACCTCGAGGCCTGAGTGCCTCCTTGGGACTCACCCATATCTCCTCCCAACCTACTTCTACTAAAGCTATCATCTCTACTCTGCTCATCCTCCTCTCCTTCTCTCATAAACCCGGACATACCACTCTGGACAACTCCCCTTCTACTCTCATCAACAGACCGTCTAGGGTCCCTTGATGTACCTTCTCTGCTTAACCTATCTGATGTTGCCCTTTGCAGAACGGGGAGATGAGCATCCATGTCCTCATCCTCCGGCGGAGCTCCTGTCAATCTAGCAGATCGACGAGTTCCTCTCATCCTGCCTCTGAAAAAGCACAACAGCACACACAATATCATCAACTGATCCATGTGAAAACACATGAATCCTTAACACATATCAAACATATTCATAATGCACATGCAACTCATCATGGCATTTCACATCAGCATGCAAGACAGGACTCCACATCCTATCCTAGTGGACATGATTTTAACTGATTGTGCTTTCCTTCCTATACAAGACAACACCTCTTTCCGATGTGGGATATCCCAACACACCGTACTCTTGAGGCCCTATGCTCTGATACCAATCTGTAACGACCCGGAAACCGGTACCACTCAGTAACGGTCCGAACCATCACTGGCACTAGGATCCAGATCGGCTTAAGGCCGCCGGGACCCGTAGCAAGCCGACTATACTCTCTGTGTACCTGATAAATCCCATACATGATACAAAGATACTCAACAATCCTGTAAAACTTTGTAGGCTTAACTACTGCTACTCAGATATAGAAATCTGAAATGGCCCTCAGGGCCTATACCAGGGACTACTATCTGCTGTGGATCAAGGGATTGAAACCCTTTTACTCTGTAACACAATCCACTGGTATCACATCAAAGCCATACATTAAGCCTAACTCACACATTTCTCATCAAGAAACGTAAAACAGGATTCATGTACAAGTAATTAATCATACATCACACTATAGCAAGGATACTAGGAAAAGCACAAGTCCATCCAGTATACGACAGTACATATCTATACACATTACATTACCACTAATCTTTGAGTTACATCATGTCCACTACTTTATTACAACCATACATTCATGCATATCTTCCCTCTGTACTCTTGCTGACTTTAACTTCCCATAGCTATCTCAGAATCTGCAAAACTGGGGTTAAGGGAGTGGGATGAGCTACTACAGCCCAGTGAGGAGGAACAATAAAAACAGTTCATTCATTACATGCTCTCATGAAATGCATCACATCACAAACATATCATCTCAAGGATGAACTTGTCACCAATAGCCCTCAACTACATGTGATAATCTGACCAACTGTGCCAGGGAGACGATGTCATCACCTGGTCTACTCTTATCTCTGCTCTGATAGCCCAGCTGTCTCACTCATAGTACCAGGAGCGACCTGGACTATCCAGGGGCGACCTGGTATGGCTATCTCATGCCATAAATCTGTATCTGCTCTCTGTCAAGGGCTAAGGATCATCCAACATTCATCCACATAAACAACAACGTATATGCAATGTATCATCGTCGTGAAGTCTAATGCAATACAACCTAATACATAACATGGCAGTTTATGATGCATGGATCATGCTAGAATCGTGTCATTTCTCAAGAGAAAATATGTAGTTTAGTTCCACTCACCTCTAGCCAATGCTGGCTAACTCTGGGCCAACTCTAACTCTAGAGCCTCCTCGGTTCCTCGGTCCAATCCTACACAGATGGACGTAAATGAGGTACCAAACATACTCTAACAGAACTATGAACATCTCTCCAAAAACCCTCTAAAACATCACAAAACATGCAGGCAAAACAAGCAAAGGAAGGCTGGACAGGGCACCTTCGGCAGCACCTTCGGCGGCCGAATGTCTCCTCCAGAGACGAAAGTCAGGCATGTTCGGCGGCCTAACTTGGACTTTCGGGGGCCGAACCTGAGTTTAGCCAGAACTCAGTTTCGTGCACAAGGACGCCTGCCAGTCCCTCCATCACCTGTTCAGACCTCAACACATGCATTTAACCCTTCTAAAACATGCATAAACACTTCAACAAGCCTAAGGGAGCTTCAAATAACTTTAAACTCCAACAAACAAGCTCACAAGACACACATCAAACATAAAGGATTCATAAACCCTATGATGCACATCTTATGCAAACTCATGCCTAGCTCCCTTTTCCCTTTACAAAACTCATAAAAACATCATAAGAACCATGGATCAACACTTACCTCTTGAAGAACAAAGGCTGAGATGATCCAAACTCAAAGATATGGAGAAACCAAGCTTCAAAAGCTTCAAACTCCAAAACCTTGTTTCAAGCTCACAACTCTTCAAAACAAGGGTAAAACTCATTAAAACCGTGAAAGATTTGAAGAAAAACCATGAAAATACTTTAAGGAGATCAAGACCTCACCTAGGTCAGAAGGAGAGAAGAAACCTCCTCCTTTTTCTGCCACTCGGTGCCCTTATAGATGAGCAACCGCCTCAGGTTCGGCTGCCGAATCGCATGCAAAACTATGCAACCTTCGGCGGCCGAACTTAACCTTCGGGGGCCGAAACTAGGGAACTTTAGGCGGCCGAACTTAACCTTAGGGGGCCGAACATGGCAAAATGCCTCCTTGGCCATAACTCTTCAAAACTCAATCCTTTTCTACGCTAAACCTTTAAAACACTTGAACATATTTTAGAAAACTTTCTCTTACCCTTCCAGAGACCTCTGACATCCTCGAACTCCCCCGGACGGTAGGAATTCCGATGTCTGAATCTAGCCGGGTATTACACCTTCGGCGGCACGTTCAGCGGCCGAAACCCCCTCCAGAGATGAAAGTCCAATCTTTCGGGGGCAGCTTAGGCTGCCAAAACAGCCTCCACAAGGGGTTCGGCGGCCGAACCTGGGTTCTCCAGAAAGGCAGAACCCGAGCACAACTCATGCTCTCAGCCTCCAAAAACCTATAAAACACCCATATCATGCATGCCAACTCTCATCAACTAGTACATATCATATCTCATGCATATAGAGGCCTAAAAACTAGCTCAAACCCCACAAACAACATCAAACATCAACAAATCACATATGATCAACATATGCTCAACTCATGGTTACACCCTAAACCATGCCATAAAACTCTCTAAAACTCTCAAAACATGCTTTAAACATAAGGGGAGGTGAGGATCCATGCTTACCTCTTGAAGAACGAGAGGATCAATGGTACAAGGTTAGAGATGTGGTGGAAAAACTAATCAAAGTCTCCAAGTTACTCAACTTTGCCTTCTTTTGCTTAAAACTCTAAAACCAAGTTAAAAACATGTGAAAACATGCAAGATTTGAGGAAATCACAAGAAAACATACCAAGGAGAACAAGAACCCTACCTTTGACCAAAAGAGAGTGAAAAAACAACCCACTTCCGGTCAAAGGAGCTTTTATAGGTGGCCAACCGCCTTTCCTTCGGTGGCCAAACCTGCATGCAAAACCATGCAATGTTCGGCGGCCGAACCTGGCGATTGTCCCCTTGGCCTTTTCTTTTCAAAACTCAATTTCCACAACTCAAAAACCTGAAAACATTGTAAAAACATCTTAAAAACCTCTCTTATACCCTTAGGGAAGGCTCCAACATCCTTGAATCCCGGATTCCAACGGAGATTTCTGCCGGAACGTAGGAATTTCAATGCCGGGGTCTAGCTGGGTATTACATTCTCCCCCCTTAAGAATATTCGTCCCCGAATGTTCCTGCTCTATAAACATACAAAAACAAAACATAAAGCACATAAAGAAACAAAAGAAACTAAAACTAACATCAAAAGAGACAGGGGTACTGCTGGAGCATAGACTCCCGTGTCTCCCAGGTGCATTCTTCCAGATTATGGTGGTTCTAGAGAACTTTCACCATCAGGATCTCCTTGTTTCGCAACTTTCTAATTTGGGTGTCAATGATCCGTACTGGCTGCTCCACATAAGTGAGATCTCCAAGGATTTCCACGTCTGGCTCACTGAGAACCTTACCCGGATCTGACACAAACTTCCGTAGCATAGAAACATGGAAGACCAGATGGATTCTTTCCATAGAAGTAGGAAAATCTAGCTTATACAACACATTTCCGACCCTCTGCAAGATCTCAAAAGGCCCAATATACCGTGGAGCTAGCTTACCCCTTCTTCCAAAACGAACTACCCCTTTCATTAGAGACACCTTCAGCAATACTAGATCCCCCTCCTGAAACTCTATGTGCTTCTTGCGGATGTCTACATAGCTCTTCTGCCGACTAACAGCAGTCTTGAGTCTCTCTCTAATGATGGGCGCAACTCTATTGGTAATCTTTACCAACTCAGGTCCTGCCAAGGGCCTCTCTCCAACTTCTTCCCAGCAAACTGGTGACCTGCACTTCCTCCCATACAGAGTTTCATATGGAGCCATCCCTATGCTAGCATGATAGCTATTATTGTAGGCAAACTCCACTAAGGGTAGATGCTGCCTCCAATAATCGCCAAAATCTAGCACACACATTCTGAGCATGTCCTCTATGGTCTGGATGGTCCTCTCTGATTGTCCGTCAGTCTGTGGATGGAAAGCAGTGCTGAAGTCCAACCTTGTGCCCATAGCTTCTTGCAGACTCCGCCAAAACCTGGAGGTGAACTGGAGTCCTGTGTCAGACACTATTGAAACAGGAGCCCCATGCTATCTAACAACCTCCTCAACATACACATGCGCTAACTTGTCCATAGAGTAGCTACTCCTGACAGGAATAAAGTGAGCAGATTTAGTCAGTCTATCCACAATCACCCATATGAAGTCTAGTCTATTGGACGCCGCCGGTAATCCCAGTACAAAATCCATAGCTATGTTCTCCCATCGAATACCCTGTGCCCTGTGGGAAAGGCTGATAGTGGGGTGGATAACTATACCCCGAGGCCTGATCGCCTACCTGTGATAATCCCACATCCTCCTCTGTGGTGCCAACACCTAACCCTCCATCCCTTCTTGGATCGACATCCATCTCTGCCCTTGTATCACTAGATCTTCTACCCTGTTCTGTTTCCCTCCTGCTTTCATCAAAAGACCTTCTAGGGTCCCTTGATGTTCTTTCTCTTCCTGCCCTTTGAGACATAGCTCTTGGCAAAGCAGGGGGACGACCTTCCATACCCTCATTCTCGGGCGGAGCTCCAGTCAATCTAGCAGATCGACGAGTTCCTCTTATCTTGACTTCTGAAAACAAACATACACATAAACATCAGCATCATATTGTCCATGTGGAAACACATGAACCCTCATCACATAACATAGCATATCATAACATATCATTAAATGCACATGCATAAAATCATGCCATTACACATCATCATCAAGACAGGACTATACATCCTATCCTAGTGGACATGATTTTTCCTATTGTGCTTGCCCTCTACAACCTCTATGAGCCCGAAACACTCTATAGGTCTGATCATAACAACCGAGGGCTACTCTGTACCCTATAGGTCCGATCATATCAACCTAGGGCTCTGATACCAATCTGTAACAGCCCAGAAACCGGACCGCTACCCGCGCTAGGATCCAAATCGGCTTAAGGCCGACGAGACCCGTAGCAAGCCTACTGTGAACTCTGTGTACCTGATAAATCCCATACATGATCATACATTTCTATAAAAAATTTTAAACTTTTTCAAAATTACTAGGCTTGAACTGTACATGCTCTACTCTGTATGCACTCTGAAAGTGATACCTGCTGTGGTACCATACAGTAGCTGTAGAGATAGAAACCCCTCACTAGAGCCCTCATCAAATGCTCGAGATGGGTTATACTACCATGCACCAAGCTTAGTTCTCATCATCATAACATCATAAAACATAAAACATAATAATGATCATGTGCAAAGGGATAAATATACACTAGGGCCAAGCACAATACTATAACTTTGTACATAACCTTTACATCATCTCTTCACTATACATAAACTCTATACATTATCTCTTGGCTTTACTATACATCATGTCCACTATTCTATACTATTACATATACCTTTACCCTTGCTTTCTCTTTCTCTTCTCTGAGACCCTAAAAACATGGGGTTAGGGAGAGGGGTGAGCTACTAGAGCCCAATGAGTAGAACAGTAAAACATTTAAAACATGCTATCATGAAATGCGTCACAGTATAAACATTTCACATCTCGAATTGGACATGACCTCAAAACTCCCTCTGTCGGTGCCCGGCCCCCAAAGGAGCTCACACAGGTCTTACCCAAACGTAGTGCCCGGCCCCCCTTGATAGAGCCAAAATTAGACCCATTTTCTATATTGTTATTTATGTCATTTTACACATTTTCTACCTAATTTTGTGGTTTTTATCTTATTTTGCAGAAAATGGAGTAAAATGGTAATTTGGCAGAAATGGCTCTAAATCTGCCCAAAAGAGAGTAAAAGTGCACCAGCATGGTTTGCCCAGCTTGTTTGCCCAAACCAAAGTGAAGCTGAGATGAAGAAGAAAAATGATAAGCTGGCTGTCCAGACTGTTTGCCCAAACAGCACTGGGCAAACAGCGAAGCAAGGCAGAACAGGCGCAGAGTGCAGGCAGAAACTGGTCCCAGACAGCCTGTTTGCCCAAACAGCACTGGGCAAACAGCACCAGCAACCAGCAGACAGCAGAAACTGCCAAACTTGGGGACCAAGTCAAACGAGCCCCCACGCACTCCAAACAGGTGGGACAGCTCAGCAACACCTAAATACACCTCAGCAAGCTCTCCTACATATTTAGGAAGCCAAGAAATAAAAAGACAAGAATGCCCTTCAAGAAGTCCAAGTCTAATTAGGAAAAAAGAGTCCTATCCTAAATAGGAAACCAATGGCAGCCTCTTCATCTATAAAAGGGGAAGCAAACCAGCAACTGAGGGGATTTGGGGAGAGCATCTTTGGACCAATTCTCCTTCGGCAGAAACTCCACAGTAGCTGCGCCCTTGCGCCAGCCCTTCTTTCTTTCTTTTCTTGTTTTCTTTCTTTATTTTTGTGTTAGTTTCAGCCATGAGTGGCTGAAACCCTTTTATCTAGTTGAAGTTTGGTTGAAACTAAGGTTGTTTAATGGGTTGTGAGATCTGAACAGAAACTTTTGTCTTTGATTTTGTTCAATATTCATGCAATTGTGCTTAATTCTAAGATTGCTTTGTTGTTTTGATCAAATTGGCCACTTGAATCTTAATTGCAAAGATAATTGATTGTTGATTAGGATATTTGTTAGTCCGTAATTGCTGGAAATATTCTGATCTAAGAACACTTGGTGTAAAAACCAAGAAATTGCATGATCTAACATCATCTCATACGTTTGAGTAGTTAGGGTTTGGATCTTTCTTGTTCTTCATGCAATTGGCAATTGTTTTGATGCCTTTGGCCCAAGGACGTTCCTTGGCAATTTTTTGATTAGTAATTGGTTAGAGGACGTTCCCTAATCAATTTGTTCATAAGGAAAGACATGGTGGTGAGAAGCGTCTTCCACCCCCATAACCAACCTATTGAATCAATCAAGATAACCATGTTTCAATGATCAACCCAAACAACCAAAGTGGATCCATATCTTCAACTAGACTTTTCTCATATTGATTTCTCTCTTATTTTAGATTACTTGCTGTTCAATTACTTTTAATAGTTATTAGTTGAATCAAATCTTCAAAACCCCCAATTTTACTTTTATTGTTTCTTATTTACTTGGTCTTGATAAGAAGGATAAATAGTATTGATTCCCTGTGGATACGATCCCTTTGCCACTATCTACAAGTTATTAAGTTGTGGGTAACCAAAAGGGTTATTTTTGACCTGCCTCGACAACCGACTGTCAAAAATTGGCGCCGTTGCCGGGGAATTGATTTAACTTATTTGTTTTTCTCTCATGACCAGATCTGAATCATGGAGGAGGTAAGTACATCTAATCTCCCTTCTCAATTTCCTGACATAACCTCTATTGTGGAAAGATATGTCTTAGCTCTACAGGCTCGAAAACTTCTGCAATCTCAACCATGTAGGATATGTGCATATGTAGGACATCTAACTTCTGAATGTCCTACACTTTATAAGGATGACCAACAAGTAGATGCATTTGGAGGATACTATAGCCAGCCAAGACATGATCCCTACCTTGATACATACAATCCATATTGGGGAGACCATCCAAATTATGATTATGCTAGGGCTGACCACTACCAGAACTACCAAGGAAATCAAGCTCAACCAGCACCTCGAAATTTCAATGACACTCTTGATGAGGTAGTGAAGACTATGCAAATGATGCAACAGCAAGTGGATCAAATGGCCACCTCGTTAAGTGCAATCATGTTAAAAAGAGAGCAAGAACTTCAAGATGATGAGGATGATGATGAAAGTCCTCAAGAAACAGAACCTGCTGCTGTCCAAAAACCAGCTACGGCTGTGTTTGCCCAAACAGCACAGCCCACTGCTGTGTTTGCCCAAACAGCTGCTGATATGGCAGAATACAACATACAACCTGCTGCCCCTCACCAAAGACCAGAAGAACCTGCTGTATATGCTTCAATTCATCCAGAAAATCAACCGAACTTTGCACCAATGGCTGAACCTGCTGTCCAAAAGTCAGCAAGTGCTGAATCTGCCACCATTGCATCCATTGTTACTGTCCAAACACCAGCAACTTCTGGAAGTGCCCCAACTGAACCAGAACCTTTTGATGGTGTAGACATCATTGATTATTGGAGCCAAGAAATTTTTGATATAAATCAAAATGATATGCTAACCGATGATTTTTGTAGGGAGGACAACCAAGAAGATGAAAGAAGCCAAGAAGAGCTGGAACGGACAGCAATGGACTGCTGCATGCAGAAGACAGACTGTTGTTTGCCCAAACAAACTGGGCAAACAAGCAGACAGGAGGCAGAACATGCAGATTACTGTTTGCCCAAACAGCCAGTAAAGGCAGATCAGGTAGGCATCTGTTTGCCCAAACAGGTTCAGCAGCCAAATAAAACTGAATGCAGGTTCCCCAAGTCAAACCAGCAGGAAAACGTCAGTTTGCCCACATCAGTTGCCCAAACGGCTGTGGCAGAACACTGTTCACCTGCAAAACCAGCAGAGAAGCAACAAGCAAATTACTGTTTGCCCAAACAGTATGAAAGGGGAGAACCCAGCACAACAAGATTTCTGGCACAAGAAAGTTGTTGTTTGACCAAACCACTAGTGGAGGAAAAGAGGGTAGAAACTTGTTTGCCCAAACAAGCCATGCAGATTGAACAAACAAATTGCTATTTGCCCAAACAGCAAGAAAAGACAGTAGCTTGTTTGCCCGAACAGCAGCCAGCAAAGGAGCATGAGGAAAGTTGCTGTTTGCCCAAACAGCAGAGAGAAGGAGAATCCAGCTTTTCCAAACAGCAAGTCAAGACAGATGCTTGTTTGCCCAAACAAGCTATGCAGATTGTACAAGAAGATTGTTGTTTGCCCAAACAGCAAGTCAAGGCAGAATCATGTTTGCCCAAACAGCAAGACAAGGTATAATCCTATTTGCCCAAACAGACAGCAGAGGGAAAACAGCCAGACAGTAGTTTGCCCAAACTAGTTCAGCAGACAGCCCAAACAGAATGCCTACCCAAACCTCCGGATAAGGTAGAATTTGTTTTGCCTGAATTCAGTACCAAATTGCAACTACCTATGGAGAAACATGCATTGGAGTTCAAAGTGCTGCCCAATCATCTCAAAAATGCAAACACAAGGGCCAAAAGTACACCTCACCTGAAAGAGGAGGAGGTAATCATGCTACTTCATGAGTACATGAAAGAAATAGGATGGGTGATGACCAAATCCAAAGGCGTGCTACACTTTTTACTTAATACAGTTGGGACCCTTTTCCCTCCCCCAATTACTTGAGCCTTGATCAAATGGAGAAGGTCCAGCCCGTGACCTTAAACAAGGGCGCACCACACAAACCACACCAGAGGAGTACTCAATTTCCTTTAAACTTTAATTTTTCCAATATATTAAGGACAATACATGAGCTAGGTGTGGGGGTGCACATTCCTGAACTTTTATTTTTAGTCATTTTTAGTTTTAGTTCGAATAGCCACATGTTTGCTTTCAGTAAATAAAATTTAAAAAAAAAAAACAGAGATATGTAACCGTTTGCCCAAACAGCCAGGGCAAACAGGCCAGGTGTGCAGAAATCAGTGCCATAACCCATTTCCAGGTTTTAGCTGTTTTGCAGGTAAAGGCTGGATGACCAACCTGTTTGCCCACACAAGCTGGGCAAATAGCAGAGATAACTCAGATAAAAGCGGCACACTATCTGCCCACACAGAAATTCCACCTGTTCGACCAAGCTGTTTGCCCAAACTGACTGGGCAAACACCCAAGGCAGCAAAAACAACAAGGAAGAAATCCTAAACATGGCAGTACCTTCTTCATCTTTATTCAATATTCCATTATGCCCTTCCCATAACAACTCTTCTTCTTCTCAAAATTTCTTGTTGTTGCACAAAATGGACAACACCTTTTGCATTTTTCTGCTGTCCCACTGCATGACAGCATGTTTGGGCATCACACAAACAGCAGCAGTAGGCCTACCAGGAAACAACAGGCCTATTAGCAGCATACCAAGCTGTTTGCCCACACAAGCTGGGCAAACAACTGAAGCAGATCAACACTGCACATTAGCAGGCCAACTAGCAAGTAGTCCACCTTCAGCACAGCAGGCCTATCAGCAGACAGTCCTTGCCAGTAGGCCAACCACCAGTACAGCACATCCTACCACCTGCACACAGAACTGCCTGAAGCACCCAGCTGTTTGCCCAAACAGCACTGGGCAAACAGCCACACCAGGGAAGTACCAGTTTTTTCTTTTTGAACTTTAATTTTTCCATACATTGAGGACAATGCATTAGCTAGGTGTGGGGGTGCATATCTCTGAATTTTGATGCTTCATGCATTCTTTTTTATTTCTTTTTAGTTCATTTATGCTTTAATTTTTAATTAGCACACATTAGGCAAAATTTTTTTCATTTTTTCAATAATACACACACAACCACAACCAACCTTCTCCTTCTTTTTGGTCTGCTTTACTCAAATACATAGGCTATGTTGGATGAGCCTTCTTTCCATGACCCCATTGATGTGATAACTCTTTAAACCTAAGTTGAATCACTTGTAGTGAGTTGCATTCATTTTTGGGAATTTCCTTTTGAATTGAATCCTTGAGCTTGCCATGGTGAAAAATATATTGATGACCCTCAATCGATTGAGAAAAATTAAATTTGTGTGAATGAACTTAATGTGACTAGATTTAGCAATTGGTGTTGATTTGCCCAAATCATTGAGAGAAAGAAAATTCAGCAAAGGCAAAGCCCTCAAAAGCACAAAACAAAAGAATATTCCAATGGTCAAAAAGACAATGAAAAGAGCTAGTAGCCACTTGGAAAGGTGATCAACTGAGTAACTGGGGGTGGGTATCACAAATATGTACCTTCACGTCAAAAGGTTGGTGATCTTTCCAAGCAAAATCAAAGTGCAAAAGCCTGAATAAAGTACTTCAAGGTAAGGGCAAGTCACACCAAAAGCTAGAAAAAGTCTTAACATATAATGTGCATGATCTCTCTTGAGAAAAACAAATCCTAGCCATGGTAAGTAAAGGGAGACAAGGAAAAGAGGAAAGTAACCTTGGTGCGTGCACACTTCACTACAATGCTTCAAAGTAGGGGTCTAGGGTATGAACTTAAGTGGTAATAAGGATCAAGTGGAAAAGGAAGCTTGTTTGACTAAACCTATTTGCTTGAGGACAAGCAAAGGGTTAGGTGTGGGGGTATTTGATAGAGCCAAAATTAGACCCATTTTCTATATTGTTATTTATGTCATTTTACACATTTTCTACCTACTTTTGTGGTTTTTATCTTATTTTGCAGAAAATGGAGTAAAATGGTAATTTGGCAGAAATGGCTCTAAATCTGCCCAAAAGAGAGTAAAAGTGCACCAGCATGGTTTGCCCAACTTGTTTGCCCAAACCAAAGTGAAGCTGAGATGAAGAAGAAAAATGATAAGCTGGCTGTCCAGACTGTTTGCCCAAACAGCACTGGGCAAACAGCGAAGCAAGGCAGAACAGGCGCAGAGTGCAGGCAGAAACTGGTCCCAGACAGCCTGTTTGCCCAAACAGCACTGGGCAAACAGCACCAGCAACCAGCAGACAGCAGAAACTGCCAAACTTGGGGACCAAGTCAAACGAGCCCCCACGCACTCCAAACAGGTGGGACAGCTCAGCAACACCTAAATACACCTCAGCAAGCTCTCCTACATATTTAGGAAGCCAAGAAATAAAAAGACAAGAATGCCCTTCAAGAAGTCCAAGTCTAATTAGGAAAAAAGAGTCCTATCCTAAATAGGAAACCAATGGCAGCCTCTTCATCTATAAAAGGGGAAGCAAACCAGCAACTGAGGGGATTCGGGGAGAGCATCTTTGGACCAATTCTCCTTCGACAGAAACACCACAATAGTTGCGCCCTTGCGCCAGCCCTTCTTTCTTTCTTTTCTTGTTTTCTTTCTTTATTTTTGTGTTAGTTTCAGCCATGAGTGGCTGAACCCCTTTTATCTAGTTGAAGTTTGGTTGAAACTAAGGTTGTTTAATGGGTTGTGAGATCTGAACAGAAACTTTTGTCTTTGATTTTGTTCAATATTCATGCAATTGTGCTTAATTCTAAGATTGCTTTGTTGTTTTGATCAAATTGGCCACTTGAATCTTAATTGCAAAGATAATTGATTGTTGATTAGGATATTTGTTAGTCCGTAATTGCTGGAAATATTTTGATCTAAGAACACTTTGTGTAAAAACCAAGAAATTGCATGATCTAACATCATCTCATACGTTTGAGTAGTTAGGGTTTGGATCTTTCTTGTTCTTCATGCAATTGGCAATTGTTTTGATGCCTTTGGCCCAAGGACGTTCCTTGGCAATTTGTTGATTAGTAATTGGTTAGAGGACGTTCCCTAATCAATTTGTTCATAAGGAAGGACATGGTGGTGAGAAGTGTCTTCCACCCCCATAACCAACCTATTGAATCAATCAAGATAACCATGTTTCAATGATCAACCCAAACAACCAAAGTGGATCCATATCTTCAACTAGACTTTTCTCATATTGATTTCTCTCTTATTTTAGATTACTTGCTGTTCAATTACTTTTAATAGTTATTAGTTGAATCAAATCTTCAACACCCCCAATTTTACTTTTATTGTTTCTTATTTACTTGGTCTTGATAAGAAGGATAAATAGTATTCATTCCCTGTGGATACGATCCCTTTGCCACTATCTACAAGTTATTAAGTTGTGGGTAACCAAAAGGGTTATTTTTGACCGGCTCGACAACCGACTGTCACCCCTCTCAAGGGAGCTCACACAGGACTTATCGAAACGTAATGCCCGACCCCCCTTTGTGGGAGCTCACACAGGACTTTCAATTATGACAGATCTATGGGCTATTGAAGTCGCCTGGGTCCAATCCACATCAACAGTAAATAATGCAATGCGTCATATTCGTGAAACTAGTGCAATGCAATACACCCTATTATAATCATGGCATTAATGATGCATGGATCATGTTAAAACATTCATTAACTTAAAAACAAAGTTATGTTCCACTCACCTCTGTCAACTGCTGAACAGTCTCTGTAACTCTAACTCTGTGGGCCTCCTTTGTTCCTCGGGTCCGCACCTACACAGGTGGACTCAAATGAGAACCAAACATACTCTAACATAACTCTGAACATCTCCCCAAAACCCCTCTAAAACATCATAAGCATGCATGAAAAAAATGAGCAAAGGAAGGCTGGACAGGGGTCTTTCGGCGGCAGGTTCGGCAGCCGAAGGTCCCTCCAGATCCGAAAGTCAGGCACTTTCAGGGGCGGGTTCGGCGACCGAAAGTCATTCCAGAGATGAAAGTCACCCTCCTTCAGCGGCACGTTCGGCGGCCGAAAACCCCCTCCAGAGACGAAAGTCCAATCTTTCGAGGGCAGCTTAGGCAGCCGAAATAGCTTTCACAAGGGGTTCGGCGGCCGAACCTTTCTTCGGCGGCCAAACCTGGGTTCTCCAGAAAGGCAGAACCCGAGCACAACTCATGCTCTCAACCTCCAAAAACCTATAAAACACCCATATCATGCATGCCAGCTCTCATCAACTAGCACGCATATAGGGGCCTAAAAACTAGCTCAAACCCCACAAGCAACATCAAACATCAACAAGTCACATATGATCAACATATGCTTAACTCATGGTTACACCCTAAACCATGCCATAAAACTCTCTAAAACTCTCAAAACATGCTTTAAACATAAGGGGAGGTGAGGATCCATGCTTACCTCTTGAAGAACGAGAGGATCAATGGTCCAAGCTTGGAGATGTGGTGGAAAAACTAATCAAAGTCTCCAAGTTACTCAACTTTGCCTTCTTTTGCTCAAAACTCTAAAACCAAGTTAAAAACATGTGAAAACATGCAAGATTTGAGGAAATCACAAGAAAACATACCAAGGAGAACAAGAATCCTACCTTTGACCAAAAGAGAGTGAAAAAACACCCCACTTCCGATCAAAGGGGCTTTTATAGGTGGCCAACCGCCTCTCCTTCGGCGGCCAAACCTGCATGCAAAACCATGCAACGTTCGGCGGGTGAACTTCACCTTCGGCGGCAGAACCTGGCGATTGTCCCCTTGGCCTTTTCTTTTCAAAACTCAATTTCCACAACTCAAAAACCTGAAAACATTGTAAAAACATCTTAAAAACCTCTCTTATACCCTTAGGGAAGGCTCCGACATCCTTGAATCTCGGATTCCAACGGAGATTTCCGCCGGAACGTAGGAATTCCAATGCCGGGGTCTAGCCGGGTATTACACATGAGGCGAATGTTAGTTTCTCTAAACAAGGCATCAAGATACGTTTTGCCAGACAAGGTCACAAGGCGGGTACCGCCAGACCATTCGGGCATTGGTCCCACTAAACAAGGCCACAAGGCGTGTTCCACCAGGCCAGATCACAAAGCGGGTTCTGCCAAACTACCATCTAGGTGTTGGTCCCACCAATCAAGTTTTCTATACTAGACAGCCATAAGGCGGGTATACTAATCCGCAAAAGACGAAGGTGTTAATCAAAGATTAATGTCGATAAGGCAAGTCTTGTGGCTGAGAATCGAGATGAGTGACTGGGTGAAAGTCCCTTATTATTAAAATTGCCTCAAGGCGTTTAATGGTGAAGAGGCAGGAGTTGACAGGCTATGGGCCTAGGTATTCATCCTATTTTGTAGAAATTTTACAAGTTATTTTATATCCGTTAAACCCCTGCAAAGTGAATGTGCTTTAGCCCCTTCTTTGGAGCAAAAAATGGTGGTCACCAGATTCATAGTTTGGTTGAGATGTAGCTCCTTGTTTAAATTGTTGGTAGCGATAAAGGGAAGAAACAAACACCTAAGAATAGATACATAAAATATTTATTTTCATTACAAAATATCATAAAGGGATGAAGCAGACTTCAACAAGTCTCTATTGCATCAGAATTTTTTTAAAATCTATTAGCATAGACCCGGTGGGAAGGGCTGTCCTCAGCCTCTCGACCTTATCCACCGAGAAGATGTCACCTGTCAAGAAAAAACCACATAAGCGAGACTGTCTCTCCAACTATTTTCCTAGCATGGCCCTCGAAATCAATCTTGCACACTCCACCCTCTTCCCAAGGATCGTAGCACTAGAAAGCCATTACAATTAGACTGATCACAATCCTTAGTCAATACACAGAGTTAAACAGTATACTTGCACCTTCTTAAAGACCCACCTTCATTTGCTCTTCCTAGATCATGATATTATCCTTCACACAAATCTGGTTATCCTTAGGAATAGAAAAGGAAGTATCTCCATTCATCTCTTCTGTAGAGGACACTTGTAAACAAAAGAAGATAAAGGAGGATTCTTATACAGTGGCATAGCCGGTAAAGTTTTAAATATGACTCGAGAAATAAGGCAACTGTTGTAACTAAAGGCGCAAAGCGATGGCAACAATAAAGATCAATCGCGCCACGTTTTCCAAAATCGTAAAGACAAACTGTTACCTTCAAACCTAAAGAATCGAAGACCAATCGGGGACCTCTGATGCTACATACAATCGATCAAAGTAAGCCATGAGCTGTTACCACAAGACAAGTCCACGTGGCAAGAATCTAAAAAGTAAGTAATGCGGTCCCACCTGAAAAAAGAAATAACTGGACATCTCAAATACCTGGTTCGTCATCAAGACTTGTCCACCCTAAATGGGACAAGTCTCAGTACAAAGTTACATTAAACAGGAACAATCCAGCGTATCCTCCATTACGCCTGTAATCACGGGATCACCAACCTATTAGCTGGCGATATTCCTTATCAAGCAGTCAGTCACATCATCACCGGATTATCGGAAAATGCTATATTTATCTCCAATTTTTTACAATATAAAAAGAGAAAAATCACATAGGTAAATGTACGCTATTCTTTCACATAAAAGTTCTAAACAATTTATTGCATTCACTCTCTTCTTCAGTACCCTAATTTGAGCATCGAAGTGGCTGTCATAGGCACCCACCATCTCACGTTCTCTTCTTCTTAAGTTTACCCAATCACAGCATAGCTCTCTTCCGGCCATGTCATCAATCTAATCTCTACAATATATATATATATATATATATATATATATATTAAATAATTTAAATAGAAGCTAAAAAATCTTATTGAAATTCTTTAAAGATTGAAAAGTGAGTCTCTAATAGCCAAGGAAGGCTATTTATAATAGGAAAAAAAAAAACCTAATATGCAAAATTATAAAAATATCAAAAAAAAAATTTAAATGCAAAATTGACCCCTAAACAAAAAAAATTTCCTTTCCAAAATTTCCTTTTTGAAAAGCCATCGTGGGTCTCCATCGGACGTCGAAAATAAAAGTTAGCCCCAGTCCAAGTCTGCTGTAAAGTCCAAGACTATTTGTTCTGTGTCATTCCCTTCCACTTGTAAAACACTCGACCTCGAGTTGTCATCAACAGGGTAGTACTGAAATAGATCCGCCACATTAAACATTTTGAAAATTTTTATCTCATTTGGGAGGCCAAGAACATAAGCATTGTCATTAATCTTCTGAATGATCCGAAATGGACCAATCTTCTTGTCGTCATGTTTTTTCTGTCCTCCACTACGCTCCTTGCATAAATACACCATAACTTGGTCGCTGTAATACCCGGCTAGATCAGGCATCAGAATTCTTACCTTCCGGTGGAATTCAAGGATGTCGGAGTTTTCTAGAAGGGTAAGAGAAAGGTTTTCTAAAATGTTTTTAAGTATTTTAAAGGTTTTGAATGAGATAGGATTGAACTTTGAAGAGAAAAGTCTATGGGGACAATTGCCATGTTCGGCCGTCGAAGGTAATGTTCGGCCGCCGAAAGTGCTTTAGATTCGGCTTCCGAAACTTCAAGTTCGGCCGCCGAGCATTGCATGACTTTGCGTGCGGTTAGGCTGCAGAAGCTGAGTCGGTTAGCCACCTATAAAGCGTCTCTCAGTCGGTGAAATGGATAAGAATGGCTTCCTTTTCACTACCAGAGGTGAGATCATGTCCTCCATGGGTATTCTTCATGTTTTTATCGAATCTTGCAAAGTTTTAATGAATTTTAATGTTGTTTTGAAGGTTTTGAGTTAAAAAGATAAGTTTTTGTGGTTTGGAGAGTTTAAAGGAAAGTAGCTTCATATCTCCAAGCTAGGATCGTTCATTTTCTTATTTTCAAAAGGTAAGTGAAGATCCTGAACTTCTTTTGATGATTTATAGAGGTTTTATGGAGGTTATGGGTAGAGATGCATGATTAAGGTAAAAAGTGTATTTTTGAGGGTTTATGGGTGAAAGCATGTTTATGTGTGTTGTGTGATGTTTTGTTGGGGTTTTAAGTTAGTTTTGGACCCCTTTGTGCATGTACATGAGTATATGCATGGTTGGAAAGGTTGAATGCATGATTTGAGGGGTATGAGAGAGTTGGGAGGCTAGTTGATGCCTAAAGCTGAGTTCTGGATGAACTCAGGTTCGGCAGCCGAAGGTACATTCGGCCGCCGAACCCCTTGAAGAGGTGGCTTCGGCAGCCGAAGTTCACCCCGAGAGTTTTGAGCTTCGGCTCTGGAGTGTGTTTTAGCCCCGAACCTTGCCCCCGAAAGGGTTCGGCTGCCGAAAGTGGAGATTCGGCCGCCGAAGGTGCATGAGTTTCGGCTCTGGAAAGGACTTTTGGCCGCCGAACCTGCCGCCGAAAGTGTCCTGTTTAGCTTTCTTTTGCATGCTTTTTATGATTGTTCTAGGATCTTTTAGGGGGTCTTTGGGGAGCTATTTAAGAGTTGTTTATGAGTTGTTTAGGTTGTGTTTGACACCTCATTCGAGTCCATTTATGTAGGATTGGACCCGAGAGATCGAGGAGGTCGTCAGTGTTAGCAATTGCAGAGTCAGTTCAGTATCTGCTAGAGGAGCAGAGGTGAGTAGAACTAACTTAATGTTTAAAATATGAGAAATGATATGTATTTGTAGCATGTTTCATGCATCATGAGTTTCATGAGTATGCAATAGGTTGACTACATTAGAATCACGACTATGACGCATTGTATTATTTATTGACAGTGTGGATTGGACCCAGGCGACTTCAATAGCCCATGGATCTGTTATGTCTAGGTAAGACCTGTGTGAGCTCCACAGTAGGGGCCGGGCGCTAGTGCATGTAGTGACGAGCTCCGTAGGGGACCATGCACCGACAGAGGGAGTTTTGGGGTCATGTCTAATCCGTGATGTGAAATGTTTGTGCTGTGACGCATTCATGAAAGCATGTAATGAATGAACTGTTTTTATTGTTTCTACTCACTGGGCTTTAGTAGCTCATCCCTTTCCCTTAACCCCAGGTTTGCAGGATCAGAGTTAGCAATGGGAAGTCAGAGTCAGCAAGAGTAAAGAGTACGGCTAAGGTTTTGGTTATGGTTGTATAGAAGTTTAGTAGTGGACATGTATCATGATGTAAATTAAAGGAATGTATGTACAGTTATGAATAGTTATGTGATGTCATGCAATGGATAGAATTGTGCTTGGTCCTAGTATCATTACTATAGTGTGATGTATGAGTAGTCCCTTTATGTATGGATCCTGTTTTACGTTTCTTGATGAGAAATGTGTCAAACTAGGCTTAACGTATGATGTGTTTATAAAACTCCAGTGATTAGGGAAGAAAGGGTTCCAATCCCTTGACCCAAGAGTAAACCGTGAGGGAAGAAAGGGTTTCAATCCCTTGACCCAAAGCGGAAACCAAGGCTAACCTGTGATATGCTGACCCTAAGAGAGTGGGTTCTATGTTTACAGACATAGGGCATAGAGGTTGAGCTTGGTAGTGGATCGCTGGTGTAAGCCCTGGAGGCTGTTTCAGATTGGTATGTTTGAGTGTTTTTAAGGTTAAGCTTGGTGGTTTTACAGAAAAAGTTTTAAAAAGCTAGTGGTCTAGTTGGATCATGTGTGGGATTTATCAGATACAAAGAGTTTAATTTAGGCTTGCTACGGGTCCCGGCGGCCTTAAGCCGATCTGGATCCTAGCACCGAGCAGTTTGGGCCGTTACATAGAGGTACCGGTTTCCGGGCTGTTATAGTCGCCGACTTTGAAGGACTTGAAACGCCTATGTTTATCAGCTGTAGCTTTATATTTGTCATTGGCTTGTGAGAGACATTGTTGTACCTATTTGAAAACATCCACATGCTGCTTTGCCAAGTTGCTTGTTGCAATACTGTTGTGAGAACCTATAGGAAGGGCAATAAGATCAACTGTATGCGTTGGGAGTTTTCTGTACACAATTGCAAACGATGATATCTTTGTGGAGCTGTGGACAGCACGGTTGTAAGCAAATTCTACTTGGACAAGACTAAGATCCTAAGCAGTTTTCTTGTTACTGCAGATGCAGCACAGAAGATTGCCAAGCGTTCTTTGATGGGTGATGGTAAATATGGTGCATCCTCTACTGTGTCTGTTGCTCTAACAAATAAAGCCAGCGTGCCTCCAGATTTCTCAATTGCGCCTGATAGCCTTTGCACTCTCGTGGAAACAATAACAACATTATTCCCTTTTACTTTAGAATGTTTCGTAGAACCAGAAGGCAAAATAGTAATCTTCTTTCGATTCTATATGAACATATATGAATTCTTCTTCCCCTTATGCAAAGCATCAACATTGAACTGCCAAGGGCGACCTAGCAAAATTCCACAACAATCAATATCCACAACATCACAATTAACAGGTTCGATGTAAGATTTACCGATCGAGATAGACACACTGCAGATTCTGTTGACCTCATTTGTCGGACCTTCCTTAATCCATCCAACTTTGTATGGCGAAGGGTGCGGCTGTGTAGGCAACTGCAATTTCTCCATTAATTGCTTAGTTATCAGATTCTCACAATTGCAACTATTTATAATTAGCTTGCAAATTGCCTCTCCTACTCGATACTTTGCCTAGAAAATCTTCCTCCTTTGCGTCTCATCCTCCTATTTTGTCGAGCATAAGATTTTCTTGACCACATAGGTGAGCTCTTCATCTTCAGAACCAGCAATAGATCCGTCATCGTCATCCACTTCCTCCTCAAATTCAACCACCTACTCCACCACATTAACCTGTCGGCGATCATTATTAACTCCTCTATGTTTTGGACAATTATTTGATCGATGACCAGGTTGCCTGCAGCGGTAACATATGTATCCCATTGGCTTCTAATAAGGATTGGTTCTGCCTCCTTTGTCTGCTGTAGTGGTGATTGCTTTTCCCTTACTGTCTCTCCTTTCTTCCATAGTATTCTGAGAATTGCCAGAATTTACAGCCTTAAAAGGTTGCCTGCTGTAATTGCCTCTATTCTGCTGCATCCCTATCGAACCAAAATTTCTATAATTAAAATTTCAGTTATACTGCTGTCGTGGCTGCCAATCAACACGTTCTTCTGCCCTTTTGGCCATCTCAATGGCATTTGCCAAAGTGAAAATCGCAGCTACTCCTATTATACATCGAATTTCATGATTCAGGCCACTCTGATAATGAGCAACCTGCTGGGCTTCGTTCTCACAGTTTTCATATCTTGCCTGTAACCTCAAAAACTCTTTGGTATATTCATCCACCCTTTGATTCTCCTGTACACAGTCATGATACTAATTATACAAAACCTTAGTGTGATCGCTAGGCAAGAACCGCTATTCAATCATCTGCTTCATCAACACCCAGTTTCGTATAGGTTCCAACCTCCTCCGATAGCGTTCGTTTTGAACCGACTTCCACCAGGCTACTGCACTCCCCTTTAGCTTATGGGCCACCATTGGAACCTTGCGATCCTCTTCCACATTCATAATTTCGAAGAAACTTTCAATCTCTGTCAGCCAATCAAGAACGAATTCCTCATCCAATGAACCAGAAAAGTTTTGACGGTCTGTCCTCATCTTGTAATCTTCCTGATAATTCTGTTAGGGATTTGCAGCCACAAGATTGGCGATCACAAGATTGGCAGCCACTGGATTGGGAACTGGCTGGGGGTATGCGGCAGAGGCTAGTTGGTGGATTCCTTGCTGCAGGGCCAATTGTCCGATCATCTCCCTTAATTCTGCCCAGATGCCTCAATTGTTGCAAGTCGCGCCTCTTGGTTGTCTGCCATGGTCGAACTTTGCTCTGATACCAATATGATAAAGGACTATTTAGACTTCGTTAGAAGTTTTAACCAATATCACTTGACTAAGATGATAAATGAGAAAGATAGGCTAGAAGCCAAAAAAATCTTATTGAAATTCTTTGAAGATTGAAAAGTGAGTCTCTAATAGCCAAGGAAGGCTATTTATAATAGAAAAAACCTAATATGCAAAATTATAAAAATATCCAAAAAATAATTAAAATGCAAATTTGACACGCTAAACGATGAAATTTCCTTTCCAAAATTCCCTTTTTAAAAAGCTATCTTGGGTCTCCATCGTACGTCGGCAACAAAAGTTAGCTCCGAACTAAGTTTGCTGTAAAGTTCAAGGCTAGTTGCTCTGTGTCATTCCCTTCCTGTAATAAAGCACTCAATCTCGAGTTGTCATCAGCAGGGTAGTACTGAAACAGATCCGCCATGTTAAACGTCTTAGAAATTTTCATCTCATTTGGAAGGTAAAGAACATAAGCATTGTCATTAATCTTCTGAATGATCCGGAATGCACCAATCTTTTTAGTGTCAAGCTTCTTCTATCCTCCACCACGCTTGTTGCATAAATACACCATAACTTGGTCACTGACATTGAAGGACTTGAAACGCCTATGTTTATCAGCTATAGCTTTATATTTGTCATTGGCTTCTGTGAGATATTGTTGTATCTGTTAGAAAACATCCACATGCTGCTTTGCGAAGTTGCTTGCTGCAATACTATTGTGAGAACCTATGGGAAGGGCAATAAGATCAACTGTATGCACTGGGACTTTCCTATACGCAATTGCAAATGGTGGTATCTTTGTGCAGCTGTGGACAACACTGTTGTAAGAAAATTCTACATGGGCAAGAGCAAGATCCTAAGCAATTTTCTTATTACTGCAGATGCAGCGCAGAAGATTGCCAAGCGTGCGGTTCACCACTTCGATTTGTCCATCAGATTGGGGATGGGCAGCACTGCTGTATTGAAGTTCAGTTCAAAAATGTTTCCATAAAGTCAGCTAGAAGTGAGCTAGAAACTTCACATCTCTGTCAGAAGTAATGGTCTTGGGAACGCCATGTAAGCGAACAATCTCCTAGAAAAATAGTTTTCCACATGAGAAGCATCATTAGTTTTCTTATAAGGAATGAAATGCACCATTTTGGAAAACCTGTCAACAACAACAAAAATGGAATTAGATCCACGTTGAGTACATGGAAGACCAAGAATAAAATCCATAGACAAGTCCTCCCAAGGATGTGCTGGAATAAGCAGTGAAGTGTATAAGCCCGTATTCTGCGAACGTCCCTTCTGAGTTTGACAAATTGGGCACTTCTGGACCATCCGACCTGTATCTCATTTTAATTGTGGCCAGTAAAAATGCTCCTCCAACCCAGCAACAGTCTTATCATGCCCCAAATGACCACTCAAACCTCCTTCATGTACCTCCCGAATCAGTTTTTCCCGCAAAGAAGATTGAGGAATGCATAACTTGTTCTCCTTAAAAAGAAAGCCACCATGTATCAAGAACCCATTAGTAGGAGGGTGAGCCTGGACTCTAGCCCATATATCAGCAAAGCCATCATCTGTAGCATACAAAACCTTTTGAAATTCAAAACCTACAACCTCTTGATTAACTGTAATTAATAGTGCATCCCTCCTACTCAAAGCATCTGCCACCTTATTACTATGGCCAGCCTTATATTTTATGACATAATGAAAGGCTCCAAAATAAGCTGCCCGTCAAGCATGTATCTTATTCACATGTTTTTGAGTTTTAAAATGGATCAAAGATTGATGATCTATGTGAATAATAAACTCTCACCCCATTAGATATTGCTCTCAAGTTTTAAAAGCTCAGAATACTGCATATAACTCCTGCTCATAAGTGGAGCACTTCTTCCTATCTTTCAATTTCTCACTAAATAAAGCAATAGACATTTTAGACTGTGACAACACTCCCTCAATCCCAACTCCACAAGCATCACATTCAACCTCAAACAATTTATCAAAATCGGGTAGAGAAAGAATAGGGGCAGAAGTAAGATTATCTTTAATCTCTTCAAAGCTCTTGTTAGCTTCTTCAAGCAATCTGTGATAGGGGCAATGATACTGCTGAAATTTCTAATAAACCGTCGATATAAAGCAGCAAGGCCATGATAGCTGCAAACTTCAGAAATAGTTTTAGGGATGGACCAATTCCATATTGCTTCTACCTTCTTCTCATCAACATGTATCCCTTCTGTACTAACAACGAATCCCAGGAACAGAACATGTAAATGCACTTTTTTAAGATTAATAACCAGCTCATTTTCTTGCAAGGCTGTCATAACATGACGGAGATGCTGTAAATGTTCTTCTTTGCTGCGTCTAAAAATCAAGATGTCATCAAAATAAACAACCATAAATTTGCGTAAGAAAGGACGTAAAACCTGGTTCTTTAGTTGCATAAAAGTGCTAGGTGCATTCGTCAAACCAAAGGGCATAACCAGCAACTCATACAAGCCTTCCTTAGTCTTAAAGGCTATCTTCCATTCATCTCCCTCCTTAATCCTAACTTGGTGATAGCCGTTTTTAAAGTCGATCTTAGAGAAGACTTTAGATCTGGATAGCTGATCCAGTATATCATTCAGTCATGGAATAGAAAATTGATATTGAATTGTAATTTCGTTGATGGCCCTGCTATCTACGCACATTCTCCAAGTCCCATCTTTCTTTGGAAATAATAGGGTAGGTACTCCATAGGGGCTAATGCTCTCCCGAATATGCCCCTTCTTCAACAATTCTTCAATTTGTTCTTAGAGTATTTCACTCTCCTTTGGACTAATTTTGTAATGTGGCAGATTCGGTAATTTTCATCCAGGGATAAGATCAATCTGGTGCTGGATATCCAGCAAAGGTTGGAGCTTGGAGCTTGGAGGATTCCTCCACTATCATGGGAAACTCTTTCAATAGTTCTTTGATGGGTGGTGTTAAAGATGGTACATCCTCTACTGCGTCTGTTGCTCTAACCAATAAAGCCAGCGTACCTCCGGATTTCTCAACTGCGCTTGAGAGCCTTTGCACTCCCATGGAAATAATAACAACATTCTTCCCTTCCATTTTAAAATGTTTCGCAGAACCAGAAGGCAAAATAGTAATATTCTTTCGATTCCATATGAACATGTATGAATTCTCCTTCCCCTTATGGAAAGCATCAACATCGAACTACCAAGGGCGACCTAGAAAAATTCCGCAGTAATCCATATCTGTAACATCGCAATTAACAGGTTCAGTGTAAGATTTACTGATCGAGATAGGCACAGTGCAGATTCTGTTGACCTCAATTGTCGGACCTTCCTTAATCCATCCGACTTTGTATGGTAAATGGTACAGCTGTGTAGGATACTACAATTTCTCCACTAATTTCTTAGCTATCAGATTCTCACAACTACAGCTATCTATAATTACCCTGCAAATTGCTTCTCCTACTCGACACTTTGCTTGGAAAATCTTCCTCCTTTACGTCTCATCCTTCTGTTTTTTTGAGCATAAGATTTTCTTGACCACATAGGTGACCTCTTCATCTTCAGAACCAACAATAGATCCGTCATCGTCATCCACTTTCTCCTTAGATTCAGCCACTTGCTCAATCACATTAACCTGTCGACGATCATTATTAACTCCTCTACATTCTAGACAATTATTCGATCGATGACTAGGTTGCTTGCAACGGTAACATATATCTCCCATTGGCTTTTGATAAGGATTGGTTCTGCCTCTTTTGTCTGCTGTAGTGGTGACTGCTTTTCTCTTACTGTCTCTCCTTTCTTTCATTGTATTCTGAGGATTTCTAGAATTTACAACCTTAGAAGGTTTTCCGCTATAATTGCCTCTATTCTGCTGCGTCCCTGTCGAACCAGAATTTTTGTAATTAAAATTTCGGTTATACTGCTGTCGTGGCTGCCAATCAACATGCTCTTCTGCCCTTTTGGCCATGTTAATGGCGTCTGCCAAAGTGAAAATCATAGCTACTCCCATCATACAACGAATTTCGTGATTCAGGCCCCTCTGATAATGAGCAACCTACTGGGCTTCATTCTCACAGTTTTCACACCTCGCTTGCAACCTCAAAAACTCTTCGGTATATTCATCCATCCTTTGATTCCCCTATACACAGTCATGATACCGGTTATACAAAACCTGAGTGTGATCGCTAGGCAAGAATCGCTATTCAATCATATGCTTCATCAACATCCTGTTTCGTATGGGTTCCAGCCTCCTCCGATAGCGTTCGTTTTGAACTGAGTTCCACTAGGTTGCTGCACCCTCCTTAAACTTATAGGCCATAATCGGAACCTTGCGATCCACTTTCACATTCATAATTTCGAAGAAATGTTCAACCTCTTCCAGCCAATCAAGAACAAATTCCACGTCCAACAAACCAAAAAAGTTGTGATGGTCTACCTTCATCTTGTGACCTTCTCGATAATTCTGTTAGGGATTTGTAGGCACAGGATTGGCGACCACAAGGTTGGTGGCCACAGGATTGGCAACTGGCTGGGGGTGTGCGGCGGAGGCTGGTTGGTGGATTTCCTGTTGCAGGGCCAGCTGTCCTATCATCTCTCTCAATTCTGCCAAAGATGCCTCAATTGCAGCAAGTCGCGCCTCTTAGTTGTCTACCATGGTCGAACTTTGCTCTGATACCAGTTTGATAAAAGACTATTTAGACTCCATCAGGAGTTTTAACCAATATCGCTTGACTAAGACGATAAAAGAGAAAGATAGGCTAGAAGCCAAAAAATCTTATTAAAATTCTTTAAAAATTGAAAAGTGAGTCTCTAATAGCCAAGAAAGACTATTGATAATAGAAAAAAAAAAAATCCCTAATATGCAAACTTATAAAAATATCCAAAAAAATAATTAAAATGCAAAATTAACCCCCTAAACTATAGAATTTCCTTTTTGAAATTTTCTTTCCGAAATGTTATCATGGGTCTCCATCGGATGTCGGCAGCAAAAGTTAGTTATCAAACTAAAGTTAAATTAACCACTAATGTAAAATGTATTTTTTAAAAAAATATTTTGTAACAATTGTATTTGTTTTAATAATTTTTTAAATAGTAATAATGTAATTTAGGAATAAATAGGATTACAAATTTTAAATTATTTAAACTTTAAAATTAATATAAGTAATAATTTTTTACTTGATATGAATAAAAGTGCATCTATAAATATATATACACAACATGATAATATTCATAAACAATTGAGTAATTATTATCCAAAGCCATTTAATTTTAAAATTTATTTTATTTACATCACTCAAGTTTAATTTTTATTTTATATGAGATTACTTTAATTTGCTATAGGAGATTCAAATTACCAACTTTTTTATCCTTTTTCTCTATTCATTTTATTTTCTTTATATTTAATTAATTGATAATTATTTATTAATGTCATTATTTTAGCTTTAAAATACTTTTATTATTAAATTCTACCATCAATTGTAATACATTTGCTATTTAATGATAATTTAAATATAAATTTGAAATTGAAAAACATTCTCTTTGCGTAAACTAAAAGTTAAAAAATTTATTAGGTATATTGACTCGCGGTTGTCGAAACCGGTCAAAAATAACCTTTTCGGTTATCAACAATTTACAACTGCAGATAGTGGTGAAAGGATCGAATCCACAGGGAATTGACACTTACCTATTTTCCTTATTAAGACCAAGAAAATAAACTGAAACAAAACATAAACTGAAAGAGACAAACTGAAACGAGATAAACTGAAAGCAAAAATAACTGAAATGAGATAAAACTGAAAGCAAAAATAACTGAAACGAGATAAAACTGAAAGTAAAATGGGGGGTATGAGATTGATTTAATTAAACAACTACTGAAAGCAAAAATAACTGAAATGAGATAAAACTGAAAGCAAAAATAACTGAAACGAGAGAAAACTGAAAGTAAAATGGGGGGTATGAGATTGATTTAATTAAACAACTACTGAAAGCAATAAAATAAGCGAATAATAAAATAAAAGAGAAATAAATAATGAGAAAGATCTAGTTGAAGAATTGGATCCACTTCAGTTGTTGGGATTGATCATTAACACTTAGTATCTTTTGATTGATTCAACAGATTAGTTATGGAGATGGAAGACGCTTCTCACCACCATTATCTCTCCTTATGATTAAACCAATTAGGGTACGTCCTCTAATTAATTACTAATTAACAAGTTGTCAAGGAATGTCATTGGGCCTTAGACATCAAAACAACTGTCAATTGCATTAAGAAATAGAGAGATCTAATCCTAGTTACCCAAACGTATGGTGATAACACTAGATCATGCAACTTCCTTAGTTTTTACACCAAATGTTCTTATGTTTGAATAATCCAAGCAATTACGAACTTAAATCATCCAAACTAACAATATATTACCTTGCAGTCAAGAATCAATTGGCCACATTGATCAAAACAACAAAGCAATATTGAAATGAAGCATGAAATTGCCTAAATATTGAACAACCAAAAGTTAACAATGTTTGATCAAGTCTCCCAATCATAAAACAACTAAAGTATCACCTAATCCTCAATTAGAATAAAAGGTTTCAGCCTCTCATGGCTGAAACAAAAACAAAAAAGTAAAAGAAAAGAAGAAAGGTAGAAGAATAGATGTGAATCTCGTAGGTGTCTCCCAAGGGGAGTGTAAAGAACATGGGAAGGCTCCTTATGTGTCTTTTTATAGTTGAAAGTGTTGCCCTAGGTCCTTACTTGCTGTCCAAGAGGCTACTTGTTGTCCAAGAGGCTACTTGCTGCCCAAGTTGTGTCTGAAAAGGAAATAATCGCGTTGCAAATTATTTAGAAGGAAAGTGGCGCACGGATTGTACTGCGGAAGGAAAGTGGCACGCGGCAAGGCTTCAGAAGAGGAAAGAGGTGCTCCTTGTGCTTCAAATGGTAAGAGATGTGGGGCAAGGGTTTCAGAAGAGGAAGATATGTTGTCCAAGTTGCTTCCCACGTGCTGCCCATATCTTGCACATTAATGAGGTGGAGCCTCTCTTTTGAATTTTGAATTTTGAATTTTGAATGTGCAAGACTTGGGGGGCAAGTATGACTTATTTGGCTTCTTTGACAAGCTGAATTTAAATTTCAAAATCTGAATGTGCATCTTGAAGTTTTGGCTTCTCAAATAAGGAAAAGGATTCTTGAAGATCTTGAATTTCAAACTGCTCTGCAGACTGCACTTAGTGCTTTCCTTATTTGGCACTTTTCTTGATGAGCTGAATCTTGAATTTGGATTTTGAATTCTCTTAAGGATTTGAAATTTGAATTTTAATTACTTTCCTTATTTGGCACTTTCCTTACTTGAAAACTTTTCTTTTTTGGCACTTTCCATATTTGGTACTTTTTGGCAGTTTTAAGAGCATTTTCATCAGATTGTCTCTTTACACCTTATATCTGCAAAACATGTTAAAACCACAAAATTAGGCAGAAAAGATGTAAATAAACATCAATAACATCATGAATAAATGGACTAAAATATGTTCTATCATATATATATATAACACATTAAATCATTATATTTATTAGGTATATATATATATATATATATATATATATATATATATATATAACACATTAAATCATTTAAAATTAAAAATGAATTCAACCTAAGAATATGTGAAAAATATTCCTATACTCCTCCATAAAAAGATAGGAGTGAAGTACATGGGAAAGCATTTTGAGTCCTTAGTCCAATGTCTCTTTCTTTTTTCCTAACAACTCTTTCTCTCTTCTTTCTTTCTCTTCAACTCTTTTATGCAACTTTCTTAGAAATAAACTTTCATTACAAACTTTCCAGGTTTAGTTTAATTATTGGAGGGTTCTCACCACGAGTAGTCCAAGAGGAATCCTATACATTTTCTTTTATTTTACAAGTCCTATGGAGGATTAAGATCTGTGGGTCTTCATCATGATGAAACTATAGCAAAAAACTTATTCTTTAAAATAGCATCGTCTGTGGAAATAATAGAGATTTTATTACCACTGAGTTTTCAAACTAACCCATTAAGATTCATATGGCAAAACTATATTAAAAACCTTGATCATATACATTAATTAAGTGATAATTATTTACTAATGCAATTATTTTAGCTTTAAAATAATTTTATTATTAAATTGCACAATCAATTATACAATACATTAGTGAGAATTTGAATTCAAATTTGGAATTGAATTCAAATTTAGAATTGAAAAATATTTTCTTTGTGTACAAGAATTTATACTAAAATAAACAGATTAACAAATTTATTAGGTTTATATATATATATATATATATATATATATATATATATATATATATATTAAATAATTTAAATTAAATAATAGACTCAATAGAATAATATTTGAAAAAAAAATATTTCTACACTATTGCATAAAAGGCAAGAGTAAAGAATAAAGGGAAGGCATTTTTTTGCGTCCCTTAGACTAATGTCTTCTTTCTTTCTCTCAACTCCTTTGTTGTATAAAATTTTTTATTTTTAATTTTGTATTGGTAATATATGAAAATTTATTTTGTACATGGTATTGCACTTTTTAATATAAAATTTTCAATAACTAATTGCATCTAATAAATTAAATCTTAATAAGTATAATGTTGTACTTATTAGAAAAATAGGACGAAATATAAAATAATAACAAAGTTATCGATAAGTTTATCAAAGAAAATATTTATTTAAGAAAAATGATAACTTTGTTAACAATTAATTTTTAATTTATTTTTAGACATAAAAGAAAAATAGAGAAAGTAAAAAAGAGATATAAAGAAAATATATCTAAAATGATTTTTTTTTTTTTAATATTTTGGTAAACTTGAACCTATTGTACCAGAATATTGTGATTTAGATAAAATTAAAGTTTGAAATTTTTTTTAAAATAAATTAAAAATGAATATTTAAAAAAGAAAAAAAAATTCAAAGGCAAATGACTATGAGTGAAAATTACACATAGTAAATTATAAAATACATCTATGACAAATATAGTGAAAACCAACATCCATAGTAAATTATAAATTACACATTTTTCCTAACAACTCTTTCTCTCAACTCCTTTGAGCAATTTTCTTAGAGATAAACTTTCATTACAAATATTTTAGGTTTAGGTAGAGAGTAGTAAAATTATTTTTAAAAATTTTAAAATTAATTTTGTAGATAAATGATTAGAAATTTGATAAAATAAATTAATTAATAAAATTTCTTTTTGCTGACAGTTTAATTTTATAAATCATGTTAAATATTTGAAAGCTACAATTTAATTGCATAAATAGTTTCATATATATAAAAAATATTTGTTTCAATATTAATTAATGGTTATTATTTTTTAAAATAATTATTTATCACTAATTTGAGGGAAGAAAAAATTTTACTTTTAAAATTAATTAAATAAAATATTTTTAAAACAAATACTATTAACATCCTCTTATTACATATTATGAAAAGTATTTCATACTTTTATTTTGATACGTTTAAATTGCCATCAATTATTATTAATTATAAAAAATACATTAAAACTTTAATATTAATTTTTATTTAGGTTCAATTTTCATTAGTTAGAAATTAAAATAATTACAATTAAAAAAAGAAACGTATTTTTCTAAAGAGTATAATCTTGCATTTATCAGGATTTGTTGTATAGAATTTTTTATTTTTAATTTTTTATAATTATTTTTTTAAAATAAATTAAAATTGAGTATTTAAAAAAAAAATAAAAAAAAAAAGAAAGAGAAGAAGTTCAAAGGCAAGTAACTATGAGTGAAAATTACACATAGTAAATTATAAAATACATCTATGACAAAAATAGTGAAAACCAACATCCATATTATTATTGGAGGAAGTGCATATGCTTGCACTTAAACTACACACAATAATTTCTATAATCCATTACGTAAAGCAATAGGATTACAGAAATACAAGGCACATATTTTTATTTAGATTACTATGTTCCATATAAGATGGAAACTGATTACGTTGTATCTATTAAGTATAAAGCCCATGTGGCTTTTGACTAAGCATCTTATCAAATGCTTTTTCTGAAGATATCTCACTCATATTTCCACCACCTCCCCGGAGAATGCCGGCTCTACGTCCACTGAGACGTATAGTATGATCACATTTAGTAGGATCACATCGGCTTTGGCAGCCATCACAGCAGTAATCTTTTGTGGTACCACACCAGCCCCATTTACTACAACATCGGTATCCGCAACACAAAACACCGTCAGCTTGAATTCCACATCGTTCGTCAACTTGAATTCCACATCGTTCAGCTGAAGTAGGGAGCCAAAGGGAAGTAAACAAAAGAGAAGAAACTATAAAGGCAAAAACCCTCATATCCGTATATGATTTAAGTATAATTTTAAATGATGAAGTGAAGACTTTTCTAATTACAAATCGGTATATAAAGAGAGAAAAGAATAATTTTGTTCCTCAATTTATCGTTTATAGTATAAAAAATGTTTGTTGTATGATTTGATAAAAGTGTGTAATTTTAGACTCCCATCTTATCTAGCCAATTCTTACATTATGCTTTTAATCTTTTAGAAATAAAAAAATAATCATTAATTTTTTTAATTTTTAACCGTTAGATGTAATCGTTATTTAGTATAGAACAACAATTAATTTATAGCTATTTTATGAATAAAAATTAAATTAAAAATTATATATATATATATAATTTTATTTGTTTATATGGAAATTAATCTTATTTTTTTATTTTATTTATTTCAATTTATATTTTTCACTATTTTAATCTTGATGTTTTTTGTATGAATCGAATTGCAAAGCATATAAACAATAATATCAATTTTATATAATTATGTTATCTTATATCATAAGATACTGCCAGTAATATTTAGTCCCATTGATCATTTATATTATTTTATTCATTAAAACATACTTTTTTATCTCAATGACATGTTAATCATTAATAACAATTTTATTATTACCAGCAAGTTTATGTTAATAAAAATGAAAATTTAGTGAACGTTGTCATGCATATCTAATATTTCATATTTATTTTTATTTAAAAATAATATATTTATAATGTAGTGTTAAAAAAATAAAAAATAAATTCTAAAAAGAAATACAAGTTTGTTTTTCAAATCTGTAAAAATATATTGTGATTTTTTAAAATAAATTAAAAAACTCTAAATATTGGTGCATATTTATGATTATAGTTAATTTTTAAATTTTAACATAATAAACTGAAAGATTTTCAATCAACTATAATTATAACAACAAAAATTAAAATATGAAATGTTTAGGATAAATTACAAGTATAGATCTAAAACTTTTGAGAAACTATAGCCTTAATTTCTATATTTTTAAAATCAAATAATTTAATTACATATACACAAATTAGTTTTTCTATCTATTTTTTTATCCAAATATTTATTAAATTTAATGAAAAATACTGAATTATTCTTTACAATATTTTATATATGAGATTTATAAGTTTTTAAGATTTTATTCATTTAACAAATTAAAATAGCCTCCAATTTAAATTTATTATTAAAAATAAATATATTTCGTATATTTGATGATAAATATTTGATAATAATATTTATATTATTTAATAATATTTAATATTTTATAAGCTGAGAAAATGACTAATTATTAAAGCGTCAATTTCTATATAGTTATAAAAAATTATATTCGTAACATATGTCACACGGTATTTTATAATTTTTTTTTTTAAATTTTTTGTAACTTGATAAAATATGATAAAGGACTATTTAGACTCCGTCAGGAGTCTTAACCTATATCGTTTGGCTAAAACGATAAAAGAAATAGATAGGCTAGAAGCCGTAAAAATAGTTATAAGAAATTATATTCGTAACATTCGTAACATATCCAAAAAATAATTAATCTTTATCTTGTAATCTTTATGATAATTATATTAGGGATTTGCAGCCACAGGATTGGCGACCACAAGATTGGCGGCTACTGGATTTGGAACTGGTTGGAGGTGTGCGGCGGAGGCTGGTTGGTGGATTCCCTGCTGCAGGGCCAGCTGTCCGATCATCTCCCTCAATCCTGCCAAAGATGCCTCAATTGCTGCAAGTCGCGCCTCTTGGTTTCATGCCCTGGTCGAACTTTGCTCTGATACCATTATGATAAAGGACTATTTAGACTGCGTCAGAAGTTTTAACCAATATCGCTTGGCTAAGATGATAAATGAGAAAGATAGGCTAGAAGCCAAAAAATCTTATTGAAATTCTTTAAAGATTGAAAAGAGAGTCTCTAATAGCCAAGGAAGGCTATTTATAATAGAAAAAAAAAACCTAATATGCAAAATTATAAAAATATCCAAAAAAATAATTAAAATGCAAAATTGACCCCCTAAATGATGGAATTTCCTTTCCGAAATTCCCTTTTTGGAAAGCTATCGTGGGTCTCCATCGGACGTCGGCAACAAAAGTTAGTTCCAGACCAAGTCTGCTGTAAAGTCCAAGGCTAGTTGCTCTGTGTCATTCCCTTCCTCTTGTAAAGTACTCGACCTCGAGTTGTCATCATCAAGGTAGTACTGAAACAGGACCGCCACGTTAAACGTCTTGGAAATTTTCATCTCATTTGGGAGGTCAAGAACATAATCATTGTCATTAATCTTTTGAATGATCCAGAATGGACCAATCTTTTTGGTGTCAAGCTTTTTCTATCCTCCACCATGCTTCTTGCATAAATACACCATAACTTGGTCACTGACATTGAAGGACTTAAAACACCTATGTTTATCAGCTATAGCTTTATATTTGTCATTGGTTTATGTGAGACATTATTGTATCTGTTAGAAAATATCCACATGCTGCTTTGCCAAGTTGCTTGCTACAATACTGTTGTGAGAACCTATTGGAAGGGCAATAAGATCAACTGTATGCACTGGGACTTTCCTATACACAACTGCAAACGGTGGTATCTTTGTGGAGCTATGGACAGCACTGTTGTAAGCAAATTCTACTTGGGCAATAGCAAGATCCTAAGCAATTTTCTTGTTACTGTAAATGCAGCGCAGAAGATTGCCAAGCGTGCGGTTCACAACTTCGATTTGTCCATCAGTTTGGGGATGGGTAGCATTGTTGTATTGAAGTTTAGTTCCTAAACATTTCCATAAAGTCACCCAGAAGTGAGCTAGAAACTTCACATCTCTGTTAGAAGTAATGGTCTTGGGAACGCCATGTAAGCGAACAATTTCCTGGAAAAACAGTTTTGCCACATGAGAAGCCTCATTAGTTTTCTTGTAAGGAATGAAATGCGCCATTTTGGAAAACCTGTCAACAACAACAAAAATGGAATCAAATCTACGTTAAGTACATGGAAGACCAAGAATAGAATCCATAGACAAGTCCTCCCAAGGATGTGCTGGAATAGGTAGTGGAGTGTATAAGCCTGTATTCTGCGAATGTCCCTTCTAAGTTTGACAAATTGGGCACTTCTAGACCATTCGACCTGTATCTCTTTTTAATTGTGGCCAGTAAAAATGCTCCTCCAACCCAGCAACAGTCTTATCACGCCCCAAATGACCATTCAAACCCCCTTCATGTACCTCCCAAATCAGTTTTCCCCACAAAGAAGATTGAGGAATGCATAACTTGTTCTCCTTAAAAAGAAAACCATCATGTATCAAGAACCCATTAGTAGGATGGTGAGCCTAGACTCTAGCCCATATATCAGCAAAGTCATCATCTGTAGTATACAAAACCTTCAAAAATTCAAAACCTACAACCTCCTAATTAACTGTAATCAATAGAGCAGCCCTCCTACGTAAAGCATCTGCCACCTTATTACTATAGCAAGCCTTATGTTTTATGACATAATGAAAGGCTCCAAAATAAGCTGCCCGTCCAGCATGCATCTTATTCACATGTTTTTTAGTTTTAAAATGGATCAAAGATTGATGATCTGTGTGAATAATAAACTCTCGCCCCATCAAATATTGGTCCCAAGGTTTAAAAGTCTTTAATACAACATATAACTCCTGCTCATAAGTGGACTACTTCTTCCTAACTTTATTCAATTTCTCACTAAAGAAAGCAACAGGCCTTTTAGACTGTGACAACACTCCCCTAATCCCAACTCCACAAGCATCACATTCAACCTCAAACAATTTATCAAAATCGGGTAGAGCAAGAATAGAGGCAGAAGTAAATTTGTCTTTAATCTCTTCGAAGCTCTTGTTGGCAGTGTCAGTCCGAGCAAATTTCTACACACTCTCTTTCTTCAAGCAATCTATGATAGGGGCAACGATGTTGCTAAAGTTTCTGATAAACCGTAGATAAAAAGTAGCAAGGCGATGAAAGCTGCGAACTTCAGAAATAGTTTTAGGGATGGGCCAATTCCGTATTGCTTCTACCTTCTTCTCATCAGCATGTATCCCTTCTGCACTAACAACGAATCTCAAGAATAGAACGCGCTTCGTCATATAAATGCACTTTTTTAAGATTAATAACCAGCTCACTTTCTTGCAAGGCTGTCATAACTTGATGGAGATGCTGTAAATGTTCTTCTTCGTTGCGACTAAAAATCAAGATGTCATCAAAATAAGCAACCACTAATTTGTGTAAGAAAGGATGCAAAACCTAGTTCATAAGTCGCATAAAAGTGTGACTCGCGGTTGTCGAAACCGGTCAAAAATAACCTTTTCAGTTATCAACAATTTTACAACTGCAGATAGTGGTGAAAGGATCGAATCCACAGGGAATTGATACTCACGTATCTTTCTTATCAAGACCAAGAGAATACACTGAAAGTAAACTAAAATTAAATAAGTTGAAAGCAAAATAAAAGTAAATTGCAAGTAATGTAAAAAAGGGGGGGTTTGAGATTGATTTAATTGATCTAAAACTGAAAGCAATAAAATAAGCGAATAATTAAAATAAAGAGAAATCAATAATGAGAAAGCTCTAGTTGAAGAATTGGATCCACTTCAGTTGTTGGGAATGATCATTGAAACTTAGGTTCTTTTGATTGATTCAATAGATTAGTTAAGGAGATGGAAAACGCTTCTCACCACCATGTCTCTCCTTAATCATAAACCAATTAGGGAACATCCTCTAATTAATCACTAATCAACAAGTTGCCAAGGAACGTCCTTGGGCCTTAGGCATCAAAACAACTGTCAATTGCATTAAGAGATAGAGAGATCTAATCCTAGCTACCCAAACGCATGGAGATGTTGCTAGATCATGCAATTTCCTTGGTTCTTACACCAAGTGTTCTTATGTTTGAACAATCCAAGCAATTACGGACTCAAAATTATTCAAACTAACAATATATTACCTTGCAATCAAGAATCAATTGGCCACATTGATCAAAATAACAAAGCAATAATGGAATCAATCATGAAATTGCATAAATATTGAATAAACAAAAGGTAAACAATGTATGTTCAGATCTCCTAATCCATAAAACAACTAAAGTTTCAACCAATCTTCAACTAGAAATAAAGGTTTTAGCCACTCATGGCTAAAACAAAACAAGAAAATAAAGAAAAGGGATGAAGGAGAAGTGACCACTTGCAATCCCGTAGGTGTGTCTAAGGGAGAGTAGAAAAAGCATGGGGAGGCTCATTATGTGTCTTTTTATAGTTAAAAAGTGTTGCCTTAGGTCTCCTTGCTGCCCAAGATTGATCTCCTTGCTGCCCATGCCGCCCAAGTGTACATTAATGAGGTGGAGCCTCCTTTTGAATTTTGAATTTTGAATATGCAAGACTTAGGGGACAAGTATGTCTTCTTTGGCTTCCTTGACAACCTGAATTTTGAATTTCAAATTTCGAATATGTATCTTCTTAAGATTTGGCTTCCTCAATAAGGAAAGGGATTCTTGAATATCTGAGATTTGAATTTCAAATTGCTCTGCTGACTGTACTTTCCTTAATGAGCTGAATCTTGATTTTGAATTTTGAATGCTCTTGAGGATTTGAAATTTGAATTTCAAATTACTTTCCTTATTTGGCTCCTTTCAAGTTGCACTTTGCATGCTCGCACTCCTTTGCTCCATTTTAGGCAGTTTTAGGGGCATTTTCACCAAATTGTCTATTTACACCATTTTTTGCAAAATAAGATTAAAATCACAAAATTAGGCAGAGAAAGTGTAAATGAACATTAATAATATCATGATAAAGTGGTCTAAATTTGGCTCTATCAAATACCCCCACACCTAGACTTTTGCTTGTCCTCAAGCAAATACACTTTGTCAAACAAGCTCTTTTTACTACTTGATCCTTTATTTCCACTTAAGCTCTTTCTCTAGATCCCTATTTTGAAGCATTGCAGTGAAGAATGTATGCACCAAGGTTACTCACCTTCTTTCCTTGTCTTCCTTTATCTACCATGACTAGTATTTGTTTTACTCAAGAGAGAGATTATACATGCATATGTTCTTATTCAGTTAAGACTTTATCTAGCTTTTGGAGTGATTTTCCCTTACTTGAAGCACTTTATTCATCCCTTTGCACTTAAATCTTGCTTGAAAAAGTCACCAACCTTTTGACATGAAAGTATATATTTTCAGTTGGTCACCTGTCCAAGTGTCTACTAGCTCTATTCATAGTCTTTCAACCATTGGAACAATTTAATTTGTGCGTTTGAGGTCTTTGCCTTTGCTGAATTTATTTTTCTTAATGAATTGAGCAAATCAACACCAATTCCTAAAACAAGTCATGTTAAGTTCATTAACACAACTTAATTTATTCTCTGTAATGAGCAATATATATTTTTCACCATGGCAAGTGTAATACCCGGCTAGACTCCGGTATCGGAATTCCTACCGTCCGGTGGAATCTTGAATGTCCGAAACCTCTATAAGGGTAAAACCATGTTTTCATAAAATGTTTTAATGTATTTCATGATTTTAAGTAAGAAAGAAAATGAGTTTTTGCATGAAAACAACCTTGGAGGAAGACCCAGGTTCGGCCGCCGAACCTCAAGTTCGGCCGCCGAACATGCATGCACTTCGGGAGTGCTTTAGGCCCCCGAAGGCATAAGTGAGGGAAGTCCAGGTTCGGCCACCGAACCTTATGTTCGGCCGCCGAACATGGCATGCATGAGGAGGCACGTTCGGCCCCCGAAAGTGGCCTGGCCAGCCACCTATAAAGGGGTGCCTTAGCCGAAGCGGGCGAGCTTTTCTCCCCATTTTCGGCCAAGGTGAGCTCTCCGCCGTCCCTCACCGATTTTGAGTTTCTTCCTTCAAATCTTTCATGATTTTCATGAGTTTTTAACTTGTTTTGAAGATTTTTGAGCAAAGAGCAAGTTGGAGGCTTGGAAGACCCCAGGAGCTCTTTTCCTTTGTTCTCCAAGTTTAGGTCGCCTCCCCTCTTGATCTCCAAGAGGTAAGAGCCGATCTTGAGCTCATTTTGTGTTTTAAACAAGTTTTTAGTGGTTTTATGGGGTAGAAATGCATGTTGAGGTTAGTTGAGCTTTGTTAGGTTTTATGTGTATATATGGACAATGTAGGTTGATGTGTTGATTGCTATGTGTTTTTGTTGGGGTTTAGGATAGTTTGAGACCCCTAAGTGTTGATGTATGTGTGTATGCATGTTTTGGGAGAGTAGAATGCATGTTTGAAGGTTTGGGAGGCATTTGTGCATGTTGGAGCCGAGTTTCTGCCACTTTGGGAGAAACCAGGTTCGGCAGCCGAAGGGACTTTCGGCCGCCGAACCTGCCTGTGAGGCAAGCCTTTCGGCTGCTGAAGCCTGCCCCCGAAAATGGACTTTCATCTCTGGAGGGCACTTTCGGCCACCGAAGGTGCCGCCGAACCTGCATGACTTTCATCTCTGGAGGGACTTTCGGCCGCCGAACCTGCCGCCGAAAGTGCCCTGTTCAGCCTTCCTTTGCATGAATTGTATGATTGTTTTGAGGTGTTTTAGGGGGTTTTTGGGGAGTATTTTAGAGTCATGTTCACGTATGTTTGGTCCCTCATTTGAGTCCACCTGTGTAGGTTTGGACCCGAGGAACCGAGGACCCCAGCAGTGAGATAGCTGCTTCAGTGTCTTGTCAGAGCTAGCCAGAGGTGAGTAGAATGAACTTTTAAGTTTTAAATTAATGAAATATATAGATTTTGAGCATGTTCATGCATCATGAATGCCATGTGATATTCTAGGTTGTTTGCATTAGAATTCACAAATATGTTGCATTACACATTTTATTGTTGATGTGGATGGATGTTGGATGATCCATTGGTCCTCAGTATGATGAGACAGGATGAGATATGATATGAAAGTCCAGATGTGGCCAGCACTATGCCCCTGGCACTATGTAAGAGAAGTCCGGATGTGGCCTGCACTACGCCCCCGGCACAGTTGGACATGTGTGTTATGATATATGTAAGAGAAGTCCGGATGTGACCTACACTACGCCCCCGAAAATGGACTTTCATCTCTGGAGGGCACTTTCGGCCGCCGAAGGTGCCGCCGAACCTGCATGACTTTCATCTCTGGAGGGACTTTCGGCCGCCGAACCTGCCGCCGAAAGTGCCCTGTTCAGCCTTCCTTTGCATGAATTGTATGATTGTTTTGAGGTGTTTTAGGGGGTTTTTGGGGAGTATTTTAGAGTCATGTTCACGTATGTTTGGTCCCTCATTTGAGTCCACCTGTGTAGGTTTGGACCCGAGGAACCGAGGACCCCAGCAGTGAGATAGCTGCTTCAGTGTCTTGTCAGAGCTAGCCAGAGGTGAGTAGAATGAACTTTTAAGTTTTAAATTAATGAAATATATAGATTTTGAGCATGTTCATGCATCATGAATGCCATGTGATATTCTAGGTTGTTTGCATTAGAATTCACAAATATGTTGCATTACACATTTTATTGTTGATGTGGATGGATGTTGGATGATCCATTGGTCCTCAGTATGATGAGACAGGATGAGATATGATATGAAAGTCCAGATGTGGCCAGCACTATGCCCCTGGCACTATGTAAGAGAAGTCCGGATGTGGCCTGCACTACGCCCCCGGCACAGTTGGACATGTGTGTTATGATATATGTAAGAGAAGTCCGGATGTAGCCTGCACTACGCCACCGGCACAGTTGGACATGTATGTTATGATATATGTAAGAGAAGTCCGGATGTAGCCTACACTATGCCCCCGGCACAGTTGGACACGTATGTTATGACTATGTAGTGGGACCATTGGTGACAAGTCCATCCTTGATGTGATTTGTTTGTGATGTGATGCATTTCATGAAAAGCATGAAGTTAAAATATAATGTTTTATTTTTCTGCTCACTGGGCTCTAGTAGCTCACCCCTTTCCCTAATCCCCAGGTTTGCAGGTACGGGCTAGATCAGGAAGTCAAGAAGGGTAAAGTCTTGAGTTAATGTAATAGTATAGAAAGTGGACACAATGAATTGTTAAATGTTGTAATATGTCAAGTATTGTATAGTTATGAAATGTTGTATATTGAGGTTTAGAGTTGTGCTTGACCCTAATATGTATGGTTTATCCCCTTTTGTATACATGATCTTTATGTTATGAGTTATGATTTAACCAAGTTTAATGCATGATGAGACACCCCATTGGAGCATTTAATGAAGGCTCCAGTGTGAGGTTTATGTTCATGTTTATGAGTTATACAGTTTAAGCTTGGTTAATGAAAGAAAAAGTTTACAGGTTTTTGAGTATGTATGATCATGTATGGGATTAAACAGGTATACAGGTTATATGTCAGGTTTGCTATGGGTCCCGGCGGCCTTATGCCGATCTGGATCCTAGCGCCGGTAGCGGTCCGGATTTCCGGGTCGTTACAGAGTGGTATCAGAGCCCTAGGTTTATATGGTCGGACCTATAGTGTGTTGGGCTCATAGATGTTATAGAAGGTCAAGCACAATAGGAAAAATCATATCCACTAGGATAGGATGTGGAGTCCTGTCTTGTATGATGATGTGAAATGCCATGATTTCTTTTGCATGTGCATTAATAATATGCTATGTATGCTATGTATGTGATACGGGTTCATGTGTTTCCACATGAACCATATGATGCTGATGTTTATGTGATGTGTGCTGTTTTCAGAAACAGGATGAGAGGAACTCATCGATCTGCACGATTGACTGGAGTACCACCTCAGGACGAGGGCACAAATGCCCGTCCTTCTGCATTGCCTAGGGCAATGTCAAGTAGGTCCAGCAGAGAAAGAGCAGTAAGAGACCCTAGAAGGTCTTTGGATCTGGGTAGAAGCAGATTAGTGAGGGGAACAGTTCAGGGAGGTATGTCAGAAGATGTGGGGGATGATATGGATGTGGAACAGAGGAGGGATGGCAATATGGGAGTTAGCATGTCAGAAGAGGGTATGGGAGAGTCCCATGGAGGCACTCAGGCCTCGGGATTTGTGCAGCCACCCCAGTACCCACCCTTTTCACAGAATCCCGGGTATTCGATGGGAGGTACATCGGATTACCCCAGTTTTAACCCTTATCACTCACACATGCCATACCCACCTTACTACCCATCATACCCATAGTATCCTATATACCCACCCCCACCCTACTATCCAAATCCAACAAACCCTACCTCAGGGAATGTTGCACCTCCTCCACCACCCACAGAAACCACAGTCCCAGTAACCCAAATACCTAAGCCTAGCTCATTTGGTAGGAGCAAGGTCAAGATGATCGACTACATGAAGCTGGGTGCTCCCCAGTATGAAACAGGTAGTGACCCTTTTGAGTACCTTGGGAGGGTCAAGATGATTACAAATGAGATAGGAGCTGATGACAGTAGAGCCATTCAGATGGCTAGGTTCACACTCAAATGCAAGAAGGCCCGTGAGTGGTTTAAAAATTATGTGAACCCGAGGGTGGATAGCATGACCTGGGAAGAGTTTGCAAATGAGTTTACAGCATGGGCTTTCCCTGAAAGCTCTAGGGAGATGAAGATGGTGGAGTTTGAGCAGTTAAGGCAGACAGAAGAGATGAGTGTAGATGAGTACACAGACAGATTCTTGGAGCTGTTGCCGTTTGCTGGGCAGAATCTTGACACAGATCAGAAGAAGTCAAGGAGATATATCATAAGGCTTCATTCCAGGTATTCCTCCTTGATCCAGTCAGCAGAGAGGGAGAGTTTTCATGCCATAGTGGATATGGCTCGAAGAATGGAGGCTAGTGCAATCATCGAGGGGAAAGTTAAGCAATCAATGGCACAGCCTTCTGGTTCTAAGACCCCAGGCTCTTCTTCACTGAGTGCAGCAGCTTCAGGTAGTAAAAAGTGGGACAGAGGCCCTAGGAAGTCTAAGAAGAACAAGTTCTGGAGCAAGATCAAGTCAGGTCTGGGATTGGGTAGTGGCTCAAGCTCTGGTGCAGATAATGCCGTATGTGTGAGGTGTGGTAGGCCACACAAAGGGATCTGCCGGGCTGGGACGACTGTATGTTTCAGATGTGGGCAAGAGGGCCATATCGCTCGGGAGTGTCCAATAGCAGTTCCTATGGCACAGTCTCAGCAGACAGCTTCTGGCAGTGTAGCTCAGCCAATAGCTCCAGCTGCGACTCAGGCCAGTGGCAGAGGTAGAGGGAGAGGGGCAGCCTCTTCTTCAGCGGGTTTTAGAGGAGAAGGTCCATCAGCACCAGCACGAATCTTCACAATGACACAGCAGGAGGCAGATGCATCTAACACCGTGGTGGCAGGTAACTTAGTCATTGGTTGTTTAGATGTGTATGCCTTGATGGACCCTGGTGCATCTCATTCTTTTATTGCTCCGAGAGCCGTTGAGAGGTTGGGTCTGATGGTCTCTGGGTTAGAGTGTCCTCTCTGGGTCAGTGGACCCAAATGTGATCCATCAGTGGCGGAGTTAGTCTGCCAGTATAGTCCAGTTTTTGTTGAGGGAGATGCCTTCCAGCCGACCTAGTGGTTCTAGACTTGACAGATTTTGACGTCATTCTAGGGATGGACTGGTTATCTACCCATGGTGCTACCTTGGACTGCAGGGACAAGGTAGTCAGGTTCAGAGGTCAGGATGGGTCAGAGGTTGTCTTCAGGGGAGACAGGAGGGGTACACCTAGAGGTCTGATCACAGCTCTTCAGGCTCGTAGGTTGCTTAGGAGGGGATGTCAGGGGTATTTGGCTCATGTGAGAGAGCTTAACAGTCAGGTTAGAGAGCCTGCCTCAGTGCCAGTGGTCAGAGAGTTTTTAGATGTGTTCCCAGACGAGCTTTCAGGATTACCACCTGCTAGGGAGATAGAGTTCGAGATAGAATTGATGCCTGGAACCAGACCAATCTCTATCCCTCCCTACAGGATGGCACCAGCTGAGTTGAAAGAATTGAAGGAGCAGTTGCAAGAGTTGGTAGACAAGGGCTTCATCCGACCGAGTACCTCACCTTGGGGTGCTCTAGTGCTGTTTGTGAGAAAGAAGGATGGACCCCTTAGACTTTGTATCGACTACAGGCAGTTGAACAAAGTCACTACCAATAACAAGTATCTGTTGCCTAGGATCGATGATCTATTCGACCAGCTAGCAGGAGCGGGTTGTTTCTCCAAAATAGATTTGAGGTCTGGGTATCACCAGCTGAGGATAAGAGAGGAAGATGTGCCGAAGACGGCATTCAGGACCAGATATGGGCATTTTGAGTTCCTTGTGATGCCGTTCGGGTTAACCAATGCCCCTGCAGCATTCATGGATCTCATGAACAGAGTGTTTAGACAGTATTTGGATCGCTTCGTTATTGTCTTCATAGATGATATCCTAGTGTATTCCAGAAATGCAGAGGAGCATGCCCATCATCTGAGGACAGTTTTGCAGACTTTGAAGGAACATGGCTTGTATGCCAAGTTCTCCAAATGTGACTTCTGGTTAAGGAGCATATCATTCTTGGGGCATGTTGTATCAAAAAATGGGATTGAAGTGGACCCCAAGAAGGTAGAAGCTGTAACTAACTGGCCTAGTGTAATACCCGGCTAACGTAGGGCCTGGAATTCCGGTGTTCTGACGGAATTTCCGGAGCCGGTTTCCTCTAGAAGGGTATAACGTATGTTTTCAAAAGGTTTTCAGAGGTTTTACGTTTTTAAATGGATTTTAAGGTGTTAAAGGAATTGAGTTTTGGCAAGAAACTGCCTAGAGGAGAATTGCCAGGTTCGGCCGCCGAAAGGACTTTCGGCCGCCGAAAGGACTTTCGGCCGCCGAACTTCGCATGGTTTGGAAGGCACATTCGGCTGCCGAAGGAGAGTTAGCCAGCCACTATTTAAGGGGGCCCTCAGTCGGTCAAGGGAGAGGTTTTCCGATCCCCAGCCGCCTCAGGTGTGTCTTCTCTCCTCTCTATGTGCTTTTCATGTGTTTTTTCAAATCTTTGAAAGTTTTACAAAGATTTAAGCATGTTGTGAAGGTTTTAAGCAAAAAGGTTGAGTTTTGAAGGTGTGGTGATTTGGAGAGGGTTTCCTCCATTTCTTCACGTTAGAAACTTCTATTCTTTTGTTTACAAGAGGATTATGGAGATTTCTAACATGTTTTCATGAGTTTTGAAGGTTTTAAGGCGTTTTCATGGTTAGTTGCATGTGTTGAGCTTTTGAGGGTTTTGAGGTGATTATGTGCTATGTGTTGTTTTGAGTGTGTTTTGTTGGGGTTATAGGCTAGTTTTGGACCCCTTTTGAGCATATATAAGCATATGTGCAAGTTGTGGGGTGGTTGAGTAGGTTTATGCAGGATTGGGGGAGCCCAGTATTGACAGAGGGAGTTTTGGGGTCATGTCTAACCCTGAGGGGAAGGACGTTTACGTGAACCCTCTAAAAACCCGCTAGGGTCAAAGAGTTGCTAGCATTATACATGGCCTAGCGGGGAAAAGGCTTGTTGTGCAATACTTGTGATATGTTGCATTCCATGAAGGCATATATTTTGTAAACTGTTTTATGTGTTCCTACTCACTGGGCTCTTGTAGCTCACCCCTCTCCCCCTCACAGTTTTTGCAGGTTAGTGGTAGATGCTGCAGGTACGGGTAGAAGATGTGTAATAGTCGGATAGGTTGTGATTGTATAATAGCTAAGGAAGTGAACATATACATGTAAAGGAAAATGTAAATATAAATGTCAATGTAATTATGTCAAGGATTGTAACGTTAAGTAAGAGATGATATGTTATGTTTGCATGCTTGTCTGGTATAGTTGTGGACATGATTTGTGGATATGATGTATAGGTCAGGTCTATAAAGAGTACTGTTGGGAAGAGATAATATGTACAGGAATGATGTATGATATGTGGTTTAGATAATGTGCTTTGCCTACTGTGTAGAGTTGGGTTTTGTCCAGTGTTGGTTAACCCCTAGAAGTTGTACATGATCCGGAGTTTTGAGATAAATGTTTTTCCTATGCTTGGAATGTTTTCCTGTTAACCAAGCCTAAGGGTAAGTTGACTCTCCCTTGGAGCAGCCTTTATGGACTTCAAGTGGGGATAAGCTAAAAGTAAGTGTATTCGAAGTTAAGCTTGGTAAAGAGTAAAGAAAAGTTTGAACGTTGTCAAAAAAATAGGTTGATCATGTACGGGTCTATACCTGCTGATTAGAGAGTTTAGTAGGCTTACTACGGGTCTAGGCGGCCTTAAGCCGATCTGGATCCTAGTGCCGAGCAGTTTGGAGCCGTTACAAAGGGGTACCGGTTTCCGGGCTGTTACACCTAGACCCACTACAGTGACAGAGATCATAAGTTTCTTGGGTTTGGCAGGTTACTACAGGAGGTTCGTTCAGGACTTCTCAAAGATCACAGCTCCTATGACCAGACTGACTAGAAAGAATCAGAAGTTTGTATGGACAGACCAGTGCGAAGAGAGTTTTGAAGAGCTTAAAAAGAGGTTAACGTCAGCACCGGTGTTAGCTCTGCCAACCAGCAATGAGGACTTCAAAGTGTTCTGTGATGCATCCAGAGTGGGTCTGGGTTGTGTGCTGATGCAGAATGGAAGGGTGATTGCTTATGCTTCCAGACAGCTGAAGAGGCATGAGTTGAATTACCCTACACACGATCTGGAGATGGCAGCTGTTATCTTTGCACTCAAGATGCGGAGGCATTACCTCTATGGGGTAAAATGTGAAATCTTCACAGATCATAAGAGCCTACAGCATATCTTGAGTCAGAGAGAACTGAATTTGAGATAGAGGAGATGGGTAGAGCTGCTTAGTGACTATGATTGCAAGATCCAGTACCATCCGAGTAAGGCGAATGTTGTGGCAGATGCCCTAAGCCGGAAATCACTAGGCAGTTTATCCCACATCACGGCAGAGAGAAGACCGGTGGTGAAAGAGTTTTACAAGCTCCTTAATGAAGGTCTACAGCTGGAGTTGTCTGGTACAGGTGCTTTAATAGCCCAGATGAGAGTGACACCTATGTTTCTGGAGCAGGTGGCCCAGAAACAGCACGAGGACCCAGAGTTAGTAAAGATTGTCAGGACTGTTCAGTCAGGCAAGAATGAAGAGTTCATATTTGATGATAAGGGGATCCTCCGCTATGGGAATCGATTATGTGTACCAGATGACATCAGTTTAAAGGGGGACATTATGAGGGAAGCTCATAATGCTAGATACAGTGTTCACCCTGGAGCCACCAAGATGTATCAAGATCTGAAAAGAGTGTATTGGTGGCCAGCTATGAAGAGAGAAGTGGCACAGTTTGTGTCAGCCTGTGAAGTATGTCAGAGGGTGAAGCTGGAACATCAGAAGCCGGCTGGAATGCTTAACCCACTGCCGATTCCAGAGTGGAAATGGGAGAATATTGCTATGGATTTCGTGGTGGGGTTACCGGCAACATCCAACAGATTAGACTCCATATGGGTGATTGTGGACAGACTCACCAAATCTGCTCATTTCATCCCTGTCAGGAGCAACTACTCTGTGGATAAGTTGGCAAAGGTGTATGTTGATGAAGTGGTAAGGCTGCATGGGGTTCCTATTTCAATAGTGTCTGATAGAGGGCCCCAATTTACCTCCAGGTTTTGGTGAAGTCTTCAGAGTGCTATGGGTACCAGGTTGGATTTCAGTACTGCCTTCCACCCCCAGACTGATGGACAGTCAGAGAGGACCATCCAGACGATAGAGGACATGCTCATGATGTGTGTGCTAGATTTTGGCGGTTCTTGGAGGCAGCATCTACCTTTGGTGGAGTTTGCCTACAATAACAATCATCATGCTAGCATTGGGATGGCCCCATATGAAGCTTTGTACGGGAGGATGTGCAGGTCACCTGTCTGTTTGGAAGAAGTTGGAGAGAGGTCCTTAGCAGGGCCAGAGTTAATAGAGATCACCAGCAGGGTAGTACCCATAATCAGAGAGAGAATCAGAACTGCTGTGAGCAGACAGAAAAGCTATGCAGACATCCGCAGAAGACAGGTAGAGTTTCAGGAGGGAGATCTGGTATTGCTCAGAGTGTCTCCTATGAAAGGAGTGGTTCGTTTTGGGAAGAAAGGTAAGCTAGCCCTACGATACATTGGACCCTTTGAAATCTTGCAGAAGATTGGGAATGTGTCGTACAAGCTGGATTTACCTGCTTCAATGGAAAGAATCCATCCAGTTTTCCACGTTTCCATGTTCAGGAAGTTCGTGTCAGATACGGGAAAGGTTCTTAGTGAGCCTGATGTGGAAGTCCAAGAGGATCTCACCTATGTGGAGCAGCCAGTGCGGATTCTTGACACCCAGATCAGAAAGTTGAGGAACAAGGAAATCCCGATGGTGAAAGTCCTTTGGAACCACCACAATATGGAAGAATGCACTTGGGAGACACGGGAGTCCATACTCCAGCAGTACCCTCATCTCTTTTAAGGTTAGCAACTAAGTGTTTTATGTGCTTTATGTGTATGTTATGTTGTATGCATTGCATGTGCTAGTTGAGGAACATTCGGGGACGAATGTTCTTAAGGGGGGAAGAATGTAATACCCAGCTAGACTCCGGTATCGGAATTCCTACCGTCCGGTGGAATCTCGGATGTTGGAAACCTCTAGAAGGGTAAAATCATATTTTCATAAAATGTTTTAATGTATTTCATGATTTTAAGTAAGAAAGAAAATGAGTTTTTGCATGAAAACAACCTTGGAGGAAGACCCAGGTTCGGCCGCCGAACATGCATGCACTTCGGGAGTGCTTTAGGCCCCCGAAGGCATAAGTGAGGGAAGTCCAGGTTCGGCCGCCGAACCTTATGTTCGGCCGCCGAACATGGCATGCATGCGGAGGCACGTTCGGCCCATTTTCGGCCACCTATAAAGGGGTGCCTTAGCCGAAACGGGCGAGCTTTTCTCCCCATTTTCGGCCAAGGTGAGCTCTCCGCCGTCCTTCACCGATTTTGAGTTTCTTCCTTCAAATCTTTCATGATTTTCATGAGTTTTTAACTTGTTTTGAAGATTTTTGAGCAAAGAGCAAGTTGGAGGGTTGGAAGACCCCAGGAGCTCTTTTCCTTTGTTCTCCAGGTTTAGGTCGCCTCCCCTCTCGATCTTCAAGAGGTAAGAGCCGATCTTGAGCTCATTTTGTGTTTTAAACAAGTTTTTAGTGGTTTTATGGGGTAGAAAAGCATATTGAGGTTAGTTGAGCTTTGTTAGGTTTTATGTGTATATATGGACAATGTAGGTTGATGCGTTGATTGCTATGTGTTTTTGTTGGGGTTTAGGATAGTTTGAGACCCCTAAGTGTTGATGTATGTGTGTATGCATGTTTTGGGAGAGTAGAATGCATGTTTGAAGGTTTGGGAGGCATTTGTGCATGTTGGAGCCGAGTTTATGCCACTTTGGGAGAAACTAGGTTCGGCAGCCGAAGGGACTTTCGGCCGCCGAACCTGCCTGTGAGGCAAGCCTTTCGGCTGCCGAAGCCTGCCCCCGAAAATGGACTTTCATCTCTGGAGGGCACTTTCGGCCGCCGAAGGTGCCGCCGAACTTGCATGACTTTCGTCTCTGGAGGGACTTTCGGCCGCCGAACCTGCTGCCGAAAGTGCCCTGTTCAGCCTTCCTTTGCATGAATTGTATGATTGTTTTGAGGTGTTTTAGGGGGTTTTTGGGGAGTGTTTTAGAGTCATGTTCACGTATGTTTGGTCCCTCATTTGAGTCCACCTGTGTAGGTTCGGACCCGAGGAACCGAGGACCCCAGCAGTGAGATAGCTGCTTCAGTGTCCTGTCAGAGCTAGCCAGAGGTGAGTAGAATAAACTTTTAAGTTTTAAATTAATGAAATATATAGATTTTGAGCATGTTCATGCATCATGAATGCCATGTGATATTCTAGGTTGTTTGCATTAGAATTCACGAATATGTTGCATTGCACATTTTATTGTTGATGTGGATGGATGTTGGATGACCCATTGGTCCTCAGGATGATGAGACAGGATGAGATATGATATGAAAGTCCAGATGTGGCCTGCACTATGCCCCTAGCACTATGTAAGAGAAGTCCGGATGTGGCCTGCACTACGCCCCCGGCACAGTTGGACATGTGTGTTATGATATATGTAAGAGAAGTCCGGATGTGACCTACACTACGCCCCCGGCACAGTTGGACATGTATGTTATGATATATGTAAGAGAAGTCCGGATGTGGCCTGCACTACGCCCCCGGCACAGTTGGACACGTATGTTATGACTATGTAGGGGGACCATTGGTGACAAGTCCATCCTTGATGTGATTTGTTTGTGATGTGATGCATTTCATGAAAAGCATGAAGTTAAAATATAATGTTTTATTTTTCTGCTCACTGGGCTCTAGTAGCTCACCCCTTTCCCTAATCCCCTAGGTTTACAGGTACGGGCTAGATCAGGAAGTCAAGAAGGGTAAAGTCTTGAGTTAATGTAATAGTATAGAAAGTGGACATGATGAATTGTTAAATGTTGTAATATGTCAAGTATTGTATAGTTATGAAATGTTGTATATTGAGGTTTAGAGTTGTGCTTGACCCTAATATGTATGGTTTATCCCCTTTTGTATACATGATCTTTATGTTATGAGTTATGATTTAACCAAGTTTAATGCATGATGAGGCACCCCATTGGAGCATTTGATGAAGGCTCCAGTGCGAGGTTTATGTTCATGTTTATGAGTTATACAGTTTAAGCTTGGTTAATAAAAGAAAAAGTTTACTGGTTTTTGAGTATGTATGATCATGTATGGGATTAAACAGGTATACAGGTTATATGTCAGGTTTGCTATGGGTCCCGGCGGCCTTATGCCGATCTGGATCCTAGTACCGGTAGCGGTCCGGATTTCCGGGTCGTTACAGCAAGCTCAAAGATTAAATTCAAAAGGAAATTCCCAAAAATGAATACAACTCACTGTAATTGATTCAACATAGATTTAAAGAGTCATCACATCAATGGGGTCATGGAAAGAAAGCTCATCCAACATAGCCTATGTGTTTGAGTAAAGCATACCAAAAAGGAAAAAAACTGTGGCTAAATGTGTCTTATTGAAAGCACAAATAACAAAAATTAAAAAAAATCAAACTGTGGCTATTCAAAATAAATCTGAAAGAAAAAATGGACTAAAAATAAATTCAGAGATATATACACCCCCACACCTAATTCATGCATTGTCCTCAATGTTGTAATAGCCCGGAAACCGAACTGCTATCGGCACTAGGATCCAGATCGACTTAAGATCGCCAGGACCCATAATAAGCCTGCTATACTGCCTGTGTACCTGTGAAATCCCATACATGATCATACAGTTTCTGTAAAAATTAAAACTTTTCTCTGATCCAAGGCTTAACCTGTGCATACTCTATCTCTGTACTGTAAAACCCCTGCCAGAGCTCTCATCTTTGCTCTAGGTGGGCTAACTCATAATGTTAAGCCTGGTTTTTCATACATATAAAGTAAAACATTTATATAAACAGATCATGTATATAAAAAGAGGGATTACAACTCTTATAAGTCAAGCACCATTCTATACACTGTACAACATAGCTATCTCTTTACAATTACATGTCCACACTAGCTATTACATAACTCTTCTCTTTCTATACCCTCCTGGACTCCTCTGGACTCTGAACCTGCAAAACTGGGGTTAAGGGAGAGGGATGAGCTATACTAGCCCAGTGAGCAGAACTATAAAACAAGTTATTAAAACATGATCTCATGGAATGCATCACATCACAGACAAGCCACATCAAGGGTAAACCTGTCACCAACCAGTCCCAACATCATATATGTGCTAGGGCATAGTCAAAGGCTCCTGGTCTTCCTGTAATATCATATCATAACTTACCGTTGCCCCAGGGCCTTATTAGGCACCTGGTCTTGGCGTCCCTTTCTATGCCAGGGCGTAGTCAAAGGCTCCTGGACTTTCTTTTCTATACCAAGGCGTAGTCAAAGGCTCCTAGTCTTTTTGGGGGACTATTGGATCATCCAGCATTTACCCACATCATCAACAAAGTATGCAATGCAACATATTCGTGATATCTAATGCCATCAACCTATAACATGGTCATGATGCATGAAACATGCTAAAAGCATTTAATTTCTTATATTAAAATAGTTAAGTTTAGTTCCACTCACCTCTGGCTGACTCTGAACTGACTCTGCAGGTTCTAAAGCAGTGCTCACTGCTGATCTCCCTGGTTCCTCTGGTCCGTTCCTACACAGGTGGACTCAAATGAGGGACCAAACTAACTCAAAGATAACTCTATAAAACTCCCCAAAAGCCCTCTAAAACATCCTAAAACTATCACATAAAACATGCAAAAGAAGGCTGGACAGGGCACTTTCGGCGGCAGGTTCGGCGGCCGAAACCCCCCCCCAGATACGAAACTCATGCATGTTCGGCGGCACCTTTGGCAGCCGAAAGTCTCGTCCAGAGATGAAACTCGGGTACTTTCGGCGGCACTTTCGGCGGCCGAACCTTGCCTCCAGAGACGAAAGTCCCAATTTTCGGAAGCAAGCTTAGGCAGCCGAAACTACCTCCCAAGCACATTCGGCGGCCGAACCTTCCTTCGGCGGCCGAACCTGGTTTTTGCCCATTGGGCAGAAACCTGCTCTGCTTCATGCAAACTCTCTCCCAAACTTCACTCAACATGCAACACAACTACTCCCAACTAGCACATACCATATAACATGCATAAAAGGGTCTAAAACTAACTTATAACCCCAACAAACATAACACATAACACTTAAACATGCTTATACACAAAAATCATCAAAAACCCTCTAATAAACTTAAACATGCATATCTACCATAAAGTCCCATAAAACCTTCAAAAATCAAGAAAGGAAGTTCAGGATCTTCACTTACCTCTTCCAAACAAGAGATTAAACGATCCCAACGTGGAGATATGGAGAAAGCCTCTCTCAAAATCTCCAAGCTTCTAAACTTAGCTCTTTTGCTCAAAAACTTCAAAACCATATAAAAAATCCATCAAAACCATGAAAGATTTGAGAAAACATGTAAATCACCCAAGGAAGATCAAGTCTCACCTCAGATCGTGCAAATGGAAAGAAAATCTTATCCATTTGACCGACCTAAGGCCTTTTATAGGTGGCTGGCCAGACCACCTTCAGCGGCCAAACGTGAAACCCAAAAGCCATGCAAGTTCGGCAGCCGAAAGTCACCTTCGGCGGCCGAACCTTGGCTTTTCTGCCTTGGTGCTTTTCTTTCAAAAACTCATTTCTTCTAAGCTTTAAAACATTAAAAACTCTTAGAAAACTCATAAAAACATAACCCTTTCCCTTCTAGAGGGTTCCAACAACCGGAATTCCACCGGACGGCAGGAATTCCGATGCCAGACTCTAGCTGAGTATTACATTCTCCCCCCTTAAGAACATTCGTCCCCAAATGTTCCTCAAACATCTAAACACTTAAACACACAGAAAAGGGGAAAACTATCTAACATCAAAACAGATATGGGTATTGCTGAAGCATAGATTCCCGTGTCTCCCAGGTGCACTCTTCTAGATTATGGTGGTTCCACAAAACTTTCACCATCGAGATCTCCTTGTTTCTCAACCTTCTGATCTGGGTGTCGATGATCCGTACTGGCTGCTCTACATAGGTGAGATCTCCTAGGATCTCTACATCAGGCTCACTGAGAACCTTACACGGATCTGACACAAACTTCCGTAACATAGAAACATAGAAAACTGGATGGATCCTTTCCATAGAAGCAGGTAAATCTAGCTTATACGACACATTCCCGACCCTATGCAAAACTTCAAAAGGTCCGATGTACCGTGGAGCTAGTTTACCCTTCCTCCCAAAACGAACCACTCCTTTCATCGGAGACACCTTCAGCAATACCAGATCACCCTCCTGGAACTCTATCTGTTTCCTGCAGATATCTGCATAGCTCTTCTGTCTGCTTACAGCTGTTCTGATCCTCTCTCTGATGATAGGCACTAACCTGCTGGTAATCTCAACTAACTCTGGCCCTACAAGAGCCTTTTCTCCTACCTCTTCCCAGCAAACATGCATTCTGCACTTCCTCCCATACAGAGCTTCATAAGGAGCCATCCCTATGCTAGCATGATGGTTGTTATTGTAGGCAAACTCCATCAAAGGTAGATGCTGCCTCCAAGAACCGCCAAAGTCTAACACACACATCCTGAGCATATCCTCTATGGTCTGGATGGTCCTCTCTGACTGTCCGTCCGTCTGTGGATGGAAAGCAGTGCTAAAATCTAACCTTGTGCCCATAGCAGCTTGCAGACTCCGTCAAAACCTGGAGGTGAACTGAGGTCCTCTATCAGATACTATCGACACTGGAACTCCATGCAGCCTTACTATCTCTTCTACATACACCTGCGTGAGTTTGTCCACAGAGTAGTTACTCCTGACTGGATTGAAGTGAGCAGATTTAGTTAGTCTATCCACTGTCACCCATATGGAATCTAGCCTGTTGGACACCGCCGGTAACCCCACTACAAAATCCATAGCTATGTTCTCCCATTTCCACTCTGCAATCGGCAGTGGGTTAAGCATTCCAGCGGCTTCTGGTGTTCTAGCTTCACCCTTTGACATATCTCGCAGGTTGACACAACTGTGCCACTTCTTTCTTCATGGCTGGCCACTAATACACTCTTTTCAGATCTTGATACATCTTGGTGGCTCCAGGGTGAACGCTATACCTCGCATTATGAGCTTCTCTCATAATGTTTCCCTTTAGCTCACTGTCATCTGGTACACATAACCTCTTTCCGTGACGAAGAATCCCCTCACTGTCAAATCTGAACTCTGCACTATTGCCAAACTGAACAGTCCTGGCAATCTTCACTAACTCAGGGTCCTCGTGCTGTTTCAGAGCCACTTGCTCCAGAAACACGGGTGTAACTCTCATCTGTGTGATCAAAGCACCAGTACCAGATAAGTCCAACTGTAGCCCTTCACTGACTAGTCTGTAGAAGTCCTTCACCACCGGCCTCCTCTCTGCTGCAATGTGGGACAGACTGTCAAGTGATTTCCGGCTCAAGGCATCAGCTACTACATTAGCCTTTCCCGGATGATACTGGATCTTGCAATCATAATCACTAAGCAACTCTACCCACCGTCTCTGCCTCAGGTTCAACTCTCTCTGGCTCAAGATGTGCTGCAGGCTCTTATGATCTGTAAAGATCTCACATTTAACTCCGTAGAGGTAATGCCTCCACATCTTGAGTGCAAAGATAACTGCTGCCATTTCCAAGTCATGTGTGGGGTAGTTTAGCTCATGCTTCTTCAGCTGTCTAGAAGCATAAGCTATCACTCTGTCATTCTGCATCAACACACAGCCTAACCCGACTCGAGACGCATCACAGAACACTGTGAAGTCTTCATCACTCACAGGCAGAGCTAACATCGGCGCTGAAGTCAACCGTCTCTTTAGTTCTTCAAAACTCTCATCACATTCCTCTAACCATACAAATCTCTGGTTCTTCCTAGTCAATCTGGTCAGAGGAGCAGCTATCTTCGAGAAGTCCTGAACGAACCTCCAATAGTAGCCTGCCAAACCCAGAAAGCTCTTGATCTCTGTCACTGTGGTGGGTCTAGGCCAGTTGGCTACTGCCTCAATCTTCTTGGGATCCACTGCTATACCTTCGTCTGACACTACATGCCCCAAGAAAGAAATACTCCTCAGCCAGAATTCGCACTTGGAGAACTTGGCATACAAGCCATGCTCTCTCAGAGTCTGCAGGACTATCCTCAGATGCTGGGCATGTTCTTCTGCATTCCTGGAATACACCAAGATATCATCTATAAAGACAATCACAAAGCGATCCAGGTACTATCTGAAAACTCTGTTCATGAGATCCATGAATGCTGCAGGGGTGTTAGTCAACTCGAACGACATTACTAGGAACTCATAATGCCCATATCTGGTCCTGAAAGCTGTCTTTGGCATGTCCTCTTCCCTGATTTTCAACTAATGGTATCTGGATCTCATATCTATCTTCGAAAAACAACCTGCTCCTGACAACTGGTCGAATAGATCATCGATCCTGGGTAGAGGATACTTGTTCTTGGTAGTGACTTTGTTCAACTGCCTATAGTCGATACAAAGTCTAAGAGATCCATCCTTCTTCTTGACAAATAGTACTGGAGCACCCCAAGGTGAGGTACTCGGGCGGATGAAACCCTTGTCTACCAACTCCTGTAACTGCTCTTTCAACTCTCTTAGCTCAGCTGGTGCCATCCTGTAGGGAGGAATAGAGATCTGTCTGGTACTAGGTATCAACTCTATCTTGAATTCTATTTCCCTATCAGGTGGTAGTCCTAGAAGCTCTTCTGGAAACACATCTGGGAACTCTCTAACAACTGGTACTGAGGATGGCTCCCTAACTTGACTGTCTAGCTCTCTCACATGAGCTAGGAACCCCTGACAACCCCTTCTCAACAACCTACGAGCCTGAAGGGCTGATATCAAACCCTTAGGTGTCCCCCTCCTGTCTCCTCTGAAGACACACTCTGACCCATCCTTGTCTCTGAAACTGACTACCTTGTCTCTGCAGTTCAAGGTAGCTCCAAATGTAGATAGCCAATCCATCCCTAGAATGACATCAAAATCTGTCAACTCTAGAACCACAAGGTCAGCTGGAAGGCATCTACCCTCTATGAACACTGAACTGAACCGACAGACTGACTCTGCCAATGATGGGTCACATATGGGTCCACTAACCCAGAGAGGACACTCTAACACGGAGACTATCAAACCCAACCTCTCAACGGCTCTAGAAGCAATGAAAGAGTGAGAAGCACCGGGGTCCATCAAAGCATACACCTCGGAACACCCAATGATGAGATTACCTGACACCACTGTGTTCGACGTGTCTGCCTCCTGCTGTGTCAGTGTGAAGATCCGTGCTGGGGCTGACGGACCTGCACCTCGGGAACCCATCCCTGATGAAGAGGCTGACCATCTTCCTCTACCTCTGCCACTGCTCTGTGGTACGGCTGAAGCTGCTGGTTGTGCCACACTGCATGAAGTCATCTGCTGGGATGGTGCCATAAAGGTCGCCTGAGGAAATTTCGGTGTAATATGTCCCTCCTGCCCACATCTATAGCAGGCTGTAGATCCCATCAGACAAACTCCTCTATGTGGTTTCCCACATCTTTTGCATACTAGACTGTCTGTGCCAGAGCTAGAGCCACTACCCATTCCCAGACCAGATCTAATCCTGTTCCAGAACTTGCCCTTCTTACCTCTTGCTCTGTCCCGTCTCTTCTTACTCACACCTGCTGTACTTTGTGAGGAGGAAACTGGCTTAGAACCAGAAGACTGTGCCTTAGACTATTTAACTGTTCCCTGTATAATGGCACTGGCCTCCATCTTCCTGGCTGCATCCACTATGGAGTGGAAACTCTCTTTCTCTGCTGGAAGAATCAAGGAGAAATACCTGGGATGGAGCCTTGTGGCATATCTCCTTGCCTTCTTCCGATCAGTATCATACGCCTGACCCACGTACGGTAACAATTCCAGGAACTTATCTGTATATTCATCCACACTCATCTCCTCTGTCTGTCTCAACTGTTCAAACTCCACAACTTTCATCTCTCTGGAACTGTCAGGAAAAGCCCACCCTGCAAACTCATTGGCGAACTCTTCCCACGTCATGCTGTCTATTCTGGGATCCACATAGTTCTTGAACCATTCTCTGGCTTTCTTGCACTTTAGTGTGAACCCTGCCATCTCAATGGCCCTACTATCATCTGCTCCCAACTCACTTGTTATCATTCTAACTGCACTGAGATACTCAAAGGGATCATCTCTCGTATTGAATTTAGGAGCATCCAACTTCAAGTACTCAGTCATCTTCACTTTACTTCCCCCTAACGAACCAGGTTGCTGTGCTTCAATAACAGGGGCTGCTGGTTCTGGTGGTGTAGGTGGAGGTACTGTTTCTCTCGTTTCAGGGTGTGCTGGACTTGTATGAAAAGGTGGGGGTGGATACATATGATATGGTGGATAGAAAGAAGGATAAGGCATGTAGGGCATATAGGGTGGATATGGGGCAAAGCTAGAGTAATCCGACGTACCTCCCATCGGATACCCTGGGTCCTGTGGAAAGGGTGGATAGCCAAACCCCGAGGCCTGTACGCCTCCTTGGGACTCCCCCATACCTTCGTCAGACCTTCCAAACCCATGCTTCCAGCTCCACTCCGATCGACATCCACAACACCTCTCTCTTCTTATGACCTTCCCCCTCTGTCTACTCCTCTTCTGCTCTCGTCAGAAGACCTTCTAGGGTCTCTTGACGTTCCCTCCCTGCTTGACCTGTGAGTCCTTGCCCTTGGCAATGCAGGAGGACGAGCAGCTGTACCCTCACTTCCAGGTGGGACTCCAGTCAATCTTGCTGATCGACGAGTTCCTCGCATCCTAACTCTCTGGAAAACAGCACATAGCATAGCATATCAACAACATATAGTCCATGTGAAAACACATGAACCCTCAAGCATACCTCACACATAAACAATGCACATGCATGAATCATGGCATTTCACATCATCATATAGACAGGATTGACATCCTATCCTAGTGGACATGTTTTCCTATCGTGCTTGACCTACTAGAACCTCTATGAGCCCGACTATCTCTATATAGGTCCGACCATATGAACCTAGGGCTCTGATACCAATCTGTAACAGCCCAGAAACCGAACTGCTACCGGCACTAGGATCCAGATCGACTTAAGGTCGCCGGGACCCGTAGTAAGCCTGCTATACTGTCTGTGTACCTGTGAAATCCCATACAGGATCATACAGTTTCTGTAAAAATTAAAACTTTTCTCTGATCCAAGGCTTAACCTGTGCATACTCTATCTCTATACTGTAAAACCCCTGCCAAAGCTCTCATCTTTGCTCTAGGCAGGCTAACTCATAATGTTAAGCCTGGTTTTTCATACATATAAAGTAAAACATTTATATAAACAGATCATGTATATAAAAAGAGGGATTACAACTCTTATAAGTCAAGCACCATTCTATACACTGTATAACATAGCTATCTCTTTACAATTACATGTCCACACTAGCTATTACATAACTCTTCTCTTTCTATACCCTCCTGGACTCCTCTGGACTCTGAACCTGCAAAACTGGGGTTAAGGGAGAGGGATGAGCTATACTAGCCTAGTTAGCAGAACTATAAAACAAGTTATTAAAACATGATCTCATGGAATGCATCACATCACAGACAAGCCACATCAAGGGTAAACTTGTCACCAACTAGTCCCAACATCATATCTGTGCCAGGGCGTAGTCAAAGGCTCCTGGTCTTCCTGTAATATCATATCATAACTTACCGTTGCCCCAGGGCCTTATTAGGCACCTGGTCTTGGCGTCCCTTTCTATGCCAGGGCGTAGTCAAAGGCTCCTGGACTTTCTTTTCTATACCAGGGCGTAGTCAAAGGCTCCTGCTCTTTCTGGGGGACTATTGGATCATCCAGCATTTACCCACATCATCAACAAAGTATGCAATGCAACATATTCGTGATATCTAACGCCATCAACCTATAACATGGTCATGATGCATGAAACATGCTAAAAGCATTTGATTTCTTATACTAAAATAGTTAAGTTTAGTTCCACTCACCTCTGGCTGACTCTGAACTGACTCTGCAGGTTCTGAAGCAGTGCTCACTGCTGATCTTCCTGGTTCCTCTGGTCCGTTCCTACACAGGTGGACTCAAATAAGGGACCAAACTAACTCAAAGACAACTCTATAAAACTCCCCAAAAGCCCTCTAAAACATCCTAAAACTATCACATAAAACATGCAAAAGAAGGCTAGATAGGGCAATTTCGGCGGCAGGTTCGGCGGCCAAAACCCCCCTCCAGAGACGAAACTCATGCATGTTCGGCGGCACCTTCGGCAGCCGAAAGTCTCGTCCAAAGACGAAACTCGGGTACTTTCGGCGGCACTTTCGACGGTCGAACCTTGCCTCCAGAGACGAAAGTCCCAATTTTCGAAAGCAAGCTTAGGCAGCCGAAACTACCTCCCAAGCACATTCAGCGGCCGAACCTTCCTTCGGCGACCGAACCTGGTTTTTGCCCGTTCGGCAGAAACCTGCTCTGCTTCATGCAAACTCTCCCCCAAACTTCACTCAACATGCAACACAACTACTCCCAACTAGCACATACCATATAACATGCATAAAAGGGTCTAAAACTAACTTATAACCCCAACAAACATAACACATAACACTTAAACATGCTTATACACAAAAATCATCAAAAACCCTCTAATAAACTTAAACATGCATATCTACCATAAACTCCCATAAAACCTTCAAAATTCAAGAAAGGAAGTTTAGGATCTTCACTTACCTCTTCCAAACAAGAGATTAAACGATCCCAACGTGGAGATATGGAGAAATCCTCTCTCAAAATCTCCAAGCTTCTAAACTTAGCCCTTTTGCTCAAAAACTTCAAAACCACATAAAAAATCCATCAAAACCATGAAAGATTTGAGAAAACATGTAAATCACCCAAGGAAGATCAAATCTCACCTCAGATCGTGTAAATGCAAAGAAAATCTTATCCATTTGACCGACCTAGGGCCTTTTATATGTTGCTGGCCATACCACCTTCGGCGGCCAAACGTGAAACCCGAAAGCCATGCAAGTTCGGCGGCCGAAAGTCACCTTCGGAGGCCGAACCTTGGCTTTTATGCCTTGGTGCTTTTCTTTCAAAAACTCATTTCTTCTAAGCTTTAAAACATTAAAAACTCTTAGAAAACTCATAAAAACATAACCCTTTCCCTTCTAGAGGGTTCCAACAACCGGAATTCCACCGGACGGCAGGAATTCCGATGCCAGACTCTAGCTGGGTATTACAAATGTATTGGAAAAATTAATGTTTAGAGGAAACTGAGTACTCTCCTGTTGTGGTTTGTGTGGTGCGCCCTAGTTTAAGGTCACAGGCAGGACCTTCTCCACTTGATCGAGGCTCAAGTAATTGGGGGAGGGAAAAGGGTCCCAACTAAACTAAATAAAAAGTGTAGCATGCCTTTTGTTTTAGTCATCATCCATCCTATTTCTTTCATGTACTCATGAAGTAACATGATTAGCTTCTCCTCTTTCAGGTGAGGTGTGCCTCTAACCCTTATGTTTGCATTTTTGAAATGATTGGGTAGCACTTTGAACTCCAATTCATGTTTCTCCATGGGTAGCTGCAATTTGGTATTGAATTTAGGCAAAACAAATTCTACCTTATCCAGTGGTTTGGGCAGGCATTGATCCGTATGCTCCTTTGGTTTGGGCGATTGGACTTCCATTTGTTCTTTGTGCGCATGGCTTGTCTACAAACTGAGCTGAAGAGGTGCAGGTGGACCTTCATTTTTCTGCGTTTGGTCGCAGTCCACCTGCTGAATGTTGCAGACTTTAGCTTTCAGTTTTAGCTCTTTCTGGCTTTCTTCATCTTTTTGGCTAGCCTCCCTGCAAAAGTCATTGTTTAGCATATCATCTTGATTCATATAAAAAACTTCTTGGCTCAAAAAATCAATGATATCTAAACCATCAACAGGTTATGTTTGACCAGTTTGTTTGTACAAACAATTTTCTGGTTGTGTTTCTTCAGCAGCTTGTTCTTGTGCTTGCAAACTTTCATCATCAGCCTTTACATCTTGAAGTTCTTTCTCCCTTCTTAACATGAATGCACTTAATGAGGTGGCCATTTGTCCCATGTGCTGTTGGATGCTTTGAACAAAAATTGCCAATGATTCTATCATCTTCTCAAGGTGTTGGTTGGAACTTGGAGGTGCTGGTTAGGCTTGATATTCTTGATAATTTTGGTAGTTATTGTCCCTAGCATGGCTGAAGTTCGGATGGTCTCCCCAATCTGGATTGTATGTGTCATAGTATGGATCATGTCTAGGCTGTTCATAGAATCCTCCAAATGTATGTCTAGGCTGACTATTGAATCCTCCAAATGCATGCACTGGTTGGTCATCCTCATAAAGTATACGACATTGATCAGTTGGGTATCCTATATGTGTGCAAATCCCACATAGCTGAGATTGCTGAAGTTGTTGAGCTTGACCTATGACATAACTTTTTACAGCAGAGGTTAGTTCAGAAAGTCGAGAATAGAGAATAGATGTATTTCCTCATCCATGAATCAATTCTGCGATGGAATGCTCCTCTGTGGAGGTTCGGTAATGCTTTTCTCTAGATTTGGTCATGAAATAAAAACAAACAAGTTAAATCAATTCCCTGGCAACGGCACCAATTTTTTACTCGCGGTTGTCGAAACGGTAAAAAAAAACCTTTTCAGTTATCAACAATTTTACAACTGCAAATACTGGTGAAAGGATCAAATCCACAGGGAATTGATACTCACCTATCTTTCTTATCAAGACCAAGAGAACACACTGAAAGTAAACTGAAAATTAAATAAGCCGAAAGCAAAATAAAACTAAATTGCAAGTAATGTAAAAAATGAGGGGGTTTGAGATTGATTTAATTGATCTAAAACTGAAAGCAATAAAACAAGTGAATAATTAAAATAAAGGGAAATCAATAATGAGAAAGCTCTAGTTGAAGAATTGGATCCACTTCAGTTGTTGGGATTGATCATTGAAACGTAGGTTCTTTTGATTGATTCAATAGATTAGTTATGGAGATGGAAAACGCTTCTCACCACCATGTCTCTCCTTAATTATAAACCAAGTAAGGAACGTCCTCTAATTAATCACTAATCAATAAGTTGCCAAGGAATGTCCTTGGCCCTTAGGCATCAAAACAACTGTCAATTGCATTAAGAGATAGAGAGATCTAATCCTAGCTACCCAAACGCATGGAGATGTTGCTAGATCATGCAATTTCCTTGGTTCTTACACCAAGTGTTCTTATGTTTGAACAATCCAAGCAATTACGGACTCAAAATTATTCAAACTAACAATATATTACCTTGCAATCAAGAATCAATAGGCCACATTGATTAAAATAACAAAGCAATAATGAAATCAAGCATGAAATTGCATAAATATTGAATAAACAAAAGGTAAACAATGTATGTTTAGATCTCCCAATCCATAAAACAACTAAGTTTCAACCAATCTTCAACTAGAAATAAAGGTTTCAGCCACTCATGGCTGAAACAAAAGAAGAAAATAAAGAAAAGGAATGAAGGAGAAGTGACTACTTGCAATCCCGTATGTGTGTCCAAGGGAGAGTAGAAAAAGCATAGGGAGGCTCCTTATGTGTCTTTTTATAGTTAAAAAGTGTTGCCCTAGGTCTCCTTGCTGCCCAAGATTGATCTCCTTGCTGCCCATGCTGCCCAAGTGTACATTAATGAGGTGGAGCCTCCTTTTGAATTTTGAATTTTGAATATGCAAGACTTGGGGGACAAGTATGTCTTCTTTGGCTTCCTTGACAAGCTAAATTTTGAATTTCAAATTTTGAATATGTAACGACCCGAAAATCGGACCGTTACCGGCGCTAGGATCCAGATCGACTTAAGGTCACCGGGACCCGTAGCAAGCCTAACATACATCCTGTAAACCTCTTTAATCCCATACATGATCATACATAAACAGAAAACTGAAAACTTTTTCTTTTATTTACCAAGCTTAACCTGTGCATGCTCATAACCATAAACATAAACCACACACTGGAGCCATCATCAAATGCTCCAATGGGGTATCATAACATACATTAAGTTTGGTTAAACACAAACAATATAAAAACATTTTATAGATCATGTATCAAAAGGGATTAACCATACACATAGGGTCAAGCACAATTTCTAATCCTCAATAACATCATTACATTACATGACTATTCAATACATTACATTACATGACTATTCAATACATTACATATTACAATCCTTCATGTCCACTCTAACTATAACATTACATATGATTTTCTTCTTCTTGACTTCCTGGTCTAGCCCGTACCTGCATACCTGGGGGATTAGAGAAAGGGGTGAGCTACTAGAGCCCAGTGAGTAGAATAATAAAAACATTTAAACCATATGATAACATGGAATGCATCACATCACAAACAAATCACATAAGGATGAACTTGTCACTAATAGCCCTCTACAAGTCCAATAGTGCCAGAACGTAGAATGGGTCCTGGTCTTTCTCTTACATAACATATCATAACATTCCAAGATGCCAGGGACGTAGAATGGGTCTTCCTGGACTTTCTCTTACATAGTGTCAGGGACGTAGAATGGGTCTTCCTGGACTTTCTCTTACATAGTGTCAGGGACGTAGAATGGGTCTTCCTGGACTTCCATACCCTATCATCATATCGCATAACATCATCATAGCATAAGAGGGCCAATGGATCATCCAATATTCATCCACATCAATAACATAATATGCAATGCAACATATTCGTGAATTCTAATGCAATCAACCTAATATATCTTATGGCATTTATGATGTATGAGTCATGCTAAATTTTTTTTTTTAATTTAAAACATAAGAGTTTATTCCACTCACCTCTGGCTGACTCTGAAGCAGCTAGCTCACTGTTGGGGTCCTCGGTTCCTCTGGTCCGAACCTACACAGGTGGACTCCAATGAGGGACCAAACATATACTAATATGACTCTAAACAACCCCCCAAGAACCCCCTAAAACACCTTAAAACATTCATAGAAATCATGCAAAGGAAGGCTGAACAGGGCACTTTCGGCAGCAGGTTCGGCGGCCGAAAGTCCCTCCAGAGCCGAAAGTCCACTTTCGGCGGCACCTTCGGCGGCCGAAAGGCTTGCCTCCACAGGCAGGTTCGGCGGCCGAAAGTCCCTTCGGCTGCCGAACCTGAGTTCTTCCAAAGGGCAGAACTCAGCCTCCTCAGTGCACATTTGCCTCCCAAACCATCCAAGCATGCATCCAACTCTCTCAAATCATGCATACACACATACATCAACACATAGGGGTCTCAAACTGACCTAAACCCAAACAAAAACACAAAGCAAGCAACTCAGCAACCTACATTATCCATAAAAGCACATAAACCCTATCAACATGCATAAACTCTAACACATGCATTTCTACCCCAAGAATCAACTTAAAATTTACTTAAAACATTTAAGAAGGGTCGGATCCAAGCTTACCTCTTGAAAATCGAGAGGAGAAACGATCCCAAACTCGGAGATGGGGAGAAATCTACTCCTTGGTCTCCAAGTTCCCAAAACTCGTTCTTTGCTCAAAAATCTTCAAAACCAAGTTGCAATCTTATGAAAATCATGAAAACTCGAAGGAAGAAACTCAAAATCGACAAGGGACGGAAGAGAACTCACCTTGGCCGAAAATGGAGAGAAAAGCTCGCCCGTTTCGGACAGGGGACCCCTTTATAGGTGGCTAGCCAAGCCACTTTCGGGGGCCTAACGTGCCTTCGCATGCATGCCATGTTCGGCGGCCGAACATAAGGTTTGGCGGCCGAACCTGGATTTCCCTCTTATGCCTTCAGGGGCCTAAAGCACTCCCGAAGCGCATGCATGTTCGGCGGCCGAACCTGGGTCTTCCTCCAAGGTTATTTTCATGCAAAAACTCTTTTTCTTTCTTGCTTAAAACTATAAAATACATTAAAACATTTCATGAAAACATGATTTTTACCCTTCTAGAGGTCTCCGGCATCCGAGATTCCACCGGACAGTGGGAATTCTAATACCGGAGTCTAGCCGGGTATTACATATGTATCTTTTTGAGATTTGGCTTCCTCAATAAGGAAAAGGATTATTGAAGGTCTGAGATTTGAATTTCAAATTGCTCTGCTGACTGCACTTTCCTTAATGAGCTGAATCTTGATTTTGAATTTTGAATGCTCTTGAGAATTTGAAATTTGAATTTCAAATTACTTTCCTTGTTTGGCTCCTTTCAAGTTGCACTTTGCATGCTCACACTCCTTTGCTCCATTTTAGGCAGTTTTAGGGGCATTTTCACTAAACTCTCTTTACACCATTTTCTGCAAAATAAGATTAAAATCACAAAATTAGGCAGAGCAAGTGTAAATGAACATTAATAATATCATGATAAAGTGGTCTAAATTTGGCTCTATCAAGGTGCTAGGTGCATTCGTCAAACCAAAGGGCATAACCAGCCACTCATACAAGCCTTCCATAGTCTTGAAGGTTGTCTTCCATTTATCTCCCTCCTTGATCTGAACTTGGTGATAGTCGCTTTTAAGGTCGATCTTAGAGAAGACTTTAGATCCGGATAGGTGATCTAGCATGCCATCCAGTCGTGGAATAGGAAATCGATACTGAACTATAATTTTATTGATGGCCCTACTATCATGCACATTCTCCAAGTCCCATCTTTCTTTAGAACTAATAGGGCACGTACTCCGTAGGGCTAATGTTCTCCCGAATATGCCCCTTCTTCAATAATTCTTCAACCTGTTCTTGAAGGATTTCACTCTCCTTTGGACTCATTTTATAATGCGGCAGATTTGGTAATTTTGATCAAGGGATGAGATCAATATGGTGCTGGATATCCCGCAAAGGTGGGAGCTTGGAGGATTCCTCCACTATCGTGGGAAACTCCATCAACAGTTCTTTGGTGGGTGGGGGTAAAGATGGTGCATACTCAGCTGTGTCTGTTGCTCTCACCAATAAAGCAAGCGTGCCTCTAGATTTCTCAACTGCGCCTAATAGCCTTTGCACTCCCGTGAAAACAGTAACATCATTCTTCCCTTCCACCTTAGAATGTTTCGTAGAACCAGAAGGCAAAATAGTAATCTTCTTTCGATTCCATATGAGCATGTATGAATTCTCCTTCCCCTTATGCAAAGCATTAACACCGAACTGCCAAGGGCGACCTAGCAAAAATCCACAACATCACAACTAACAGGTTCAGTGTAAGATTTATCGATCGAGATAGGCACATTGCAGATTCTATTGACCTCAATTGTCGGACCTTCCTTAATTCATCCGACTTTGTATGGCAAAGGGTACGGCAGTGTAGGCGACTGCAATTTCTCCACCAATTGCTTAGATATCAGATTCTCACAACTGCAGCTATCTATAATTGGCCTGCAAATTGCCTCTCCTACTCGGCACTTTGCCTGGAAAATCTTTATCCTTTGCGTCTCATCCTCCTGTTTTGTCAAGCATAAGATTTTCTAGACCGCATAAGATTTTCTAGACACCTCTTCATCTTCAGAACCAGTAATAGATCCATCATCGTCATCCATTTCCTCCTCAGGTTCAGCCACCTGCTCAACTACATTATCCTGTCGGCGATCATTATTAACTCCTCTACGTTCTGGACAATTATTCGATCGATGACCAGGTTGCCTGTAGTGGTAACATATGTCTCGTGTTGGCTTCTAATAAGCATTGGTTCTACCTCTTTTGTCTGTTGTAGTGGTGACTGCTTCTCCATTACTGTCTCCCCTTTCTTCCATAGTATTCTGATGATTGCCAGAATTCACAACCTTAGAAGGCTACCCGCTATAATTGCCTCTATTCTGCTGCGTCCCTATCGAACCAGAATTTTTGTATTTAAAATTCCGGTTATACTGGTATCGTGACTGCCAATCAACATGCTCTTCTGCCCTTTTGGCCATCTTAATGGCGTCTACAAAAATGAAAATCGCAGCTACTCCCATCATACAACAAATTTCGTGATTAAGGCCCCTCTGATAATGAGCAACCTGCTGGGCTTCGTTCTCGTAGTTATCACACCTCGCTTGCAACCTCAAAAATTCCTCGGTACATTCATCCACCCTTCGATTCTCCTGTACACAGTCATGATACCGGTTATACAAAACTTGAGTGTGATTGCTAGGCAAGAATCGCTATTCAATCATCTACTTCATCAACACCCAATTTCGTATGGGTTCCAACCTCCTCCGATAGCGTTCGTTTTGAACTGAGTTCCACTAGGCTGCTGCACCCCCCTTTAGCTTATAGGCCACTATCGAAACCTTGCGATCCTCTTCCATGTTCATAATTTCGAAGAAACTTTTAACCTCTGCCACCAATCAAGAACAGATTTCACGTCCAATGAACCAGAAAAGTTTTGAAGGTCTATCTTGATCTTGTAACCTTCCTGATAATTCTGTCGGGCATTTGCAGCCATAGGATTGGCGACCACAGGAATGGCGGCCATAGAATTCGCAACTGGCTGGGGGTGTGCAGCGGAGGCTGGTTGGTGTATTCCCTGCTGCAGGGCCAGCTGTCTGATCATCTCCCTCAATTCTGCCTAAGATGCCTCAATTGCAGCAAGTCTCGCCTCTTGGTTGTCTATCATGGTCGAACTTTGCTCTGATACCAATCTGATAAAGGACTCTTTAGACTTCGTCAGGAGTTTTAATCAATATCGCTTGGCTAAGATGATAAATGAGAAAGACAGGCTAGAAGCCAAAAAATCTTATTGAAATTCTTTAAAGATTGAAAAATGAGTTTCTAATAGCCAATGAAGGCTATTTATAATAGAAAAAAAACCTAACATGCAATATTACAAAAATATCCAAAAAAATAATTAAAATGCAAAATTGACCCCCTAAATGATTGAATTTCCTTTATGAAATTCCCTTTCCGAAAAGTTGTCATGGGTCTCCATTGGATATCGGCAGCAGAAGTTAGGCTGGTCCAAGTCAGCTGTAAAGTCCAAGGCTAGTAGTTCCTTGTCATTCCCTTCCACTTGTAAAGAACTCGACCTCGAGTTGTCATCAGTAGGGTAGTACTGAAATAGATCCGCCATGCTAAACTTTTTGGAAATTTTCATCTGATTTGGGAGGTCAAGAACATAAGCATTGTCATTAATCTTTTCAATGATCCGGAATGGACCAATCTTCTTGGCGTCAAGCTTTTTCTGTCCTCCACCACGCTCCTTGCGTACATACACCATAACTTGGTCGCTGACATTGAAGGACTTGAAACGCCTATGTTTATCAACTGTAGCTTTATATTTGTCATTGGCTTCTGTGAGACATTCTTGTACCTATTTGTAAACATCCTGCTTTTCCAAGTTGCTTGCTGCAATACTGTTGTGAGAACCTATAGGAAGGGCAATAAGATCAATTGTATGCGCTGGGTCTTTTCTGTAGACAACTGCAAACAGTGATATCTTTGTGGAGCTATGAAAAACACTGTTGTAAGCAAATTCTACTTGGACAAGAGCAACTTCCCAAGCAGATTTCTTGTTATTGCAAATGCAGCACAGAAGATTGCCAAGCGTGCAGTTCACCACCTTGGTTTGTCTATCAGTTTGGGGATGGGCAGTACTGCTGTATTGAAGTTCAGTTCCAAAATATTTCCATAAAGTCATCCAGAAGTGAGCTAGAAACTTCACATCTCTGTCAGAATTAATGGTCTTGGGGACGCCATGTAAGCGAACAATCTCCTGGAAAAACAGTTTTGCCACATGAGAAGCATCATTTGTTTTCTTGCAAGGAATGAAATGCGCCATTTTGAAGAACCTGTCAACAACAACAAAAATAGAATCAGATCCACGTTGAGTACATGAAAGACCAAGAACAAAATCCATAGACAAGTCCTCCTAAGTATGTGCTGGAATAGGCAGTGAACTGTATAAGCCCAAAATTCTGCGAATGTCCCTTCTGAGTTTGGCAAACTGGGCACTTCTAGACAATCTGACCTGTATCTCTTTTTAATTGTGGCGAGTAAAAACGCTCCTCCAACCTATCAACAGTCTTGTCACGCCCCAAATGACCACTCAAACCTCCTCCATGGACCTCCCGAATAAGTTTTTCCCACAAAGAAGATCGAGGAATGCATAACTTGTACTGCTTAAAAAGAAAGCCATCATGTATCAAGAACCCATCAGCAGGCTGGTGAGTCTGTACTCTAGCCCATATATCAGTAAAGTCATCATTTGTATCATACAAAACCTTCAGAAATTTAAAACCTACAACCTTCTGATTAACTGTAATCAACAGTGCAGCCCTCCTACTCAAAGCATCTGCCACCTTATTACTATGGCTAGCCTTATATTTTATGACATTATGAAAGGCTCCAAAATAAGCTGCCCATCGAGCATGCATCTTATTCACATGTTTTTGAGTTTTAAAATGGATCAAAGATTGATGATCTGTGTGAATAATAAACTCTCACCCCATCAGATATTGCTCTCAAGTTTTAAAAGCTCGGAATTCTGCATATAACTCTTGCTCATAAGTGGACCACTTCTTCCTAGCTCTCAATTTGTCACTAAAGAAAGAAATAGGCCTTTTAGACTGTGACAACACTCCCCCAATCCCAACTCCACAAGCATCACATTCAACCTCAAATAATTTATCAAACTCAGATAGAGCAAGAATAAAGGCAAAAGTAAGCTTATCTTTAATCTGTTCAAAGCTTTTGTTGGCAGTGTCAGTCCAAGCAAATTTCTGCACTATATCTTCAAGCAATCTGTGATAGGGGAAATGATGCTGCTGAAATTTCTAATAAATCATCGATAGAAAGTAGAAAGGCCATGAAAACTGCGAACTTCAGAAATAGTTTTGGGGATGGGCCAATTCCATATTGCTTCTACCTTATTCTCATCAACATGTATCTCTTCTGCACTAACAACGAATCCCAGGAACAGAACGCACTCTGTCATATAAATTGTAATACCCAGCTAAGCTCCGGCATCAGAATTCCAGCCCTCTAATGGAATCTCCGTTGGAATCTGGAATTCGAGGCTGGATTCCTTTAGAAGGGTAAAATAAGGTTTTTATAAAATGTATTTTGAATATTTTAATGTTTTAAGAAAGGAAGAAAAGAGTTTTTGAAAGAAAAATGTTTTGGAAGGAAAACCAGGTTCGTCAGCCGAACCTCAAGTTCGGCCGCCGAACATGGTGCTGCAGCAGGAGCTCTCCTTTCGGCCGCCAAAGGTGGTCTGGCCAGCCACCTATAAAAGGCCTCTAGTCCGAATATGAGGGAGTTTCTCTCTCTATTTTCTGGCAAAGGTGAGTTGTTGCCCTTCCTTTGATAATTTTGTGTTTTTCCTTCAAATCTTTCAAATTTTCATGAGTATTTCTCTTGTTTTGAAGTTTTAAGCTTAAATCCAAGATTTTGAAGTTTGGAGACCCTTTCTCCTCAACTCCAAGCTTGGGTCGCATCTACCTTAGATCTTCAAGAGGTAAGTGTAGATCCTTGCCTTTTTCTATGTTTTAAGTAAGTTTTAAAAAGGTTTAAGGGTTAAAGATGCATGAAATGGGTAGATCTAATGATATAGGGTTTGAGTTGTGTTTTTGATGAATGTATGCTCCCTCTTGTGTTTTGTTGTTGTTTGTTGGGGTTTAGGCTAGTTGGTACCCCTTATGCATGATGGAGTGAGTATGCATGTTTTGAGGAGTTGGGTGTGAGGATTTGAGAGTTTTGGGGCTGAAATGCATGAAGCAGAATCGGGTTCTGCCATTCTAGAGAACCCAGGTTCGACCGCCGAACCTGCATGGGAGGCAGCCTTTTGGCCGCCTAACATGCCCTCGAAAGCATGCACTTTTGGAACTATAAGGGAGTTTCGGCTACCGAACCTGCCCCCAAAAGTCCCTGACTTGCGGATCTGTGGAGGACCTTCGGCCGCCGAACCTACCCCCGAAGGACCCCGACTTTCGGATTTGTAGAGGACCTTCGACCACTGAACCTGCCGCCGAAAGTCCTCTGCCCAGCCTTCCTTTGCTTGTTTTATATGCATGATTTGTGATGTTTTAGGGGGTTTTGGGGAGTTGTTTAGAGTCTTGTTAGAGTCATGTTTGGTCTCTTATTTGTGTCCACCTGTGTAGGATCAGACCAGGGAGACCGTAGAGGCCTTCAGTGATCTAGCTGCATCATTGTTAGGCAAATGTCAGCCAGAGGTGAGTAGAACTAAACTAATGTATTGTTTTTAAAGTAATCAAACTTTTAAGTATGTTCATGCATCACGATTGCCATGTTATGTAATAGGTTGTTTACATTAGAATTCATGAATATGATGCATTACATAATTTATTGTTGATGTGGATGGATATTGGATGACCCACTAGCCCCCGAGCAGGTTATGTTATGACGGATATGGAAGACCAGAGCTGCCCATTCTACGCGCCTTGGCACTATATAAGGGAAAGACCAGGGCTGCCCATTCTATGCCCCTGGCATTTATGGATATGCTATGTTATATTAAGAGGAAGTCTTGAGGAGCTCCGTCGAGGGCCGGGCATTTATTGGACTATGTAGGGGGTTACTGGTGACAAGTCTATCCTTGATGTGTATTGTTTGTGTTGTGATGCATTTCATGAGATCATATGTTTATTAAACTGTTTTTATGTTCTGCTGACTAGGCTCTTGTAGCTTATCCCTTTCCCCTAATCCCAGGTTTGCAAGATCGAAGATGGCATGGGAGAGTCGGTTAATGGCTGGTATAGTTTATGTAATAGAATAGTAGTGGACATGTACTATGTAATGGATTAGATTTGTGCTTTGTCCTAGATTATGTTTTTGTAAATCCTTGTGAACAAATTATTATGTGAAAGCTTTTATGATGAGTTATGTTGAACCAAGCTGGATGTATGTGATGTTGACCATACTAGAGCATTTGATGAGGGCTCTAGTGTGGGGTTTTTGTGTATACAGTTTATGATGCATGCACAGGTCGAGCTTGGTATATGAAATGTTAAAATTTTTTTATGAAAATGTATGATCATGTATGGGATTTTATCAGGTACACAAGTGTACAGTAGGCTTGCTATGGGTTCTAGCAACCTTAAGTCGATCTGAACCCTGGAGCCGGTAGCGGTCTGGTTTCCGAGTCGTTACATAAAACCACTTTTTTAAGATTAATAACCTGCTCACTTTCTTACAAGGCTATCATAAATTGAAAGAGATACTATAAATGTTCTTCTTCACTGCGACTAAAAATCAAGATGTCATTAAAATAAATAACCACAAATTTGCATAAGAAAGGACGCAAAACCTGGTTCATAAGTCGCATAAAGGTGCTAGGTGCATTCGTCAAACCAAAGGGCATAACCAGCCACTCGTACAAGCCTTCCTTAGTCTTAAAGGCTGTCTTCCATTCATCTCCCTCCTTAATTCGAACTTGGTGATAGCCGCTTTAAGGTCGATCTTAGAGAAGACTTTAGACCCGGATAGCTAATCTAGCATGTCATCCAGTTGTGGAATAGGAAATTGATACTGAATTGTAATTTTGTTGATAGCCCTGCTATCCACGCACATTCTCCAAGTCTCATCTTTCTTTAGAACTAATAGGGCAGGTATTCCGCAGGGGCTAATGCTCTATTGAATATGCCCCTTCATCAATAATTCTTCAACCTGTTCTTGGAGGATTTCACTCTCCTTTGGACTCATTTTGAATGCGGCAGATTCGGTAATTTTGATCCAGGGATGAGATCAATCTGGTGCTGGATATCCTGCAAAGGTCGGAGATTGGAGGACTCCTCCACTATCTTGGGAAACTCCTTCAACAGTTCTTTGATGGGTGGTGGTAGAGATGGTGCATCCTCCGCTGCGTCTGTTGCTTTCACCAATAAAGCCAGCGTGCCTCCAAATTTCTCAACTGAGCCTGATAGCCTTTGCACTCCCGTGGAAACAGTAACAACATTCTTCCCTTCCACTTTAGAATGTTTCACAGAATCAGAAGGCAAAATAGTAATCTTCTTTCGATTCCTTGTGAACATGTATGAATTCTCCTTCCCCTTATGCAAAGCATCAACATTGAACTGCCAATGGCGACCTAGCAAAATTCCACAATAATCCATGTCCACAACATCACAATTAATAGGTTCAGTGTAAGATTTACCAATTGAGATAGGCACGCTGTAGATTCTGTTGACCTCAATTGTCGGACCTTCCTTAATCCATCCGACTTTGTATGGCGAAGGGTGCAACTGTGTAGGCAACTGCAATTTCTCCACCAATTGCTTAACTATAAGATTCTCACAACTGCAGCTATTTAGAATCAGCCTGCAAATTGCCTCTCCTACTTGACACTTTGCCTATAAAATCTTCCTCCTTTGCGTCTCATCCTCATGTTTTGTCGAGCATAAGATTTTCTTAACCACATAGGTGACCTCTTTATATTCAGAACCAACAATAGATCCATCATCGTCATCCACTTCCTCCTCAGATTCAGCTATCCACTCAACCACATTAACCTGTCGGCAATCATTATTAAGTCCTCTATGTTCTGGACAATTATTCGATCGATGACCAGGTTGCCTACAACGGTAACATATGTCTCCCGTTGGCTTCTGATAAGGATTGGTTCTGCCTCCTTTGTCTGCTGTAGTGGTGATTGCTTTTCCCTTACTGTCTCTCCTTTCTTCCATAGTATTCTGAGGATTGCCAGAATTTACGACCTTAGAAGGCTGCCCACTGTAATTGTCTCTATTCTGTTGCGTCCCTGTCGAACCAAAATTTCTGTAATTAAAATTTCGATTATATTGCTGTCGTGGCTGCCAATCAACACGCTCTTCTGTCCTTTTGTCTATCTCAGTGGCTTCTGCCAAAATGAAAATTGCAACTACTCCCATCATACAGTGACTTTCATGATTCAGGCCACTCTGATAATGATCAACCTCTTAGGCTTAATTCTCACAGTTTTCACACCTCGCTTGCAGCCTCAAAAACTCTTCGGCATATTCATCCACCCTTTGATTCCCCTATACACAGTCATGATACCGGTTATACAAAACTTGAGCATGATCGCTAGGCAATAACCGCTATTCAATCATCTGCTTCATCAACACCCAGTTTCGTCTGGGTTCCAGCCTCCTCTGATAGCGTTTGTTTTGAACCGAGTTCCACTAGGCTGCTGCACCCCCCTTTAACTTATAGGTCATAATCGGAACCTTGCGAAACTCTTCCACGTACATAATTTTGAAGAAACGTTCAACTTTTGCCAGCCGATCAAGAATAGATTCCACGTCCAATGAACCAGAAAAGTTTTGAAGGTCTATCTTGATCTTGTAATTTTCTTGATAATTCTGTTGGGGATTTGCACTTCTTAAAAATAAAAAAATAATCATTAATTTGACTTTTTAACCATTAGAGGTAAACGTTATTTAGTATAGAACAATAATTAATTTATAGCTATTTTATGAATAAAAATTAAATTAAAAATTATATATATATAATTTTAGTTTTTTATATGGAAGTTAATCTTATTTTTCTTATTTCATTTATTTTAATTTATATTTTTCACTATTTTAATCTTGATGTTTTTTATATGAATCGAATTTCTTATTTCATTTATTTTAATGCATATAAACAATAATATCAATTTCATATAATTATGTTATCTTATATCATAAAATACTGCCAGTAATATTTGATCATTTATATTATTTTATTCATTTTTACATACTTTTTTTCTCAATAACATGTTAATCATTAATAACAATTGTATTATTACTAGCAAGTTTATGTTAATAAAAGTGAAAATTTGGTGAACGTTGCCATGCATATTTAATCTTTGATATTTATTTTTATTTAAAAATAATATATTTATAATGTAGTGTTAAAAGGTAAAAAATTAATTCTAAAAAGAATTTTTAAAATCTAACATAATAAACTGAAATATTTTCAATCAACTATAATTATAACAACAAAAATTAAAATATGAAATGTTTAGGATAAATTACAAATATTGATCTAAAGACTATAGCCTTAATTTCTATATTTTTAAAATTAAATAATTTAATTACTCACTTTTAGTATATACACAAATTAGTGTTTCTATCCATTTTTTTTATCTAAATTTTTATTTCATTTAATAAAAAATACTGAATTATTCTTTACAATATTTTATATATGAGATTTATAAGTTTTTAAGATTTTATTTTTTTAACAAATTAAAATAGCCTCCAATTTAAATTTATTATTAAAAATAAATTTATTTAATATTTAAATTATTTAATAATGTTTAATATTTTATAAGTTGAGAAAATGACTAATTATTAAAGTGTCAATTTTAATATAGTTATAAGAAATTATATTCGCAACATATGTGACAGGGTATTTTATAATTTTTTTAAATTTTTTGTAACTTGATAAAATATGATAAAAGACTATTTAGACTTCGTCAGGAGTTTTAACTAATATCGTTTGACTAAGACGATAAAAGAGAAAAACAGGCTAGAAGTCGAAAAATCTTATTGAAATTTTTTAAAAATTGAAAGGTGAGTCTCTAATAGCCAAGAAAGGCTATTTATAATAGAAAGAAAATTTTAATATGCAAAATTATAAAAATATCCAAAAAAATAAGTAAAATGCAAAATTGAAACCCTAAACGATGGATATTCCTTTCCAAAATTTTCTTTTCGAAAGGCTATCATGGGTCTCCATCGGACATCAGCAGCAAAAGTTAGAAAACATCTACAAGCTGCTTTGCCAAGTTGCTTGCTGCAATACTATTATGAGAACTTATAGGAAGGGCAATAAGATCAACTATATGTGCTGGGACTTTCCTATACACAATTGCAAATGGTGATATCTTTGTGGAGCTGTGGACAACACAGTTGTAAGCAAATTCTTATTGGGCAAGAGCAAGATCCCAATCAGTTTTCTTGTTACTGCAGATGCAGCGTAGAAGATTGCCAAGTGTCCGGTTCACCACTTCAGTTTGGGGATAGGCAGCACTACTGTATTGAAGTTCAGTTTCAAAACGTTTACATGAGAAGCATCATTAGTTTTCTTGCAAGGAATGAAATGTGACATTTTGGAGAACCTGTCAACAACAACAAAAATGGAATTAGATCCACGTTGAGTACATGGAAAACCAAGAACAAAATCCATAGACAAGTCCTCCCAAGGATGTGCTGGAATAGGCAGTGGAGTGTATAAACCCATATTCTGCGAATGTCCATTATGAGTTTGACAAACTGGGCACTTATGGACCATCTGACCTGTATCTCTTTTTAATTGTGGCCAATAAAAATGCTCCTCCAACTCGGCAATAGTCTTATCATGCCCCAAATTGTTAGTGTATATGCCCTAGGCCATTATCTTGGACCTTTTTGTATGTCGTTTTGGTTATTAATAAAAGAGGTTTTTATCATTATTATTTGTTTGCATGTTACATAATAATGATTATCATCCCTGGTTACTTATTATTATGTTGATAATAATAAAATATAGCTAGTATGATTATTGATTAGTAAGCATGAGATGATTATGTATATGTTGATATAATTCAATAGTCATAGATACTTGTTAGAGAGCAAAGTATTGGATGGACTCGCACTGAGATCACTACATGGGTTATTGTCATAAGTGAATCTCAAAGTAGTTATGTCTTAATCCTTTGACTTGAGATTGTCATAGTTTCCAACATGAGGACTATTATGATTTGACATAACCAAACATTGTCTTTAATAGGACAATCATAAAGGTTATGATTGAACATAGTAGAAATTATGTAGAGGATAATGAACAATCAAGATAGGATTTGTCCCTCTCTCTGAGAGAGATATCTTCTGGGCCCCTCGATAAGTGAGACTGGGAAATGCATGGCTGTGCTCAAATGAATTGATAATGTGATCAATATTATTTGAATTTATCAGTCTACTTAGAGATCGAGAAATCATAAGTTTGAACATTATAAGTTTGACATTGACCATGACTTATGTTCAAACTAGATATCGTGTGACAAAGGGATTAATTCATGTTCTATTTATTAGGCTTTATCAGACTATTGATCCTCATATTAGTTGGGTAGTCATAATGTCTTACTAGAGGCCACTTATGACTTATGGGTCTTGTGGGACTGGGCCTATTGCCAATTAATGTGAGTCTATTGAGTCACACACAAAAGAACGTTGTTGATGTGCTATGTCATATTAATGAGCTAAAAGCCCAAAGCCCATTAATATAATTAATAATAATAAAGTGTTATTATTATTAATCATTAATATAATTAATAATAATAAAGTATTATTATTATTAATATTAATCATTAATATAATTAATAATAATAAAGTGTTATTATTATTAATCATTTATTATTATGAGATAATAATATTTAAAAGATTTGTAGTCTATCTGTAACTGTTACAGATAAAGGACTCTATCACATAAGATATTTGAGTATCTGCGAGATTGTGATAGTGGGTTACGAACACAACTCCTTTTAGGAAAATGAGTCGTGGGAAAAACACAACTCCTTTTAGGAAAAGGAGTTGTGGGAAAAACAAAAGACTAAAACATATAAATACCCCTTCTATGAATTGTGGAAGAGATATTTTTGAGAAAACTCAGTCTAAAAAGCTGCAGATTGTGGAGCACATAATCTATTTATCTTTGAGAGAGCTAGCACTCTAGAAGGATAGAAGACGTTTATGTGGATACTATAGAGGGTGTTCGTTTGAAAAAGCAGCACCATCAGTCCAATATTGTATCTTTTCGACGAGATTAACATGTTAGTCTCATATCCTTCTTGTGAATTAAACGAAGCACTCGGTGTAACGACCCGAAAATCGGACCGCTACCGGCGCTAGGATCCAGATCAGCTTAAGGCCGCCGGGACCCGTGGCAAGCCAAACATTCATCCTGAATACCTGTTTAATCCCATACATGATCAACACATACATAAAATTTTGAACTTTTCTTTTTCATTCATTCACCAAACTCAACCTGTGCATGCACTATTCATAAACATAAACATTAACCCCACCTTGGAGTCCTCGTCAATGCTCCAATGGGGTGACATACATACATTAAGTTTGGTATACAATAATCATCATTGAACATTAAGATCATGTACTAGAAGGGATTAACATACTACTATGGTCAAGCACAACTCTAAACTTTCATCAGCATCATTACCTAACATTTCTATATCATACTTTTTCATTACATCAAATCCATGTCCACATCTAGCTATTACATAATACAAGACTCTACTCTTGCTGACCTCCTGGTCTACCCTGTACCTGCAAACCTGGGGGTTAAGGGAGAGGGGTGAGCTATAAAGCCTAGTGAGCAAAATAGTAAAACATTTAAAACATATGCTATAGTGGAATGCATCACATCACAAGTAAATCACATCAAGGATTGACTTGTCACCAATAGTCCTCTACATGGACCAACTGTGCCAGGGGCGTAGAATGGGCCTCGCTGGTCTTTCTCTTACATGCATAACATAACATAACGGTCCAACTGTGCCAGGGGCGTAGAATGGGCCTCGCTGGTCTTTCTCTTAACATAGTCCAGGGGCGTAGAATGGGCCTCACTGGTAATCCATACCGTATCATCATCATATCATATCATACGAGGACTATAGGGTCATCCAACATCCATCCACATCAACATCAAATAATGCAATGCAATATATTCGTGAATTCTAATGCAAACAACCTGGAATATCACATGGCATTCATGATGCGTGAATCATGCTAAAACTGATTTATTTATTTTAAAACATAAGGGGTTATTCCACTCACCTCTGGCTAGTTTTGACAGACACAGAAGCAGCTAAACTCACTGCTGGGGTCCTCGGTTCCTCGGGTCCGAACCTACACAGGTGGACTCAAATGAGGGACCTAACATACATAAACATGACTCTAAAATACTCCCCAAAAACCTCCTAAAACACCTTAAGACAATCATGCAAAACATGCAAAGGAGGGCTGAACAGGGCACTTTCGACGTCAGGTTCGGCGGTTGAAAGGCCCTCTAGAGCCGAAAGTCATGCACCTTCGGCGGCACTTTCGGCGGCCGAAGGTTCCCTCCAGAGACGAAACTCATGCATGTTCGGCGGCACCTTCGGCACCTTCGACCTCCGAGATTCCACTGGACGGTAGGAATTTCGATACCAGAGTCTAGCCGGGTATTACACTCGGATTATGGGAAAAGGAAATTAGAGAAATTTTATTTTTCCGCTGCGCCTTTGGGTTGCAATAATCTCTGGATTTCCCAACAGTGGTATCAGAGCCAACCTGTGCTTTTCGTTTAAATTAATTATGCCATGATTGATATTATTTATGCGATATATGTTTATTAGAATGACATGATAATTGTGGATGAATGATTGGATCATTTAAATATTTTTTTTTTGTTAGAAAAATTAAATTATTAAAAAAATAAATAAATAAATAAAATGGATTCACGATGAACCGTCATCGTGAACCCATAATTTGAATAGGACCAGCTACTGCCAAATGGCCACAACGCAGCTGCCTTATGCACATAAGCGTGTGATGGCAGATGGTGAAGCGGCAGATGGCGGCGGATAGGGCTTCTTGAGGAAGAAGATAATGCCTAAATTACAATTCTGCCCTTGGAAATAAAATAAATAAATAAATAAAATAAAATAATAATAATAAATTTATTTTCTTTTAGTCTTTAAATAAGATTTAAATGACTATATTTTATTATTTTGTCATACATTAGTATGAGATACTATGCATTATAGTCAATATATATATATATATATATATATATATATATGCATATAGGATGCTATAATATATATATGCAAGACAAAATAATTAAAATTAAAAGTTGAACCCTCACTCAAAAATTTTAAGTTTTAATTCCAATCATATATTAAATACCTATCAAGACTAAAATCACCAAAATGCAGGTTTTGTCAAAGCAAAGTGCTTAGGTTATCCTAGTAAGATAGGATGAGTAATAGTTACTCATTTATTTAATTTTGGTTGAGCTTAATTAGGCTATCAAAACGGTTTTGGGCCTAAGGCATTAGATGGGGTATAACATGCATTTGACATATGATGTCAACACCTCATAATCTAAGAGTTATATTAGATATAATTGGTAAGGAGTTACCTACCTAAATAACTTAATTCTAAGTGTCATGCCAAAGCTGACTTAGAATTAGGTGAAATATGGATCTTAGCCCACTAAAATATTATTATTTTTGAGGATTATATTTTAGTGGGAGATTATTATCACCTCAATATTAATTTACTAAATTGATTATATTTGCATATTTTGTAGATAATTATGGCTGCCAATAACAATTCCACCTTATCACTGCGATCCATTCTTGAGAAGGATAAACTGAAAGAAAATGGGACTAATTTTGTTGACTGGTTTAGAAACTTGAGAATTGTTATCAAGCAAGAGAAAAAGTCCTATGTGCTTGATGAAGCTATCCCAAAACCACCTCCTGCTGATGCTACTAATGCTGTTAAGAACAAGCATAAGAAGCATATGGATGACTCCAATGACATTGGATGTCTTATGTTGGCAACTATGTGTTCAGAACTTCAAAAGGATCTGGAGCACCTTGAGGCCTATGAGATGAGTGTCCATCTCAAACAGGCTTTCTAATAGCAAGCTAGGCAGGATAGGTATGAAACTACCATTGTATTGCATGATTGCAAAATGGCTGAAGGTGAATCAATTAGTGCTCATGTTTTGAAAATGAAAGGCTACATTGATCACCTTGCTAGGCTTGGCTATCCTCTGAGTTTAGAACTCTCCACGGATTTGATCCTACATTCCTTACCTGGCAGTTTTTCTCAGTTTGTCATGAACTATAACATGAACAATATGGATAAATCCATTCCTGAGCTGCATGGGATGCTAAAGACAGCTGAGGTATGATGTCAATAAGGGTAAGTCCATGAAAAATAAGGGGAAGCCCAAGTCTAAAGGTGGTAATGGGCCTAAGGGACGAGGCAAGCCTAAATGGCAATCCAAGGCAAAAGTTCCAAAGGAAATAGTTCCTAAGGAATCTGCTTCCATTGCAAGGAACCAGGGCATTGGAAGAGAAATTGCAAACTCTATTTGGATGAGTCCAAGAAGAAGAAGAGTAGTGAGACTACGACTTCGGGTATTTATGTTATAGATATTAATTTATCTATTTCTACTTCATGGGTATTAGATATCGAATGTGGTTCTCACTTTTGTACAAATGTACAGGGTTTCAAAAGGAGTAGAAAACTGAAAAAGGGCGATGTAGACCCACGTGTAGGCAATGGAGCAAGAGTTGCTGCCTTAGCTGTATGGACATATGAACTTGTGTTGCCCAATGGGCTTTTGTTAGTTTTGAACATTTACTTTTATGTTCCTACTTTGAGTAGGAATATTATTTCAATTTCTGTTTTGGACGATGAAGGTTTTTCATTTCTTATTAAGAATAAGAAATGCTCAATTAATAAAGATGATTTGCTTTATTGTATTGCAAATTCATATGATGGCCTTTATGTCCTTAATCTAGATGATTCTAGAGACAAAAATATCTATAACATAACTTCTAAGAAAACTACGCCAAATGAGTTAAACCCAACATATTTATGGCACAGTTGTCTTAGTCATATAAATGAGAATCGCATATCTAAGCTCCATAAAGATGGTTCATTAGATTCATTTGATTTTGAATGATTTGAAAATTGTGAATCTTGTTTGCTTGGTAAGATGACAAAGGACCCTTTTACTTGACAAGGTCAAAGGGCTTCGGACTTATTGGGCTTAATACATACAAATGTATGTGGCCCACTAAGCATTAGTGCCAGGAGAGGTTATCAGTACTTCATTACATTCACTGATGATTTCAGTAGGTATGACTATGTCTACCTAATGAAACATAAACATGAATCATTTGAAATGTTTAGAACTTTTCAAAATGAAGTACAAAATCAATTTGGTAGAACTATTAAAATGCTTCGATCTGATCGAGGTAGTGAATATTTGAGCCAAGAGTTTGATGAACATCTTAGAAATTGTGGAATCGTTTCACAATTGACTCCTCCAGGAACTCCACAATGGAATGGTGTTTCTGAAAGGAGAAATCAAACTTTATTAGATATGGTTCGATCTATGATGAGTCAAACAAACCTCCCTTTATCATTTTGGGACTATGCCTTGGAAACAACTGCATTCATTTTAAACCGAGCACCATCGAAAGCGGTTGAAAAGACACCATATGAGTTATGGACCGGCAAAATGCCCAGTTTGTCTTTTCTTAAGATTTGGGGTTGTGAGGCTTATGTGAAACGCCCAATTTCAGATAAGCTAGCTCCAAAATCTATCAAGTGCAATTTTGTGGGGTATCCTAAGGAAACCAAAGGATACTATTTCTATATTCCCTCAGAGAACAAAGTGTTTGTTGCTTGAAATGGTACCTTTTTTGGAAAAGGAATTTATCTCTCAGAGATTCAATGGGAGTACAGTGCGACTTGAGGAAACTCAAGCACCACAAAAGAGCAATGAACCGCCAGTAAAACCACTTCCAGAACTACAAACAGTTATGGAAACTGAAAGGGTGACACAAGTCCCACGCAGATCTGATAGGACACGTCATCAGCCTGAGAGATATGGATTTCTCAAGACTGATAGTCGTGAACTTTTGCTCATTGATCAAGATGAGCCTACTACCTATCAAGAGGCTGTGTCAGGTCCAGATTCCGAGAAATGGCTTTCCGCCATGAAATCTGAAATGCAATCCATGTATGACAATCGAGTTTGATCATTAATTGATCCCCCTGAGGGTGTTAAGACCATTGGTTGCAAATGAGTTTTCAAGAAGAAAACTGACATGGATGGAAATGTGCATACCTACAAAGCAAGGCTTGTTGCAAAAGGTTTCAAGCAAACTCATGGTATAGACTATGATGAGACCTTTTCACCAGTAGCAATGTTTAAGTCGGTTAGAATTCTCATTGCCATTGCTGTGTACTATGATTACGAGATATGGCAAATGGATGTCAAAATAGCTTTCCTTAATGGAAACTTGCTCAAGGATGTGTACATGACACAACCTGAGGGTTTTGTAATCCTTGAGAATTCTGGAAAGATTTGCAAGCTTCAGAGATCCATTTATGGATTGAAGCAAGCTTCTCGGAGCTGGAATTTTCGTTTTGATGAAACAGTCAGGGACTTTGGATTCATCAAGAATGAAGATGAACCTTGTGTTTACAAGATGGTTAGTGGGAGTGCAGTTGTGTTTCTAGTCCTATATGTGGATGACATATTACTCATTGGAAATGATATCCCTATCTTGCAAAAGGTTAAGACTTAGTTAGGGAATTCTATTTCAATGAAGGACTTAGGTGAGGCTGCATATATCCTTGGTATTAAGATCTATAGGGATAGATCCAAGAGGATAATCGGGCTGAGTCAAAGTACTTATATTGACAAGGTGCTGAAAAGGTTCAACATGCAAGATTCCAAAAGATAATTCTTGCCCATGTCTCATGGTATTCATCTCAGCAAGAATCAATGTCCTATGACATCTGATGAGCAAGAACGGATGAATAAGATTCCTTATGCTTCTGCTATTGGATCTATCATGTATGCCATGTTATGTACTAGACCAGACGTCTCATATGCCTTGAGCACAACAAGCAGATATCAGGCAGATCCTGGTGAAAGTCATTGGACAGCTGTTAAGAATATCCTAAAGTACCTTAGAAGGACTAAGAATGCATTCCTAGTTTATGGAGGTTTGGAAGACAAGCTAATTGTAAATGGTTACACATATGCTAGTTTTCAAACCGACATAGATGACTTCAGATCGTAGTCAGGATTCGTATTCACTTTAAATGGTGGAACTGTTAGTTGGAATAATTCCAAGCAAAGCACTGTAGCAGATTCTACAACAGAAGCTGAGTATATAGCAACATCAGATGCAGCTAAAGAGGCAGTCTGGTTGAAGAAATTCATCTCATAGTTGGGAGTGGTTCCCAGCATTGCAAATCCTATGGACCTTTATTGTTATAATAACGGTGCCATAGCATAGGCAAAGGAGCCCAGATCTCATCAGCGATCTAAACACATACTCAGGTGATATCACCTTATTCGAGAGATCATTGATAGAGGAGATATCAAAATATGCAAAGTAGACACAAATGACAACATTGCAGATCCACTGACCAAGGCTCTTTCACAGGTCAAGCATGATCAGCACACTAGGTCTATGGGTATTAGATACTTGTATAATTAGGCCTAGTGCAAGTGGGAGATTGTTAGTGTATATGCCCTAGGCCATTATCTTGGACCTTTTTGTATGTTGTTTTGGTTATTAATAAAAGAGGTTTTTATCATTATTATTTGTTTGCATGTTACATAATAATGATTATCATCCCTGGTTACTTATTATTATGTTGATAATAATAAAATATAGCTAGTATGATTATTGATTGATAATCATGAGATGATTATGCATATGTTGATATAATTCAATAATCATAGATACTTGTTAGAGAACAAAGTATTGGATGGACCCGCACTGAGATCACTACATGGGTTATTGTCATAAGTGAATCTCAAAGTAGTTATGTCTTAATCCTTTGACTTGAGATTGTCATAGTTTCCAACATGAGGACTATTATATTTTGACATAACCAAACATTGTCTTTAATCGGACAATCATAAAGGTTATGATTGAACATAGTAGAAATTATGTAGAGGATAATGAACAATCAAGATAGGATTTGTCCCTCTCTCTGAGAGAGATACCTTCTGGGCCCCTCGAAAAGTGAGATTGGGAAATGCATGGCTGCTCAATTGAATTGATAGTGTGATCAATATCATTTGAATTTATCAGTCTACTTAGAGATCGAGAAATCATAAGTTTGAACATTATAAGTTTGACATTGACCATGACTTATGTTCAAACTAGATATCGTGTGACAAAGGGATTAATTCGTGTTCTATTTATTAGACTTTATCGGACTATTGATCCTCATATTAGTTGGGTAGTCATAATGTCTTGCTAGAGGCCACTTATGACTTATGGACCTTGTGGGACTGGACCTATTACCAATTAATGTGAGCCTATTGGGTCACACAAAAAGAAACGTTGTTGATGTGCTATGTCATATTAATGAGCTAAAAGCCCAAAGCCCATTAATATAATTAATAATAATAAAGTGTTATTATTATTAATCATTAATATAATTAATAATAATAAAGTGTTATTATTATTAATCATTAATATAATTAATAATAATAAAGTGTTATTATTATTAATATTAATCATTAATATAATTAACAATAATAAAGTGTTATTATTATTAATAATTTATTATTATGAGATAATAATATTTAAAAGATCTGCAGTTTATCTGTAACGGTTACAGATAAAGGACTCTATCACATAAGATATTTGAGTATCTGTGAGATTGTGATAGTGGGTTATGAACACAACTGCTTTTAGGAAAAGGAGTTGTGGGAAAAACAAAAGACTGGAACATATAAAAACCCCTTCTACGTTGTGGAAGAGATATTTTTTGAGAAAACTCAGTCTAAAAGGTTGCAGATTGTGGAGCACATAATCTATCTATCTTTGAGAGAGCTAGCACTCTAGAAGGATAGAAGACGTTCGTGTGGATACCATAGAGGTTGTTCGTTTGAAAAAGCAGCACCATCAGTCCAACATTGTATCTTCTCGACGAGATTAACAGGTTAGTCTCATATCCTTCTTGTGAATTAAACGAAGCACTCGGACTCTGGGAAAAGGAAATCAGAGAAATTTTATTTTTCCGCTGTGCCTTTGGGTTGCAATAATCTCTGGATTTCCGAACACAAATGACCACTCAAACCTCCTCCAAGGACCTCCCAAATTTGTTTTTCCCGCAAAGAAGATCGAGGAATGCATAACTTGTTCTCCTTAAAAAGAAAGCCATCATGTATCAAGAACCCATCAGCATGTTGGTGGGGCTGGACTTTAGCATATATATCAGCAAAGACATCATCTGTAGCATACAAAACCTTTAGAAATTCAAAACCTACAACCTCCTGATTAACTGTAATCAACAGTGTAGCCGTCCTACTCAAAGCATCTGCCACTTTATTACTATGGCCAGCCTTATATTTTATGACATAATGAAAGGCTCCAAAATAAGCTGCCCATCAAGCATGCATCTTATTCACATGTTTTTGAGTTTTAAAATGGATCAAAGATTGATGATCTGTGTGAGTAATAAACTCTCAGGCCATCAGATACTGCTCTCAATTTTTAAAAGCTTGAAATACTGCATATAACTCCTGCTCATAAGTGGACTACTTCTTCCTAACTTTAAATTTCTCACTAAAGAAAGCAATAGGGCTTTTAGATTGTGATAACACTCCCCCAATCCCAACTCCACAAGCATCACATTCAACCTCAAACAATTTATCAAAATCGGGTTAAGCAAGAATACGGGTAGAAGTAAGCTTATCTTTAATCTCTTCAAAGCTCTTATTGGCAGTGTCAGTCCAAGCAAATTTCTGCACTTTCTCTTTCTTCAAGCAATCTGTGGTAGGGGCAATGATGCTGCTGAAATTTCTGATAAACCGTCGATAGAAAGTAACAAGGCCATGAAAGCTGCAAACTTCAGAAATAGCTTTGCGGATGGGCCAATTCTGTATTGCTTCTATGACAGAGCATATTTTAGGCCATATTATCATAATCTTAATGATGTTTATTTGCACATTTTCCACCTAATTTGGTGGTTTTGTTCATGTTTTGCAGAAACTAGGTGTGAAAAGACAATCTGGAGAAACTGCTCTTAAAACTGCCAAAAAGTTCCAAATATGGAAAGTTCCAGAAAAGGAAAGTTTTCATATATGGAAAGTTCCAAATAAGGAAAGTTTTCATATATGGAAAGTACCAAATAAGGAAAGATTCAGAAAGCACAGTTAGCAAACTGTCCGAAATTTGAACTGCAGAATCTTTCCTGCCTTATTTAGAACATGTGCCAAGAAAGGAAAGTTTTCAAATAAGGCAAGTTTTCAAAAAAGGAAAGTCTTCAAATGAGGAAAGTGGAGAGGCAAAAGTAAATAAGGAAAGCTCAGTCAGAATATTATTTGAAATTCGAATCGCATATCTCTCTTTCCTTGTTCAAACATGTGCACACACTGCAGCAGTCATATCTTCCACTTTAGGCAGCAAGATCTCATGAGCACACTTGCCTCTTCTACATTCAGCGTTCAAAATTCAAACGAAGGCTCCACCTAAAAAGGAAAGACTGGACAGATACACTTTCCCTTCTGCATTCAATGACCGTGTGCTAACTTCCTTCTGCAGCATGATCCGTGCACCACTCTCTATTTAGGAAGGAGATCTCAATGCACTTGGCCTTTATTTAGTCCAGATTCAAGATTCAAAAGAAGCTCCACCTAAATAGGAAATCTGGACAACTCGTACTTTCCTCTTTTGAAGGCCATCTGCGCGCCTCCTTCCTTCTGAAGCCTTGATTCGCGCCGCCTTCCTCTTCTGCAACAACTTAGGCAGCAAGTTGAGTATGGGCAGCACCTTGGGCAGCCTCTACACTAATTAGGAAGCAAAGTCAGCATCTAAACTTATTTGGGAAGCACAATCTACGCCTCCTTCCCTTTCTAAGACCAAACCGCGCGCACCAACTGTAACAGCCCGGAAACCGGACCTCTACCGGCGCTAGGATCCATATCGGCTTAAGGCCGCTGGGACCCGTGGCAAGCCTACTGTGAACTCTGTGTACCTGATAAATCCCATACATGATCATACATTTCCATAAAAATTTTGAACTTTTTCAAATACTAAGCTTGGACTGAACATGCTCTGTATGCACTCTGAAAGTGATACCTGCTGTGGTACCATACAGTAGCTATAAAGATAGAAACCCCTCACTAGAGCCCTCATCAAATGCTCTAGTTAGGTCATACAATCAACACCAAGCTTAGTTCTCAACATCATAATATCATAAACATAAAACTGATCATGTATAAAAGGGATAAGCATACACTAGGGCCAAGCACAATACTATAACTCTGTACATAACATAACTGTTACATCATCTCTATACAATACATCATGTCCACTACTCTATACTATTACATATGCATTTACCCTTGTTGTCCTTTTCTCTTCTATGTGGCCCTGAAAACATGGGGTTAGGGAGAGGGGTGAGCTACTCGAGCCCAGTGAACAGAACAATAAAACATTTAAAACATGCCATCATGAAATGCGTCACAACACAAGTAAATCACATCACGGACGGACTGACCTCAAAATTCCCTCTATCTGTGCCCAACCCTCAAAGGAGCTCCTCATGACTTCTATTACAAGCACTATTCCCGGCCCTCACGGGGCTCCTCAGGACTTCTATACATACACGTCTGAGGGCTAATGGGTCCACACTGTACCCGTCCCATAGTCAAGTAATTATGCAATGCATCATCTTCGTGAACACTAATGCAATGCAATACACCCTATCATAAACATGGCATTTATGATGCCTGGATCATGCTAAAACATTCATTTAATTTAAAAACATAGTTCTGTTCCACTCACCTCTGTCAACTACTGAACAGTCTCTATAATTCTAGCTCTGTGGGCCTCTTTGGTTCCTCGGGTCCGCACCTACACAGGTGGACTCAAATGTGGACCAAACATACTCTAACATAGCTCTGAACATCTCCTCAAAAACCCCCTAAAACATCATAAGCATGCATGAAAAAATGGGCAAAGGAAGGCTGGACAAGGGTCTTTCAGCGGCAGGTTCGGCGGCCGAAGGCCCCTCCAGATCCGAAAGTCAGACACTTTCGGGGGTGGGTTCGGCGGCCGAAAGTCCTTCCAGAGACGAAAGTCACCCTCCTTCGGCGGCATGTTCGGCGGCCGAAACTCCCCTCTAGAGACGAAAGTCCAAACTTTCGGGGGCAGGTTTAGGTAGCCGAAACAGCCTCCACAAGGGGTTGGGCGGCCGAACCTGGGTTCTCCAGAAAGGCAGAACCCATGCTCAACTCATGGTTCCAGCCTCCAAAAACCTATAAAACACCCATATCATGCATACCAACACTCAACAACATGCATATACCATATCTCATGCATTTAGGGTACTAAAAACTAGCTTAAACCCCACAAAAAACATCAAATAGCATCAAATCACATATGATCAACATATGCTCAACTCTTAGATCTACTAACAACCATGCCATAAAACTCTCTAAAACTCTTTAAAACATGCTTAAAACATAAGGGGAGGTGAGGATCCGTGCTTACCTCTTGAAGAACGAGAGGATCGATGGTCCTAACTCGGAGATGTCGTGGAAAATGATCCAAAGTCTCCAAGTTACTCAACTTTGCCTTCTTTGCTCAAAACTTCAAAAACCAAGTTCAAAACTCATCAAAACATGCAAGATTTGGAAGAAAAACATGAAAACACCCTAAGGAGAACAAAACCTACCTTTGACCAAAAAGAGAGAGCTCAAACACCCCCCATTTTCGGTCAAAGGGGCTTTTATGGGTGGCCAACCGCCTCACCTTCGGCGGCCAAAGCTGCATGCACAACCATGCAACGTTCGGCGGTCGAACTCCACTTTCGGCGGTCGAACCTGGCAATTGTCCCCTTGATCTTTTCCTTTCCAAAACTCAATTTTCTTTAAACCAAATCATAAAAACATGTAAATACATTTTAAAAACCTCTGTTTTACCCTTTGGGAAGGCTCCGACATCCTTGAATCCCAGATTCCAACGGAAAATTCGCCGGAAAATAGGAATTCTAATGCCGGGGTCTAGCCGGGTATTACATTCTCCCCCCTTAAGAACATTCGTCCCCGAATGTTCCTCCTCTATCTCATGCATACTATAAACATAACATGAACATAGCACAAAAACACATAAAGAAACAAAAGAAACAACAAAACTAACCTCAAAAGAGGTAGGGGTACTACTGGAGCATAGACTCCCGTGTCTCCCAGGTACACTCTTCTAGGTTATGGTGGTTCCAGAGAACTTTCACCATTGGGATCTCCTTGTTTCTCAACTTTCTGATCTGGGTGTCAATGATCCGCACTGGCTGTTCTACATAGGTGAGATCTCCAAGGATCTCTACATCTGGTTCACTGAGAACCTTACTCGGATCCGACACAAACTTCCGTAGCATAGAAACATGGAAGACCGCATGGATTCTTTCCATAGAAGCAGGTAAATCTAACTTGTACGACACATTCCCGACCCTTTGCAAGATCTCGAAAGGTGCGATGTACCGTGGAGCTAGCTTACCTTTCTTCCCAAAACGAACCACCCCTTTCATTGGAGACACCTTCAACAATACCAGATCTCCCTCCTGAAACTCTATGTTCTTCCTGTGGACGTCTGCATAACTCTTCTGCCTGCTAACAGCAGTTTTAAGCCTCTCTCTGACGATGGGCACCACTCTGTTGGTAATCTCTACCAACTCAGGCCCTGCCAAGGACCTTTCTCCAACCTCTTCCCAACAAACAGGTGACCTGCACTTCCTCCCATAAAGAGCTTCATATGGAGCCATCCCTATGCTAGCATGATAGCTATTATTGTAGGCAAACTCCACTAAGGGTAGATGCTGCCTCCAAGAATCGCCAAAATCTAGCACACACATTCTGAGCATATCCTCTATGGTCTGGATGGTCCTTTCTGACTGTCCGTCAGTCTGTGAATGGAAAGCAGTGCTAAAGTCCAACCTTGTGCCCATAGCATCTTGCAGACTCCGCCAAAACCTGGAGGTGAATTGGGGTCCTCTATCTGACACTATAGAAACAGGAGCCCCATGCAACCTGACAACTTCCTCAACATACACCTGCGCTAACTTGTCCACAGAGTAATTACTCCTAACAGGGATGAAATGAGCAGATTTGGTCAGTCTATCCACAATCACCCATATGGAGTCTAGTTTGTTGGACATAGCAGGTAACCCCAATACAAAATCCATAGCTATATTCTCCCATTTCCACTCTGGAATCGGTAGTGGGTTAAGCATTCCAGCCGGCTTCTGATGTTCCAGCTTCACCCTTTGACATATCTCGCTGGCTGACACAAACTGTGCCACTTCTGTCTTCATGGCTGGCCACCAATATACTCTTTTCAGATCGTCATACATCTTGGTGGCTCCAGGGTGAACGTTGTATCTAGCATTATGAGCTTCCCTCATAATGTCTCCCTTCAGACTGATATCATTTGGTACACATAGTCTATTCCCGTAGCGGAGAATCCCTTTGTCATCGAATCTGAACTCTTCGCTCTTGCCTGACTGAATAGTCCTGGCAATCTTGACCAACTCTGGGTCCTCATGCTGTTTCTGAGCTACCTGCTCCAGAAACACGGGTGTAACTCTCATCTGTGCGATCAAAGCACCTGTACCAGATAACTCTAACTGTAACCCTTCATTAACTAGCTTGTAGAAGTCCTTCACCACTGGTCTCCTCTCTGCTGTGATGTGGGATAAACTGCCAAGTGATTTCCGGCTTAAGGCATCAGCTACAACATTTGCCTTACTCGGATGATACTGGATCTTACAATCATAGTCACTGAGCAGTTCTACCCACCGTCTCTGCCTCAAATTTAACTTTCTCTGGCTCAAGATGTGCTGTAGGCTCTTATGATATGTGAAGATCTCACATTTAACCCCATAAAGGTAATGCCTCCACATCTTGAGTGCAAAGATAACAGTTGCCATCTCAAGGTCGTGTGTAGGGTAGTTTAGCTCGTGCTTCTTTAGCTGTCTAGAAGCATAAGCTATCACTCTATCATTCTGCATCAGCACACAACCCAATCCCACTCGGGATGCATCACAGAACACTGTGAAGTCTTCATCACTGGTAGGCAGAGCTAACACCGGTACTGAAGTCAACTTTTTCTTTAGCTCTTCAAAGCTTTCTTCACACTGGTCAGACCATATGAATCTTTGGTTCTTTCTGGTCAATATGGTCATGGGAGCAGCTATCTTGGAGAAGTCCTGAATGAACCTCCTATAGTAGCCTGCCAAACCCAGAAAACTATTGATCTCTGTCACTGTGGTGGGTCTAGGCCAGTTGGCTACAGCCTCTATCTTCTTGGGGTCCACTGCTATACCTTGGTATGACACTACATGCCCCAAGAAAGAAATGCTCCTCAGCCATAACTCACACTTGGAGAACTTGGCATACAAGCCATGCTCTCTCAAGGTCTGCATGACTATCCTTAGATGTTGGGCATGCTCCTCTGCATTCCTGGAATACACCAAGAGATCATCTATAAAGACAATAACAAAGTGATCTAGATACTCTATGAAAACTCTATTCATGAGATCCATGAATGCTGCAGGGGCATTAGTTAACCCGAACGGCATTACTAGGAACTCATAATGCCCATATCTGGTCATGAAAGTTGTCTTTGGCACATCCTCTTCCCTGATTCTCAACTGGTGATACCCTGATCTTAGATCTATCTTAGAAAAACAACCTGCTCCTGCTAGCTGGTCGAATAGATCATCGATCCTGGGTAGAGGATACTTGTTCTTAGTAGTGACTTTTTTCAACTACCTGTAGCCGATACAAAGTCTAAGGGATCCATCATTCTTCTTCACAAACAGCACTAGAGCACCCCAAGGTGAGGTACTCGGTCGGATGAAACCCTTATCTACCAACTCTTGCAACTGTTCTTTCAACTCTTTCAGCTCTGCTGGGGCCATCCTGTAGGGAGGGATAGAGATCGGTCTGGTACCAGGCATTAACTCAATCTCGAACTCTATCTCCCTATCAGGTGGTAGTCCTGGAAGCTCGTCTGGAAACACATCTGGGAACTCTCTGACTACGGGCACTGAGACGGGTTCCCTAACCTGACTATCCAGCTCTCTCACATGAGCCAGAAACCCCTGACAACCCCTCCTAAGCAACCTACGAGCCTGTAGGGCTGATATCAAACCTCTAGGTGTACCCCTCCTGTCTCCTCTGAAGACAAACTCAGATCTATCCTGATCTCTGAACCTGACTACCTTGTCTCTGCAGTCCAAGGTAGCACCATATGCAGATAGCCAACCCATCCCTAGAATGACATCAAAATCTGTCAAATCTAGAACCACAAGGTCAGCTGGAAGGCATCTACCATCTATAAACACTGGACTATGATGGCAGATTGACTCTGCCAATGATGGATCACACTTGGGCCCACTGACCCAAAGGGGACACTCTAACCGAGAAGTCATCAAACCCACTCTCTCTATGGCTCTCGGAGTAACAAAGGAATGAGAAGCACCATGGTCTAATAAAGCATACACATCAGAACACCCAATGATGAGATTACTTGACACCACGGTGTTATAAGTGTTTGCCTCCTGCTGTGTCAGTGTAAAGATCCGAGCTGGAGCTGACGGACCTTCACCTCGGGGACCCGCAGAAGATGAGGCTACCCCTCTCCCTCTGCCTCTGCCCTGCATCATGGCTGGAGCTAACGGCTGTGGCATACTGCCTGGAGCAGTATGATGGGACGGTGCCGTGAAAGCTGCCATAGGACACTCACGAGCCATGTGTCCCTCTGACAGGAGCGGTTGTCGAAGCCGGTCAAAAATAACCTTCTTGGTTACCTACAATTACAACTGCAGATAGTGGTGAATGATCGAATCCACAGAGAATTGATTACCTATCTATTTATCTCAATCAAGACCAAGAGAACTAATTGAAAACACAATGGAAAGCAAGTAACTAAAAGCTGAATTAAAGTAAAAGTGCAATAAAAGTAAAAAGGGGGATTTTGAGAGTGATTTGATTAACAACTATTTGAAAGCAATTAAAACAACAAGTAACAAGAAATCAATATGAGAAAAGTCTAGTTGAAGATATGGATCCACTTTGGTTGTTTGGGTTGATCATTGAAACATGGTTATCTTGATTGATTCAATAGGTTGGTTATGGGGGTGGAAGACGCTTCTCACCACCATGTCTTTCCTTATGAACAAACTGATTAGGGAACGTCCTCTAACCAATTACTAATCAACAAATTTCCAAGGAACGTCCTTGGGCCATAGGCATCAAAACAATTGCCAATTGCATGAAGAACAAGAAAGATCCAAACCCTAACTACTCAAACGCATGAGATGGTGCTAGATCATGCAATTCCTTAGTTTTTACACCAAGGGTTCTTAGATCAGAATATTTTCAGCAATTACGGACTAACAAATATCCTAATCAACAATCAATTAACTTTGCAATCAAGAATCAAGTGGCCAATTTGATCAAAACAACAAAGCAATCTTGGAATTAAGCACAATTGCATGAATATTGAATAAATCAAAAGAAAACACTTTATGTTCAGATCTCACAACCCTTTAAACAACCTTAGTTTCAACCAAACTTCAACTAGAAAGAAGGGTTTTAGCCATTCATGGCTGAACCAAAACAGAAAATAAAAGAAATGAAAGCAAAAAGATGAAGAACCAAAGTGTGGAGGAAGAGAGGCTGCTCTTGATCAATCCTTTCATGGAAGATGATTTCTTCTTGGTCTTCTTGAGGCCTTTAAATAGATCTTGAGAGGCTGCTTTTTCCTTATTAGTGTCCATGCATCTTTGAGTGATTGCCCCATAGCGCCCTTGAGTTTTCTTTGTGCATGTGTGGAGTTGCAAGCCCTTTTTGGTCTTTTGATTGATGTCCAAGGTGTGTCCAAGAAGATTCATGCACTAAAGAGGAAGGTGGAGCCTTGATTTGAATTTTGAATGAGCATAGCACTATGTAGGAAACATGTGATCTCCAAGATTTGGCTCATTAAATAGGGAAGAGGATGTTCGGGGGCAAGTTCGGCCGCCTAAGTTAAGTTTCGGGGGCAGGACTTTCGTCTCTGGAGCCAAGGTTCGACGACCGAAGGTGCCCCGAAGGTGTGTGACTTTCGCCTCTGGACTGGACTTTAGGCCGCCAAAAGTGCCCCCGAAAGTGGGTGACTTTCGGCTTCCGAAAGTGCTTCCGAAAGTGGTTGAGTTTTGGCTTCCGAAAGTGCTTCCGAAAGTGGCTGTTTTTGGGCATTCTTTGGCACTTTTAAGAGCATTTTCTTCAAATTGTTTCTTCACACCTAATACTTGCAAAACATGATTAAAACCACAAAATTATGTAGAATAGGTGCAAATAAACATCAATAAGATTATGAAAATATGGACTAAAATATGCTCTATCAAATACCCCCACACTTAAGCTTTTGCTTGTCCTCAAGCAAATAAACATAGTCAAATAAGCTTTCTTACTCTAGATCCTTATTACCACTTAAGCTCATACTCTAGACCCCTATTTTGAAGCATTGCAGTGAAGATTATATGCATGAAGATTACTCACCTTTCTCCTTGTTTCCCTTTGCTTACCATGGCTAGGATTTGTTTTCCTCAAGAGGGACCATGCACATTATATGTTGAGACTTTTTCTAGCTTTTGGTGTGACTTGCCCTTACCTTGAAGTACTTTATTCAGGCTTTTTGCACTTTAGATCTTGCTTGCAAAGGTCACCAACCTATTTTTGATATACTTTTTGATATTTCAGTTGGTCACCTAACCAAGTGGCTACTAGCCTTGTTCATAGTCTTTTGACCATTGGAACAGTTTTTTTTTTTTTTTTTTTTTGTGCTTTTGAGGGCTTTGCCTTTGCTGAATTTTCTTTCTCTCAATGATTTGGGCAAATCAACACCTATTGCTAAAGCAAGTCATGTTAAGTTCATTCACACAATTTAATTTTGCCCACTTCAATCGATGGTCATCAATATATTTTTCACCATTGGCAAGCTCAATGATTCAATTTAAAAGGCAATTCTCAAACATGAATATAACTCACTGCAATTGATTCAACATAAGTTTAAAAAGTCATCACATTAATGGGGTCATGGCGAGATAAACTCATCTAACATGTTCATAAGTTTGAGTAGAGCAAAATAAAAAGAAGAAGAAGAAGGTTGTGGTTGTGTGTGTTTTTTGCCTAATGCAAGCAAACTAAAGATTAAAGAAAAAAATAAACTTAAAAGTAAAAAGTCAGAGATATGCACCCCCACACTTAAATCATGCATTGTCCTCAATGTAAAAGAAGAGAGAAAAGGAGAAGAGAAGAGAGAAGAGGACAAAAGAAACTGAGTACTTCCCTGGGGTGTGGTGTGCATGGCGTGATCCTTTTAGGTGGAATGAGTGACGAACAAATGTTCGTCTGGGAACTCTTCCTTGACTGGGCATGGTGCAGTGTTGGATGGAAGTCGGCTGAGGTGGTCTGCCACAAGGTTTTCTTTGCCCTTTTTGTCTCTTATCTCAAGATCAAATTCTTGTAGAAGTAGGATCCACCTTATGAGCCTTGGTTTTGCTTATTTTTTCTTGATCAAGTATCGCAAGGCTGCATGGTCAGAATAGACAATGACCTTGGTTCCCAATAGATATGGTCTGAACTTCTCCAAAGCAAATACAACTGCCAATAGTTCTTTTTCAGTTGTTGTGTAGTTGCTTTGTGTAGAGTCTAGTGTGCGAGAGGCATAATGAATGACATGGGGCGAGTTGCCTATACGTTGTCCCAAGACTGCACCCACTGCATAATTGCTTGCGTCACACATGATTTCAAATGGCAGGTTCCAATCGGGCCCTTGAATAATTGGGGCAGTCACAAGCAATTCTTTAATCAAATCAAACGCCTTTTTGCAATCTGCATCAAAATCAAATGTTACATCTTGTTGGAGCAGTCTGCATAATGGCAAAGTAATTTTTGAGAAATCTTTGATGAATCTTCTGTAGAATCCTGCATGTCCAAGGAAGGAACAGATGTCTCTAACATTGGAAGGGTAAGGCAGATTTTTGATGGTATCCACCTTAGCTGTGTCCACTTCAATGCCCTTAGCTGAAACAACATGACCTAAGACCATACCTTGATTAACCATAAAATGACATTTTTCATAATTAAGCACAAGGTTAGTTTCAAGGCATCTTTGCAAGATCTTTTCTAAATTGGTCAGGCATTCATCAAAAGAATTTCCATGAACTGTGAAGTCATCCATAAATACCTCAATTGTCTTACCCACATAGTCAGAAAATATGCTCATCATGCATCGATGAAAGGTGGCAGGTGCATTGCACAGTCCAAATGGCATTCTTCTAAAGGCGAAAGTGCCAAAAGGACAAGTGAAAGTAGTCTTCTCTTGGTCTTCTGGAGCAACTGGGATTTGGTAAAAACCTTAATAACCATCAAGACAACAATAGTGAGATTTACCTGCAAGCCTTTCTAGCATTTGATCAATGAAAGGCAGTGGGAAGTGGTCCTTCCTTGTTGCAGCATTGAGCTTCCTATAGTCCATGCATACCCTCCATCCATTCTGGACTCTAGTAGGGACAAGTTCCCCTTCAGCGTTTGGAACAATGGTAATTCCAGTTTTCTTTGGAACTACATGTACAGGGCTCACCCATTTGCTATCAGAGATTGGGTATATGATGCTTGCATCAAGGAGCTTGACTATCTCTTTTTTCACTACTTCCATCATAGGTGGATTTAGTCTTCTTTAAGCATCTCTGACTGGCTTGCACTCATCCTCCATGTGAATTCTATGCATGCAGGTGGATGGAGAAATACCTTTGATGTCATCAATAGTCCATCCTATGGCTCCTTTGTGTTTCTGTAGTACTTTCAAGAGGCTTGCTTCTTCTTGTTGGCTTAATTTATTGGACACTATTACTGGTAGTGTCTTGTTAGCTCCCAAATACATGTATTTCAGATGGTCTGGAAGAGGCTTTAGATCTGAAGGCTGTTGTAAAGATGGATTAAAAGAGCTTGCTTGTGATGGAGCCTACTGGGTGAGGTTCGGCAGCTGAAAAGTGTCTGAGTTCGGCGGCCGAATTTCCTCAGTTTGCGGGACGAGCTGTGGCGATGGATTCGGCTTCCGCAAGTCAGTGGGGTTCGGTGGCCGAAAGATGTTCGGCTGCCGAAGTTCGTCTTCCGTCTGCGGATTATTTTTCTGAAGTGGTGCGGCAGAAGGCTGTGTTTGAGGAGCAGTAGGGTTCGGCGGCCGAAAGTGGGCTATGTTCGGCGGCTGAATGTCTTCAGTCTGTGCTACCTCCACTTGCTGAATGCTACAGATTGTTTCTTTTAGTTTCTGGTTTTCAATCCTGCAAAGGTCATCATCTAAAACAGAATCTTGATTTTCATTAAACACATCTTGACTCAAACAATCAATAATATCAAGTCCATAAACAGGGGACATGTCATGTGGATATTTCATGGCATCATAGACATTGTACTTAATGACTTCCCCTTCAAATTCCATGGTAAGAGTACCATCATGCACATCGATTTTAGTTCTAGCAGTGCTTAAGAAAGGACGTCCAAGAAGAATGTCAGAACTAGTATTGCAACTATCTTCCTTAGTATCAATCACATAAAAATCAGCAGGAAAGACAAGTTCATCTACTTGGACTAAGACATCTTCAAGTACGCCTATGGGGTACACCACAGATCTGTCAACCAATTGTATCACAACTCTTGTTTCTTTAAGTGCACATGCATTGAGAGATTTATAGATGGAGAGAGGCATGACATTAATAGATGCACCAAGATCACACTTGGCTTTCTTGATACCAACATTCCCAATTTTGCAAGAGATAGCAAACATACCTTTGTCCTTGCATTTAGTAGGGAGTTCTCTTTTAATAACAGCAGTGACTACCTCACCTACACTTACCTTTTCTCTTTCAGCAAGCTTCCTTCTATTGGTGCAAACTCCTTCAGAAATTTGGCATACCTAGGAATTTGCTTGACAGCGTCTAGCAGTGGTATGTTGATCTCCACTTTTCTGAAAGTCTCAAGAATCTCCTTTTCTTCCTTTTCTTTTTGTGTTCTTTCAAATCTTTTTGGAAAAGGAGGTGGGATGTGAATGCTTGTCTTTGGATCGGTCTTGTGTGCAGGAGGTGGTTCTGACTGAGATGGGGAGGCTTCAGATGGCCTTGGTTCTACCTCTTGCTCATGATTATTATCTTGAAGCTCTTTGCCACTTCTCAAAGTAATAGCACTAACATTTTGTCTAGGGTTGGTTTCAGTTTGAGAAGGGAGTTTACCTTGGGTTTGCAGTTGGCCTATAGAGGTGGCCATTTGGCTTATGTCTTGTCGCACGCCTTGCATGGTGTTCACCATTGTTTCCATCATTGTTTGCATGATCTTCTCAAGGTTATGATTTGGATTTGAAGGTGCTGGTTGGGCTTGATTTCTTTGGTAGCCTTGGTAATTCTGATCATTGTTGGGCTTTGCATAGCTGAAATTAGGGTGATCTCTCCAACCTGGATTGTATGTATTGGAGTATGGATCATATCTAGGTTGGCTGTTGTATCTCCCAATTGCATTGACTTGCTGATTGTCTTCTTGGAGGGTGGGACACTGATCAGTGGGGTGTCCTACATATAAGCAGATCCCACATGGCACAGGAGGCTGGGGTGCTTGAGTCTGTTGGACTTGGCCTAGGGCGATCTTTTCCACAAAAGAAGTTAGTTTAGAAATTTGAGATTCAACAGAGGATGTACTTACCTCGTAGATTCCTCTTTGTGTTTGCTCCTCTTCATCATATTGCTTAGACGAAGTTGCGAGATTGGATATCAGTTCCTTCATCTCCCTGGGTGTCTTGTCTAGGATAGATCCTCCACAGGCTACATTTATGAGTTTCCTTTCTGATGGAATCAGTCCTCTATAGAAGAACTGAATGAGGGCTTTGTCTGACATATCATGTTGTGGACAACCTGTGCATAGTCTTTCAAACCTTTCCCAATAATCATATAAGTCCTCATTTTTTCTTTGTCTTATGCTAGTTATTTCTCTTATTATGCCGATTGATTTAGATGGTGGGAAGTATTTGTCCAAAAAGGCTTGGACCATATCATCCCAATAAGTTATCGATCCAGGTGGCAAATAAAATAACCAATCCTTAGCATGGTCATCTAATGAAAAAGGGAAGGCTCTTAGTTTAACATGATCTTCAGAGATCCCTTGAGGTCTCATGGATGAGCAAATAATTTTAAATTCTTTTAAGTGCTTATGGGGATTTTCATTTTGCAAACCTCTAAATTTAGGGAGATGATGAATCAAACCTGATTTTAGTTCAAAGGGAACTGTAAGAGGCAGATAGGTGATGCAAAGTGGAGCATAATCACCTATAGGAGTTGCTAACTCCCTTATGGTTCTTTCCCTTTGTGCTTGTGGCCTATTTGCTGGATTTTCTTGGATTATTTGGCCTTGGACAGCATGTCCATCATGGGCAGTGTAACGACCCCAAAATGGACCGTCACCGACGCTAGGATTCAGGTCGGCTTAAGGCCGCCATAACCCGTAGCAAGCCTGCTATACTCTCTGTGTACCTTAAAACTTATACATGATCATACATTTTATGTGAAAATAAAATTCTTTTCTGAACCAAGGCTTAACCTGTGCATGCACTATCTCTGTTCTCTGTACTCTGTACTCTGTACTCTGTACTCTGTACCCCTGACTAGAGCTTGCTCTAGAAGGGTTATCATATACCTGTTAAGCCTGGTGTGTTACATACAATAAAACAGTATACATATATAGATCATGTTATGAACAACATCACTAAGTCAAGCACATTCACACCTCCTCAGGGGTTCGGCGGCCGAATGTACCTTCGGCGGCCGAACCTGAGTTCATCAGCAGGGCAGAAACTTGCCCTGCCTCTCGCCAAAACGCACCAAAACCCTTCCAAACTCAACACCTCACTTCCTCAACTTGCATACACCTAAGTATATGCTCATAGGGGTCAAAAACTACCTTAACACCCCAAACACACAACACATACAACACAGAAACAAGCTCTATGCACAAAATCATCAAAATGCACAAATAACCCTATTCATGCAACTCTCCCCCAAAACCACATAAAACCTTCAGAAAACATAAAAACAAGCTCAGGATCTTCACTTACCTCGTGAAAACAAGTAGATGAATGATCCTAACGTGGAGTTTTGGAGCAACTCTCTTGCGAACTCTCCAAACTTCACAACTTTGAGTTTTTAGCTTTAAAACCTTCAAATACCATAAAAACTAATCAAATCTTTGCATGATTTAATGAAAATCTGAAAGAATACTCACAAAGGACAGAGTTTCACCTCAACAAGTGAAAGAAACGGTGCTCTTACCTCTTCAACCGACTGAGGGCCATTTATAGGTGGCTGGCCAGACCACCTTCGGCAGCCACACGTGAAACCGAAAGCCATGCATGTTCGGCGGCCGAACCTCAACTTCGGCGGCCGAACCTGGCTTTTCTGCCTTAGTTCATTTCACTCAAAAACTCATTTCCTTATGCTTTAAAACGTTATGAACATATCAAAACAGTTAAGAAAAACATTACTCTAACCCTTCTAGAGACTTTCGACATCCTGGAGTCCACCGGACGACAGGAATTCCGATGCCGGACTCTAGCCGGGAATTACAGGCAGCAGCTGGTGCTTGAGGTTCTGCCATTGGTGCACAATCTGGTTGCTGGAGTGAAGGAAGTTCGGCGGCCGAAGGTTGATGAGTTTCGGTGGCCGAATGTTGGGCAGAAGGTTCTGCGATTGAGGCTTGCTTTCCTAGCCTTCTGATGGTGCGTTCAATTTCTGGATCAAAGGGCAGAGTGTCCCTATGTTCAGACCTGGTCATGAAAACAAAAATAAACAAACAAGTGAAATCAATTCCCCGGCAGCGGCACCAATTTTTGATAGGAGCAATTGTCGAAGCCGGTCAAAAATAACCTTCTTGGTTACCTACAATTACAACTGCAGATAGTGGTAAAGGATCGAATCCACAGAGAATTGATTACCTATCTATTTATCTCAATCAAGACCAAGAGAACTAATTGAAAACGCAATGGAAAGCAAGTAACTAAAAGCTGAATTAAAGTAAAAGTGCAATAAAAGTAAAAAGGGGGGTTTTGAGAGTGATTTGATTAACAACTATTTGAAAGCAATTAAAACAACAAGTAACAAGAAATCAATATGAGAAAAGTCTAGTTGAAGATATGGATCCACTTTGGTTGTTTGGGTTGATCATTGAAACATGGTTATCTTGATTGATTCAATAGGTTGGTTCTGGGGGTGGAAGACGCTTCTCACCACCATGTCTTTCCTTATGAACAAACTGATTAGGGAACGTCCTCTAACCAATTACTAATCAACAAATTGCCAAGGAATGTCCTTGGGCCATAGGCATCAAAACAATTGCCAATTGCATGAAGAACAAGAAAGATCCAAACCCTAACTACTCAAACGCATGAGATGGTGCTAGATCATGCAATTCCTTAGTTTTTACACCAAGGGTTCTTAGATCAGAATGTTTCCAGCAATTACGGACTAACAAATATCCTAATCAACAATCAATTAACTTTGCAATCAAGAATCAAGTGGCCAATTTGATCAAAACAACAAAGCAATCTTGGAATTAAGCACAATTGCATGACTATTGAATAAATCAAAAGCAAACACTTTATGTTCAGATCTCACAACCCTTTAAACAACCTTAGTTTCAACCAAACTTCAACTAGAAAGAAGGGTTTCAGCCACTCATGGCTGAACCAAAATAGAAAATAAAAGAAAAGAAAGCAAAAAGATGAAGAACCAAAGTGTGGAGGAAGAGAGACTGCTCTTGATCAATCCTTTGATGGAAGATGATTTCTTCTTGGTCTTCTTGAGGCCTTTAAATAGATCTTGAGAGGCTGCTTTTTCCTTATTAGTGTCCATGCATCTTTGAGTGATTGCCCCATAGCGCCCTTGAGTTTTCTTTGTGCATGTGTGGAGTTGCAAGCCCTTTTTAGTCTTTTGATTGATGTCCAAGGTGTGTCCAAGAAGATTCATGCACTAAAGAGGAAGGTGGAGCCTTGATTTGAATTTTGAATGAGCATAGCACTATGTAGGAAACATGTGATCTCCAAGATTTGGCTCATTAAATAGGGAAGACGATGTTCGGGGGCAAGTTCGGCCGCCTAAGTTAAGTTTCGGGGGCAGGACTTTCGTCTCTGGAGCCAAGGTTCGACGGCCGAAGGTGCCCCCGAAGGTGGGTGACTTTCGCCTCTGGACTGGACTTTAGACCGCCGAAAGTGCCCCCGAAAGTGGGTGACTTTCGGCTTCCGAAAGTGCTTCCGAAAGTGGTTGAGTTTTGGCTTCCGAAAGTGCTTCCGAAAGTGGCTGTTTTTGGGCATTCTTTGGCACTTTTAAGAGCATTTTCTTCAAATTGTTTCTTCACACCTAATACTTGCAAAACATGATTAAAACCACAAAATTAGGTAGAATAGGTGCAAATAAACATCAATAAGATTACGAAAATATGGACTAAAATATGCTCTATCACCCTCCTGGCCGCACCTGAAACATCCTGTAGTCCCAAAACGACAAACTCCCCTGTGCAGCTTACTGCACCTCATACACACTAGAACCTCTGTGCCTGAGCTCGAGCCACTACCTAATCCCAGACCTGCCTTAAGCTTATTCCAGAACTTGTTCTTCTTTGGCTTATAAGTGGAACCACTCCACTTTTTATCGCCCGAAGTTGTTGCACTCTGTGAAGAGGGATCTGACTTACCCCTACCTAGGGTCTTAGAACCCGAAGACTGTGCCACCTGCTGTTTAACTGATCCCTGTATAATGGCACTAGCCTCCATCTTCCGAGCTATATCCACCACTGTGTGGAAACTCTCCCTCTCCGCTGCTAGAATCAAGGAGGAATACTTAGGATGGAGCCTCATAGTATACCTCCTAGCCTTCTTCTGATCAGTATCATAGGCCTGACCCACGTACTGCAGCAGCTCCATGAACCTGTCAGTGTACTCATCTACACTCATATCATCTGTCTGCCTCAACTGCTCAAACTCTATCAGCTTTAACTCTCTGGAGCTATCTGGGAACGCCCATCCAGCAAACTCTTTTGCAAACTCCTCCCAGGACATGTTATCCAATCTAGGGTCCACATAGTTGTTGAACCACTCCTTTGCCTTCTTACATTTTAAAGTGAACCCCGCCATCTGAATGGCTCTAGTATCATCTGCCCCCAGCTCATCTGCTATCATTTTCACTGCTTTGATGTACTCAAATGGATCATCTCCTGTTTGGTACTTAGGAGCATCCAGCTTCAAATAATCTGTCATTTTTACCTTGCTCCTCTCAGATGGGCCAGGTTGAGGTGTTTGGATAACTGGGGCTACTAGTTCTGCTGGTGGGGGAGGAGGTGCATAACTCCCTGGAGTAGGGTGTGCTGGACTCGGGTAGAAAGGTGAGGGTGGATAAATGGGGTACTGTGGATATGGTGGGTAAAAAGGTGGATAAGGCATATAGGTGGGATATGGGTAGAAACTAGGATAATCCGATATGCCTCCCATCGAATACTCTGGGCCCTGTGGGAAGGGCTGATAATGGGGTGGATAACCAAACCCCGAGGCCTGAGCGCCTCCAAATGATGATCCCACATCCTCCTCAGACATGCCAACACCTAACCCTTCATATTTTCTCTGATCCACATCCATCTCTTCCCTCACATCCTCAGATCTCCTACCCTGATCTGTTTCCCTTCTGCTTTCATCAAAAGACCTTCTAGGGTACCTTGATGTTCTCTCTCTACCTGTCCTCTGAGACATTGCCCTTGGCAAAGCAGGGTGTCGACCTTCCATACCCTCATTCTCTGGCGGAGCTCCAGTCAATCTAGCAAATCGACGAGTTCCTCTCATCCTGACTTCTGAAAACATAACATACACACAAACATCAGCATCATATGGTCCATGTGAAACACATGAACCCTCATCACATAACATAGCATATCATATCATTAAATGCTCATGCATAAAATCATGGCATTACACATCATCATCAAGACAGGACTCAACATCCTATACTAGTGGACATGATCTTTCCTATTGTGCTTGCCCTCTATAACCTCTATGAGCCCAAAACACTCTATAGGTCCAATCATATGAACCTAGGGCTACCTCTATAAGCCCAACACATTATAGGTCCGATCCTGTGAATCTAGGGCTTTGATACCAATCTGTAACAGCCCGAAAACCGGACCGCTACCGGCGCTAGGATCCAGATTGGCTTAAGGCTGCCGAGACCCGTAGCAAGCTTACTGTGAACTCTGTGTACCTGATAAATCCCATACATGATCATACATTTCCATACAAATTTTGAACTTTGTCAAATACTAAGCTTGGACTGAACATGCTCTGTATGCACTCTGAAAGTGATACCTGCTGTGGTACCATACAGTAGCTATAAAGATAGAAACCCCTCACGAGAGCCCTCATCAAATGCTCTAGTTGGGTCATATAATCAACACCAAGCTTAGTTCTCAACATCATAATATCATAAACATAAAACTAATCATGTACAAAAGGGATAAACATACACTAGGGCCAAGCACAATACTATAACTCTGTACATAACATAACTGTTACATCATCTCTATACAATACATCATGTCCACTACTCTATACTATTACATATGCCTTTACCCTTGCTGTCCTTTTCTCTTTTCTATGGCCCTGAAAACATGGGGTTAGGGAGAGGGGTGAGCTACTCGAGCCCAGTGAGCAGAACAATAAAACATTTAAAACATGCCATTATGAAATGCGTCACAACACAAGTAAATCACATCACGGACGGACTGACCTCAAAATTCCCTCTATCTGTGCCCGGCCCTCAAAGGAGCTCCTTAGGACTTCTATTACATGTACTATGCCCCGCCCTCACGGGGCTCCTCAGGACTTCTATACATACACGTCCGAAGGCTAATGGGTCCACACTATGCCCGTCCCATAGTCAAGTAATTATGCAATGCATCATCTTCGTGAACACTAATGCAATGCAATACACTCTATCATAAACATGGCATTTATGATGCATGGATCATGCTAAAACATTCATTTAATCTAAAAACATAGTTCTGTTCCACTCACCTCTGTCAACTGGTGAACAGTCTCTATAACTCTAGCTCTGTGGGCCTCTTTGGTTCCTCGGGTCCGCACCTACACAGGTGGACTCAAATGAGAACCAAACATACTCTAACATAGCTCTGAACATCTCCCCAAAAACCCCCTAAAACATCATAAGCATGCATGAAAAAATGGGCAAAGGAAGGCTGGACAGGGGTCTTTCAGCGGCAGGTTCGGCGGCCGAAGGCCCCTCGAGATCCGAAAGTCAGACACTTTCGGGGGTGGGTTCAGCGGCCGAAAGTCCTTCCAGAGATGAAAGTCACCCTCCTTCGGCGGCATGTTCGGCGGCCGAAACTCCCCTCCAGAGACAAAAGTCCAAACTTTCGGGGGCAGGTTTAGGCAGCCAAAATAGCCTCCACAAGGGGTTCGGCGGCCGAACCTGGGTTCTCCAGAAAGGCAGAACCCATGCTCAACTCATGGTTCCAGCCTCCAAAAACCTATAAAACACCCATATCATGCATACCGACTCTCAACAACATGCATATACCATATCTCATGCATATAGGGGCCTAAAAACTAGCTTAAACCCCACAAACAACATCAAATATCATCAAATCACATATGATCAACATATGCTCAACTCTTAGATCTACTAACAACCATGCCATAAAACTCTCTAAAACTCTTTAAAACATGCTTAAAACATAAGGGGAGGTGAGGATCCATGCTTACCTCTTGAAGAACGAGAGGATCGATGGTCCTAACTCGGAGATGTGGTGGAAAATGATCCAAAGTCTCCAAGTTACTCAACTTTGCCTTCTTTGCTCAAAACTTCAAAAACCAAGTTCAAAACTCATCAAAACATGCAAGATTTGGAAGAAAAACATGAAAACACCCCAAGGAGAACAAAACCTACCTTTGACCAAAAAGGGAGAGCTCAAACACCCCCCATTTCCGGTCAAAGGGGCTTTTATGGGTGGCCAACCGCCTCTCCTTCGGCAGCCAAAGCTGCATGCACAACCATGCAACGTTAGGCGGCCGAACTCCACTTTCGGCGGCCGAGCCTGGCAATTGTTCCCTTGGTCTTTTCCTTTCCAAAACTCAATTTTCTTTAAACCAAATCATAAAAACATGTAAATACATTTTAAAAACCTCTGTTTTACCCTTTGGGAAGGCTCCGACATCCTTGAATCCCGGATTCCAATGAAAAATCCACAGGAAAATAGGAATTCCAATGTCGGGGTCTAGCCGGGTATTACACCAACTTTCTTCCGCAGAGCATTCGCGCGCAGCCTTCCTTCTAAAGCCTTGCAACACGATTCTTTCCTTTTCAGACACAACTTGGGCAGCAAGCACCTCTTGGGCAGTAAGTATGACCTAGGGCAAGACTTTTTCAACTATAAAAAGACACATAAGGAGTCTCCCCATGTTCTTTACACTCCCCCTGGGAGACACATACGGGATTGCAAGTGACACCATCTCTTCTTCTTCCTTTCTTTTATTTTTTGTTTTGTTTTAGCCATGAGAGGCTGAAACCTTTTATTCTAGTTGAAGAAGAAGTGAAGCTTTAGTTGTTTTTTATGGATTGAGAGACTTGAACTACATTGTTAATCTTTTGCTTTTTAATATTCTTGTAATTTCATGCTTGAAGATATTATTGCTTTGTTGTGCGGATCTACATTGATTCTTGATTGCAAGGTAATATATTGTTAGTTTGGATAATTTTAAGTTTGTAATTGCTTGGATTGTTCAAACATAAGAACACTTGGTGTAAAAACCAAGGAAATTGCATGATCTAGTGTTGTCACCATGCTTGTGGATAACTAGAATTGGTTTTCTCCATATCTTAATGCAATTGACAATTGTTAGTAAGCCTAAGGCTCAAGGACGTTCCTTGCAATTTGTTGATTAGTAATTAATTAGAGGACTCTCCCTAATTGGTTAATAATAAAGGAGAAGTATGGTTATGAGAAGCATCTTCAATCGCCATGACTGATTTATTGAATCAAGCAAAAGAACATAAGTGTCAATGATCAATCCCATTAACTAAAGTGGATCTAATTCTTCAACTAGAGCTTTTCATCTTATTGTTTTCTCTTTATTTTTATTTCCTTTACTTTATTGCTTTTACCTTAGTTTAATTGAATCAATCTCAAAACCCCCCCTTTTTACTTTCCTAGCACTTTATTTTTGTTTTACTTTCTGTTTGTTTTCTTGGTCTTGATAAGGAAAGTAGGTAAGTATCAATTCCCTGTGGATATGATCCTTTCACCACTATCTACAGTATTAATATTATTGGTAGCTGAATTGATTATTTTTGACCGGCTTCGACAACCGTACTGTCATTCTACCTTCTTCTCATCAACATGTATCCCTTATGCACTAACAACGAATTCCAGGAACAGAACGTGCTCCGTCATATAAATGCACTTTTTTAAGATTAATAACCAGCTCTATAACGACCCGGAAAACCGACCCGTTACCGGCGCTAGGATCCAGATCGGCTTAAGGCCGCCGGGACCCGTAGCAAGCCAAGCATACCTGCTGTAACCTGTAATATCCCATACATAATCAACAACATACATGAAACTGTGAACTTTTTCTTTCCTTTTTCCAAGCTTAACCTGAACATGTGTACATCTAATAACATAACCACCACTGGAATCCTCATTAAATGCTCCAATGGGGTATTTCATCATTCGATAAGCTTGGACTATCAATTACCTCATAAAAACATTTCTATAGATCATGTGTCAAAGGGATAACCATAAACATAGGGTCAAGCACACACTAATCCTCAATCATCATCATCATCACATTACATTACATGGTCATAATTACTCATTACATCATATTCATGTCCACTACTATCTATTACAACATACAAGGCTTGACTTCACTCTAGCTGACTTCTTGATCTAACCTGTACCTGCAACTTTGGGGATAAAGGGAGTGGGGTGAGCTACTAGAGCCCAGTGAGCAGAAACTAAAAACATTTGTTTTAATTCCTCCATTTTTAGGTACATTATTATTCATTTTATTATTATTATCATCAATTAACTTTTTCTTATTCATGCTTTCATGTATGCGCCATAACACAAATATTTCACAACAAGGATGAACTTGTCACCATTTAGCCCCTATCTTTCTTACTTATACATGCCGGGGGCGTAGAGCCGTAGCAGGCACACCCGGACTTTCATAATCAGTCATAGTGCCAGGGGCGTAGAGCCGTAGCAGGCACACCTGGACTCACATAGGCTATCATGACATACAAGGGCTAACGGATCATTCAACATTCATCCACATCAACAACAAAGTATGCAATGCAACATATTCGTGAATCCTAATGCAACAACCTAATATTGCATGGCATAATGATGCATGGGCAATGCTTTATGATTCATTCATTTATTCGTTTACTTTAAAGCTTAAGGGGTTGTTCCACTCACCTGGTAACTGAAGCTTAAACAACGAACTCTGAGCGACTATCTCACAACCGGGGGTCTCGGTTCCTCGGGTCCGAACCTACACAGGTGGACTCAAATGAGGCACCAAACATACATGAACAAGACTCCAAAAATACTCCCCAAAGACCCCCTAAAACATCCTGATACACCACATGAAATCAAGCAAGAAACGGCTAAACAGGGCACTTTCGGCGGCAGGTTCGGCGGCCGAAGGTCCCTCCAGAGACGAAAGTCAGGCAGGTTCGGCGGCACCTTCGGCGGCCGAACCTCCCAGACAGAGACGAAACTTGAGTTTCGGGGGCAGGCTTCGGCAGCCGAAACTGCCTCCACAAGGGGGTTCGGCGGCCGAAAGTCACTTCGGCGGCCGAACCTGAGTTTCTGCCGAAGGGCAGAAACTTGGTTCCCTTGTGTCCACAGCCTCCAAAAATACCTCAAAACATGCATAAACTTGTTTCAACACATGCATACCCATCATACATCACACCTAGGGGTCTCAAACTATAATATACCCCATCTACAACACTTCAAACACACAAACATCAACATACATTGTTCATCAAAGCATACATTATACCCATAAACATACACATATCCTAAACATGCATTCTACCCCATCAACTTGCATAAAACTTTCATAAAACATAAAAGAAGCATAGATCGAGGCTTACCTCTTGAAGATCTAGAGGAAGAACGACCCTAGCTCGGAAAATGGAGGGATTTAGCTCCAAGACTTCCAAGCTCCAAAATTGCTTAAAAACACTCAAAAACTTTTGTGGAACCTTAAAACTCAAAGAGAATGGTGGGGATTGAAGGAAAAACACAAGATTTGGGAGAGGGAGGTCGGAAGCTCGCTGAGGTCGAAAATGGGAGAAAACTCTCCCATTTCGGCTAAGTGCCCCTTTTATAGGTGGCTGGCCAGGCCACGTTCGGGGGCCGAAAGTGCCTCCGCATGCATGCAAGGTTCGGCGGCCGAACTTGGAGTTCGGCGGCCGAACCTGCATTTCCCTCACTCAAAACTTTCGGGCGCCTAAAGTCCCTCCGAAAGCATGCATGTTCGGCGGCCGAACTTGAGGTTCGGCGGCCGAACCTGAGTTTTCCTCCAATGCTATTTTCATGCAAAAACTCATTAAATTTTCATACTTAAAAACATGAAATACATGAAAACATTTCATAAAATCATAGTTTTACCCTTCTAGAGGTTTCCGACATCCGAGGTCCCACCGGACGGTAGGGATTCCGACACCGGAGTCTAGCCGGGTATTACATTCTCCCCCCTTAAGAACATTCGTCCCCGAATGTTCCTCAACTAACATACAAAGCATGGCATCAATCATAACATACAATATATCATACATGCAACACATAGAACAACTAACACTCACCTCAAAACAGATGGGGGTATTGCTGGAGCATGGACTCCCGTGTCTCCCAGGTGCATTCTTCAATATTATGGTGGTTCCAAAGGACCTTCACCATCGGAATTTCCTTGTTCCTCAGCTTTCTGATCTGAGTGTCTAGGATCCGCACTGGCTGTTCTACATAGGTGAGATCCTCTTGGATCTCTACATCAGGCTCACTAAGAACCTTGCTCGGATCTGACACGTACTTTCGTAACAGAGAAACATGAAAAACCGGATGGATTCTCTCCATCGAAGTAGGCAAGTCTAGCTTGTACGACACATTTCCGACCCTCTGAAGCACCTCAAAAGGACCGATGTACCGTGGAGCTAACTTACCCTTCTTCCCGAACCGAACCACTCCTTTCATAGGAGACACCTTGAGCAAAACCAAATCCCCCTCCTGAAACTCTAGCTGTCTTCTGCGGATATCTGCATAACTCTTCTGCCGACTAGCAGCAGTCTTGATCCTCTCTCTGATTATGGGTACCACCCTGCTGGTAAGCTCTACTAACTCCGGACCCGCAAGAGTCCTCTCTCCTACTTCCTCCCAGCAGATAGGTGATCGGCACTTCCTCCCATACAAAGCTTCATATGGAGCCATCCCTATGCTAGCATGATAGCTGTTATTGTAGGCAAACTCCACCAAAGGTAGATGCTGCCTCTAAGAACCGCCAAAATCTAGCACACACATTCTGAGCATATCCTCTATTGTCTGGATGGTCCTTTCTGACTGTCCGTCTGTCTGTGGGTGGAAGGCAGTACTGAAGTCTAATCTGGTACCCATAGCGTTCTGCAGACTCCGCCAAAACCTGGAGGTGAACTGGGGCCCTCTATCTGACACTATAGATACCGGGACCCCATGCAGTCTGACAATCTCATCTACGTACACTTGCGCCAACTTGTCCACAGAGTAACCACTCCTGACAGGGATGAAGTGAGCAGATTTGGTGAGTCTGTCCACAATCACCCATATGGAGTCCAACCTGTTGGACGTCGCCGGTAACCCCACTACGAAGTCCATAGCTATATTCTCCCATTTCCACTCTGGAATCGGTAGTGGATTCAACATTCCAGCCGGCTTCTGATGCTCTAGTTTCACCCTCTGACACACATCGCAGGCTGACACGAACAGTGCCACGTCCTTCTTCATAGCTGGCCACCAATACACTCTCTTCAGATCCTGATACATCTTGGTGGCTCCAGGGTGAACACTATACCTGGTATTATGGGCTTCCCCCATAATATCTCCCTTCAGACCAATGTCATCCGGCACACATAATCTGTTCCCGTAGCGGAGGATCCCCTTATCATCAAACCTGTACTCATTACTCTGGCCTGACTGAACCGTTCTGGCAATCCTGACCAACTCTGGGTCCTCATGCTGTTTCTGAGCTACCTGCTCTAGAAACACGGGTGTCACTCTCATCTGAGCCACTAAGGCACCTGTGCCAGACAACTCCAACTGTAATCCCTCATTCATAAGTCTGTGGAACTCCTTCACCACCGGCCTCCTCTCTGCTGAAATGTGGGATAGACTGCCGAGTGATTTCCGGCTTAGGGCGTCTGCCACAACATTCGCCTTACCCGGATGGTACTGAATCTTGCAATCATAGTCACTCAACAGCTCTACCCATCTCCTCTGCCTCATGTTCAGTTCTCTCTGACTCAAGATGTACTGCAGGCTCTTATGATCAGTGAAGATCTCACACTTTACCCCATAAAGGTAATGCCTCCACATCTTGAGTGCAAAGATCACTGCTGCCATCTCTAGGTCATGTGTGGGGTAATTCAGCTCATGCTTCTTCAGCTGCCTAGAAGCATAAGCGATCACCCTCTCATTTTGCATTAGCACACAACCCAGTCCCACACGGGACGCATCACAAAATACTGAGAAGTCATCATCACTTTTTGGCAGAGCTAACACCGGTGCTGAAGTCAACCTTCTCTTAAGCTCCTCAAAGCTTTCCTCACACTGATCGGTCCATACGAACTTCTGGTTCTTCCTTGTCAATTTGGTCATAGGAGCAGCAATCTTTGAGAAGTCCTGAACGAACCTCCTGTAGTAACCTGCTAAACCCAGAAAACTCTTGATCTCGGTCACTGTGGTGGGTCTAGGCCAGTTAGCTACAGCCTCTACCTTCTTGGGGTCTACTTCAATACCCTGTTCTGACACAATGTGCCCCAAGAATGAAATGCTCCTAAGCCAAAACTCACACTTGGAGAACTTGGCATACAAGCCATGCTCTCTCAAGGTCTGTAAAACTGTCCTCAGGTGATGGGCATGCTCCTCTGCATTTCTGGAATACACTAAGATATCGTCTATGAAGACAATAACGAAGTGATCCAGATACTGACTGAATATTCTGTTCATGAGGTCCATGAATGCTGCAGGGGCGTTGGTCAACCCAAACGGCATCACAAGGAACTCATAGTGCCCATACCTGGTCCTGAAAGCTGTCTTCGGTACATCTTCATTCCTTATCCTCAACTGATGGTACCCTGATCTCAGATCTATTTTGGAGAAACAACCTGCTCCTGCTAGCTGGTCGAATAGATCGTCGATCCTCGGCAAAGGGTACTTGTTCTTGGTAGTGACCTTGTTCAACTGTCTGTAGTCGATACAAAGTCTAAGGGATCCATCCTTCTTCCTCACAAACAAAACCGGAGCACCCCAAGGTGAAGTACTCGGTCGGATGAAACCCTTATCTACCAGCTCTTGCAACTGTTCCTTCAGTTCTTTTAATTCGGCTGGTGCCATCCTGTAGGGAGGGATAGAGATCGGTCTGGTACCAGGCATTAACTCAATCTCGAACTCTATCTCCCTAGCAGGTGGTAACCCTGGCAGTTCGTCTGGGAAAACATCTAAGAACTCACTCACCACAGGCACTGAGGCGGGCTCTCTGACATGACTATCTAACTCCCTCACATGAGCTAGAAACCCCTGACATCCCCTCCTAAGCAACCTACGAGCCTGAAGAGCTGAGATCAGACCTCTAGGTGTACCCCTCTTGTCTCCTCTGAAGACGACCTCTGACCCATCCTGATCTCTGAATCTGACTACCTTGTCTCTACAGTCCAAGGTAGCACCATGGGTCGATAACCAATCCATCCCTAGAATGACGTCAAAATCTGTCAAATCTAGAACCACGAGGTCGGCGGAAAGGCATCTTCCCTCTATGAAAACTGGACTACATTGGCAGACTGCCTCTGCCACTGACGGGTCACACTTGGGTCCACTGACCCATAGGGGACACTCTAACCCAGAGACCATCAATCCTACCCTCTCCACGACTCTCGGAGCAACAAAAGAATGAGATGCACCCGGGTCCATTAAGGCATACACATCAGAACAACCAATGATGAGATTACCTGCCACCACAGTGTTGGATGTGCTGGCCTCCTGCTGAGTCATAGTGAAGATCCGTGCCGGAGCTGATGGACCTTCACTGCTGTATCCTGCTGATGAAGAGGCTGACCCTCTCCCCCTGCCTCTGCCACTGGCCTGTGTTGCGGCTGGAGCTACTGGCTGCACTACACTGTCGGAGGCTGTCTGCTGAGACGGTGCTGCAAAGGCTGCTCTAGGACAATCTCGAGCCAAATGACCCGCCTGTCCGCACCTGAAACAAGTGTTTGTCCCTGCCAGACATACTCCCTTGTGTGGTCTCCCACATCTCATACATGCTGTAACCTCTGCGCCAGAGCTTGAGCCACTGCCTAAACCCAGACCTGACTTGATCTTGTTCCAGAACTTATTCTTCTTAGATTTTCTGTGGCCTCTGTCCCACTTCTTACTGCCTGCAACTGCTGTACTCAGAGAAGAAGAGTCTAACCTTTCCCCACCTGGGGTCTTGGAACCAGAAGACTGTGCCACTGACTGTTTTACCTTCCCCTCAACGATAGCACTAGCCTCCATTCTCCTAGCCATATCCACTATGGCGTGGAAACTCTCCCTCTCTGCAGACTGTACCAAAGAGGAATACCTGGAGTGCAGCCTCATAATATATCTCCTTGACTTCTTTTGATCTGTGTCCAAATTCAGCCCAGCATATGGCAACAACTCCAGGAACCTATCTGTGTACTCCTCTATACTCATGTCATCAGTTTGCCTCAACTGCTCGAATTCTATCATCTTCAATTCCCTTGAACTATCAGGGAAAGCCCATCCTGCAAACTCATTTGAAAACTCTTCCCAATTCATGCTATCCACTCTCGGGTTCACATAATTCTTGAACCACTCCCGTGCCTTCTTGCACTTAAGCGTGAACCCGGCCATCTGAATGGCTCTACTGTCATCAGCCCCTATCTCATCTGTAATTGCCTTGACCCGCTCCAAATACACGAACGGATCATCACCGGTTTCAAACTGGGGAGCACCCAGCTTCATATAATCAGTCATCTTGATCTTGCTCCCTCCAGATGAGGTAGGTTTGGGTACTTGTGTTTCCGGGACAGTAGGTACTGGTGGTGGTGGAGGTACAACATCCCCTGGGGTAGGGTTTGCTGTACTGGTATAGGGAGGTGGAGGTGGGTACATGGGGTACTGAGAGTATGGTGGGTAGTAAGGTGGGTATGGCATATGTGGAGGATAAGGGCTAAAACTGGGGTAATCCGATGTACCTCCCATCGAATACCCTGGATGGTGTGAATAGGGTGGGTAGTGATGTGGCTGGACATAACTCGAGGCCTGAGTGCCTCCTTCTGATTCTCCCATGCCCTCTTCCGGCATGCTCACACCGAGACTGCCATCCCTCCTCTGGTCTACCTCCATATCCTCAGACATTCCTCCCTGCACTGTTCCCCTTACTGATCTGCTTCTACCCAGATCCAAAGACCTTCTAGGGTCTCTAGCTACTCTGTCTCTGCTGGACCTACTGGACATTGCTCTAGGCAATGCTGAAGGACGGGCATCAGCGCCCTCGTCCTGAGGTGGCACTCCAGTCAATCGTGCAGATCGACGAGTTCCTCTCATTCTATCCTCTGAAAACAACACATAGCATAAGCAATCATTAGCATCATATGGTTCATGTGGAAACACATGAACCCTCATCACATACATAGCATCACATCATAGCATTTATGCACATGCGTATCATCATGGCATATCATATCATCATATAGACAGGACTCTACATCCTATCCTAGTGGACATGATTTTTCCTAGTGTGCTTGACCTTCTACAACATCTATGAGCCCGACACTCTAGGTCCGACCATATCAACCTAGGGCTTTGATACCACTCTATAACGACCCGGAAAACCGACCCGTTACCGGCGCTAGGATCCAGATCGGCTTAAGGCCGCCGGGACCCGTAGCAAGCCAAGCATACCTGCTGTAACCTGTAATATCCCATACATAATCAACAACATACATGAAACTGTGAACTTTTTCTTTCCTTTTTCCAAGCTTAACCTGAACATGTGTACATCTAATAACATAACCACCACTGGAATCCTCATCAAATGCTCCAATGGGGTATTTCATCATTCGATAAGCTTGGACTATCAATTACCTCATAAAAACATTTCTATAGATCATGTGTCAAAGGGATAACCATAAACATAGGGTCAAGCACACACTAATCCTCAATCATCATCATCATCACATTACATTACATGGTCATAATTACTCATTACATCATATTCATGTCCACTACTATCTATTACAACATACAAGGCTTGACTTCACTCTAGCTGACTTCTTGATCTAACCTGTACCTGCAACTTTGGGGATAAAGGGAGTGGGGTGAGCTACTAGAGCCCAGTGAGCAGAAACTAAAAACATTTGTTTTAATTCCTCCATTTTTAGGTACATTATTATTCATTTTATTATTATTATCATCAATTAACTTTTTCTTATTCATGCTTTCATGTATGCGCCATAACACAAATATTTCACAACAAGGATGAACTTGTCACCATTTAGCCCCTATCTTTCTTACTTATACATGCCGGGGGCGTAGAGCCGTAGCAGGCACACCCGGACTTTCATAATCAGTCATAGTGCCAGGGGCGTAGAGCCGTAGCAGGCACACCTGGACTCACATAGGCTATCATGACATACAAGGGCTAACGGATCATTCAACATTCATCCACATCAACAACAAAGTATGCAATGCAACATATTCGTGAATCCTAATGCAACAACCTAATATTGCATGGCATAATGATGCATGGGCAATGCTTTATGATTCATTCATTTATTCGTTTACTTTAAAGCTTAAGGGGTTGTTCCACTCACCTGGTAACTGAAGCTTAAACAACGAACTCTGAGCGACTATCTCACAACCGGGGGTCTCGGTTCCTCGGGTCCGAACCTACACAGGTGGACTCAAATGAGGCACCAAACATACATGAACAAGACTCCAAAAATACTCCCCAAAGACCCCCTAAAACATCCTGATACACCACATGAAATCAAGCAAGAAACGGCTAAACAGGGCACTTTCGGCGGCAGGTTCGGCGGCCGAAGGTCCCTCCAGAGACGAAAGTCAGGCAGGTTCGGCGGCACCTTCGGCGGCCGAACCTCCCAGACAGAGACGAAACTTGAGTTTCGGGGGCAGGCTTCGGCAGCCGAAACTGCCTCCACAAGGGGGTTCGGCGGCCGAAAGTCACTTCGGCGGCCGAACCTGAGTTTCTGCCGAAGGGCAGAAACTTGGTTCCCTTGTGTCCACAGCCTCCAAAAATACCTCAAAACATGCATAAACTTGTTTCAACACATGCATACCCATCATACATCACACCTAGGGGTCTCAAACTATAATATACCCCATCTACAACACTTCAAACACACAAACATCAACATACATTGTTCATCAAAGCATACATTATACCCATAAACATACACATATCCTAAACATGCATTCTACCCCATCAACTTGCATAAAACTTTCATAAAACATAAAAGAAGCATAGATCGAGGCTTACCTCTTGAAGATCTAGAGGAAGAACGACCCTAGCTCGGAAAATGGAGGGATTTAGCTCAAAGACTTCCAAGCTCCAAAATTGCTTAAAAACACTCAAAAACTTTTGTGGAACCTTAAAACTCAAAGAGAATGGTGGGGATTGAAGGAAAAACACAAGATTTGGGAGAGGGAGGTCGGAAGCTCGCTGAGGTCGAAAATGGGAGAAAACTCTCCCATTTCGGCTAAGTGCCCCTTTTATAGGTGGCTGGCCAGGCCACGTTCGGGGGCCGAAAGTGCCTCCGCATGCATGCAAGGTTCGGCGGCCGAACTTGGAGTTCGGCGGCCGAACCTGCATTTCCCTCACTCAAAACTTTCGGGCGCCTAAAGTCCCTCCGAAAGCATGCATGTTCGGCGGCCGAACTTGAGGTTCGGCGGCCGAACCTGAGTTTTCCTCCAATGCTATTTTCATGCAAAAACTCATTAAATTTTCATACTTAAAAACATGAAATACATGAAAAAATTTCATAAAATCATAGTTTTACCCTTCTAGAGGTTTCCGACATCCGAGGTCCCACCGGACGGTAGGGATTCCGACACCGGAGTCTAGCCGGGTATTACAAGCTCACTTTCTTGCAAGGCTGTCATAACATGACGGAGATGCTATAAATGTTCTTCTTCGCTGCGACTAAAAATCAAGATGCCATCAAAATAAACAAACACACATTTGTGTAAGAAAGGATGCAAAACCTGGTTCATAAGTCGCATAAAGGTGCTAGGTGCATTCGTCAAACCAAAGGGCATAACCAGCCACTCATACAAGCCTTCCTAAGTCTTGAAGGTTGTCTTCCATTCATCTTCCTCCTTAATCTAAACTTGGTGATAGCCGCTTTTAAGGTGGATCTTAGAGAAGACTTTAGACCCGGATAGCTGATCCAACATGTCATCCAGTCGTGGAATAGAAAATCGATACTGGATTGTAATTTTTTTTATGGTCCTGCTATCCACGTACATTCTCCAAGTCCCATCTTTCTTTAGAACTAATAGGGCAGGTACTCCGCAGGGGCTAATGCTCTCTCGAATATGCTCTTTCTTCAATAATCAATAATTCTTCAACTTGTTCTTAGAGGATTTCACTCTTCTTTGGACTCATTTTGTAATATGGCAGATTTGGTAATTTTGAACTAGGGATGAGATAAATCTGGTCTTGGACATCCCACAAAGGTGGGAGCTTAGAGGATTCCTCCACTATCCTGGGAAACTCCTTCAACAGTTCTTTGATGGGTGGTGGTAAAGATGGTGCATCCTCCGCTGTGTCTGTTGCTTTACCAAAAAAGCTAACGTGCCTCCAGATTTCTCAATTGTGCCTGATAGCCTTTGCACTCCCGTAGAAACAATAATAGCATTATTCCCTTTTACTTTAGAATGTTTCGCAGAACCAGAAGGTAAAATAGTAATCTTCTTTCGATTCCATATGAACATGTATGAATTCTCCTTCCCCTTATGCAAAGCATCAACATCAAACTGCCAAGGGCGACCTAGCAAAATTCCACAATAATACATATCCACAACATCACAATTAACAGGTTAAGTGTAAGATTTACCGATCGAGATAGGCACACTGAAGATTCTGTTGACCTCATTTGTCAGACCTTCCTTAATCCATTCGACTTTGTATGTCGAAGGGTATGGCTATGTAGACAACTGCAATTTCTCCATTAATTGCTTAGCTATTAGATTCTGACAGCTGCAACTATCTATAATTAGCTTGCGAATTGCCTCTCCTACTCGACACTTTGCCCAGAAAATCTTCCTCCTTTGCGTCTCATCCTCCTGTTTTGTCGAGCATAAGATTTTTTTGACCACATAGGTGACCTCTTCATCTTCAGAACCAGCAATAGATCCGTCATAGTCATCCATTTCCTCCTCAAATTCAGCCACCTGGTCCACCACATTAACCTGTCGGCGATCATTATTAACTCCTCTACGTTCTGGACAATTATTTGATCGTTGACCAGGTTGCCTGCAGCAGTAACATATGTCTCCTATTGGCTTCTGATAAGGATTGGTTCTGCCTCCTTTTTCTGTTGTAGTGGTAATTGCTTTTCCCTTACTGTCTCTCCTTTCTTCCATAGTATTATGAGAATTGCTAGAATTTACAACCTTAGAAGGTTGCCCGCCGAAATTGCCTCTATTCTGGTGCGTCCCTGTCGAACCAAAATTTTTGTAATTAAAATTCTGGTTATACTGCTGTCGTGGCTACCAATCAACACGCTCTTTTTCCCTTTTGGCTATCTCAATGGCATCTGCCAAAGTGAAAATCGTAGCAACTCCCATCATACAGCGAATTTCGTGATTCAGGCCACTCTGATAATGAGCAACCTGCTGGGCTTCGTTCTCACAGTTTTCATACCTCGCCTTTACCTCAAAAACTCCTTGATATATTAATCCACCCTTTGATTCTCCTGTACACAATCATGATACTAGTTATACAAAACCTGAGTGTGATCGCTAGACAAGAACTACTATTCAATCATCTGCTTCATCAACACCTAGTTTCGTATAAGTTCTAGCCTCCTCCGATAGCGTTCGTTTTGAACCAACTTCCATTGGGCTGCTGCACTCCCCTTTAACTTATGGGCCACCATCGAAACCTTGCGATCCTCTTCCACATTCATAATTTTGAAGAAACTTTCAACCGTTGTCAGCCAATCAAGAACAGATTCCACGTCCAACGAACCAGAAAAGTTTTAACGGTCTATCCTCATCTTGTAATCTTCCTGATAATTCTGTTAGGGATTTGCAGCCACAGGATTGGCGACCATAAGATTGGCGGCCACTGGATTGGGAACTGGCTGGGGGTGTGCGGCGAAGGCTGGTTCGTGGATTCCCTGCTGTAGGGCCAGCTGTCCGATCATCTCCCTCAATTCTGCCAAAGATGCCTCAATTGCTGCAAGTCTCGCCTCTTGGTTGTCTGCCATGGTCGAACTTTGCTCTGATACCAATCTGATAAAGGACTATTTAGACTCTGTCAGAAGTTTTAACCAATATCGCTTGGCTAAGATGATAAATGAGAAAGATAGGGTAGAAGATAAAAAATCTTATTGAAATTCTTTAAAGATTTAAAATTGAGTCTCTAATAGCCAAGAAAGGCTATTTATAACAAAAAAAAAAATCTAATATGCAAAATTATAAAAATATCCAAAAAAAAATTATAATGCAAAATTAACCCCCTAAACGATGAAATTTCCTTTTCGAAATTCCCTTTTTGAAAAGCTATCGTGTGTCTCCATTGGACGTCGACAACAAAAGTTAGTTCCAGACCAAGTCTGTTGTAAAGTCCAAGGCTAGTTGCTCTGTGTCATTCCCTTCCTCTTGTAAACCACTCAACCTCGAGTTGTCATCAGCAGGGTAGTACTGAAACAGATCAGCCATGTTAAACGTCTTGGAAATTTTCATCTCATTTGGGAGGTCAAGAACATAAGCATTGTCATTAATCTTCTAAATGATCCGGAATGGACCAATCTTTTTGGCGTCAAGCTTTTTCTATCCTCCACCAAGCTTCTTGCATAAATACACCATAACTTGGTCACTGACATTGAAGGAATTGAAACGCCTATGTTTATCAGCAATAGCTTTATATTTGTCATTGGCTTCTGTGAGACATTGTTGTATCTATTAGAAAACATCCACATGCTGCTTTTCCAAGTTGCTTGCTGCAATACTGTTGTGAGAACCTATGGGAAGGGCAATAAGATCAACTGTATGCACTGGGATTTTCCAATACACAACTGCAAACAATGGTATCTTTGTGGAGTTGTGGACAACACTGTTGTAAGCAAATTCTACTTGGGCAAGAGCAAGATCCTAAGCAATTTTCTTGTTACTACATATGCAGCACAGAAGATTGCCAAGCGTGCGGTTCACCACTTCGATTTCTGCATCAGTTTAGGGATGGGCAGCACTGCTGTATTGAAGTTCAATTCAAAAACATTTCCATAAAGTCACCCAGAAGTTAGCTAGAAACTTCACATCTCTGTCAGAAGTAATGGTCTTGGGAACGCCATGTAAGCGAACAATCTCGTGGAAAAACAGTTTTCCCACATGACAAGCATCATTAGTTTTCTTGTAAGGAATGAAATGCGCCATTTTGGAAAACCTATAAACAACAACAAAAATGGAATCAGATCCACGTTGAGTACATGGAAGACCAAGAATAAAATCCATAGACAAGTCCTCCCAAGGATGTGCTAGAATAGACAGTGGAGTGTATAAGCCCGTATTCTGTGAATGTCCCTTCTGAGTTTGACAAACTGGGCACTTCTGGACCATCCGACCTATATCTCCTTTTAATCGTGCCAGTAAAAATGCTCCTCCAACCTAGCAACAGCCTTATCACACCCAAAATGACCACTCAAACCTCCTTCATGTACCTCCCGAATCAGTTTTTCCCACAAAGAAGATTTAGGAATGCATAACTTGTTCTCCTTAAAAAGAAAGCCATTATGTATCAAGAACCCATTAGTAGGATGGTGAGCCTGGACTCTAGCCCATATATCAGTAAAGTCATCATCTGCAGCATACAAAACTTTCTGAAATTCAAAACCTACAACCTCCTGATTAACTTTAATCAACAGTGCATCCCTCCTACTAAAAGTATCTGCCACCTTACTACTATGGCTAGCCTTATATTTTATGACATAATGAAAGACTCCAAAATAAGCTGCCCATCGAGCATGCATCTTATTCACATGTTTTTGAGTTTTAAAATGGATCAAAGATTGATGATCTGTGCGAATAATAAATTCTCACCCCATCAGATACTGCTCTCAAGTTTTAAAAGCTCAGAATACTGCATATAACTCCTGCTCATAAGTGGAGCACTTCTTCCTAGCTTTCAATTTCTCACTAAAGAAAGCAATAGGCATTTTAGACTGTGACAACACTCCCCCAATCCCAACTCCACAAGCATCACATTCAACCTCAAACAATTTATCAAAATCGGGTAGAGCAAAAATAGGGGTAGAAGTAAGCTTTTCTTTAATCTCTTTAAAGTTATTGTTAGTAGTGTCAGTGCAAGCAAATTTCCTCACTCTCTCTTTCTTCAAGCGATCTGTGATAGGGGCAATGATACTGCTGAAATTTCTGATAAACCGTTGATAGAAAGTAGCAAGGCCATGAAAGCTGCAAATTTCAGAAATAGTTTTAGGGATGGGCCAATTCCGTATTGCTTCTACCTTCTTCTCATCAACATGTATACCTTCTGCACTAACAATAAATCCCAAGAATAGAACGCGCTCCGTCATATAAATGCACTTTTTTAAGATTAATAACCAGCTCATTTTCTTGCAAGGCTGTCATAACATGATGGAGATGCTGTAAATGTTCTTCTTTGCTACGTCTAAAAATCAAGATGTCATCAAAATAAACAACCATAAATTTGCATAAGAAAGGACGCAAAACCTAGTTCATAAGTCGCATAAAGGTGCTAAATGCATTCGTCAAACCAAAGGGCATAACCAGACACTCATACAAGCCTTCCTTAGTCTTGAAGGATGTCTTCCATTCATCTCCCTCCTTAATCCTAACTTGGTGATAGCCGCTTTTAAGGTCGATCTTAGAGAAGACTTTAGACCCGGATAGCTGATCAAGCATGTCATCCAGTCGTGAAATAGGAAATCGATACTAAACTATAATTTTGTTGAAGGCCCTGCTATCCACGCACATTCTCCAAGTCCCATCTTTGTTTAGAACTAATAGGGCAGGTACTCCGCAGGGGCTAATTCTCTCCCGAATATGCCCCTTCTTCAATAATTCTTCAACCTATTCTTAGTGTATTTCACTCTCCTTTGGACTCATTTTGTAATGCGGCAAATTCGGTAATTTTCATCTAGGGATAAGATTAATCTGGTGTTGGATATCCCGCAACGTTGGGAGCTTGGAGGATTCCTCCACTATCCTGGGAAACTCCTTCAACAGTTCTTTGATGGGTGGTGTTAAAGATGGTGCATCCTCTACTACGTCTATTGCTCTCACCAATAAAGCCAGCGTGCCTCCGGATTTCTCAACTGCGCCTGAGAGCCTTTGCACTCCCGTGAAAACAATAACAACATTCTTCCCTTCCACTTTAGAATGTTTTGCAGAACTAGAAGGCAAAATAGTAATCTTCTTTCGATTCCATGTGAACATGTATGATTTCTCCTTCCCCTTATGCAAAGCATCAACATCGAACTACAAAGGGCGACCTAGCAAAATTCCACAACAACCCATATCCACAACATCACAATTAATAGGTTCAATGTAAGATTTATCGATCGAGATAGGCACATTGCAGATTCTGTTGACCTCAATTGTCGAACCTTCCTTAATCCATCCGACTTTGTATGGTAAAGGGTGTAGCTGTGTAGGCAACTGTGATTTCTCCACTAATTGCTTAGCTATCAGATTCTCACAATTGCAGCTATCTATAATTACCCTACAAATTGCCTCTCCTTCTCAACACTTTGCTTGGAAAATCTTCCTCCTTTACGTCTCATCCTTCTGTTTTTTCGAGCATAAGATTTTTCTTGATCACATAGGTGACCTCTTCATCTTGAAAACCAGCAATATATTCGTCATCGTCATCCACTTCCTCCTCAGATTCAGCCACCTACTCAACCACATTAACCTGTCGGCGATCATTATTAACTCCTCTATGTTCTGGACAATTATTCGATCAATGACTAGGTTGCCTGCAGCGGTAACATATGTCTCCCATTGGCTTTTGATATGGATTGGTTCTGCCTCCTTTGTCTACTGTAGTGGTGACTACTTTTCTCTTACCGTCTCTCCTTTCTTTCATTGTATTCTGAGGATTGCCATAATTCACAACCTTAGAAGGTTTCCCGCTGTAATTGCCTCTATTCTGCTGCGTCCCTGTCGAACCAGAATTTTTGTAATTAAAATTTTGGTTATACTGCTGTCATAACTGCCAATCAACACGCTCTTCTGCCCTTTTGGCCATGTCAATGACGTCTGCCAAAGTGAAATTCACAGCTACTCCCATCATACAGTGAATTTCGTGATTCAGGCTCCTCTGATAATGAGAAACCTACTGGGCTTCATTCTCACAGTTTTCACACCTCGCCTGCAACCTCAAATACTCTTCGGTATATTCATCCACCCTTTGATTCCCTTGTACACAGTCATGATACCGGTTATACAAAACTTGAGTGTGATCGCTAGGCAAGAATCGCTATTGAATCATATGCTTCATCAACACCCTGTTTCGTATGGGTTCCAGCCTCCTCCGATAGCGTTCGTTCTGAACTGAGTTCCACCAGGCTGCTGCACCCTCCTTAAACTTATAGGCCACAATTGGAACCTTACGATCCTCTTCCACGTTCATAATTTCGAAGAAATGTTCAACCTCTGCCAGCCAACCAAGAACAGATTCCACATCCAACAAACCATAAAAGTTTTGATGGTCTATCTTCATCTTGTGACCTTTCTGATAATTTTGTTAGGAATTTGCAGCCATAGGATTGGCGACCACAAGATTTGTAAAGACCCGAAAATCGGACCGCTACTGGAGCTAGGATTCGGGTCGACTTAAGGTTGCTGGGACCCCTAGCAAGCCTACTATACCTCCAGTGTACCTGATAACATCCTATATATGAACATACATTTTCATAAAAATTTAAACTTTTCATATACCAAGCTCGACCTGTGCATTCATCATAAACTGTATACATAAAACCCACACTAGAGCCCTCATCAAATGTTCTAGTATGGTCAACATAACATACATCAAGCTTGGTTCAACATAACTCATAATAAAAACTTTTGCATAAAAACATATTCACTGGGATTTACAAAACATAAACTGGAGCAAAGCACAAATCTAATCCATTACATAGTACATGTCCACTACTGATCTATTACATAACATATATCAGTCTCTAGCTGACTTCTCGAGCTATTCTTGATCCTGCAAACCTGGGGTAAGAGGAAAGGGATGAGCTACAAGAGCCTCGTGAGCAGAACATAAGAAAAACAGTTTAATAACCATATGCTCTCATGAAATGCATCACAACACAAAGAATACACAACAAGGATGGACTTGTCACCAATAACTCTCTACATATTCCAAATAATGTCCGACCCTCGACGGAGCTCCTCAGGACTTCCTCTTAAACATAACATAACATATCCAACTGTGCCAGGGGTGTAGAATGGGCAGCCCTAGTCTTTCCCTTACATAGTGCCAGGGCGCGTAGAATGGGTAGCCCTAGTCATCTGTATCCTATGATATCATAACCTGCTCGAGGGCTAGTGGGTCATCCAACATCCATCCACATCTATAATAAATTATGCAACGCATCATATTCGTGGATTCTATTGCAAAATAACCCTAGTACATAACATGGCATTCGTGATGCATGAACATGCTTAAAAATTTAGTTACTTTAAAATATAGTTCAGTTCTACTCACCTCTGGCTGACGCTTTATTGACACTGGAGCAGCTGACTCACTGCTGCCATCTCTAGATCATGTGTAGGGTAATTCAACTCGTGTTTCTTTAGCTGTCTAGAAGCATAAGCAATTACCCTCTCATTCTGCATCAACACACAACCTAGTCCCACTCGGGATGCATCACAAAACACCATGAAGTCTTCATTACTCGTAGGCAGAGCTAACACCGGTGCTGACGTTAACCTTCTCTTTAACTCTTCAAAGCTTTCCCCACACTATTCTGACCAAACAAACTTCTGATTCTTTTTGCTCAGCCTGGTCATAGGAGCAGCAATTCTGGAGAAGTCCTGCACAAATCTCCTGTAGTAACCTACCAAACCTAAAAAGCTTTTGATTTCTATTACTGTAGTGGGTCTAGGCCAGTTAGCTACAGCTTCAACTTTCTTGGGATCTACCTCAATTCCATTTTCCGACACTACATGCCCCAAGAAAGAAATGCTCCTCAACCAGAATTCACACTTGGAGAACTTAGCATACAAGCCGTGTTCTCTCAGGGTCTGCAACACTGTCCTCAGATGATGGGCATGCTCCTCTGCATTCCTGGAATACACTAAGATATCATCAATGAAGACAATAACGAAGTGATCCAGAAACTTACTAAAAACTCTGTTCATGAGGTCCATGAATACTGCAGAGGCATTAGTAAGCCTGAACGACATCACTAAGAACTCATAATGCCCATATCTGGTCCTAAAAGCTGTCTTTGGCACATCCTCTTCTCTGACACTCAGCTGGTAGTACCCAGATCTCAAATCCATCTTGGAGAAACAACTGGCTCCTGCTAGCTGGTCAAATAGATCATCAATCCTGGGTAGCGGATACCTGTTCTTGGTAGTGACCTTGTTCAACTGTCTGTAGTCGATACAAAGTCTTAGGGATCCATCCTTCTTTTTCACAAACAAGACCGGAGCACCCCAAAGTAAGGTACTAGGTCAGATGAAACCCTTATCTACCAACTCTTGCAACTGCTCTTTTAACTCCTTTAACTCTGCAGGTGCCATCCTTTAGGGAGGAATAGAGATGGGTCTGGTTCCAGGCATCACTTCAATTTCAAACTCTATCTCCCTAGCAGGTGGTAAACCTGGCAGCTCGTCTAGAAAGACATCTAGAAACTCTCTGACTACGGGCACTGAAGCTGGTTCCCTGACCTGACTGTTAAACTCTCTGACATGAGCAAGAAACCCCTGACAATCCCTTGTAAGCAACCTACGAGCCTAAAGAGCTGATATCAAACTTCTAGGCATCCCTACTCTGTCCCCTCTAAAGACTACCTCTGACCCATCTTGATCTCTGAACCTGACTACCTTGTCTCTACAATCCAAGGTAGCACCGTGAGTAGAAAGCCAATCCATCCCTAGAATGACGTCAAAATCGGTCAAATCTAGAACCACAAGGTCAGCTGGAAGGCATCTACCCTCAACAAATACTGGACTATATCAGCAGACTGACTCTGCCACAGATGGATCACACTTGGGCCCACTGACCCAAAGCGGACACTCTAACCCAGAAGCTATTAAACCCAAACTCTCCACGGCTCTCAGAGCAATAAAGAATGAGAAGCACCAGGGCCCATAAGAGCATACACATCAGAACATCCAATAGTGAGATTACCTGACACCACGGTGTTTGACGTGTTAACCTCCTGCTGAGTCATGGTGAAGATCCGTGCTGGAGCTGATGGACCTTCTTCGTGGGAACCTGCTAAAGAAGAGGCTGTCCCTCTCCCTCGACCTCTGCCCTGTGACATGGTTGGAGCTGCTGGCTAGGCCACGCTACCAGAAGCTGCCCGCTGGGAATGAGCCATCATAACTACATTAGGACACTCACGTGCCATGTGCCCCTCCTGCCCGCATCTGAAACATGCTGTAGTCCCAAACCGATAGACCCCTTTGTGCGGCTTACCGCACCTCATACACCCAGAGCTGTCCGAACCAGAGCTGGAACCACCACCTATACCCAGACCTGACTTCAATCGGTTCAAAAAATTATTCTTCTTTGGTTTCTTAGTGGATCTACTCCACTTTTTGCTTTCCGAGGCAGCTGCATTCAGAGAGGAGAGGTCAATATTCCCTGTACCCAGGGTTTAAGAACCCGAGGTCTGTGCCACCTGCTGTTTTACTGTCCCCTGAATAATGGCACTAGCCTCCATCTTTCTAACTGCATCCACTATGGTGTGGAAGCTCTCCCTCTCTGCTGCTAGGATTAGGGAGGAAAACCTTGGGTGGAGTCTCATGGTATACCTCCTGGCTTTCTTCTAATCCGTATCATATGTCTGTCCCACAAACTGAAGCAACTTTAGGAATTTGTCCGTGTACTCATCTGCACTCATGTCTTCAGTTTGTCTCAGCTGCTCAAACTCAATTACCTTTAATTATCGGCATTAATCTTTGATTAACACCTTCATCTTTTGGGGATTAATATACCCGACACGTGGTTGTCTGGCATAGATGACTTGATTAGTGGGAGCAATGCCTAGATGGTGGTCTTGCAAAACTTGCCTTGTGACCTGACCTGGGAAAACTCACCTTGTGGCCTTATTTAGTGGGACCAATGCTCGAATGGTCTAGTGGAACCCACCTTGTAACCTAGCCTAACAGAATTCGTCTTGTGGCCTTATTTAGTGGGACCAATGCGTGAATGTCTGGCAGTATCCGCCTTGTGACCTGACCTGGCAGAATCCATCTTATGGCCTTATTTAGTGGGACCAACGCCTGAATGGTCTGATAGAACCTGCCTTGTGACCTAACCTGGCGAAACCGGCCATGTGGCATTATTTAATGGGACCAACGCCTGAGTGGTCTGACGAAACCCGCCTTGTGACCTAGCCTAGCGGAACCCGCCTTGTGACCTAGCCTAGTGGAACCCGCATTATGGCCTTATTTAGTGGGACCAATGCCCGAATGGTTTGGTAGTACTTGCCTTATGGGTTGGCCTGGTGGAATCCACTTTGTGGCCTTATTTATTGGGACCAATGCCTGAATGGTCTAGCGGAATCCGCCTTATGACCTAGCCTGACAAAACCCACCTTATGGCCTTATTTAGTGGGACCAGTGCCCGAATGGTCAGGTAGAACCCTTATGACCTGACCTGGTGAAACCTACCTTGTGGCCTTATTTAGTGGGACCAACGCCTGAATGGTCTGGTGAAACTCGCCTTGTGACCTAGCCTGGCAGAACCCGCCTTGAGGCCTCTCCTTATCTCTTTTTTTAGGAAGGCAATCCCATCGTTCCTTGTTACTACACAACATGTGAAAAAGTACCTCGTTAACTTGTTATTGGTAAAACTTTCTAAGATTACAGATATTCTAGGAATGGGGAATGACTCGACCATCTAGCTTGGCCACCTTATATGACCTTAGGCGAATAACCTTCGAGACCCTAAACAGTCCTTTCTAGTTCTCGCTCAACTTACTAGAGCCGATACTGCCACCCGTTATATCTCTTCTTTTAAGGACTAGGTCCTCCATATTAAAAGCCTGCAGTTTGACCTTACTGTTGAAGATTCATAATATTTTATTTTGTAAATCGCCATTCTAATTGCAGGCTTTTCTCATAGGAATTCAACTTGGTCCAAATTGAATTGTATTTCTTTGGGATTCCCTGAAATCTCAAGAATGTTGTGTCCTAAAGCTTCTTACTTGGATTTCAATGGGAATGTCTGGCTTGGCCCCATATAGAAGAGAAAAGGATGTTTCTCTTGTAGTTGTCCTGAGGGTAGTCCTATATGCCCACAGTATAGAGGTAACTCCTCAGGCCAATTACTTTTGGCTTGGTCGAGCCTTTTTTTTTTAACCTTTATAAGATGGTCTTGTTTGTCACCTCGGTCATTCCATTAGTCTGGGGGTGATAAGCTGAGCTAAACATTAAGTCAATTTTCCATTTCTTATAGAAGTCTTCAAACCTGGAACTTGCCGACTGAGTTCCATTGTCAGTCATCACTATCTTTGGAATTCTGAATCGAGTAAAGATTTTTTTGCTAACGAAGGAGATTGCTTGTTTGTACTACCTCAGCTTTGCCCATTTACTAAAATGATCTACTACCATGATTACGAACTTTCTTGGCCCGAATGCTTTAGGGAACAGGCCAAGGATGTCTATTCCCTACTGAAATAAAGGCCAAGGACTTCCAATGGCTGCTTGCATTTCCCCTAGGGTCCTTGGGATGTTTGCATGTACTTGACATCTTCTACACCTATGGAAAAGTTGCTTTGCATCCTGCATTATCATCGGCCATTAGTACCCATGTATGAATGCTTTTCAGGCAATTGTCCATGCTCTTTCATGGCTCCCACAATCACCTTCATGGATATCCTTTAGGATTTCTTAGCCTTCCTCCTCTATAACACACTGTAGCTATGGCTGTGTCGAGGACCTCTCGTACAACCAACCATCAATTAGTGCATATTTAGAAGACTTCCTTATTACCTGTTTAACTGATAAGTCATTTATTAGAATATCATCTTGCGTCAAAAATTTATATACAGGCGTCATCCATGATTCCCACTCCTCTACGAGAAAATACTCTTCCACTTCCATTGCTGGAGTGTGCAATTCCTTTATTTGAAACGGTTGGGTCAAGTGTTATTCATTTGTCACCGCCATCTTAGCTAGAAGATCCACCTCTTCATTATTGCCTCTGGCCACCTGGCAAAGTTCGCAACTGCCCTGCCTGTTTTTTATCCTCTCCACTAAGAATCGAACCTTTTCTTCGTATTTGATAAGATTCAGTTCTCAGAGTTTGAATTGTCCTTGGCACTAATTAACAATCAATTGTGAGTCACTAAAAATAATAGATTTTTATATACCTAATTCCTTGATGATTCTTAGGGCCATTATTACATCCTCGTACTCGACTACATTGTTGGTGGCATTGAAGTGACCTTTACTGCATACTGAAGCTTTATACTGGTTTGAGACTGCAATAGGATTTCTATTCCAGAACCCCCAATCCTGCAAGCTCCATCTGTCCAAACTTTCCACTTTAGGGGACTCCGAATGTTCTAATAGCAGAGTCATTTCCGTAACAAAATTGGCTAGCACCTACGCTTTCATTACATTTCTTGGAATATACCTGATATCATATGCTAACAATATTATTGCCTAGGTGGATAATCACCCTAACAACTATGGCCTGTGGAGAATCTTTTGCAGAGGGTAATCTGTTTTGACTTCTATGGTGTGTGACTCAAAGTATAGTCGTAGCTTTATGGCTGACATTGTAAGGAAATCCAGAGATTACTGCAACACTGAATTAAGCAGCGGAAAGAAAAATTCTTTGTTTTCCCTTTCGGGATCCAAGTGCTTCATTTAATTTGAAAGGAAGGATAAGAGACTAACCTTTTAGACTTGATGAAAAGAGACTGTTTCGGATTGATGGTGCTACTTCTGAAATTATTTCGGACTGATGGTGCTACTTCTGAAATGAACACCCTCAATGGTATCCACACGAATATTTCCATCTAGAGTGCTAGCTCTCTCAACGGATGGATTAGTTATGTCCTCTCCAATCTGCAACGATCACTAAAAAAAAACCTTGCACCCGCAATACAAAGAAGGTCTTTTTTTCACTTGTTTTTTTCAGTCTTTTCGTTTTTTCCACACTTCTTTTCATAAAATAGTTGTGTTCATAACCAACTATCACAATATCGCAGATACTCATATATCTATGTGATAAGTCCTTTTCAAAAGAAAATGAAAAATCCTTTATCTATAACAGTTACAAATAGGCTGCAGATCTTTTAAATATTATTATCTTATATTAACAAATAATTAATATTAATAATAATAATATCTTTATTATTATTAATTATACTAACGGGCTCTTAGCTCATTAATATGACATAGCACATTAATGACGTTCTTTTGCGTGTGATCCAATAGACTCACACTAATTGGCAATAGGTCCAGTCCTACAAGATCCATAAATCATAAACAACCTCTGGCAAGATATTATGACTACCCAATTAATATGAGGATTGATAGTTCGATAAAGCCTAATAAATAGAACATGTATTAATCTCTTTGTCACACGATATCTAGTTTGAACATAAGTCATGGTCAGTGTCAAACTTATAATGTTCAAACTTATGATTTATTGATCTAAATAGATTGATAAAACCAAATGATATTGATCACATTATCAATCCATTTGAGTACGGCTATGCATTTCTCAGTCTCGCTTATCAAGGGGCCCAGAAGATATCTCTCTCAAAGAGAGAGACAAATTCTATATTGATTGTTCAATATCCTTTACATAATTTCAATTATGCTCAATCATAACCTTTATGATTATTCAATTAAAGACAATGCATGGTTATGTCAAAACATAATAGTCCTTATATTGGAAACTATGACAATCTCAAGTCAAAGGATTAAAACATAATTATCTTGAGATTCAGTTATGACAATAACCCATGTAGTGATCTCAATGTGAGTCCATCCAATACTTTATTCTTTAATAAGTATTTATGATTATTGATTTATATTAACATACACATAATCATCTCATGATTATCAATCAATAATCATACTAGTCATATTTTATTATTATCATTATAATAATAAGTAACCAGGGATGTTAATCATTATTATGTAACATGCAAACAAATAATAATGATAATAAAACCTTTTTATTAATAAATAAAATGACATACAAAAAGGTTCAAGACAATGGCCTAGGGCAAATACTCTAACAGACATTAGAACTACAAACGCCAACTTTTTGAGAGGAGGGTAATTTAGCTCCACCTCTTTCAAAACTTGGTTAGCATAATATAATGGGCTTTGCTCTCCCTTTTTTTCACGAATTAGTACCGAGCAAACTATTTTTTGTGTCAGAGACAAGTATAGAAACAAAACTTCACTTTCAATAGGCAGGCTTAGCAATGGAGGAGATGACAAAAAGGTTTTTAGAGTTTCAAATGCCTCGACACAGTCTTCCCCCCGTTCAAACTTACCTTTGCCTTTTAATTCTTTGAAGAACGGGAGACACCTTCTAGCCGAACATGATATGAAATGACTCAAGGTAGTGACTTGCCCATTCAACCTCTGTACTTCATTAATGGGTTTGGGTGCCTCTATGTTTTGGATGGCGTTGATATTCTCGAGATTTGCCTATATGCCTCTTTTTGAGATTATGTATCCTATAAACTTCCTAGCTTTTACCCCGAAGGTACACTTCTCAGGGTTCAGCTTCATAACCGCCTTGTCCAATACATCAAAGACTCTCTGAATATCTTCTGAATGTTCTTCTACGGGCCTGCCGGCTCGGGCTTTACATGAGATTTTGGCTTCTCCAGCAAGTCGATGGGCATGGTTGCTTTCTCGAGGCTTTTTGTTGAGTGTCCGTGACTTTCTTTGGCCAACCTTGGATTACCTCAAACCATAACTATTTCCCCTGGAGCTAGTAGCTTAAGTCACATATCGCCCATGGGCAATCGAGTATAACATTCTACGCAAATGGGATATCTATCACCGCAAACTCTACATATAACTCTCACCTATATTTTTAATCACCCAGCACTGGGGAGAGGTTGATGGTTCCTAGCACTGCCACGATTTTATCTCCTAACCCTACTAACAGATAGGAAACTTTGACAAGGCTATTCTTATCCAAGTCTAATTTGTTAAAAATATTTAAGTTGAGAAGATTAATAGAGCTACCTGTATCTACCAATACTCACCTTACTTCATACCTATTCAAGAGGATCTTAAACCAATGGGTCGTTTTGAAAGAATTCAATTGCTTTGTCTGCAGGGTCGAACCCTACCTCTTACTTGACTCATGATCCTTGCTCAACTAGCAGGATGTCTTATGCTACACGCTTTTTTTTCTTTGCCCTTATCAGGTCCTCAGCAATGACATGTACAATCCTGGCTATTTCAAGAGATAGAGAGGAGAGATTCCTTTTTAAGAGAGAAAAGGAATAGGAGTCCAATTTTAATCCAAATTAATAGAGAAGAATCAATAGATTTTCCTGGCAACGAAACCAAATGATGTTCAGATATTAGATTGAGGATGTGGTCGGAAGGGAGCTATGTTGTGATTGGCTAGACCTGCAAAGAAGAGAACGTGAGGTGGTGGATACCCACGGCAGCCACTCTGATGCTCAACTCAATATACCAAAGAAGAGAGTGAATGCAATGTATTTCTTAGAGCTTTTGTGTGAGAGAATAACATACCAATGTCTCTGTAATTCTTCTATTTTTATATTGTAAGAAGGTGGAGATAAATATATCATTTTTCGATAATTCGATGATGATGTGTGTAACAGCCCGGCCCTTCTCGCACGGCACTGTTACCGCTCACGGCCCAGGGCTATCCCTCGCCTGGCCTCTTTGCCACCTCGGGCTTTCCACTGGCGTCGTGAGCAGCTCTTAACATCCCTTCACCCTCACGGGTTCCAGGCAGGATTTGTCCCTCGGGGGAGCCATTACGGCCCGCCCTAGCCCGAGTGGATTTGGCCCAATTCCTTCCTCTGGGAATTAGGTCGCCTCCCCCACTGCTCGAACCCTTGACCTCCCACTTTAAGGGAATAGTCTGGTGAGAGTGAGTACCAATTGTTCCATGGAACAATTGGTACTCACTCTCACCAGACTATTCCCTTAAAGTGGGAGGTCAAGGGTTCGAGCAGTGGGGGAGGCGACCTAATTCCCAGAGGAAGGAATTGGGCCAAATCCACTCGGGCTAGGGCGGGCCGTAATGGCTCCCCCGAGGGACAAATCCTGCCTGGAACCCGTGAGGGTGAAGGGATGTTAAGAGCTGCTCACGACGCCAGTGGAAAGCCCGAGGTGGCAAAGAGGCCAGGCGAGGGATAGCCCTGGGCCGTGAGCGGTAACAGTGCCGTGCGAGAAGGGCCGGGCTGTTACATAAAAAGGCGCCTTTTTATGTAACAGCCCGGCCCTTCTCGCACGGCACTGTTACCGCTCACGGCCCAGGGCTATCCCTCGCCTGGCCTCTTTGCCACCTCGGGCTTTCCACTGGCGTCGTGAGCAGCTCTTAACATCCCTTCACCCTCACGGGTTCCAGGCAGGATTTGTCCCTCGGGGGAGCCATTACGGCCCGCCCTAGCCCGAGTGGATTTGGCCCAATTCCTTCCTCTGGGAATTAGGTCGCCTCCCCCACTGCTCGAACCCTTGACCTCCCACTTTAAGGGAATAGTCTGGTGAGAGTGAGTACCAATTGTTCCATGTAATACCCGGCTAGAATCCGGCATCGGGATTCCTGCCTTCCGGCGGAATCTAAGGTGTTGGATCTCTCTAGAAGGGGTAAAATGTGTTTTCTAAAATGTTTTCACATGATTTCATGGTTTTAAAAGGAAAGAGAATTGAGTTTTGAAGGGAAAAGACCAAGGAGGCAATTGCCAGGTTCGGCCGCCGAAAGTGGAGTTCGGCCGCCGAACATGGGAAGGCTTCGGGAGCGCCTTTGGCCTCCGAAAGTCTTGTTTAAACGAGCCAAGGTTCGGCCGCCGAAAGTCAAGTTCGGCCGCCGAACATGCATGAGTTTAGGGGGCACGTTAGGCTGCCGAAGGTCTTCGACCAGGCCACCTATAAAAGGCCCTCAGATCGGAAATGGGTGAGTTTTCTCCCCATTCTCGAGCTCAGGTGAGTTTATGCCTTCCTTTGGTCGTTTTCGTGTTTTCTCTACCCATCTCTCAAGTTTTTCATGATTTCTACCTTTGTGTTTGAAGATTTAAAGCTTAAAAGGAGTTTTGGGAGCTTGGAGCTTTTGGAGCTTGGATTCTCCATACCTCCGAGTTAGAGATCACGCAACCCTCGATCTTCAAGAGGTAAGTGTAGATCTATGCTTCCTTTTATGTTTTAATGAGTTTTAAGTAAGTTTATTGGAGTTTTGAATGGGTAGAATGGCATGTTTAGGTTTATGTGGGTTTTATACCCAGTGTATGTTATGTGATGTTTGTGTTGAGGAGTTTATGTTAGTTTATGCTCCTTTATGCTTGTGGGAGTGAGTATGCATGTTGGGAGAGAGTATGTAAGGATTTGGGTATGTTGAGTTTGGTTTTTTGGCTTGGCAGAATCGGACCTGTCGTCCAGAGGGGACCAGGTTCGGCCGCCGAAAGGAGTTTCGGCCGCCGAACCTGCATGGGAGGCAGTCTTTAGGCTGCCGAATGTGCCCCCGAAGGAGGGACTTTCGTTTCTGTCCTAGGGTTTCGGCCGCCGAACCTGCCGCCGAACCTACCCGAGTTTCGTCTCTGGAAGGGACTTTCGGCCGCCGAAGGTGCCGCCGAAAGTGCCCTGTCCAGCCGTTTCTTGGGTGTTTTCCATGCATGATTAAGTGATGTTTAGAGGGGTTTTTGGGGAGTTGTTTATGAGTTGTTAGAATGTGTTTGGCACCTCATTCGAGTCCACCTGTGTAGGATCGGACCCGAGGGACCGAGGAGGCCAGTAATGCTAGCAGTTGCAGAGTCAGTCAGCGTCTGCCAGGATGTGAGTAGAACTAAACTTAATCTTTTATGCACAAAATCTAATGCCTAAAGCATGTTCATGCATCATGATTATATGTAGTAGGTTGATTGCACTAGTTTCACGAATATGACGCATTGCATTATTTGATGTTGATAGAGGAAGGGTGGACCGAGGCGACTTCAATAGCCCATATCTGTCACGAGTCTTGTCTTAGTCCTTTGAGAGCCGGACAAGTACATGTAGGAAAGTCCATGTGAGCTCTCTGTGGATCAGACACCATGTCATGTATGTTACAGGCCTTTGTGAGCTCCTATGGGGGAGCCGGGCACCGACAGAGGGATTTTTGATGTCATGTCCATCCTCTGAGAGGAAAGATGCATGCAAAAAGACAGACTCTCAGAAACCAGGGTCCGTGGGGAATAAATATTGCATGAGCCCCGAGACGGACAAGTTATGTGATTTACTTGTGTTATGACGCATTTCATGAAAGCATGTAATTAATGAACTGTTTTCTCTGTTTCTACTCACTGGGCTTTTTAGCTCATCCCTTTCCCCTAACCCCAGTGTTGCAGGTTGAGTCAGAGTTCAGAGGCAGCAGGGTAAAGTCAAGGCTAAGTTAAGTTATGTATGTAATAGTTTATGTTTTGTAGTAGTTTAGTAGTTTTAGAAGTGGACATGTAATATAAGATGATGTAATGTAATTTGAGATAATGTATGTAGCTGATAGTAGAGTTAATGTTTATGGATTAGAGTGTGCTTGGCCCTATAGACTGGTTAATCCCTGTTGACGCATGATTATGAAATGTTTTTATGTTGAGTTGAGAACCAGGCTTGATGTATGTAATGATGACCCAGCTAGAGCATTTGATGATGACTCTAGCATGGGAAAGTTTATGTTCACAGTTATGTTGCAACTTACGAATCAAGCTTGGTGTATGTTCAGATTTCAGGTTTCATGTTAAAGTTTTTAATCATGTATGGGATTTGACCAGGTAATAGTATGTATGTTTGGCTTGCTACGGGTCCCGGCGGCCTTAAGCCGATCTGGATCCTAGCGCCGGTGGCGGTTCGGGCCGTTACAGAGGGGTATCGGTTTCCGGGCTGTTACAGAATGGTATCAGAGCTTTGGGCCTCGAGAGTACGGTGTCTTGCACATCGGAAAGAGGTTGGCTTAGAGGTCATAGAAGGGCAAGCACAATAAGAAAGATCAAGAGTACAATCATGTCCACTAGGATAGGATGTTGAGTCCTGTCTTGCTATGATGATGTGATATGCCATGATTTCATGCATGTGCATAAATGCTATGTATGTATGATGTAGGTTCATGTGTTTCCACATGGACCGTATGATGCTAATGATGGATTGTATGCTTGTGTGTTGTTCTTCAGAGGAGCCAGAATGCGAGGTGCTCGTCGATCTGTGGAATCGACTGGAGTTCCATCTGAGAGGGAAGGTATGGACACCTTTCCCCCTGCTCTGCCAAGAGCGCAGTCTTGGGGAGTTAGCAGATGGGAAACATCAAGGGACCCTGGAAGGTCTTTTGATGCAAGCAGAGAAGCGATGGCTCCAAGAAGGATGTCAGCTAGTATGAGGGAAGTAGAGTCAGATGTTCAGAGGAGGGATGTCAGTATGGGAGTCAGAGTACCTGAAGAAGGTATGGGAGATTCTCAGGAGGATGCTCAGACTCAGGATTCTAGGATTTCAGGTTCAGGAGGGATTGATCCCTCCACTCTGAGTACAGCTGCCACGAGAGGTAAGAAATGGAAGAGAGGTCTCAGGAAGTCGCAGAAGAAGTTTTGGCAGAATCTGAAGGCTAGTTTGGGTTTTGGTGGTTCAAGCTCTGGCTCGGGCAGTTCAAGGTGCTTGAGGTGCGGAAGGCCGCACAAAGGAGCCTGTCGGGTTGGAACGACAGCTTGTTTTAGGTGTGGACAGGAAGGACACATAGCACGTGAGTGTCCCACTGCGCCCAGGTTGGCTCTGTCCCAGCAAGCAGTTTCAGGTAGATTAGCTCAGCCAGTAGCTCCAGCCATAGTTCAGGTTAGTGATCGAGGCAGAGGAAGAGGGTCAGTCCCTCATTCTTCAGGTTCCCGTGGAGAAGGTCCGTCAGCTCCAGCTCGGATCTTCACCCAAGCTCAGCAAGAGGCAGACACATCGAACATGGTGGTGCCAGGTATGCTCACTTTTGAATGTTCTGATGTGTAAGTTTTTGTGAACCCTAGTGTTTTTCTCTTTCTTTAGTTGCTCTAGGAGCCGTCGAGAGGTTGAGTTGATAACTTCTGGGCTAAAGTGTTCTTTTTGGGTCAGTAGACTCAATTGTGATCCATCTGTGGCAGAGTCAGTCTGCCGGTCCAGTTCTGTGTCAGTTGGGAGTAGATGCCTTCCACTCGACTTTGAGGTCCTAGACTTGATTGTCTGGACGTCAATCGAGGGATGGATTTGGTTTTTCTACTCGTGGTGCTATCTTGGTCTGCAGAAACAAGGTAGTCAGATTTAGAGGACAGGATGGGTCAAAGATTTTCTTCTGAGGGGACACAGTAGGGGTGCCTAGAGGTTTGATGTCAGCCTGTAAGGTTCGTAGGGTGCGTAGGAGGGGTTGTCAGAGGGTCCTAGCTCTTGTTTGAGAGTTCAGCAGTCAGGTCGGGGAACCAGCCTCAGTGCCAGTTGTTCGAGAGAATTCTTAGATGTCTTCCCAGGCGAGTTGTCAGGTTTACCATCTGTCAGGGAGTTAGAGTTTGGTATAGGAGTGGTGTCTGGACGCAGAACCATTTCTACCCTTCCCTATAGGATGGCGCCTGCATAGAGAGAGGTAGCAGTAGAGTAGAGGCGAGACTTGGTAGACAAGGGGTTTTGTCCGACCTAGTACCTCACTCTGGATTGCTCCAGTATGGTTGTGGGAAATGAAGGATGAATCCTTGAGACTTTGTAACGACTGTAAGCGGTTAAACAAGGTCACTACCAAGGGCAGGTATTCCCATGTAGGATGGATGATCTATTGGGACAGCTAGTAGGAGCTGTTTGTTTTCCCAGATAGATTTGAAATTCGGGTACTACCTGTGAGAGTTAGAGTTAGTTTTGGGTTAGTAGTGAGAAGAAGCCAGTTAGTAAAGATGAGAAGAGACGAGTAAGAGTAGAGAAGGAGGAAGATAGAGAAGGATCAGAGTAGCGCAGCAGAAGCTCGTGGAGTTTAGGAACCTGGGAGTTCTTACTCCAGCGTTTGGTGTCTCTCTTTGGAGAGAAGCTTTAGGATTCGCTTGCTTGCTTGCATGCTTGTGTTTGTTGTTTTAACATTCGGGGACGAATGTTTTTGTAAGGGGGGTAGAATGTAATACCCGGCTAGAATCCGGCATCGGGATTCCTGCCTTCCGGCGGAATCTAAGGTGTTGGATCTCTCTAGAAGGGGTAAAATGTGTTTTCTAAAATGTTTTCACATGATTTCATGGTTTTAAAAGGAAAGAGAATTGAGTTTTGAAGGGAAAAGACCAAGGAGGCAATTGCCAGGTTCGGCCGCCGAAAGTGGAGTTCGGCCGCCGAACATGGGAAGGCTTCGGGAGCGCCTTTGGCCTCCGAAAGTCTTGTTTAAACGAGCCAAGGTTCGGCCGCCGAAAGTCAAGTTCGGCCGCCGAACATGCATGAGTTTAGGGGGCACGTTAGGCTGCCGAAGGTCTTCGACCAGGCCACCTATAAAAGGCCCTCAGATCGGAAATGGGTGAGTTTTCTCCCCATTCTCGAGCTCAGGTGAGTTTATGCCTTCCTTTGGTCGTTTTCGTGTTTTCTCTACCCATCTCTCAAGTTTTTCATGATTTCTACCTTTGTGTTTGAAGATTTAAAGCTTAAAAGGAGTTTTGGGAGCTTGGAGCTTTTGGAGCTTGGATTCTCCATACCTCCGAGTTAGAGATCACGCAACCCTCGATCTTCAAGAGGTAAGTGTAGATCTATGCTTCCTTTTATGTTTTAATGAGTTTTAAGTAAGTTTATTGGAGTTTTGAATGGGTAGAATGGCATGTTTAGGTTTATGTGGGTTTTATACCCAGTGTATGTTATGTGATGTTTGTGTTGAGGAGTTTATGTTAGTTTATGCTCCTTTATGCTTGTGGGAGTGAGTATGCATGTTGGGAGAGAGTATGTAAGGATTTGGGTATGTTGAGTTTGGTTTTTTGGCTTGGCAGAATCGGACCTGTCGTCCAGAGGGGACCAGGTTCGGCCGCCGAAAGGAGTTTCGGCCGCCGAACCTGCATGGGAGGCAGTCTTTAGGCTGCCGAATGTGCCCCCGAAGGAGGGACTTTCGTTTCTGTCCTAGGGTTTCGGCCGCCGAACCTGCCGCCGAACCTACCCGAGTTTCGTCTCTGGAAGGGACTTTCGGCCGCCGAAGGTGCCGCCGAAAGTGCCCTGTCCAGCCGTTTCTTGGGTGTTTTCCATGCATGATTAAGTGATGTTTAGAGGGGTTTTTGGGGAGTTGTTTATGAGTTGTTAGAATGTGTTTGGCACCTCATTCGAGTCCACCTGTGTAGGATCGGACCCGAGGGACCGAGGAGGCCAGTAATGCTAGCAGTTGCAGAGTCAGTCAGCGTCTGCCAGGATGTGAGTAGAACTAAACTTAATCTTTTATGCACAAAATCTAATGCCTAAAGCATGTTCATGCATCATGATTATATGTAGTAGGTTGATTGCACTAGTTTCACGAATATGACGCATTGCATTATTTGATGTTGATAGAGGAAGGGTGGACCGAGGCGACTTCAATAGCCCATATCTGTCACGAGTCTTGTCTTAGTCCTTTGAGAGCCGGACAAGTACATGTAGGAAAGTCCATGTGAGCTCTCTGTGGATCAGACACCATGTCATGTATGTTACAGGCCTTTGTGAGCTCCTATGGGGGAGCCGGGCACCGACAGAGGGATTTTTGATGTCATGTCCATCCTCTGAGAGGAAAGATGCATGCAAAAAGACAGACTCTCAGAAACCAGGGTCCGTGGGGAATAAATATTGCATGAGCCCCGAGACGGACAAGTTATGTGATTTACTTGTGTTATGACGCATTTCATGAAAGCATGTAATTAATGAACTGTTTTCTCTGTTTCTACTCACTGGGCTTTTTAGCTCATCCCTTTCCCCTAACCCCAGTGTTGCAGGTTGAGTCAGAGTTCAGAGGCAGCAGGGTAAAGTCAAGGCTAAGTTAAGTTATGTATGTAATAGTTTATGTTTTGTAGTAGTTTAGTAGTTTTAGAAGTGGACATGTAATATAAGATGATGTAATGTAATTTGAGATAATGTATGTAGCTGATAGTAGAGTTAATGTTTATGGATTAGAGTGTGCTTGGCCCTATAGACTGGTTAATCCCTGTTGACGCATGATTATGAAATGTTTTTATGTTGAGTTGAGAACCAGGCTTGATGTATGTAATGATGACCCAGCTAGAGCATTTGATGATGACTCTAGCATGGGAAAGTTTATGTTCACAGTTATGTTGCAACTTACGAATCAAGCTTGGTGTATGTTCAGATTTCAGGTTTCATGTTAAAGTTTTTAATCATGTATGGGATTTGACCAGGTAATAGTATGTATGTTTGGCTTGCTACGGGTCCCGGCGGCCTTAAGCCGATCTGGATCCTAGCGCCGGTGGCGGTTCGGGCCGTTACAGAGGGGTATCGGTTTCCGGGCTGTTACAATGTGGCCGTTTGCTTGATAAGGAATATCGCCAGCTAATAGGTTTGTGATCCCGCAATTACAGGAGTAATCGTGGATATGCTAGAGTGTCCTAGTTTAATGGTAACTTTGTACTGATCATATCTCATCTAAGGGAGAAGTCTTGATGACGAACCAGATGTTTGAGATGTCCGGGTCTTCCTTTTTTCAGGTGGGATCGCATTACTTACTTATCAAATTCTTGCCACATGAATCTTCTTATGGTAACAGCTTATGACTTATTTTGAACGATTGTCATGTATCATATATATATACATATATATATATATATATATATATAATACATTTGTTAATCAATTAATTTTTGTATAAATTCTTAAACTCTTATTATATATAAAGAAAATGTTTTTCAATTTCAAATTTGAAATCCATTTATCATATGTATTGTACAATTGATTGCGTCATTTAATAATAAAAATATTTTAAAATTAAAATAATTACATAAGTAAATAATTGTCAATCAGTTAATGTATATAATGAAGGTTTTTGATATAGTTTTATCATGTAGATTTTAATGGGTTAGTTTGAAAACTCGAGTGACATTAAAATCTTTATCATTTTCATAGACCATACTATTTTGATGAATAAGTTTTTTTTCTATAGCTTCACCATGATGAAAACCCACGTATCTCAAACTTTCATAGGACTTATAAAATAAAAGAAAATGTTTAGATTCCTCTTGAACTGCTCATGGTGAGAACCCTCAAACAATCAAACTAAACCTAAAAGTTTGTGATGAAAGTCTATCTCTAAAAAAGTTACTCAGAAGAGTTGGGAAGGAAGAAATAAGAGAGAAAGAGTTATTTTGAAGAAAAGAAAGAGTTGGTAATATGAATATCTGCAGTAACAACTTAAAAAATTATATATATAATTTTTAATTTAAATTTTATTCAAAAAATAGCTGTAAATTAATTACAGCTCTATACTAAATAACGATTATATGGTTAAAAATGTCAAATAATTAATGATTAATGTTTATTTTTAAGGGAGTAAAAGCATAATGTAAGAATTAAACAGATAAGGCGGAAGTATAAGATATCACACTTTTATCAAGTCACAACGAACATTTTTCATACTATAAACAACAAATTGAGTTATAAAATTACTACTCTCTCTTTATATTTCAATTTATAAATAGAAAAGTCTTCACTTCATCATATACAATTATAGGTTTTTGCCTTTATAGTTTATTCTCTTTTGTTTACTTCCTTTTGCTTCCTACTTCGGCTGAACAATGTGGAATTCAAGATGGGGTGCTTTGTATTCTGGAGGCCTATGTTGTAGTAAATGGGGCTGGTTGGTACCACAATTGATTACTATTGTGATGGCTGCCAAAGCCAATGTAATTCTGCAGCACGTCTCGGTGGACGGACGTAGAGCCAGCATTCTCTGGAGAGGTGGTGGTGGAGATCTAGGCGAGATATCTTCAGAAAAAAGCATTTGATAAGATGCTTAGTCAAAAGTCATTTGCATATGGGCTTTAAACTTAGTAGATCCAACGTAATCAGTTTCCATCTTATTGTATGCACTTTAAGTGCAAGATATGCACTTCATCCGATAATAATAAGATGTTGATTTTCACTATTTCTACCATAGATGTATTTTATAATTTACTATAAGTAATTTTCGCTCATAATCGTTTTCTCTTTTAACTTTTTTTTAATAAAAAAATATATTTAAATTCTCAATTTTAATTTATTTTGAAAAATTATTAAACTTTAATTTTATTTAAGAAAAGACACAATAATATGGTACTCAAGTTTACCAAAATAAAAAACAAATCATTTTAGATATTTTTTTCTATATATCTCTTTTTTACTTTCTCCATCTTTCTCATTTTTATATGGAAAAATAAATTAAAAATTAGTTGTTAATAAAGTTATTTTTTTCTTAAATAAATATTTTATTTGATAAATTTATTAATACCTTTGTTATTATTTCATATTTCATCCTATTTTTCTAATGAATACAAAATTGTACTTATTAAGATTTAATTTATTAGACATAATTAGTTATTGAAAATTTTGTATTAAAAAGTGCAATATCATGTCGAAAATAAATTATCTTATATTACCAATGTAAACTTCAAAATAAAAAATTTTTATACAACAAACCTCGGTAAATGCAACATTACACTCTTTAGAAAAATACATTTTTTTTAATTATAATTATTTTAATTTCTAATAAATTAATTAATGAAAATTGAACCTAAATAAAAATTAATATTAAAGTTTTTTATAATTAATAAAGATCGATAGCCATTAAAAATTTTAAACATATCAAAATAAAAGTATAAATACTTTCCATAATGTGTAATAAGAGGAGGTTAATAATATCTCTTTTAAAAATACTTTCTTTAATTAATATTGAAAGTATAATTTTTTCTTCACTCAAATTAGTGATAAATTTTTATTTTAAAAAATAATAATCATTAGTTAATATTAAAATAAAGAACTTTTATATGCATGAAATTACTTATGCAAATAAATTTTAGCTTTCAAAAATTTAATATGATTTATAAAATTAAACTGTTAGCAAAAAGAAATTTCATTAATTAATTTATTTTTATCAAATTTTTAATCATTTATTTATAAAATTAATTTTGTTCTATATTTATATTTTAAAAATAATTTTACTACTCTCTACCTAATTACCTTTTAAAGGTCAGTAATGTGTATGACGAAGATTTTAATATATTTTCACCATGTAGATCTGAATGGATTAGTTTGAAAATTTCGGTGACAATAAAATCTCTAATGTTTTCCACAAACCACGTTATTTTGATGAATAAGGTCTTTGTTGTAGCTTCACCATGATATGGATCTACAGATCTCCAATTTTAGTAGGATATGCAAAATAAAAGAAAATGCTCAGTATTCCTCTTGAACTACTATAGTGAGGACCCTCTAACAATGAAGCTAAACCTGAAACGTTTTTAATGAAAGGTTATCTCTAAGAAAGTTGCATGGAAGAGTTGAGGAGGAAGAAAGAAGAGAGAAAGAGTTGCTGGGAAAAAGAAAGAGACATTAGGTTAAGGACAATGATGTACAATTCTGCTACATACTTTTTTTTTTCTTTCCCTTATTAGGTTCTTCCGCAATAACATGTACAATTCTAGCCATTTCAAGAGATAGAGAAAATAGATTCCTTTTTTAGAGAGAAAAGAAATAGGAGTCCAGTTTTAATTTAAATGAATAGAGAGGAATCGATAGAATTTTTTGGCAACAAAATCAAATGATGTTCAGAGATTAGATTGATGACGTAGCCAGAAGGGAGTTATGTTGTGATTGACTAGACATAGAAAAAAGAACACATGAGGTGGTGGGTGGTGAGAATGGAGCTACGCTATAATGTTGCAAAGGTTAGATTGATAACGTGGTTGGAATGGAGCTACGCTATGATTGGCTAGACCTGTAAAGAAGAGAACGTGAGGTGGTTGGTGCCCACGGTAGCCTTTTTGACGTTCAAGTTAGTATATTGAAGAAGAGATTGAATGTAATGAATTACTTAAAGCTTTCGTATGAGAGAATAGAATACGTTTACCTATGTGATTCTTCTCTTTTTATATTGTAAGAAATTGGAGATAAATATAATATTTTTTATAATCCGGCGATGATGTGGCCGGCTGCTTGATAAGGGATAACGCCAGCTAATAGATTGGTGATCCCGCGATTACAGTCATAATCGGGGATATGCTGGATTATCCCTGTTTAACGTAACTTTGTGTCAAGGCTTGTCCCATCCAGAGGAGGATGAGTCTTGATGACGAACCGAGTGTTTGAGATGTCTGAGTCTTTCTTTTTTCAGGTGGGACCACATTATTTACTTATTAGATTCTTACCGCGTAGATCTATCTTGTGGTGGCAACTCATAGCTTAATTTGGTTGATTGTTATGTAGCATAAGAGATTCCCCCGCTGATTTTTTATTCTTTAGGTTTGAAGGTAACGGTTTATTTTTACGGTTTGAGAAACGTGGTGTGATTTGGCTGATCTTTGCTGTTGGCGTCACTTTGCATGTCTTTGATTACGACGGTTGCCTTATTTCTGAAGGCATATTTAAAGCTTTGTCGACTATGCCACTGTATAAGAACCCTGCTTTCTCTTCTTTTGTTTACAATTTTCGTCTCTGGAAGAGATGAATAGAGATACTTCCTTTTTTGTTCTTAAGGATAACCATATCTGTGTAGAGAATAACATCATGGTCTACGAAAAACAATTGAAAGTGGGTCTTCAAAAAGGTGCATGCATACTGCTTAACTCTGTGTATCGGCTAAGGATTGCGATCAGTCCAACTGTAATGGCTTTCCACTGCTACGATCCCTATGAAGGGGGTAGATTGTGCAAGATTGATTCCGAGGGCCATGCTAGACAGTTGAAGAGACGATCTCCCTCATGCGATTTTTTTTGGACATGCGACATCTTTTCGGTGGATAAGGTGGAGAGGCTGAGGACAACCCTTCCTACAGAGATCATAGAAATTATTGTGTGTATTTTATGTGCAAGCATATGCACTTCCTTCAATTATATTATAGATATTGATTTTCACTATTTCTATCATAAATGTATTTTATAATTTATTATGAGTTTTCACTCACCGTTGCTTGCCTTTGAACTTTTTCTTTATAAAAAAAAAATATTTTTTTAAATGCTTAATTTTAATTTATTTTAGAAAAAAATTATCAAACTTTAATTTGTTAAGAAAAGTAAGAATAATATGGCACAATAGATTCAAGTATACCAAAATAAAAAAACAAATCATTTTAGATTTTTTTTTCTATATTTTTCTTTACATCTCTTCTTTACTTTCATTTTTTTCATTTTTATGTGGAAACTTAAATTAAAAATTAATTGTTAATAAAATTATCTTTTGTCTTAAATAAATATTTTATTTGATAAATTTATTGATAACTTTGTTATTATTTTATATTTCGTCCTATTTTTCTAATTAGTACAATATAGTACTTATTAAGATTTAATTTAGTAGATACAATTAGTTATTGAAAATTTTGTATTAAAAAGTGCAATATCATGTAAAAAAATAATGTTTTACAAATAAAAAATTTTATACAATAAACATTCATAAGTGCAATATTACACTCTTTAAAAAAATATATTAATTTTTTTATTTATAATATATTAATTAATAAATCTTGAACCTAAATAAAAATTAATATTAAAGTTTCAATGTATTTTTTTTATAATTAATAAAGATCGATAGCAATTAAAAATTTTAAACATATCAAAATAAAAGTGTGAAATACTTTTTTTTTTTTTTTTGAAATGGGACTGTGAAAAACTTTTTATATCGTGTAACAAGAGGAGGTTAATAACACATGTCTTTAAAAATACTTTATTTAATTAATATTGAAAGTATAATTTTTTCTTCACTCAAATTAATGATAAATTTAATTTTTAAAAATAATAACCATTAATTAATATTGAAATAAAAAAATACTTATATACATGAAACTATTTATGCAACTAAATTGTAGCTTTCAAAAACTTAACATGATTTATCAAATTAAACTGGTAGCAAAAAGAAATTTCATTAATTAATTTTTTATCACATTTTTAATTTTTTATTTACAAAATTAATTATATTTTATATTTATTTTTTTTATAATTTTAAAAATAATTTTACTACTCTCTACCTAATTTCCTTTTAAAGGTTAGTAATGTGTATGATTACCTTTTAAAGGTTAGTAATGTGTATGATGAAGGTTTTGATATAATTTGGCCACGTAGATCTCAATAGATTGGTTTGAAAACTCCGGTGACAATAAAATCTCTACTATTTTTCACCTTTATTATAGCTTCACTGTAATGTGGACCCACATATATCTAATTTCAATAGGATCTCAAAATAAAAAGAAAATGCTCAAGATTCCTCTTGGACTACTGTGTTGAGGACCCTCTAGCAATTAAGCTAAACCTTAAACATTTGTAATGAAAGTTTATCTCTAAGAAAGTTGCACAGAAGAGTTAAGGAAGAAGAAAGAAGAGAGAAAGAGTTATTAGGAAAAAGAAAGAGACATTGAGCTAGAGACCCAAAAATATGCCTTCTCTTTATCCTTTACTCTTGCCTTTTATGTAGGAGTGCGAAAATTTTTTTTCAAATATTCTTCTATTAAGTCTGTTATTTAATTTAAATTATTTAATATATATATATATATATATATATATTGTAATACCCGGCTAGACTCCGGTATCGGAATTCCTACCGTCCGGTAGAATCTCGGATGTTGGAAACCTCTAGAAGGGTAAAAACATGTTTTCATAAAATGTTTTACTGTATTTTATGGTTTTAAGTACAAAGAAAATGAGTTTTTCCATGAAAATAGCTTTGGAGGAAGACCCAGGTTCGGCCGCCGAAACTCAAGTTCGGCCGCCGAACATGCATGCACTTCGGGAGTGCCTTAGGCCCCCGTAGGGCATAAGTGAGAAAAGTCCAGGTTCGGCCGCCGAACCTTATGTTCGGCCGCCGAACATGGCATGCATGTGGAGGCACGTTCGGCCCCTGAAAGTGGCCTGGCCAGCCACCTATAAAGGGGTGCCTTAGCCGAAACGGGCGAGCTTTTCTCCCCATTTTCGGCCAAGGTGAGCTCTCCGCCGTCCCTCACTAATTTTGAGTTCTTCCTTCCATTTTCCATGATTTTTATGAGTTTGTAACTTTGGTTTTGAAGATTTTTGAGCTTTGAGCAAGTTTTGAAGCTTGGAAGACCTAGGAGCTCTTCTCCTTTGTTCTCCAAGTTTAGATCGTCTCTCTCTCGATCTTCAAGAGGTAACAGCCGATCTTGAGCTCATTTTATCTTTTAAACAAGTTTTAAGAGGTTTTATGGGGTAGTAATGCATGTTTAGGTTAGTTGAACATTGTTAGGTTTTATGTGAGTTTGTGGACAATGTGTGATGTTTGAGTATGTTTGATGTGTTATAGTTGGGGTTTAGGATAGTTTGAGACCCCTAGGTGTTGATGTATGAATGTATGCATGTTTTGGTTGAGTTGTATGCATGATTGAATGGATTGGGAGGCGAAATGTGCATGAGAGCCGAGTTTCTGCCACTTGGGAGAAACTCAAGTTCGGCAGCCGAAGGGACTTTCGGTCGCCGAACCTGCCTGTGAGGCCAGCCTTTCGGCTGCCGAAGCCTGCCCCCGAAAATGGACTTTCGTCTCTGGAGGGCACTTTCGGCTGCCGAAGGTGCCGCCGAACCTGCCTGACTTTCGGCTCTTGAGGGACTTTCGGCCGCCGAACCTGCCGCCGAAAGTGCCCTGTTCAGCCTTCCTTTGCATGATTTGTATGATTGTTTTGAGGTGTTTTAGGGGGTTTTTGGGGAGTGTTTTAGAGTCATGTTTATGTATGTTTGGTCCCTCATTTGAGTCCACCTGTGTAGGTTCGGACCCGATGAACCGAGGACCTCAGCAGTGACAGCTGCTTCAGAGTCTTGTCAGAGTCAGCCAGAGGTGAGTAGAATAAACTCTTATGTTTTAAATAAATAGAAAAAAAAATTTAGAATGAATCATGCATCATGAATGCCATATGATATCCTAGGTTGTTTACATTAGAATTCACGAATATGTTGCATTGCATATCTTAATGTTGATGTGGATGGATGTTGGATGACCCATTGGTCCTCAGTTATGATGAGATATGTTATGATATGATATGGAAGTCCAGGTGTGGCCTGCACTACGCCCCTGGCACTATGTAAGTGAAAGTCCGGGTGGCCTGCACTACGCCCCCGGCACAGTTGGACATGTATGTTATGATATATGTAAGGGAAAGACCAGGTGTGGCCTGCACTACGCCCCTGGCACAGTTGGACCATGTAGAGGACCTTTGGTGACAAGTCCATCCTTGATGTGATTTGTTTGTGATGTGATGCATTCTATTATAGCATATATTTTAAATGCTTTTTTTATTCTGCTCACTGGGCTCTAGTAGCTCACCCCTTTCCCCTAATCCTCTAGGTTTGCAGGTACAGGGTAGACCAGGAGGTTAACAGGAGTAAAGTCTGTTTTATGTAATAGTTAGATGTGGACATGATAAATTGTTATGTAATGAAAAGGTATTGTAAAGTCATGTAATCTAATAATGATGATATTGAGGATTAGAATTGTGCTTGACCATAGTATGTTGTAAATCCCTTTGATACATGATATATATATGTAATATGTTTTATGATGGGTATGTGAGACCAAGCTTAATGTATGTTATGATACCCATTGGAGCATTTGATGAGGGTTCCAGTGGGTGGTTTATGCTTATGTTATGTGCATGCACAGGTTAAGCTTGGTCATATGAAAGAAAAAGTTTACAGTCTTTTATGTGTATGTATGATCATGTATGGGATTTGACAGGTTTACAGGTTGTATGTCAGGCTTGCTACGGGTCCCGGCGATCTTATGTCGATCTAGATCCTGGCGCCGGTAGCGGTCCGGATTTTCGGGTCGTTACAGAGTGGTATCAGAGCCCTAGGTTTACATGGTCGGACCTAGAGTGTCGGGCTCATAGAGGTTATAGAAGGTCAAGCACAATAGGAAGATCATGTCCACCAGGATAGGATGTAGAGTCCTGTCTTGAATAATGATGTGAAATGCCATGACTATATGTATGTGATGCGGGTTCATGTGTTTGCACATGAGCCATTTGATGCTAATGTTTGTGTGAATTGTGTTGTTTTTCAGAAAACAGGATGAGAGGAACTCGTCGATCTGCACGATTGACTGGAGTACCACCTCAGGATGAGGGCACTGATGCCCGTCCTTCTGCATTGCCTAGGGCAATGTCTAGTAGGTCCAGCAGAGATATAGCAGTAAGAGACCCTAGAAGGTCTTTGGATCTGGGTAGGAGCAGATCAGTGAGGGGAACAGTGCAGGGAGGATTGTCAGAGGATATGGGGGATGATATAGATGTGGATCAGAGGAGGGATGGCAGTCTCGGTGTGGAGATGTCAGAAGAGGGTATGGGAGAATCTCAGGGAGGCACTCAGGCCTCGGGGTTTGTTCAGCCACCCCAATAACCACCCTTTTCACAGAATCCCGGGTATTCGATGGGAGGTACATCGGATTACCCTAGCTTTAACCCTTACCCTTCACACATGCCATACCCACCTTTCTACCCGCCATACACACAGTACCCAATGTATCCACCCCTACCCTACTATCCAAATCCAGCAAACCCTGTCTCGGGGAATGCTGTACCTCCTCCACCACCAGCAGAGACTACAGTTCCAGAAACCCAAGTACCTAAGCCTAGCTCATCTGGTGGGAGCAAGGTCAAGATGACCGACTATATGAAGCTTGGTGCTCCCCAGTATGAAAAGGGTGATGACCTGTTTGTGTACCTTGAGAGGGTCAAGTTGATCACAGATGAGATAGGAGCTGATGACAGTAGAGCCATTCAGATGGCTGGGTTCACGCTGAAGTGCAAGAAGGCCCGTGAGTGGTTCAAAAATTATATGAGCCCGAGGGTGGATAGCATGACATGGGAGGAGTTTGCAAATGAATTTGCAGGATGGGCTTTCCCTGATAGTTCAAGGGAATTGAAGATGATAGAGTTTGAGCAGCTGAGGCAGACTGATGAGATGAGTGTAGATGAGTACACCGACAGATTCTTGGAGATGTTGCCGTTTGCAGGGCAGAATCTTGACACAGACCAGAAGAAGTCAAGGAGGTATATCATGAAACTTCATTCCAGGTATTCCTCCTTGATTCAGTCAGCAGATAGGGAGAGCTTCCATGCCATAGTAGATATGGCCCGAAAAATGGAGGCTAGTGCCATCATTCAGGGGACGGTTAATGATAGAGCATAATTTAGTCCATTTTATATTAATATTATTGATGAATATTTACATGATTTATGCTTAATTTAGTGCTTTTGATATTATTTTGCAGAAAATGGTGTAAAAGGACACTTTGGAGAAAATACCCCTAAAACTGCCTTATTTGGAGCAAAGGAGAGCAAGCCTGCCAAGTTGAAATCAAGTCAAGCTAAATATGAAAAGTTCTAAATAAGGAAAGTGGCAAAGAAGGAAAGAACATTCAGCCAAAGCAATTTGAAATTCGAATTTCAAATCAGCAAGTTGCCTTTTCCTTATTCAAGAAGCCATATCTCAAGTTGCCATAATTGAAGAGCCAAAGAAGGAAAGTATTTTGAAATTCAAATCTCCAAGATTCATATTCAGATATTGGATTTCAAGATCCATCTTGCTAAGGAAGCCAAATCTTGAAGATCACATGTTTCCCACTTCATGCCATGCACATTCAAATTTCCAAAGGAGGCTCCACCTTCCTCTTTAGTGAATGGGCAGCCTCCAAAAACGTGGGCAGCCTCTTGGACACACCTTGGGCAGTATCTTGAAGACCTTGGACAGTAATTAAAAGACCAAAGAGCCCCCCACTTGCAATTCAAGACATGCTCCACGTTTCTCCCTTCACACATGCACATAGAAGGCACATGTTGGACCAAGGGCACTTTGGGCAGCCTCTAAAAGACTCATGGACTGCCATGAAACCCTAGGCAGCCTCCCAAGACGTATTTAATGCCTTCAAGAAGCCTAGAAGAGGCAGCTTTCATCCTCCCAAATTCGGCCAAGCAAGGGCAGCCCCTTCTCCACCTTAGTTCTTCATCTTCTTACTTTCTTTTCATCTATTTTCTGTTTTAGGTTCAGCCATGAGTGGCTGAAACCCTTATTCTAGTTGAAGTTTGGTTGAAACTAAGGTTGTTTAAAGGGTTGTGAGATCTGAACATAAAGTGTTTGCTTTTGATTTATTCAATATTCATGCAATTGTGCTTTGATTCTAAGATTGCTTTGTTGTTTTGATCAAATTGGCCACTTGATTCTTGATTGCAAAGTTAATTGATTGTTGAATTAGGATATTTGTTAGTCCGTAATTGCTGGAAATATTCTGTCCATAGAACACTTGGTGTAAAAACCTAAGAAATTGTATGATCTAGCAACATCTCATGCGTTTGAGTAGCTAGGGTTTGGATCTTTCTTGTTCTTCATGCAATTGGCAATTGTTTTGATGCCTTTGGCCCAAGGACGTTCCTTGGAAATTTGTTGATTAGTAATTGGTTAGAGGACGTTCCCTAATCAGTTTGTTCATAAGGAAAGACATGGTGGTGAGAAGCGTCTTCCACCCCCATAACCAACCTATTGAATCAATCAAGATAACCATGTTTCAATGATCAACCCAAACAACCAAAGTGGATCCATATCTTCAACTAGACTTTTCTCATATTGATTTCCTCTTTTATATTAATTAGTTGCTGGTTTAATTACTTTTGGTAGTGATTTAATTGCTTTCAAGTAGTTGTTAGTCAAATCAATCTCAAAACCCCCTTTTTACTTTTATTGAACTTGTTTCTATTTCTCTTTGATTACTTGCTTTCACTTGTGTTTTCAATTAGTTCTCTTGGTCTTGATTGAGATAAATAGATAGGTAATCAATTCTCTATGGATTCGATCCTTCACCACTATCTACAGTTGTAAATTGTAGGTAACCAAGAAGGTTATTTTTGACCGGCTTCGACAACCGCTCCTGTCAAAAATTGGCGCCGTTGCCGGGGAATTGATTTTACTTGTTTATTTTTCTTTCATTACCAGATCTGCCACCCTCAACAATGCTACTGAGCAATTACCTTCTGCACCTACTGTCAAGACTGCTGTTCCGAGAAACAGAACCAGCTGCTGTCCAAATGGCAGCCATAAACACTGCTGCTCAAACAACACCTGCTGAATTTGTTGTTATCCAAAAAACAGCATATGCAGAAATTATAGAACAAGCATCACCTGCTGTCCAGGAGATAGCACACACAGAAATTACCTCAACAGAACCAGAATCTGCTGCACTAGAATCTGCAGAACCAGCCCTTGCAAACACAGCTGCAGAAATTGCCCAAACAGCTGCTGAAATGGCTGAATTTCATGTGCAACATGCTGCCCCTGTTCAAAGACTAGCTGGACCTACTGTACATGCTGATATTGAACCAGAAAATCCAGCCAAAAGGGCACCAATACCAAGAGAAAGAACATTGAGAGAGTTGGCAGCCCTTGTTGATGATCAAGCGCTATGGTGCATCACTTACCCACCTTTGACAGCCTCTTTTGAGCTCAAAACAGGTTTGATACATCTACTACCTAAATTTAGAGGTTTGGAGCATGAAAATCCACATAAGCACTTGAAAGAATTTCATTTTGTTTGTTCATCCGTGGGACCACAAGGCATATCTGAAGAGCATGTTAAATTAAGAGCATTCCCATTCTCACTTGATGATTATGCCAAAGATTGGTTATTTTACTTGCCACCTGGATCAATCACTTCTTGGGAAGGTATGGTAAGAGCCTTTCTAAATAAATATTTTCCAACTTCTAAAATAATAGGCATAAGAAGGGAGATTAGTTGCATTAAGCAAGAAGAAACTGAAGATTTGTATGATTACTGGGAAAGATTTAATAGATTGTGTACAAATTGTCCTCAACATGACATTTCAGAAAGATCACTCATAGAATTCTTCTGTGGAGGTTTGCTACCATCTGAAAGGAAATTCATTGATGTAGCATGTAGAGGTTCAATTAAAGATAGCACACCTCAAGCAATTAGAGAGTTGATTTCAAAACTTGCAGTAGCATCTAGACAATATGGAGATGAAAAGCAATTGCAAAAAGGAGTCAATGAGGTAGGTACATCTGTTCTCACTTCTCAAATTTCTGAACTAACCTCTGCTTTGAAAAGTCTTGTTATAGGTCAAGCTCAACAACTTCAACAAGTACATGCATTTGAAGGACCCTATGGACAACCAAGACATGATCCTTACCTTGACACCTATAATCCATGTTGGGGAGACCATCCGAATTTTAGCTATGCTAGGGCTAACAACTACCAGGACTATCAAGGATATCAAGCCCAACCAGCACCTCTAAATTCCACCCAGCACCTTGAAAAAATGATGGAGTCCATGGTAAGTGCTTTACAAAACCTCGAACAGCGGATTGCCATCGCGGAAAATGCAAACATATTGAGAAGAGAGGAAGAGTTTCAAGATGATGAGGAAGATGATGAAAGTTCGCAAGTACAAGAACAAGCTGCTGAAAAGGCACAACCAGAAAACTGTTTATCCAAACAAACTGATCAAACGGAGCCTGTTAATAATTTAGATATCATTGATTGTTTGAGTGAAAATGTTTTTTTTTGTAAATCAAGATGATATACTAAACGATGATCTTTGCAGGAATGAGAGCCAGAAAGAGTCGAAACTTAAGGAAATAGTTTGCAGCATCCACCAGATGAACTGCAAACCATTACAGGAAGAACAAAAACCAGTTGCACCACTTCAGAATGGAGTACAGACCACCCCTGCGCAAGAAGAGGCATCTGAAAGCCTCTCAGGCGCGCCCATTCAGCTTCCCATGCAAATTAGCTCTCTTCTGCCTCCCTTGCAGTCAAGTCTTGCACAGAAGGAGACTTCTGAAACCACCTCTGCGCAGACACCTTTGCAACATCTCTCAGAATCTGAAGAATATAAGAATGACCACCTTGAACAAATCTTCCTTTCCCAATCTGATGAGCCATGGTACGCAGACATGGTAAACTACTTAGCCACAGGTAACTTGCCTTCTGACATGCCAAAGCACACCAAAGATAAGATAAAGAAAGACGCCAAATACTATGTTTGGGATGAACCATATTTGTGGAAACATTGTGCTGACCAAATGATAAGGAGATGTATTCCCGACCAAGAAATAGCTTCAGTACTCACTTTTTGTCACTCATATAGTTGTGGTGGACACTTTGGTCCTAGAAAAACTGCTCATAAGATACTTGAAAGTGGTCTGTTTTGGCCCACTATTTTTCGAGATGCTTTTATGTTTTGCAGATCATGTGCTAGGTGTCAACAAACTGGAAATCTGAGCAAAAGAAATCAAATGCCACAGAACCCCATCATGGTCTGTGAGGTGTTTGATGTGTGGGGCATAGACTTCATGGGTCCGTTCCCACCATCCTTTGGATAAACCTACATCATCCTTGCAGTGGATTATGTATCCAAATGGGTGGAAGCTAGAGCAACAAAGACTGATGATGCCAAGGCCGTAGTAGACTTTATGAAGACCCATATCTTTGCCAGACATGGAGTACCAAAGGCAATCATCAGTGATAGAGGGACCCATTTTTGCAACAAGGTAGTGGAAAGCCTCCTCAGGAAACACAATGTGATCCATAGAACATCCACAGCCTACCACCCTCAGACAAATGGGCAAGCTGAAGTATCCAATAGAGAAATCAAGGCCATCCTTGAGAAGACAGTCTCCCCTAACCGAAAAGATTGGAGTGCCAGACTAGAAGATGCTTTATGGGCCTACCGAACAGCTTACAAGACTCCCATAGGTATGTCCCCTTACCGATTGGTCTATGGGAAAGCTTGTCACCTTCCAGTCGAGCTTGAACACAAGGCATATTGGGCTGTAAAGAATTGCAACATGGACCTCAAGGAAGCTGGACACCACCGCAAATTGCAACTGCAAGAGCTAGAGGAAATAAGACGAGACGCATATGAGAACTCTTGGAACTACAAAGCAAAAACCAAAGCCACCCATGACAGTCATCTTTCAAGAAAACAATTTGAGGTTGGTGATAAAGTCTTACTCTTTGACTCTCGTTTAAAATTGTTTCCAGGAAAGTTACGATCCAGGTGGATTGGACCATTCATTGTGGAACATGCCTACCCCCATGGAGCTGTAGACATCAAAAGCATAGAAACTGGAAAAATCTTCAAAGTAAATGGGCATCGATTGAAACCATATTATGAAGGATTCGCAGTACAAGTAGTGGAAGAAATTTCACTTTCTCGGTCTGAATAGTGATCATGCCATGCACACCACACCCCAGGGGAGTATTTAGATTCCTTTGTTCTCTTCTTTTCTTTTACATTGAGGACAATGCATGATTTAAGTGTGGGGGTGCATATCTCTGAATTTTTACTTTTAAGTTTATTTTTGCTTTAATCTTTAGTTTGCTTGCATTAGGTTAAAATTTTTCATTTTTGTTATTTTTGCTTTCAATAAAACACACACAACCACAACCTTCTTCTTCTTTTTGTTTTGCTCTACTCAAACTGATAAACTATGTTAGATGAGTTCTTTCTTGCCATGACCCCATTGATGTGATGACTCTTTAAACTTATGTTGAATCAATTGCAGTGAGTTATATTCATGTTTGAGAATTGCCTTTTGAATTGAATCTTGGAGCTTGCCAATGGTGAAAAATATACTGATGACCCTCGATTGAAGTGGACAAAATTAAATTGTGTGAATGAACCTAACATGACTTGCTTTAGCAATAGGTGTTGATTTGCCCAAATCATTGAGAGAAAGAAAATTCAGCAAAGGCAAAGCCCTCAAAAGCACAAAGAAAAAAAAAAAAGAAAAGAGAAAAGAGAAAACTGCTCCAATAGTCAAAAGACTATGAACAAGGCTAGTAGCCACTTGGATAGGTGACCAACTGAAATATCTAAAAGTACATCAAAAATAGGTTGGTGACCTTTCCAAGCAAGATCTAAAGTGCAAAAGCCTGAATAAAGTACTTCAAGGTAAGGGCAAGTCACACCAAAAGCTAGAAAAAGTCTTAACATATAATGTGCATGGTCCCTCTTGAGGAAAACAAATCCTAGCCATAGTAAGTAATGGGAAACAAAGAGAAAGGTGAGTAATCTTCATGCATATATTCTTCACTGCAATGATTCAAAATAGGGGTCTAGAGTAAGAGCTTAAGTGGAAATAAGGATCTAGAGTAAGAAAGCTTATTTGACTATGTTTATTTGCTTGAGGACAAGCAAAAGGCTAAGTGTGGGGGTATTTGATAGAGCATAATTTAGTCCATTTTATATTAATATTATTGATGAATAGTTACATGATTTCTGCTTAATTTAGTGCTTTTGATATTATTTTGCAGAAAATGGTGTAAAAGGACACTTTGGAGAAAATACCCCTAAAACTGCCTTATTTGGAGCAAAGGAGAGCAAGCCTGCCAAGTTGAAATCAAGTCAAGCTAAATATGAAAAGTTCTAAATAAGGAAAGTGGCAAAGAAGGAAAGAACATTCAGCCAAAGCAATTTGAAATTCGAATTTCAAATCAGCAAGTTGCCTTTTCCTTATTCAAGAAGCCATATCTCAAGTTGCCATAATTGAAGAGCCAAAGAAGGAAAGTATTTTGAAATTCAAATCTCCAAGATTCATATTCAGATATTGGATTTCAAGATCCATCTTGCTAAGGAAGCCAAATCTTGAAGATCACATGTTTCCCACTTCATGCCATGCACATTCAAATTTCCAAAGGAGGCTCCACCTTCCTCTTTAGTGAATGGGCAGCCTCCAAAAACGTGGGCAGCCTCTTGGACACACCTTGGGCAGTATCTTGAAGACCTTGGACAGTAATTAAAAGACCAAAGAGCCCCCCACTTGCAATTCAAGACATGCTCCACGTTTCTCCCTTCACACATGCACATAGAAGGCACATGTTGGACCAAGGGCACTTTGGGCAGCCTCTAAAAGACTCATGGACTGCCATGAAACCCTAGGCAGCCTCCCAAGACATATTTAAAGCCTTCAAGAAGCCTAGAAGAGGCAGCTTTCATCCTCCCAAATTCGGCCAAGCAAGGGCAGCCCCTTCTCCACCTTAGTTCTTCATCTTCTTACTTTCTTTTCATCTATTTTCTGTTTTGGTTCAGCCATGAGTGGCTGAAACCCTTATTTTAGTTGAAGTTTGGTTGAAACTAAGGTTGTTTAAAGGGTTGTGAGATCTGAACATAAAGTGTTTGCTTTTGATTTATTCAATATTCATGCAATTGTGCTTTGATTCTAAGATTGCTTTGTTGTTTTGATCAAATTGGCCACTTGATTCTTGATTGCAAAGTTAATTGATTGTTGGATTAGGATATTTGTTAGTCCGTAATTGCTGGAAATATTCTGTCCATAGAACACTTGGTGTAAAAACCTAAGAAATTGTATGATCTAGCAACATCTCATGCGTTTGAGTAGCTAGGGTTTGGATCTTTCTTGTTCTTCATGCAATTGGCAATTGTTTTGATGCCTTTGGCCCAAGGATGTTCCTTGGAAATTTGTTGATTAGTAATTGGTTAGAGGACGTTCCCTAATCAGTTTGTTCATAAGGAAAGACATGGTGGTGAGAAGCGTCTTCCACCCCCATAACCAACCTATTGAATCAATCAAGATAACCATGTTTCAATGATCAACCCAAACAACCAAAGTGGATCCATATCTTCAACTAGACTTTTCTCATATTGATTTCCTCTTTTATATTAATTAGTTGCTGGTTTAATTACTTTTGGTAGTGATTTAATTGCTTTCAAGTAGTTGTTAGTCAAATCAATCTCAAAACCCCCTTTTTACTTTTATTGCACTTGTTTCTATTTCTCTTTGATTACTTGCTTTCACTTGTGTTTTCAATTAGTTCTCTTGGTCTTGATTGAGATAAATAGATAGGTAATCAATTCTCTGTGGATTCGATCCTTCACCACTATCTACAGTTGTAAATTGTAGGTATCCAAGAAGGTTATTTTTGACCGGCTTCGACAACCGCTCCTGTCAGTTAAGCAGTCAGTGGCACAACTTTCTGGTTCCAAGACCCCAGGCTCTTCTTCTCTGAGTGCAGCAGTTTCAGGTAGTAAGAAGTGGGATAGAAGCCCCAGGAAGTCTAAGAAGAACAAGTTCTGGAACAAGATCAAGTCAGGTCTGGGATTAGGAAGTGGCTCGAGCTCAGGTGCAGACAATGCAGTGTGCAAGAAGTATGGGAGACCACACAAAGGAGTATGTCTGGTTGGGACGTCAGCCTGCTTCAGATGTGGGCAAGAGGGACACATAGCTCGGGAGTGTCCGAGAGCAGTTCCTATGGCGCAGTCTCAGCAGACATCTTCCGGTAGTGTGGCTCAACCAGTGGCTCTAGCCGCGACTCAGGCCAGTGGCAGAGGCAGAGGGAGAGGGGCAGCCTCTTCTTCAGTGGGTTTCAGAGGTGAAGGTCCATCAGCTCTAGCACGGATCTTCACAATAACACAGCAGGAGGCGGATGCATCTAATACCGTGGTGGCAGGTAACCTCATCATTGGTTGTTCAGATGTTTATGCCTTGATGGACCCTGGTGCATCTCATTCTTTTATTGCTCCGAGAGCCATTGAGAGATTGGGTCTGATGGTCTCTAGGTTAGAATGTCCCCTATGGGTCAGTGGACCCAAGTGCGACCCGTCAGTGGCAGAGTCAGTCTGCCAGTATAGTCCAGTTTTTGTTGAGGGAAGATGCCTTCCAGCCGACCTAGTGGTTCTAGAGTTGACAGATTTTGACGTCATTCTAGGGATGGATTGGCTATCTACCCATGGTGCTATCTTGGACTGCATAGACAAGGTAGTCAGGTTCAGAGGTCAGGATGGGTCAGAGGTTGTCTTCAGGGGAAACAAGAGAGGTACACCTAGAGGTTTGATCACAGCTCTTCAGGCTCGTAGGTTGCTTAGGAGGGGATGTCAGGGGTATTTGGCTCATGTGAGAGAGCTTATCAGTCAGGTTAGAGAACCTGCCTCAGTGCCAATGGTTAGGGAGTTTTTAGATGTGTTCCCAGACGAGTTTCCAGGACTACCACCTGCTAGGGAGATAAAGTTTGAAATCGAGTTGATGCCCAGAACTAGACCTATCTCTATTCCTCCCTACAGGATGGCACCAGCTGAGTTGAAAGAACTGAAAGAGCAGTTGCAAGAGCTGGTAGACAAGGGTTTCATCCGACCGAGTACCTCACCTTGGGGTGCTCCAGTGCTTTTTGTGAGGAAGAAGGATGGATCCCTGACAGAGCATAATTTAGCCCACTTTATCATGATAATCTTGATGTTTATTTACACCTTTTCTACCTAATTTTGTGGTTTTGTTCATGTTTTGCAGAAACTAGGTGTGAAAAGACAATCTGGAGAAAATGCTCTTAAAACTGCCAAAAAGTGCCAAATATGGAAAGTTCCAAATAAGAAAAGTTTTCATATATGGAAAGTTCCAAATAAGGAAAGTGTTCATATATGGAAAGTGCCAAATAAGGAAAGAGTCAGAAAGCACAGTCAACAAACTGTCCGAAATTCGAACTGCAGAATCTTTCCTGCCTTAATTAGAACATGGGCCAGGAAAGGAAGGTTTTCAAATAAGGCAAGTTTTCAGAAAATGAAAGTCTTCAAACGAGGAAAGTGCAGAAGCAAAAGTAAACAAGGAAAGCTCAGTCAGAAGATTATTTCAAATTCAAATCGCAGATCTTTCTTTCCTTGTTCAAAGATGTGCATACACTGCAGCAGTCATAACTTCCTGTTTAGGCAGCAAGATCTCAAGGAGATGCTCTTCCTCTTCTGCATTCAGCATTCAAAATTCAAACGAAGGCTCCACCTAAAAAGGAAAGACTGGACAGATATATTTCCACTTCTGCACATTAATGACTGCATTCTCCTGCCTCTTTTGCAATCCATGCGCGTGCCACCTCTTTTGGAAGCATGATCCGCGCGTCCTTCCTCTTCTGAAAGCCTTGGTACGTGCATATTTCCTTATGAACATCAAGCCACGACTTTTCTTCCTCTATTGGCAGCCTTGGATCGCTCTTCCTTCCTTTTCAAGCACAAGGTACGCTCCTTTCCTATTCTGAAGGCAATCTGCGCGCCAACTTCTTTCTGAAGCCTTGCAGTCCGATTCTTTCCTCGTTTGCAACAACTGGGGCAGCAAGTTGCACATGGGCAGCACCTTGGGCAGCCTCTACACTAATTAGGAAGCAAGGTCAGCATCTAAACTTATTTAGCAAGCACAATCTGCGCCTCCTTCCCTTTCTGAGACCAAACCGCGCGCATCAACTTCCTTTCGCAGTGCATTTTCGCGCAGCCTTCCTTCTGAAGCCGAAAAGCGCGATTCTTTCCTTTTCAGACACATCTTGGGCAGAAAATACCTCTTGGGCAGTAAGTATGACCTAGGGCAACACTTTTCAACTATAAAAAGCCACATAAGAAGCCTCTACATGGTCTTTACACTCCTCCTGGGAGACACCTACGGGATTGCAAGTGACATCTTCTCTTTTTCTTCCTTTCTTTATTTTTAGTTTTTGTTTCAGCCATGAGTGGCTGAAACCTTTTTTCTAGTTGAGGATTTGGTGAAACTTTGGTTGTATTTTTGGATTGAGAGACTTGAACTACATGGTTAATCTTTAGTTGCTTTTCAATATTCATGTAATTTGGTGCTTTAAGATATTATTGCTTTGTCTTGCGGATCTCTATTGATCTTTGATTTCAAGGTAATATATTGTTGTTTGAATAATCTTAGTCCGTATTTGCTTGGATTGCTCAAATATAAGAACACTTGGTGTAAAAACCAAGGAAATTGCATGATCTAGTGTCGTCTCCATGCATGTGGGTGACTAGAATTGGTTCTCTCTATTTCTTTATGCGATTGACTATTGTATAAGGCCTGTGGCTCAAAGACGTTCTTTGGCAATTGTTAATTAGTAATTAATTGGAGGACTATCCCTAATTGATTTAACCTAAAAGAGAGATAATGGATGTGAGAAGCTTCTTCAATCTCCATGGCCAATTTATTGAATCAACAAAGGAACATATGAGTCAATGATCAATCCCATCAACTTAAAGTGAATCCGAATCTTCAACTAGAGCTTTTCTCTTATTTGTTTTCTCTTTATTTTTATTATTTGCTTTACTTTATTGTTTCCACCATTAGTTTAATCAAATCAATCTCAAACCCCCCTTATTTACTTTACTCGCAATTTATTTTCATTGTTTATTTATTTTCTGTTTGTTCATTTGGTCTACTCAAGGAAGGTAAATAAGTATCAATTCCCTGTGGATACGATCCTTTTACCACTGTCTACAGTTTTAATATTGTTGGTAGTTAAAAAGGTTATTTATTTTGACCGGCTTCGACAACCGCTTTGTCAAAATTGGCGCCGTTGCCGGGGAGTTGATTTAACTTATTTGTTTTTCTTTCATGACCAAATTTAAAAAAAAAAAAAAAAGAGAGCACGTCATCGCAGACTATCTTCTGAAACATCTCAATCGCACATCTGAATCATGGATGAGGTAAGTAGATCTGATCTTTCTTTTCTAACATCTTTATTGAAAGATTTAACCATAGAACAAGACGCGGTAAGTACACCTTTCCGCCTTGTGGAACTTTATGAACAAATCGCTGCTATGAGAAGTTTTGTTATAGACCAAGCTGAACAAGCTTTTGAAGAACAACAACTCCAACCAGGACATGCATGTGAAAGATTCTATGGACAGCCGAGATATGCAATACCTGAAGATACCAGAACTAATCTTTATAAGATGTTGGAGACTTTGCACAATTTCCAACAGGAAGTGGATCGAGTAGCCGCCAAATGGAGAGAATACATGGTAAGAAAAGAGGAAGAGCGTCAAGCTGATGATGAAAGATGGCAAGTACAAGAACAAGTTGCTGAAGAAACCCAACCAGAAGATAGTTTGTCCAATCAAACTGATCAAACAGAACTTGTTGCTTTAGATATCATTGATTTTATGAGCCAAGATGTTTTTTATGTAAATCAAAATGATATGCTAAATGATGATCCTTGCAGGAAAGAGAGCCAGAAAGAGCCAGAACTGAAAGAAACTGACTGTTGCATCCAACAGGTGGACTGCAGCCATGCGCAGAATGAACAGAAGCAGATCGCACCACTTCAGCTTGGTGCGCAGATCAACCTTGCGCAGGACAGTCCTGCAACACTTCCAGTCACACTTCTTCAGCTTCCATCGCATGAAACTCCTTCCAGCCTCCCATTGCAGACCAACCTTGCGCAAGAAGGAGTACCTGAAAGCCTTTCAGTTGTGTCCTTTCAGCTTCAATCGCAGATCAGTGGTCTTCCGCCTCCCTTTCAGGTAAGTTCTGCGCAGAAAGAAGAATCTGAAACTCCTTTTAGCCTTCCAATGCAAACAGCCCAGGCTCACAAGGAACAAATGGTATTCCAAGCACCCAAACCAAAGGAGCATGCAGATCTATGCTTGCCCAAGCCTCCAGATAAGGTAGAATTTGTTTTTCCCGAACTCAATGCTAAACTGCAGCTACATATGGAGAAATATCAATTGAAGCTCGAAGTGCTAAAAAATGCAAACATAAGGGCTAGAGGCACACCTCATCTGAAAGAGGAGAAACTGATCATGTTACTTCACGAGTACATGAAAGAAATAAGATGGGTTATGACTAAATCAAAAGGCATGCTACACTATTCACTTAATTCTGTTGGGACCCTTTTTCCTCCCCCAATTACTTGAGGCAACTTGCCAAGTGGATCGCACCATACAACACCACACCAGGGGAGTACTCAGTTTCCTTTGTTCTTTTATGTTTTCTATACATTGAGGACAATGCATGATTTAGGTGTGGGGGTGTGGATCTCTGAAATTTTTAATTTTTTGCTTTAGACACATTTTTCCTTTCAGTTTGCATTTTCCTTTCAGTTTTTTCTTTTAGTTTGCATTTTCTTTTCAGTTTTCCTTTCAGTTTGTGTTTGATCAACCATGGTCTTCTTCTTTCTGATTTGCTTTACTCAAATTGATGAGCTATGTTGATGAACTTTCTTTCCATGACCCCATTGATGTGATGACTCTTTAACCCTATGTTGAATCAATTGCAATAAGATGTATTCATGTTTGGGAATTGCTTTTTGAATTGAATCTTGGAGCTTACCAATGGTGAAAAATATACTGATGACCCTCGATTGAAGATGACAAAAATGAAATTGTGTGAATGAACTTAACATGACTTGATTTAGCAATAGGTGTTGATTTGCCCAAATCATTGAGAGAAAGAAAATTCAGCAAAGGCAAAGCCCTCAAAAGCACAAAAAAAAAATGGAGAAAATTGTTCCAATGGTCAAAAGACTATGAACAAGGCTAAATAGCCACTTGGATAGGTGACCCACTGAAAGATCTAAAAGTACATCAAAAATAGGTTGGTGACCTTTCCAAGCAAGATCTAAAGTGCAAAAGCCTGAATAAAGTACTTCAAGGTAAGGGCAAGTCACACCAAAAGCTAGAAAAAGTCTTAATATATAATGTGCATGGTCTCTCTTGAGGAAAACCAATCCTAGCCATGGTAAGTAAAGGGAAACAAGGAAAGAGGTAAGTAACCTTGATGCATACATTCTTTATTGCAATGATTCAAAATAGGGGTCTAGAGTAAGAGCTTAAGTGGAAATAAGGATCAAAGCAAAGAGAGTTTGTTTAACTATGTTTGTTTGCTTGAGGACAAGCAAAAGGCTAGGTGTGGGGGTATTTGACAGAGCATAATTTAGCCCACTTTATCATGATAATCTTGATGTTTATTTACACCTTTTCTACCTAATTTTGTGGTTTTGTTCATGTTTTGCAGAAACTAGGTGTGAAAAGACAATCTGGAGAAAATGCTCTTAAAACTGCCAAAAAGTGCCAAATATGGAAAGTTCCAAATAAGAAAAGTTTTCATATATGGAAAGTTCCAAATAAGGAAAGTGTTCATATATGGAAAGTGCCAAATAAGGAAAGAGTCAGAAAGCACAGTCAACAAACTGTCCGAAATTCGAACTACAGAATCTTTCTTGCCTTAATTAGAACATGGGCCAGGAAAGGAAGGTTTTCAAATAAGGCAAGTTTTCAGAAAAGGAAAGTCTTCAAACGAGGAAAGTGCAGAAGCAAAAGTAAACAAGGAAAGCTCAGTCAGAAGATTATTTCAAATTCAAATCGCAGATCTTTCTTTCCTTGTTCAAAGATGTGCATACACTACAGCAGTCATAACTTCCTGTTTAGGCAGCAAGATCTCAAGGAGATGCTCTTCCTCTTCTGCATTCAGCATTCAAAATTCAAACGAAGGCTCCACCTAAAAAGGAAAGACTGGACAGATATATTTCCACTTCTGCACATTAATGACTGCATTCTCCTGCCTCTTTTGCAATCCATGCGCGTGCCACCTCTTCTGGAAGCATGATCCGCGCGTCCTTCCTCTTCTGAAAGCCTTGGTACGTGCATATTTCCTTATGAACATCAAGCCACGACTTTTCTTCCTCTATTGGCAGCCTTGGATCGCTCTTCCTTCCTTTTCAAGCACAAGGTACGCTCCTTTCCTATTCTGAAGGCAATCTGCGCGCCAACTTCTTTCTGAAGCCTTGCAGTCCGATTCTTTCCTCGTTTGCAACAACTGGGGCAGCAAGTTGCACATGGGCAGCACCTTGGGCAGCCTCTACACTAATTAGGAAGCAAGGTCAGCATCTAAACTTATTTAGGAAGCACAATCTGCGCCTCCTTCCCTTTCTGAGACCAAACCGCGCGCATCAACTTCCTTTCGCAGTGCATTTTCGCGCAGCCTTCCTTCTGAAGCCGAAAAGCGCGATTCTTTCCTTTTCAGACACATCTTGGGCAGAAAATACCTCTTGGGCAGTAAGTATGACCTAGGGCAACACTTTTCAACTATAAAAAGCCACATAAGAAGCCTCTACATGGTCTTTACACTCCTCCTGGGAGACACCTACGGGATTGCAAGTGACATCTTCTCTTTTTCTTCCTTTCTTTATTTTTAGTTTTTGTTTCAGCCATGAGTGGCTGAAACCTTTTTTCTAGTTGAGGATTTGGTGAAACTTTGGTTGTATTTTTGGATTGAGAGACTTGAACTACATGGTTAATCTTTAGTTGCTTTTCAATATTCATGTAATTTGGTGCTTTAAGATATTATTGCTTTGTCTTGCGGATCTCTATTGATCTTTGATTTCAAGGTAATATATTGTTGTTTGAATAATCTTAGTCCGTATTTGCTTGGATTGCTCAAATATAAGAACACTTGGTGTAAAAACCAAGGAAATTGCATGATCTAGTGTTGTCTCCATGCATGTGGGTGACTAGAATTGGTTCTCTCTATTTCTTTATGCGATTGACTATTATATAAGGCCTGTGGCTCAAAGACGTTCTTTGGCAATTGTTAATTAGTAATTAATTGGAGGACTATCCCTAATTGATTTAACCTAAAAGAGAGATAATGGATGTGAGAAGCTTCTTCAATCTCCATGGCCAATTTATTGAATCAACAAAGGAACATATGAGTCAATGATCAATCCCATCAACTTAAAGTGAATCCGAATCTTCAACTAGAGCTTTTCTCTTATTTGTTTTCTCTTTATTTTTATTATTTGCTTTACTTTATTATTTCCACCATTAGTTTAATCAAATCAATCTCAAACCCCCCTTATTTACTTTACTCGCAATTTATTTTCATTGTTTATTTATTTTCTGTTTGTTCATTTGGTCTACTCAAGGAAGGTAAATAAGTATCAATTCCCTGTGGATACGATCCTTTTACCACTGTCTACAGTTTTAATATTGTTGGTAGTTAAAAAGGTTATTTATTTTGACCGGCTTCGACAACCGCTTTGTCAATCCCTCAGACTTTGTATTGACTACAGGCAGTTGAACAAAGTCACTACCAAGAACAAGTATCCGTTGCCTAGGATCGATGATCTATTTGACCAGCTAGCAGGAGCAGGTTGTTTCTCCAAGATAGATCTAAGATCCGGGTATCACCAGCTGAGGATAAGAGAAGAGGATGTGCCGAAGACGGCATTCAGGACCGGATATGGGCATTATGAGTTCCTTGTAATGCCGTTCGGGTTAACCAATGCCCCTACAGCATTTATGGATCTCATGAATAGAGTGTTTAGACAATACCTGGATCACTTTGTTATTGTCTTCATAGATGATATCTTAGTGTATTCCAGGAATGCAAAGGAGCATGCCCATCATCTGAGGACGGTGTTGCAGACCTTGAGGGAACATGGCTTGTATGCCAAGTTCTCCAAGTGTGAATTCTGGTTGAGGAGCATATCATTCTTGGGGCATGTTGTATCAGAAAATGGGATAGAGGTGGACCCCAAGAAGGTAGAAACTGTGACCAACTAGCCTAGACCCACTACAATGTCCGAGATCAGGAGTTTCTTGGGTCTGGCAGGTTACTACAAGAGGTTCGTTCAGGACTTCTCAAAGATAGCAGCTCCTATGACCAGACTGACTAGAAAGAATCAGAAGTTTGTATGGACAGACCAGTGTGAAGAGAGTTTTGAAGAGCTTAAGAAGAGGTTGACGTCAGCACCGGTGTTAGCTCTGCCAGCTAGTGATGAGGACTTCACAGTGTTCTGTGATGCATCCAGAGTGGGTTTGGGTTGTGTGTTAATGCAGAATGGAAGGTGATTGCTTATGCTTCCAGGCAGCTGAAGAGGCATGAGTTGAATTACCCTACACACGATCTTGAAATGGCAGCAATTATCTTTGCACTCAAGATGTGGAGGCATTACCTCTATGGAGTAAAATGTGAGATCTTCACAGATCATAAGAGCCTGCAGCATATCTTGAGTCAGAGAGAGCTGAACTTGAGGCAGAGACGGTGGGTGGAACTGCTCAGTGACTATGATTGCAAGATCCAGTACCATCCGGGTAAGGCGAATGTTGTGGCAGACGCCCTAAGCTGGAAATCACTAGGCAGTCTATCCCACATCACGGCAGAGAGAAGACCGGTGGTGAAAGAGTTTTATAAGCTAGTTAATGAAGGTCTACAGATGGAGTTGTCTGGTACAGGTGCTTTAATAGCCCAAATGAGAGTGACACATGTGTTTCTGGAGCAGGTGGCTCAGAAACAGCACAAGGACCCAGAGTTAGTGAAAATTGCCAGGACTGTTCAGTCAGGCAAGAATGAGGAGTTCAGATTCAATGATAAGGGGATCCTCCGTTATGGGAACAGATTATGTGTACCAGATGACATAGGGCTGAAAAGAGACATTATGAGAGAGGCTCATAATGCTAGATACAGTGTTCACCCTGGAGCCACCAAAATGTATCAGGATCTGAAGAGAATTTATTAGTGGCCAGCTATGAAGAGAGAAGTGGCACAGTTTGTGTTAGCCTGCGAAGTATGTCAGAGGGTGAAGCTGGAACATCAGAAGCCGGCTGGAATGCTTAACCCACTGCAGAATCCAGAGTGGAAATGGGAGAATATTGCTATGGATTTTGTAGTGGGGTTACCGGCAACGTCCAACAGATTAGACTCCATATGGGTGATTGTGGACAGACTCACCAAATCTGCTCACTTCATCCCTGTCAGGAGCAACTACTCTGTGGATAAGTTAGCGCAGGTGTATGTTGAGGAAGTGGTCAGGTTGCATGGGGTTCCTATTTCTATAGTGTCTGATAGAGGGCCCCAAGTTCACCTCCAGGTTTTGGTGGAGTCTGCAGAGTGCTATGGGTACCAGGTTGGATTTCAGTACTGCCTTCCACCCCCAGATGGATGGACAGTCAGAGAGGACCATCCAGACGATAGAAGATATGCTCAGGATGTGTGTGCTAGATTTTGGTGGTTCTTGAAGCAGCATCTACCTTTGGTAGAGTTTGCCTACAATAACAGCTATCATGCTAGCATAGGGATGGCTCCATATGAAGCTTTGTATGGGAGGAAGTGCAGGTCACCCGTCTGTTGGGAAGAAGTTGGAGAGAGGTCCTTAGCAGGGCCTGAGCTTGTTGAGATTACTAGCAGGGTGGTGCCCATAATCAGAGAAAGGATCAAGACTGCTGCAAGCAGGCAGAAGAGTTATGCAGACATCCGCAGAAGATAGGTAGAGTTTCAGGAGGGAGATTTGGTATTGCTCAGAGTGTCTCCTATGAAAGGAGTGGTTCGTTTTGGGAAGAAAGGTAAGCTAGCCCCACGATACATCGGACCCTTTGAAATCTTGCAGAAGATTGGGAATGTGTCGTACAAGCTGGATTTACCTGCTTCAATGGAAAGAATCCATCTGGTTTTCCATGTTTCCATGTTGATAAAGTTCGTGATCCGGGCAAGGTTCTTAGTGAGCCTGATGTGGAGATCCTAGAGGATCTCACTTATGTTGAACAGCCAGTGCGGATTCTTGACACCCAAATCAGAAAGCTAAGGAAAAAGGAAATCCCGTTGGTGAAAGTCCTTTGGAACCACCACAACATGGAGGAATGCACCTGGGAGACACGAGAGTCCATGCTCTAGCAGTACCCTTATCTTTTTTGAGGTTAGCTTTATGTGTTTGGTATGTATGTTATGTTATGTGTTATGCATGTGCTAGTTGAGGAATATTCGGGGACGAATGTTCTTAAGGGGGGGAGAATGTAATACCCGGCTAGACTCCGGTATCGAAATTCCTACCGTCCGGTGGAATCTCAGATGTTGGAAACCTCTAGAAGGGTAGAAACATGTTTTCATAAAATGTTTTAATGTATTTTATGGTTTTAAGTACAAAGAAAATGTTTTTGCATGAAAATAGCTTTGGAGGCAGACCCAGGTTCGGCCGTCGAAACTCAAGTTCGGCCGCCGAACATGCATGCACTTCGGGAGTGCCTTAGGCCCCCGAAGGGCATAAGTGAGGAAAGTCCAGGTTCGGCCGCCGAACATGGCATGCATGCGGAGGCACGTTCGACCCCCGAAAGTGGCCTGGCCAGCCACCTATAAAGGGGTGCCTTAGCCGAAAAGGGCGAGCTTTTCTCCCCATTTTCGGCCAAGGTGAGCTCTCCGCTGTCCCTCACTAATTTTGAGTTCTTCCTTCCATTTTCCATGATTTTTATGAGTTTGTAACTTTGGTTTTGAAGATTTTTTAGCTTTGAGCAAGTTTTGAAGCTTGGAAGACCCAGAACCTCTTTTCCTTTGTTCTCCAAGTTTAGATCGTCTCTCTCTCGATCTTCAAGAGGTAAGAGCCGATCTTGAGCTCATTTTATCTTTTAAACAAGTTTTGAGAGGTTTTATGGGGTAGTAATGCATGTTTAGGTTAGTTGAACATTATTAGGTTTTATGTGAGTTTGTGGACAATGTGTGATGTTTGAGTATGTTTCATGTGTTGTAGTTGGGGTTTAGGATAGTTTGAGACCCCTAGGTGTTGATGTATGAATGTATGCATGTTTTGGTTGAGTTGTATGCATGATTGAATGGATTGGGAAGCGAAATGTGCATGAGAGCCGAGTTTCTGCCACTTGGGAGAAACTCAGGTTCGGCAGCCGAAGGGACTTTCGGCCGCCGAACCTGCCTGTGAGGCCAGCCTTTCGGCTGCCGAAGCCTGCCCCCGAAAATGGACTTTCGTCTCTGAAGGGCACTTTCGGCCGCCGAAGGTGCCGCCGAACCTGCCTGACTTTCGGCTCTTGAGGGACTTTCGGCCGCCGAACCTGCCGCCGAAAGTGCCCTATTCAGCCTTCCTTTGCATGATTTGTATGATTGTTTTGAGATGTTTTAGGGGGTTTTTGGGGAGTGTTTTAGAGTCATGTTTATGTATGTTTGGTCCCTCATTTGAGTCCACCTGTGTAGGTTCGGACCCGAGGAACTGAGGACCTCAGCAGTGACAGCTGCTTCAGAGTCTTGTCAGAGTCAGCCAGAGGTGAGTAGAATAAACTCTTATGTTTTAAATAAATAAAAAAAATTTAGCATGAATCATGCATCATGAATGCCATATGATATCCTAGGTTGTTTGCATTAGAATTCACGAATATGTTGCATTGCATATCTTGATGTTGATGTGGATGGATGTTGGATGACCCATTGGTCCTCAGTTATGATGAGATATGTTATGATAGGATATGGAAGTCCAGGTGTGGCCTGCACTACGCCCCTGGCACTATGTAAGTGAAAGTCCGGGTGTGGCCTGCACTACGCCCCCGGCACAGTTGGACATGTATGTTATGATATATGTAAGGGAAAGACCAGGTGTGGCCAGCACTACGCCCCTGGCACAGTTGGACCATGTAGAGGACCTTTGGTGACAAGTCCATCCTTGATGTGATTTGTTTGTGATGTGATGCATTCCATTATAGCATATATTTTAAATGCTTTTATTATTCTCCTCACTGGGCTCTAGTAGCTCACCCCTTTCCCCTAATCCCCCAGGTTTGCAGGTACAGGGTAGACCAGGAGGTCAGCAGGAGTAAAGTTTGTTTTATGTAATAGTTAGATGTGGACATGATAAATTATTATGTAATGAAAAGGTATTGTAAAGTGATGTAATGTAATAATGATGATATTGAGATTAGAATTGTGCTTGACCATAGTATGTTGTAAATCCCTTTGATACATGATATATATATGTAAAATGTTTTATGATGGGTATGTGAGACCAAGCTTAATGTATGTTATGATACCCATTGGAGCATTTGATGAGGGTTCTAGTGGGTGGTTTATGCTTATGTTATGTGCATGCACAGGTTAAGCTTGGTCATATGAAAGAAAAAGTTTACAGTCTTTTATGTGTATGTATGATCATGTATGGGATTTGACAGGTTTACAGGTTGTATGTCAGGCTTGCTACGGGTCCCGGCGACCTTATGTCGATCTGGATCCTAGCGCCGGTAGCAGTCCGGATTTCCGGGTCGTTACATATATGATGCAGAGATTAGATTGATGATGTGGTCGGATGGGAGCTATGTTGTGATTGGTTAGACTTGCAAAGAATAAAATGTTAGGTGGTGGGTGCCCACGGCAGCCATTTCGATGCTCAAGTCAGTATATTGAAGAAGAGAATGAATGCAATGAATTTCTTAGAGTTTTGTACGAGACAATAGCATACCTTTGCCTCTGTGGTTCTTCTCTTTTTATACTGTAAGAAGTTGGAGATAAATATAGTATTTTTTGATAATCCGGCGATGATGTGGCCGGCTGCTTGATAAAGGATATCGCCAACTAATAGGTTGGTGATCTCGTGATTACAAACATAATCGGGGATACACTGGATTGTCCCTATTTAATGTAACTTTGTACCGAGACTTGTCCCAGGGGAGGATGAGTCTTGAAGACGAACCAGGTGTTTGAGATGTCCGAGTCTTTCTTCTTCAGGTGGGATCGCATTACTCACTTATCAATTTCTTATCACGTGGACCTACCTTGTGGTGACATTTCATGGCTTACTTTGATCGATTGTTATGTAGTATCAGAGGTCCCCTTCTGGTCTTCGACTTTTTAGGTTTTAAGGTGATAGTTTGTCTTGACGGTTTGGAAACATGGTGCAATTTGGCTGATCTTTGATGTTGGCGTCGCTTTACCTACCTTTGGTTATGACGGTTGCCTTATTTCTCAAGTCATATTTAAAGTTTTGCCTGCTATGCCACTGTCCTCTGTGGAAGACATGAATGGATATACTTTCTTTTCTGTTCCTGAGAATAACCATATATGTGTGGAGAATAACATCGTGGTCTACAAAGGGCAATTGAATGTGGGTCTTCAAAAGAAGGTGCAAGCATACTGCTTAACTTGTGTATCGGCTAAGGATTGTGATAAGTCTAACTGTAATGGTTTTCTAGTGCTATGATCCCTAGAAAGGGGGAGTGGATTGTGTAAGATTGATTCCAAGTGCCATACTAGAAAAACAGTTAGAGAAAGGATCGCCCTCATACGGTTTTTTGTGGACAGGCGACATCTTCCCGATGGATGTGGTTGAGAGGCTGAGGACAACCCTTCCCGCCGGGATTATAGAAATTATTGTGTGAACTTTATGTGCAAGCATATGCACTTCCTCCAATAATAATATGGATGTTAATTTTCACTATTTCTATTATAGATGTATTTTATAATTTATTATGAGTAATTTTTGCTCATAGTCGCTTGCTTTGAATTTTTTTTTAAAAAAAATATTTTTTTTAAATGCTCAATTTTAATTTATTTTTAAAAAATTATTAAACTTTAATTTTATCTAAGAAAAGTCACAATAGTAAGTACAATTGATTCAAGTTTACCAAAATAAAAAACAAATCCTTTTAGATATTTTTTTCCTATTTTTTTTAATTTCTCTTTTTTACTTTCTCCTCTTTTTCTCATTTTTACGTGAAAAAATAAATTAAAAAAATTAGTTGTTAATAAAATTATTTTTTTTCTTAAATAAATATTTTATTTGACAAATTTATTGATAACTTTATTGTTATTTTATATTTCATCCTTTTGTTTTATTGAGTACAATATTGTACTTATTAACGTTTAATTTATTAGATACAATTAGTTATTGAAATTTTTAGGGAAAATTACTTTTTAGTCCCTGAGGTTTAACGTAATTAACACTTCTGTCCCTCTATTTTGGCGACCCAACACTTAAGTCCCTCACTTTCTCTTCCGTCCAAATTCGTAGTCCTTCCGTCCATTAAAACCATTTGGTCAAAGAGTCAAAGGTGAGATGTGATAATTTTTTCCAAAAATACCCTTCTCTCATTGTGAAATCCCATAAGAAGAAGAAGAAGAAGAAGAAAGAAGAAGAAGAAGAAGAAGAAGAAGTTGCAGAAAGGGTAGGAAGAAAGAAGAAGAAGAAAGAAGAAGAAGAAGAAGAAGAAGAAGAAGAAGTTGCAGAAAGGGTAGGAAGAAGAAGAAGAAGAAGAAGAAGAAGAGGCATTTGGGTTTGGGTTTAGTGAGGGTTAATTTTGTCAATTCACGTGTCCCAAACGGCTATTTTGGACGGAAGGACTACGAATTTGGACAGAAAAGAAAGTGAGGGACTTAAGTGTTGGGTCGCCAAAATAGAGGGACAAAAGTGTTAATTATGTTAAACCTCATGGTCTAAAAAGTAATTTTTCCAAAATTTTATATTAAAAATTACAATATCATGTAGAAAATAAATTCTCTTAAATTATCAATGAAGAATTAGAAATAAAAATTTTTATACAACAGATAAATGCAATATTACACTCTTTAGAAAATATATTTCTTTTTTTAATTATAATTATTTTAATTTTTAATATATTAATTAATGAAAATTGAACCTAAACAAAAATTAATATTAAAGTTTCAATGTATTTTTTTATAATTAATAAAGATTGATAGCAATTAAAAATTTTAAACATATCAAAATAAAAGTATGAAATATTTTTCATAATGTGTAATAAGAGGAGGTTGGATGAAAAGTTGTGCTAAAGTTCAATCTGTTATCTAGAGTTTCATGCAATTTCTCCCAAAATCTGGATATGAATTTTGATTCTCTGTCTGATATGATGGAGATAAGAATACCATGCAAACTTAAAATCTCATCAATATACAATTCTGCATATTTCTTTAGTGTATAATCAGTTTTGATTGGAAAGAAATGTATTGATTTAGTCAACCTGTCAACTAGTACCCAAATGACATCTTCCTTGCTTGGTGTGAGTGGTAATCCTATTACAAAATCCATAATAATTCTATCTCATTTCTATTCCAGCATAGAGATAGGCTGCAATAACCCTGATGAAACCTGATGTTCTGCTTTACTTGTTGATATGTTAGGCATTTGGCTACAAATTCAACTACAACTCTTTTCATACCTTGCCACCAATAGTGCACTTTCAGATCTTGATGAATCTTAGTGCTACGTTGATGCATAGCATATGGACAATTGTTCACCTCTATAAAAATGCTTGGTTTCAACTCTCCAATGTTAGGTACATATACTCTTTTATTATAGTATAAGTAGACATCATCACTAATCACATGCTTCTGCTTCTTCACCTCTTGTACCTATCTAGTCCATAAAGTTGTCTCTATATCTTCTTTTTGTGCTTCTTTAACTTCTTATAGTAAGCTTGGTCTAACTTTTTATTCTGCTATGATAGCTCTATCATTTGCTAGATTCAATTGAGTATTTGTTGCTTTTAATGCAAATAAGAATTTCTTGCTGAGTGCATTTGCTACTAGATTAGTTTACTTGGGTGTTAATCTATAGTATAATCATAATGTTTCAGCAACTGCAACCATCTTATTTATATCATGTTTGGTTTTTTCTATATAGACAAGTATTTCAGACTTTGACGATCTATATAGACATATAATTTCTCGACATCTATGTAGTGCCTCTATATTTTCAATACAAACACTAGGGTTGCCAACTCCATATCATAGGTAGGATAGTTCTTCTCATGTGACTTTAGCTATCTAGAAGCATAGGCAACCACTTTATCTTCTTATATTAAAACACATCTAAGCCCATTGTAAGAAGTATCACTATATATCATAAATTCCTTACCATAGATAGGTTGTGTAAGTACTGGTTACAAATCATTTCTAGTATCTAGGTAGATCCAACAGACTCTTAATCTATATAGTATTGTTTAGTGGCTTCCATTCAACAATAGCTTTAATCTTTTATGGTTCTTCCTTGATTCTTTCTATTGTTGCTACATGTCCCAAAAATGCTATTTCATTGAGACAAAAAATCACATTTATTGAACTTAGCATAAAGTTACTTTTCCCATAAAATTTGCAATACTACTCTCAAATATTTATCATTAAAGTATACCAGAATATCATCAATGAATATTACAACAAACTGGTCCAAATATGGATGAAAGGTATAGTTCATCATATCCATGAATGTTGTAGGTGCATTTGTCAATACGAATGGCATAACTAGAAGCTTATAATGTCCATTACCATGCTCTGAATGCAGTCTTAGGCACATTTGTTCCTTTAACCCTTAATTGATAGTAGCCAGATCTCAAATCTATCTTTGAGAAAACACTAACTTCTTTCAACTAATCAAACAAATAATATATCATGGATAGTGGATATTTATTCTTTATAATTATCTTATTCAACTGTATGTAATCAATACAAAGTTGGAGAGATCCATCTTTTTTTTCATAAACAGTACTGATACACTCAAAGGTAAAACACTAGGCTGAATGAAATCCTTATCAAGTAACTCCTATAACTGTATTTTCAACTCTTTTAATTATGTAGTAGCTATTCTGTAAGGAGCAATAGAGTTAAGTGTAAAATCTAGTGTAACTTCTATAGCAAAATCCACTTCTCTTTCTATAGGTAACCCTAACTCTATAGGAAATACATTTGGGAGATCACTTATTATGGGCGGATTTGACACATTAGGGCTTTCTTTCTTAGTTTCAACTGCACTAGCTAGATAGGTTGTAAAATCCTTCCTAATCAACCTACTAGCCATAGTGATAGATATGACAAAAGAGAGGTAATCTGACCTCTCACCCACAACTACAACCTCAGAACTCTCTGGTGTTTTGAGTGTATCTCATTTTAATTTACAATCAATTATAACCTCCTGTTTAGAAAACCAGTCCATATCTAAAATTGCATCAAATTCTCTAAAAGATAGCTCTATCAAGTAAACTAAAAAGGTGTGACCTTGCACACGTATAAGACAATCTCTATAAACTTTATTCACAATCACAAAATATCCTAAGGGATTGATCATTGCTATGTCATGTTCTAAGTGTTTTACTTGAATTCCTTTCTCATTAGTGATGGATATGCTAATGTATGAATGTGTAGGACCATGATCAATTAAAGCATAAATGTATTTACCAACGACAGAAAATTTACCAACTACAGAAAATTTACCAGCTATGACATCTGATTTGTCCTAATCTTTCTTTGTGAGAATAACGTATGCCTTAATAGGTGTTCTCGTGCTTAGTTTGTCCACTATCTTTGATACTCTTTGACTTTAAGCACTGTTAAATTCACCTCTGCGCTTACCTCTGCCTCTAGGGCTCATTAGCATAAACCTCTCTATCGATGCAGACTGGCCTCTGGGATAGTCTTTCATAAAGTGATTTGTGCTCCCTTACAAGTAGCAATCCCAGTCAATCTCCTGTATGATCTTCCATGTCTCCTACCACAATGCTTATATATTAGTGGCAAACCTCTACCTAGTCCTTCTGTACTAGCTCTTGACGTAGTCTGTTGTTTAAACCTCATTATTGAATTTTGCCCAAGCCTTTAACTTTGTATGGGTAGCTTTCTCGGTTCTGTCTGTTGAAAATCTCTCTATCTCTTACTAGTTGTTAGAGATGTAGAGGACTGTCCATGATACTAGCTTTAACCCCTCTTTTGTGCCCCTTTTATTTTCTACTCTAATCTTCTTCTTTGAGTTACTCTAAGTTGTAGGCTATCTCCACCAGAATTGAAAATTCCCTTATGTGTATAGTTGTAAGATATATTCTGATATCAATATGTAAATCTTGCTCGAAGCACTTACATCTTTTCTCCTTTGTAATGACATCTCACCCTCTCCTCCCAAAGCTCAATTATTAAGAAGTGGCAAACATGGCATAAAAATCAAGGTGCAAAAGGGAATCAAGAAGCAAATGGAAACCTTGTAACCTTTGAATTTAAATCTCTGCTTTTGAAAACTATGTTTTTGATGAATTATGAACAATTTCTTTTTGGATAATTTTACTTCTGTTTCCTTTTTTGCCGATGACAAAATGGGGGGCCAGTATGGTTGTGTTGTGTTTATTTTGATAATTTTTGTTTGTTTTTACTGTTTATTAGTGATAACTAGCTTAATCTGTTAATAGGTTATGAATATCTTCTTAAAAATGCTAGTTGGTATCTACTTACAGAAATGAAATGGAACATTTTCTAAATATGTAAATTCTTTTGAGCATGCCTTGTTTGAATATGATTTTGTTTATTGGCTTTTTGCTCCCTGAGAATCATGATTGGATATAAGCATTAGTCTTAAGGGGAGTTAATTTTTCATTGTTACATAAGCATATATTTGTGCATACATATAGGGGAAACTTTCTAGCTCTTGCTTAAATTACAATACATATTTTATTAAAACTTAATTTTCTTTGAAACTCAATAAATTTTGTAATCATCAAAAGGGGGAGATTGTTAGCCCCATAAGCTGTGAAAGAGCTTAATTTTAATGATACCAAAAGTTAATGAGTCTATCTACCTAACAATCTTCAGATGTTTAAGTTGAAAATAGATTATCTAAATGTTGAACATTCGATGAAGTTACTACAACAGAAAAGAAGAGAACAATGAAAATAACTCAAGATGAATCAAAGGAAAAGACCTTCAAGATGAGTATATCACTATAGTTAAATGTAAGAAGAATTAAGTGAAATGATGAGCCAATACTTGGTCATAAAAATTATTTTTTGATGCATTAAAGTTGTATTAGTGTATTAAGCATTTCTTGAAATTCAAAGTGATTTTTAAGATTTAAAAAATATCGAGAAACCAAGTGTTTGAAATAAATTGAGTTAGTTATCTATTTTCTTAACTAACTTTTTTCAAAGGCTAAAATTAGATATCTTTTTTTTTTTTTTTTTTTTTTTGAAATGGGGACTAGGGATTGGGGGAGTAGAATCTGATACCTTCCAGATTTACTCAGATGCACTTACCACAAGGCTAAGTCTGTGAGTGCAATTAGATATCTAATTTTATAATGCTTTTATATTTAGGTATTTAATTTCTATATGCTTTTTTTTTGGATAACTAATTTTAGTCTATATATTACTTGATTTTAGTCTATATGTTTTCAACATTACAATGGCAACTTTTTGAAAAATTTATTATCATTGAATAACCTTTGTAGCTGATATGAAAATTTTTCTAACATCTATATACAAGAGATCATTTGTCTTCATAAATTCTTAATGAAAGTATTAATATTCTAAGGGGTGCTTACAATCTCACTTACTTGCTTACATTTAATGACACTAATCCTCGTTTGCAAATTTTTCCTCTATATTCTTTGTAACATTCTCTTGTAATTGCTGAGAGTTGTTGAGAATGAGTTTTTAATTCATCCGAAACTTATTTAAGGTTTGATCAAGTGAGTGTATTCGCTTGATAGAGGTTGTTAAACAGCTATTAAAGCAGTTGAAATATAAAGGCAAGCTCTAGTACCACTATTGAAAATAAACAACAAGCTTTAATACCAATATTGAAATTAGAATAAAAAATAGATATTTAGAACTAAAATTAGATATTCTAAAATAGAAAATAAATATTTAAACTCAGAAAATAGAGCATATGATTAAGTATAAAAATATCAAATGTCTGGTACTAAAATCAAAGATTCAAAAGCTGTAACTTCATCAAACACATAATAAAAGATTCAAAATGGCCTAACAAAAGGGAGAAAAAGATGAATAGAAAATAAACACCAAACTTCAATAAAGAAAAATAGAGTAATACAAATAATTTTTTTCTTCTTTTTCTTCTTCATCTTCCTTCTTATAGGTAAAAGAGAAGTCTTGCAAAACTTAACAACCCATACTTAGGTATGGTTATATTTCTTGCCTTATACTCAAATATTTTATTTTATTTTATTTTTCATAAAATACACCCGATCAAAAAAACTTGTTACAGCAAAATATCTCAGCTGCCAATACTCCTCATTGAGAATTTTGCTGCAAATTATGGAGCTTCTCCTTAAATGCAGTCAAATATTCACCACTATTAAAAAAATTTGAGAAGAGAATAGATATCTAAATACTGAAATTAGATATTGGAATTGAAACTAGATATCTAAAGCCAGTGACAAAACTGAGAAACAAACATAACAAGCTTAGTAGATTTTCTCTAACTCTCTCCTTAAACAACAGATCATAAAAAGAAATGACAAAAAGCTTTTTAATAAGATAGTTTTAAATTTCAGTAGTTTATGGACAAGTATAGGGTTCCTTTCATAAAATGTTCTACAATTTATGGATAAACATAAGGTCCCTTCCACAAATTTTACTGCAGTTTATAGAGATGCATTTGATCCCTTCAACAATTTTTTTTTCTCAGTAATTTCGAGATATGATAGTCTTATACCTTAGGTTAAAGACATGATGGTATGAAACAATAGTTTAAAGACATGATGGTTTCAATCACAATTTAAAAATATAATAGTCTCTTCAATAAATTTAGATTTTATAGACATGCAAGTCTCGCACAAATTTTAGAAATCCTCTCAAACAAAAAGATACAAACTAAAAACAACAAACTTGATAAAACAAGCTTCATTACAAGCGTAGAGATTTTATTGTCATCGGAGTTTTCAAACTAATCTATTGAGAAACAATATCAAAACCTTCCTCATACACATTATTGACCTTTTTTTATTTTGGTAAATTTGACCCTATTGTACCATATTATTATTTAACTTTTTTTTAAATAAAATTAAAGTTTGATAATTTTTTTTAAATAAATTAAAATTAAATATTTAAAAATATATATTTTTTTTAAAATGAAAATAAAAAAAGAATGAAATTCAAAGGCAAGCGCCCTATGAATAAAAATTACCCATAATAAATTATAAAATATATTTATGATAAAAATAGTGAAAAGCAACTATAATTAATTATTTAACTTTTCAACCGTTAGATGTAATCATTTGACTTTTTATTTAACCGTTAGGCCATCTCCAACGCTGCGCCAAATCCTATTTTGGCGTTAGAGATGGCCCTCCAACGCAGCGCCAAAATCCACGGGATTTTGGCGCTGAGCTACAGTGCCACGCCACTGTAGCAGCGCCATTTCCTCTCTTCTTTTTTTTTTTTTAATTTATAATATAATTTAAATTTTATATTTTTTATAATTTATAATATAATTTAAAATTTATATATATTTTTAATTAAATTTAATTTTTTTACTCTCATAATTTATTATATTTTTAATTTATTTTATATTTTTATAATTATTAAAATTTAATTTATATTTTTAATTTATTTTATATTTTTATAATTATTATTTAATTAATATATTTTTATAATTAATATATTTTTATTTGTTTATTTATAAAATAATTAAATATTTAAATATTGAATGAAAATATAAAATATATAAGTATTTAGAGTGAATATATAAAATTATATAAATTTTTTGAGTAAAATATATAAATAAAATTAAAGTAAAATAAATAATATAATATTAAAGAGATGAAAGAATATAAATAAAATATTTTTTTTGGTGTTAAAAATGGTGCAGAAGGTTGGAGATAATATTGCACTATTTTAGTGCAAAGCACCAAAATAGTGCAAAAAATGGTGCACAGGGTTGAGGATGGCCTTAGATGTGTCCTATGATTTTTTTTATTTGTTAGATGTAATCATTATTTAGTATAGGATTATAATTAATTTGTAGCTATTTTATAAATAAAAATTAAATTAAAATTATATATATATATATATATATAATTTTATTTTTTATTTAGAAGTTAATCTTATTTTATTATTCTATTTATTTTAATTTATATTTTTATTATTTTAATTTCAATATTTTTTTATTTAAATCGAATTGCAATGCATTTAAACAATAATATTAATTTCATATAATTACATTATATTATATCATAAAATAGTGCCAATAATATTTAGTTCCATTATTATTTTTCATTAAAACATGTTTATTATTACTAACAAGTTTACATTAATAAAAATGTAAATTTCGTGAACGTTGTTATGCATATCTAATATTTGATGTATGTTTTTACTTGAAAATAATATATTTATAATATAGTATTAAGAAAAATAAATAATGAAATTTTAAAAAGAAATATAAAGTTTATTTTCCACATTTGTAAGAATATCTTTTGATTTTTTTAAATAAGTTTCTTGATGAAAAATACTAAATATCTTTTGGTTCATTTTTTTATTCAAATTATTATTAAATTTAATAAAAATAAAAATATATTTTACTCTATTTTTTTATATAAGATATATAAGTTTGTGAGATTTTATTCTTTTAATAAATTAAAAGAGCCCCAATTTAAATTTATTATTAAAAATAAATATATTCATATATTTGATAATAAATATTTTGTAATAATATTTATGTTATTTAATAATGTTTAATATTTTATAAGTTGATAAAATGAGTAATTATTAAAGCGTAAATTTTTATATAGTTATAAGGAATTATATTCGTAATATATCTTATAGGGTGTTTTCTTTATAATTTTTTTTAATTTTTTATAATATGATAAAATATATACTTTATATTTAATTAGATGTGTATCATTTTTAATTAATAAATTTTAAAACTAAATTTTAACCACTAATGTCAAATGTATTTTTTTAAAAAATATTTTTTAACAATTTCATTTGTGTTAATAATTTTTTAAATTGTAATAACGTAATTTAGGAATACCTAAGATTAAAAATTTTAAATTATTTAAACTTTAAAATTAATGTAAGTAATATTTTTTACTTAATATGAATAAGAATGTATATTTATATATATAACATAATAATATTTATAAAAATTAAATAATTCTTATCCGTAGTTGTTTAATTTTAAGATTTATTTTATTTACATCAATCAAGTTTAATTTTATTTTATATGAAATCATTTTAATTTGCTCTTTGCAAATATTCATATTACCAACTATTTTGTCCATTTTCTCTCTTCATTTTACCTTCTTTATATTTAATTAATTGATAATTATTTACTAATATAATTATTTTAGCTTTAAAATACTTTTATTATTAAATTCTACGATCAATTATAATATATTTGCTATTTAATGATAATTTGAATATAAATTTGAAATTGAAAAACATTCTCTGAGTAAACTAAAAGTTTAAGAATTTATACTAAAATTAATTAGTTAATTATCAATATATTTATTAGGTTTATATATATATATATATATATATATATATATATATATATAACATTAAATAATTTAAATTCAATAATGGATTCAACCTAAAAATATATGAAAAAATATTCCCAAGAGTAAAGCATATAGGAAAGGTATATGATGAAAGCATATAAGAGATGGACTTTCATCACAAACTTTCTAGATTTAGCTTGAATGTTGGAGGGTTCTCACCTCTAGCAGTCCAAAAAGAATCCTAAACATTTTCTTTTATTTTGTATGTCCTATGCAAGTTTGAGATTTGTGGGTTCTCATCATGGTAAAACTATAATAAAAAATTTATTCATCGAAATAGTATTTGATGACAGCCGTATTCTTTTTCCTGGTCTGGGGCCAAGCCTAGGATACCGGCCCATTATCCAGAGGCCCTCAAGCCTTATACATGCACCCAGTCCGGCTCGCTCGCTCTAAGGCCGAGCTCCATTTAAATTCCTCCGTCAGGCCGGCCTAACCCCACAGACCCAACCAGCAGATCCCCCCGGGCTCCGTCATACCTTATCTTTCGGCTCAGCCCGGAATCAGGAGGGAGATCTACCTGTTCCTCATGTGGGTCCATCTGCATGCGCGCCCAGAAAGAATCGGAGGCCGTTACGCATAAGTCAGGGATCTGATATTCTCGTACGACCGTATCACCGTAGCAGGGACAGGTGGCCCAATGACGCACATTCTGTTACACGTCACTAGCAGACAAAAGAAAACATATATAAGGAAGAATACTCTCCTCTAGGTTTAAGTTTTTTCCATCATTACAAAACCTCTGTAAAAACCCTATTTTCTGGATCTCAGATCATCAAGTGGCGCCGTCTGTGGGAACGAAGGAGATCTTTTCATCACCGGAGTTCCACTCTTGCAATACCCACTGAGATCCACGATGGCTAATCACAACGAAAATTTCATTCCAAACGACCTGAGCTCTGCCTAAGAGGGGCAGCAGTTCTCTTTTTCCAGTCCCACAACTCCAAACAACCAAACACCAATCCCTTTTAACCCCTCGCCGAGCTTGGCGGGAACCCGCCCGGAGCTGCTTTATCCAACCAGGATCTGCAAACCATGGCCCTTCAACTGCAAAATACCGCTCACTAGTTAGGACAGATAATGCAACAAAGGGGCCTTAACACCCCAATGAATGTGTCACCAGTGATAGAAGAACCTAGAACCAATGAGTCTCGCCAACCTACCCTCAATCCTCCTCAGACAACCAGTCGGGAAACAGGAGAGAGAAGCAAGAGGGCCGGCAGAGAAGTAGAGCCAGAAGCAAGGGTTCGCGAGAGGAGAGCGAGGGAGTTAATAGAGAATGATGAAGTTGATAGTTATTCTGCTGGGACCACAGGAAGAATGGGAAGCGAGACCTGGGGAAGAGGAAGGTCACGCGGAGAAAATGCCCAAGCAAGAAGAAGAGAGCGTAGACCAAAAGCTGCAGAGGATGAGAGTGCAATTTCTGGCTGAACTAGGGACGAAGGACCCCAACCAAACTGTTCTGCCTACCTCTTCACCCTTCTCTAGGTGGGTACAACAAGAGACCGTCCCCAAAAAATTTATGATGCTGCCTATGGCCGCATATGACGGAGCGAGGAACCTACGGGAGCATGTCCTGAACTACAAGACTTTCATGGAGCTACAGACCTTGTCAAATGCCTTGATGTGCAAGGTATTCCCGACGACACTCTCGGGGCCAGCACGGGCGTGGTTTAATAACCTTGAGGCCGGGAGTATCAGCAGCTTTGGAGATCTGGCCACTCGCTTCATCAGCCGGTTCATTACCGGGGTGCCCGCAGATAGGAAGACGAGCTACCTAGAGACAGTCAGACAGAGAAGGGATGAATCCCTCAGGGAATACGTTGCCCGTTTCAATATAGAGGCTTTGCAGATCCCTGAGCTCGATGAGGGCAGAGCAGTGGAGGCCATGCAGAAAGGGACGACCTCGCCCGAGTTCTTTGGCTCGTTGAGCAGGAAGCCTCCCACCTCACTAGCCGAACTGATGAAGCGAGCTGAAAAATACATAAGGTAGGATGACACCTTGGTGACAAGCAGGTTCGCCAGGGGAGCGACAGATAAGGGGAAAGCCCCAGAGGAAAGGAGGCCGGAGCGGCACGAGAAGAAACATGGCAAGAGGCCTGAGCCTTACAGACAACCCTAGGAATGAAGGGACCAAAGATCTCTCCCTCCTCGGGTCTCAGAATAGAAGCCCCTCCCACTATGGGTTCCAAAGAAGCCAACCCCCCTCAACGTCTCTAGAGCCGAAGTGCTCATGGCCGTCCAAGACAAGGACTTCCTCCAATGGCCTAGGCCTATGAAAACAGAAGCAAACCAGCGAGATCCCGACAAATATTGTCAGTACCATCGCACGCACGGCCACGACACGAACAACTGCTTCCAGCTAATCACGGAGATCGAGAGGCCGATAAAAAGAGGGCATCTCAGGAATTTCGTAAAGAAACCGGAGGGACAGAGGCCTCTGCCCAACTCGGCAGTCCAAGTGTCGAGGAGAACGGGAGCTGGACCAGTGAATGATGGATCCAGTGGGACCATCAACATGATTGTTGGGGGAACAGGAGGTCGGATGAGCCGTAGGGGTAAGAAGAGGAGCCGAGAAGGGGAAAGCAGCAGCGCTGAGATCATGCAGGTCATCGAGCACTCTCCAGGGGCTATCACTTTCTCTCTGAAGGATGCCCAAGGTGTTCAGATGCCTCATGACGACGCTCTTGTCATCGAAGCCGTCATTCACAACTACCGGGTCAAGAAAATCCTAGTGGATGATGGAAGTAAGGTGAACCTGTTGCCCTACCGAGTTTTCCAGCATATGGGAATCCCCGAGGAGCAGTTGGTCCGGGATCAGGCACCAATCAAGGGGATCGGAGGAGTACCAGTGCCCGTTGAGGGGAAGGTAAAGCTGGCTCTCACTTTAGGCGAAGCGCCAAAAAATCGCACTCACTACGCGGTGTTCTTGGTGGTCAAACTCCCCCTGAGCTACAACGCGATACTGGGAAGACCTGCACTGTTCGATTTCGAGGCCGTCACAAGCATCAGATACCTGGCCATGAAATTCCCAACGGAGGCAGGAGTAGGAGTAGTCAGGGGAAGTCAGGAGGAGGCAAGAGCGGTGTACTTAGCCACAGTGGCCGAACTGAGCTCGGCAGGAGAAAAACTTGACTCTGAGGTGCTAGAGGTTAGAGATGAGGAGAAAGAGGCCAAGACCGAGCCGGTCGGAGAGCTGGAGACTTTTCCTTTATCAGAAGCAGAAACAGATAAGGTCTTGAGTCTCAATGCCGGCCTCACTAAAGAACAAAAGACTGAAGTCATGGCCCTGATCCGAGGTCACGCATCGAGCTTCGCTTGGAAGCCTTCGGATATGCCCGGAATTGACCCTGAAGTAATGACACACAAGCTGAATGTCTTCCCCGAGGCCAGACCGATAAAGCAGAGGAGGAGAATAGTCGGAAGAGAGAAGCAACAGACCATGAGGGAGGAGGTCAAAAAGTTGGAAGAGGCCAGGTTTATTAGGGAAGTGATGTATCCACAATGGTTAGCAAATCCTGTATTAGTCAAAAAAGCCAATGGCAAATATAGGATGTGTATAGACTTCATTGACCTGAATCAGGCATGTCCCAAGGATTGTTACCCCCTCCCTGATATTAATAAAATGGTCGATTCCACGGCCGAATTTGATTATATGTCGTCTTTGGATGCAATGTCTGGTTATCATCAAATCCCTATGGACAGGTCGGACGAAGAGAAGACTTCGTTCATAATAGAAGATGGAACTTACTGCTATAAAGCCATGCCCTTCGGATTGAAGAATGCCGGGGCAACTTACCAAAGACTGATGAATAAAATTTTCAAAAATCAGTTCGGCAGAAACGTTGAAGTTTATGTAGACGACATGGTAGTCAAGAGCCCAACTTTCCAACAACACAAGGCGGATTTGGGAGAGGTATTCGGGGTGTTAGAACAGTACAGAATGAGACTGAACCCAGCGAAATGCGCCTTCTTCATCAGGTGAGGAAAGTTCCTAGGGTACATGGTGAGTGGAAAAGGCATTGAGCCCAACCCAGACCAAGTGGAAGCTATCCTGAATATGCTAGGGCCTACCTGTGTGAGGGATGTCCAGAGACTTACTGGGAGAGTGGTAGCGCTCAACCGGTTCATGTCGAGGTCGGCAGAAAAATGCTTGCCATTCTTTAAGAAGTTGAGAAAAGTGCCGAACTTCGAATGGACCGAGGACTGCCAAGAAGCTTTCAAGGAGCTCAAAAGCTATCTCAGCTCGCCTCATGTGCTTAGCAGTCCATTGGAAGGGGAAGAGCTCCTAATCCGCATTGCAAAATTATATCAAAACCTTCTTCATATACATTATTGACCTTTAAAAGGTAGTTATGTAGAGATTAGTAAAATTATTTTTAAACTTATAAAAATATAAATATAGAACAAAATTAATTTTGTAAATAAATAACTAAAAATTTGATAAAAATAAATTAATTAATGAAATTTCTTTTTGCTAACAATTTAATTTTATAAATCATGTTAAATTTTTGAAAGCTACAATTTTAAATTGTATAAGTAGTTTCATGTATATAAAAATTCTTTATTTCAATATTAATCAATAGTTTTTATTTTTTAAAATAAAAATTTATCACTTGAGTGACGAAAAAATTATGCTTTCAATATTAATTAAATAAAGTATTTTTAAAATAGATATCATTAACCTCCTCTTATTACATATTATAAAAGGTATTTCATACTTTTATTTTGATATGTTTAAAATTTTTAATTGCTATCGATCTGTATTAATTATAAAAAAATACATTGAAACTTTAACATAAATTTTTATATATCTGGTTCAATTTTCATTAATTAATATATTAGAAATTAAAATAATTATAATTAAAAAAAATATTTTTCAATATTGCATTTATTAAAGTTTATCGTATAATTTTTTTTTAAATTTTGCATTGGTAATATAAGAAAATTTATTTTCTACATAATATTGCACTTTTTAATATAAAATTTTTAATAATTAATTATATCTAATAAATTAAACTTTAATAAATACAATGTTGTACTCATCAAAAAATAGGATGAACTATAAAATAATAACAAAGTTATTAATAAATTTATTAAATAAAATATTTATTTAAGAAAAAAGATAATTTTATTAATAACTAATTTTAAATTTATTTTTCCACATAAAAATAGAAAATGAAGAAGGTAAAAAAGATATATAAAGAAAAAAATATAAAAAATATTTAAATGATTTTTTTTTAAAATTTTGGTAAACTTGAACCTATTGTACCATATTATTATTGTGACTTTTTTTTTAAATAAAATTAAAGTTTGATAATTTTTTTAAATAAATTAAAATTGAATATTTAAAAAATATATTTAAAAAAAAAAAATAAAAAAAAAAATTCAAAGGCAAACACCTATGAGTGAAAATTACCCATAATAAATTATATCTATGATAGAAATAATGAAAATCAACATTAATCGAGGAAGTGCATATGCTTGCACTTAAACACAATAATTTCTATAATTCATTATGTAAAGAAATAGGATTACAGAAATATAAAACACATATTTTTATTTAGTTTATTCTTTTCCATATGAGATGGAAACCGAATATGTTGTATCTATTAAGTCTAAAGCCCATATGCAAATGGCTTTTGACTAAGCATCTTATCAAATGCTTTTTCTGAAGATATCTCATCCATATCTCTACCACTACCTCCTTAGAGAATGCCGATTCTGCATCCACCGCGACATACTACAGAATTATATTGGCTTTGACAACCATCACAACAATAATCAATTGTGGTACCGCACCAGCCCCATTTGCTATAACATATGCCTCTTGGACATAAAGCACTCCAGCTTGAATTCCACACTGTTCAGTTGAAGTAGGGAGCAAAAGGAAAGTAAACAAAAAAGAAGAAACTATAAAAGTGAAAACTCTCATATATGTATATGATTTAATATAATTCTAAATGATAAAGTGAAGACTTTTCTAATTACAAATTGGTATACAAAGAGAGAATAATTTTAAAGCTCAATTTGTCATTTATAGTATGAAAAATATTTGTTGTATAAAGTCCGTAAACATTTGTCATTTTCTCAATTCATTTTACCTTCTTTATATTTAATTAATTGATAATTATTTACTAACATAATTATTTTAGCTTTAAAATACTTTTATTATTAAATTCTACGAGCAATTATAATATATTTGCTATTTAATGATAATTTGAATATAAATTTAAAATTGAAAAACATTCTCTAAGTAAACTAAAGTTTAAGAATTTATACTAAAATTAATTAGTTAATTATTAATATATTTATTAGATTTTTATATATATATAACATTAAATAATTTAAATTCAATAATAGATTCAACCTAAGAATATATGAAAAAATATTCCCACCCTTCTCCATAAAAGGTAAGAGTAAAGCATATAGGAAAGGTATATTTCTGAGTTTTTAGTCCAATGTCTCTTTCTTTTTTCCTAATGACTGTTTCACCTTTTGCTGTTTCTCCCCAACTCTTTTGTGCAATTTTCTTAGAGATGGACTTTCATCACAAACTTTCCAGATTTAGCTTGAATGTTGAAGGGTTCTCACTTCGAGCAGTCCAAAAAGAGTCCTAAACATTTTCTTTTATTTTATATGTCTTATGCAAGTTTGAGATTTGTGGGTTCTTATCATGGTGAAATTATAGCAAAAAACTTATTCATCGAAATAGTATTGTCTGTAGAAACAATACAAATTTTATTGTCGCTCAAGTTTTCAAATTTTAATTCATTAAAATCCATATGACGAAACTATATCAAAAACCTTCATCGTATATATTAATTAATTCATAATTATTTACTAATACAATTATTTTAATTTTAAATTACTTTATTATTAAATTGCACAATCAATTGTACAATACATTTGCTATTTAATGATTTGAATTCAAATTTGAAATTAAAAAATATTTTCTTTGTGTACACTAAAAATTTAAGAATTTATACTAAAATTAATGGATTAACAAATTCATTAGGTTTATATATATTGATACTACATAACAATCGCTCAAAGTAAGCCATGAGCTGTCACCAGAAGATAGGTCCACGTGGCAAGAATCTGATAAATAAGTAATGCGGTTCCATTCGAAGAAAAGAAGACTGAGACATCTCAAACACCTGATTCATCATCAAGATTTGCCCTACCCTGGATGGGACAAGTCTCGGTGCAAAGTTACCGTTAAACAGGAAAAATTCAGCGTATCCTTGATTACACCTGTAATCGCGGGATCACCAACCTATTAGCTGGCAATATCCTTTATTAAGCAGTTGGCCACATCATTGCCGGATTATTGGAAAATGTTACATTTATCTTCACCTTCTTACAGTATTGATGATCTGAGATCCAGAAAATAGGGTTTTACAAGGGTTTTTATGAACTTGAAAAAAAGCTTGTGCCTCGAGGAGGGCAATCCTCCTTTTATCTCTTTTCTTTTGTCTGCTAGTGGCGTATAACAAACTGTCTGTCATTGGGCTACCTGTCCCTGCCATGTTGATACGAACGTACGAGAATATCAGATCCCTGCACCATGCGTAACGGCCTCTGATTCTCCCTGGGCACGCCTGCGGATGGACCCATAAGACGGACGGGTCGGTCTCCATCCTGGCTCCGAGCTGGGCCGGAAGATAAGATTAAAACTGGGCCCAAAGAGGATTTGTTTATTGCACCGTAAAGGCTGGGCCGGCCTGATTGAGAAACTTCGGTGGAGCCCGGTCTCAAGATTGAATGGACTGGACCGGGTTCATGTGGGAGACTTGAGGGCCACCAAATAATGGGCTGTTATCATGGGCCTGGCCCCAGACTGGGCTGAAGAGATCCAGCGGTCATCAATTGCCCCTTTACCTTCTCATCAGTTATTGTCCGACTGATGAGGGGGTAAATACCGAGAGTAATAATGACCGCGCCGCCCAAGGACAAACAGCTCAAAACATCTTTTCGGCTCTTCACTGTTTCAAATTTCATTTCCTGTCAGTCTTCTCAGAACTTTTGCTCTTCTCTGCTCCACTGCTCTCTTTGCTTTCCTTTGCTTGTCCGCCCTAATCGCCTTTCAGGTACGCTTCTTCTTCTACCATGGATAGTTCTAGCCTCCCCGATGTCGTTAACCTAGACTCTAGCATCACCCCGTCCAACCTTAGGAGTTTTATCTCCAGGGAATACATGGATACCCCTCTTTTTCACATCCGGGCCCCTTACCGGAATGGGAGGATCGTTCTTCCCGATCCTTCTCCCCCTAGCCTAGTCGACCTTCAAAGAGATGTCAGTCTAATCTTCTTCATCAAGCAGAGGGAGTATGGTTTGTCTTTCCCCTTTTCTCCATTCTTCAACGAGGTTTTCCAGTATTTCGAGATTACCCCTCGAATGCTAACCCCTAACTCTATTATTTTTATGTCTTCCTTCGAATCTATGTGTCTGAGCTGGGGGTTCACACTCACGGTCCATCTGTTCGTTAGCTTCTTCAGGCTAGTTAAGGCAAGCCAAAAATTTTACTACTTTGCCCCTCGCGGAGGGTTGTCCATTTTCATGGGTTATAAGGACTCCATCAAGGGCTGAGTAGAGGGGTTTCTGGTGGTAGAGTTGAAGAAGCAGACGGGGTTGGCTTGGGAGCTCGATCTCTCCTGGGAGGATGTCTCTCTGGGTTGCAACGACCTGCCCCAGCTGAGCCTTACCGACCAGGTCGGATTCCTTCGACTGACTTATATGGAGAAGAAGTATGACGTCGAAAAGTGTTTGTACACGTCCAAACTTCGGGATATTAAGGACGCAGGTACCTTATTTCATTTACCTGTTTTGCTTTATTTTTCGTTTTTTGTTGAGGATTGCTTCTGACTTGCCATGATTTTGGATTTTTGCAGCTTCCGTGGTGAAAATGGACCAAATTAAGCCTCCTAAGAATCTTACACTATCTCGGGAGAGCATGAACGTTGCTTTGGATGCCCTCCTAGCTGGGCAATCCATGAGGGAGGCTACTCAAAAGGTGGCCGAGACCATTTCCTCCAGGACGGCTATCCGACCTCCTCCGGCCTCCTCTCAGGCTTCTAGGCCGACCTCCCGACGCAACAATTCATCTCGACCCTCTAGCAGCAGCAAATCGAGTTCGGCTTGCCAGTCCTCTCAAGCCCCCAGGCCTCGAAGGGCTTCTAACGAGGGGGAGGAAGAGGCTCTCAGAGTCATTCCTGAGCTGTCCGAGGATACTGGGCTGGCGAGGACGGATCCTGCCCTTCCTTTTAGGGAAGCTTCCGAAGTGAGGCTTAAGGCGCCCGTCGCTGAAGAGGAGGCTCCAGAGGCTCCAGAGGAAAGAACGAAGGTTATCCTTGCGAGCGAAAGTGTCCAGGAGACCCCTGTCGGAGTTGCCCCTGCTTCTGGGGGGATTGAATCTAGGCCTGTTGATGGTGGGAGTGCCACAGAGAAGGTCGGTGACAAGCGTCCTGCCCCCACCGAAGCGCCTGCTCTGGCTCCTGTTCTAAAGAGATCCCGGGCTTCTAGGAGACCGGCTCCATGACTCGCGGTTGTCGAAGCCGGTCAAAAATAACCTTTCCGGTTATCAACAATTTTACAACTGCAGATAGTGGTAAAGGATCGAATCCACAGAGAATTGAATACTTATCTATTTTTCCCAACAAGATTAAGAGAATCAACTGAAAGCACAACTGAAAGCAAGTAACTGAAAGTAGAATAAAAGTAAAGTGCAATAAAGTAAAAAAAGGGGGGTTTTGAGATTGATTTGACTAACAACTATTGAAAGCAATTAAATTAGCAAGTAATAATAAAATAAAAGAGGAAATCAATATGAGAAAGGTCTAGTTGAAGATATGGATCCACCTTGGTTGTTTGGATTGATCATTGAAACTTATGTTCTCTTGGTTGGTTTAATAGATTAGTTATGGAGATGGAAAATGCTTCTCACCACCATGTCTCTCCTTATGATTAAATCAATTAGGGAACGTCCTCTAATCAATTACTAATTAACAAATTGCCAAGGAACGTCCTTGGGCCTTAGGCATCAAAACAATTGTCAATTGCGTAAAGAATTAGAGAGATCCAATCCTAGCTACTCCAAACGCATGAAGCTGATGCTAGATCATACAATTCCTTAGTTTTTACACCAAGTGTTTTTAGGTCAAAATATTTCCAGCAATTACGGACTAACAAATATCCCAACTAACAATCAATTAACTTTGCAATCAAGAATCAAGTGGCCAATTTGGTCAAAACAACAAAGCAATCTTAGATTTAAGCACACAATTGCATGAATATTGAACAAACTAAATGTAACAGCCCGGCCCTCTCACCGGCACTGTTACCGTTCACGGCCCAGGGCTATCCCTCGCCTGGCCTCTTGCCACCTCAGGCTTTCCACTGGCATCGTGAACAGCTCTTAACATCCATTCACCCTCACGGGTTCCTGGCAGGATTTGTCCCCTTGGGTTCTCGCATCGCATCCTTCCCCAAGTGGATTTGGCCCAAATTTCCCTTTGGAAATTAGGTCGCCTCCCCCACTACTCGAACCCTTGACCTCCCACTTTAAGGGAATAGTCTGGTGAGAGTGAGTACCAATTGTTCCATTTATGTAACAGCCCGGCCCTCTCACCGGCACTGTTACCGTTCACGGCCCAGGGCTATCCCTCGCTTGGCCTCTCGCCACCTCGGGCTTTCCACTGGCCCCGTGAACAGCTCTTAACATCCATTCACCCTCACGGGTTCCTGGCAGGATTTGTCCCCTTGGGTTCTCGCATTGCATCCTTCCCCAAGTGGATTTGGCCCAAATTTCCCTTTGGAAATTAGGTCGCCTCCCCCACTACTCGAACCCTTGACCTCCCACTCGAACCCTTTGGAAATTGGTACTCACTCTCACCAGACTATTCCCTTAAAGTGGGAGGTCAAGGGTTCGAGTAGTGGGGGAGGCGACCTAATTTCCAAAGGGAAATTTGGGCCAAATCCACTTGGGGAAGGATGCGATGCGAGAACCCAAGGGGATAAATCCTGCCAGGAACCCGTGAGGGTGAATGGATGTTAAGAGCTGTTCACGGGGCCAGTAGAAAGCCCGAGGTGGCGAGAGGCCAGGCGAGGGATAGCCCTGGGCCGTGAACGGTAACAGTGCCGGTGAGAGGGCCGGGCTGTTACATAAAAACGCGCCTTTTTATATAACAGCCCGGACGTGAACCCCGGCACTGTTACCGTTCACGGCCCAGGGCTATCCCTCGCCTGGCCTCTTGCCACCTCGGGCTTTCCACTGGCGTCGTGAACAGCTCTTAACATCCATTCACCCTCATGGGTTCCTGGCAGGATTTGTCCCCTTGGGTTCTCGCATCGCATCCTTCCCCAGGTGGATTTAGCCCAAATTTCCCTTTGGAAATTAGGTCGCCTCCCCCACTACTCGAACCCTTGATCTCCCACTTTAAGGGAATAGTCTGGTGAGAGTCCCTTAAAGTGGGAGGTCAAGGGTTCGAGTAGTGGGGGAGGCGACCTAATTTCCAAAGGGAAATTTGGGCCAAATCCACTTGGGGAAGGATGCGATGCGAGAACCCAAGGGGACAAATCCTGCCAGGAACCCGTGAGGGTGAATGGATGTTAAGAGCTGTTCACGACGCCAGTGGAAAGCCCGAGGTGGCAAGAGGCCAGGCGAGGGATAGCCCTAGGCCGTGAACGGTAACAGTGCCGGGGTTCACGTCCGGGCTGTTACACCAAAAGCAAACACTTTATGTTCAGATCTCACAACCCTTTAAACAACCTTAGTTTCAACCAATCCTCAACTAGAATAAGGGATTTCAGCCACTCATAGCTGAACCAAAACAGAAAAATAGAAGAGAAGAAGGAGAAGGGAGAACCGGCGGCGGCAAGGGTGGAGGAGGAGCGGCGGCCGAACCTTTGAGGAGATGGGGTGGAACAAATCTGCCACTTCTTGTCTTCATAAGGCCTTTAAATATGTCTTAATAGGCTGCCTAGGGTTTCTTGGGTGTCCATGCATCTTTTAGAGGTTACCCAAAGTGCCCTTGGTCCAAGATGTGCCTTCCATGTGCATGTGTGAAGGCAAAAACGTGGAGCATGTGTGGAGTTGCAAGGGAGGGGCTTTTTGGTCTTTTAATTACTTTCCAAGTGTGTCCAAGAAGTCTTCTTCACATTATCCTTGCCACCCATGCACTAAAGAGGAAGGTGGAGCTTCCTTTTGAATTTTGAATGTGTATGGCATGAAGTGGGAAACATGTGATCTTCAAGATTTGGCTTCTTGAATAAGGAAGAGGCAATTTGGGGAGTGTTTCGGCCGCCTAAGCTTGCCTCCGGAAGTTGGACTTTCGGCTCTGGAGGAGACTTTCGGCCGCCGAAGGTGCCGCCGAAGATGGTTGAGTTTCGGATCTGGACGAGGCTTTTGGCTGCCAAAGATGCTGCCGAAGGTGGCTTTTCCAGATTTGGCACTTTTTGGTAGTTTTAAGAGCATTTTCTCTTGATTGTCTCTTTACACCTAATATCTACAAAACATGATTAAAACCACAAAATTAGGTAGAAAAGGTGTAAATAAACATCAATAAGATCATGATAAAGTGGACTAAAATATGCTCTATCACTCCAGCTCTCCCTCCTCTCGAAAAGGAGAAAGAGGCTCCCGTGGTGTCTCTATTGTCTGCTCCTGACAATGATATTTTAAACGCAGAAGACATCACCCACAAATCTCCCGCGAGCGTAGTCGCTGAAATCATCAAGGAGCGGATGTTTGGTGGCGTCACGGAGGCTTCAGACCCACGCTTGCTTGCCCTTACTGGTCTTCTAGCCAGTTTCACTAGGGAGCAGGCAGCGTTCCGGTCTCAACCTCGGGGGGAGCTCGGAGATATAATCAGGGAGATGCTCCTGATGGTAGGTCACTTTTTGCTTTCTTATTGATTTTCTTTGTTTCTTTGTTCTAATGGTTGCCTTTTTGTACTAGCTGATGGGCCTCTTCATGGAGGTGGACGCTTGTGACTACTCTCTCCGGGAGTCTGTGGATCACCGGATTGAGGAGGCATGCCTGGAGGAGAACTTGTCTGCAACCAGTGACGCCAGGGGCAATCTCGCGGCTGCTCGGGAGCATTCCAGGTCCCTCCAGATAGAGCTACACACTGCGCTGGAGGCCCTAAAAAGGGCTAACAGGAGGACAACTGAAGTGGAGGATCAACGTGACAAAGCTGTAAAACAGTTGTCCTCCTTGGAAGGGATCCAGTGAGAAAAGGATGAGGCTCTGAGCCAAAAGGAGGAGGTCTAGCGCCAGCACGAGACACTACAGGCAAATTTTAATGTCTTGCTGGCTCAAAAGGAAGAGGTCATGGCCCGGGTTGTAGTCATTGAGCAAGAGCTGGCCAAACGGGCTGATAACGAGAAGGACCTGGCCCTGGCAGTAGAGACGACTAAACTTCACAATCATCATCTCTGCCAGGAGGTCGAGGCTCTCAAGAAGAGATGTGCGGCCTTACTCGAGGACGCCAGACGTGCTGAGGATAGAGTCCAGTTGGAGTGCGAGGAGCGCCTCAGAGAATATAAGGAGTCGACTGAGCTGAAAGAGGAAATCCAGCAGGCCTGTGAAGCTTATCTCAAGAATTATAAGGAGTCCCTTGAATTGAAGGCTGAGATAGCTGAGGCTTGTGAAGGACGACTTTCAAAATTTAAATCTTCTGGCGAGATGAAGACCGCCATATGGAATAAAAGCTTCTGCATGTTTGTCTCTGGGTACAACCATGGCTTACGGACTGCCAGATATGCTCCCTCCACCCCATTGGCTGAACTCCGAGCTGCAGAGGAAGACTCTGATGGCGAGGAGGTGCTTTACGAGGAGGACGACAAGCCTTTGTCCAAAGGGGCTCTTCGTACTGTAGCTGGGCCTTCTGAGGCAGGTGCCGAGCTGGCAGATGAGGATGTTGGGCCTTAGGGGCAGAAGATCGTGCTTTTTGTGGACACTGGGGGGTCTGAGCCAGAAGGTGCTGGGCTTCCCATAGACAGTAACGTAAATAATGTAAATGTAGATGGTGCAGGGGATAATGTAGATGCTAGTGTAGATGATAATGCCCCTAGGCATGTAAGTCCTTTAAGGACTGTTTTTCCTTCAGTAGAGTAGACTGTAAAGTAGGCTGTAATTACTGTTCTTTTTAATGAAATATAATTTTCGAACTGTGTTGGTACTTTGAGTTATTTTGATTGTTATTTATTTCTCTAGCTTCATCAGATAATCTGTCAAAACCTTATTGAGTTAATGCATTAAGAAATGGCACTTAAGCCACACTCCCGGCGATAAACACTTAAGCCGTGTGCCCAGTGATCCATCTAAGGCCCTTGAGCTAACCAGGGCTGACAATTCAGTGAGAGACTTGCCCTTTGACTTATGAATTTCTTTAATCTTGCAAAGGTATTCTTACCCACAGGCTTTTTCCGAGCTGGACTTACCTTAAGGGTAAAAATTTTTAAGCTGTACTCTTTCATAGGTTTTGACCTCATTAGGTCTTTACCCCGAGCTCAATTTTTAACCGTTGACTTAACATCTTTCATTCTCTTTCCATTATTTCCTACATACGAGCTCAGGTGTGCAGCCTTTATAACCAGAGTGAAATGTATCACGTACCTTTTAAAGTGATGAGCAGGGCTGGTCTTTTGTTTTTTAGCTCTGCCATCTGCTCATACCTCAGATTCTTTCTTGGATCAGAGGAAGCTTGTGATTTTCAGTTCGCCTTTGAGGCTTATGAGTTCTGCTCTTTTCTCGTTTGGCTTTCTTTGGCTCAGGTTTGCACGTTTCAGGTCGGCATTTTTGGCCTTACATGGCTTTGGACTTCTCAGCTGGTTTTTTGAGGCCGGGGGATCTTAGGGATCCCGGTTGTCATCTCAGCTCGGTCTACAGTGCTAGGAGATCTTGGGGATCCTGGTCTTCAAGGTGCTAGGAGATCTTGGGGATCCTGGTCTTCATGGTGCCAGGAGATCTTGGGGATCCTGGTCTTTGAGGTGCCAGGAGATCTTAGGGATCCTGGTCTTTGAGGTGCCAGGAGATCTTGGGGTTCCTGGTCTTTGAGGTGCCAGGAGATCTTGGGGATCCTGGACTTGGAGCTCTGGGAGATCTTGGGGATCCCGGTCTTCTCCCTCCCTGAGGTCTCTATGTCTTAGTGAGGTCTTCTGATGCCAGGAGATCTTGGGGATCCTGGACTTATTGCTCCGGGAGATCTTGGGGATCCCGGTCTTCTACCTCCCTGAGGTCTCTATGTCTCAGTGAGGTCTTCTGATGCCAGGAGATCTTGGGGATCCTGGACTTGTTACTCCAGGAGATCTTGGGGATCCCGGTCTTCTACCTCCCTGAGGTCTCTATGTCTCAGTGAGGTCTTTTAGGATCTGTTCTTTCTTTTTCAAAGAGAATTAATACTCACCGTAATAAAGATAACGTTGCTTTGCAAAAAATGGTGTTACTTCATTCATTCATGTTTTCAGAGTACAAGAATTTTCTTTACAAAATTTTTTAGGGGAAGTACCTCTTCAGGTGCTGGATATTCCAGGCATGGGGCTCAGGGTTTTCCTGCATATCTTCGATTCGGTATACCTCCGGCTTGACCACTTTGGCTATTTTGAATGGGCCCTCCCAGGTCGGTGCCAACTTGCCTACTGCCGCTCTTTTTCCTGTAGCTTCCAGGTTTCTCAGGGCCAGGTCTCCTACCTTCAGGCTTCTTTCCCTGACCCTTTGATTATAATAACGGGCTGCTCTTTGTTGATAAGCGGCAGTTCGGACTTGAGCTTCCTCCCTGAATTCCTCCAGGGTGTCTATATTGCTTCTTAATTTATCTTCGTTGGTGCTTTCACTGTTGAACTGGACTCAGTGTGTGGGGACTTGTAGCTCGACTGGGACTACGGCCTCAGTGCCGAATGCGAGTGCGAAAGGCGTTTCTTTAGTGGACATCCTGGGGGTAGTTCGGAGTGCCCACAGGATGCTATTGAGTTCTTCCGCCCAGTTCGTCTTTGCCCCATCCAGCTGTTTTTTCAATCCCTGGAGGATAGCTCTGTTGGTGACCTCTGTTTGACCGTTGGTATGAGGATGGGCCACTGAGGAGAATTTGTGCCATATGCCCATGTTTGCCGTAAATGCTCTGAAGGTGCTGCAGTCAAATTGCCTACCGTTGTCTGAGATGAGCACCCTCGGTATGCCAAACCTGCAGATGATGTTCCCCCATACAAAGTCTATCATCTTGCGGGCTGTGATTGTGGGGATCGCCTCCGCCTCCGGCCATTTTGAGAAGTACTCCACAGCCACCACTACAAACTTTTTCTGCCCCGTGGTTTTGGGGAAGGGTCCCAGGATGTCTATTCCCCATTGTGAGAACGGCCACGGGCTGGATATGCTGGATTGAAGAGTGGCTGGGACATTGATGGCGTTGGCAAACCTCTGGCATACATCACATCTTCGGACAAACTCCTCTGCCTCCTTCTTGACAGTGGGCTAGTAGTACCCTTGCCTGAATATCTTATTAGCCAGCGTTCCTGCTCCTTCGTGAGCTCCGCACATTCCCCTATGTATCTCTTCCATCACTTTTATTGCCTCCTCCGGGCATACGCAGTGGAGCCACGGGCTGGATTTTCCCCTTCTGTACAAGGTCCCCCTTACTGCTTGGTAATTAGCGGCACGAACTGCTATCTTTTTTGCTTCATCTTTGTCCTCGGGGAGCTTTCCTTTTTCTAGGTACTCCAAGTACGGGGTCATCCAGGTCTGGTTTTGCTCCACCTACAATACACCGGCTGCTTTATTAAAGGCAGGTATGTTAATGTATTGCACGTATACCTCATCGGGGAGTTGTTCCAGCTCCTCTTTAGTCAATCGACTGAGCAGGTCTGCCTCTTCATTCTCTTCCCGAGGTATTCTCTGGTATTTGACTGTGACTCCCCGACCCTTGAGCTCAGCTTCTATAGCTTTTACCTTTGCCAGGTAATTCTGCATGGTTGGGTCTCTGGCCTGATATGCCCCAGTGGTAGCGGTTGTCGAAGCCGTCAAAAATAAACCTATTAAACAATCAACAATTAACTTGTAGATAGTGGCAATAGGGTCGAACCACAGGGAATTGACACCAAAGATCTTCCTAATAATGACTAAGGCAAATAAATAACAATTAAATAAAAGAGGGGGGTTTGTTTTGATGAATTAAATCTAGAAAACAAGTGAAAGCAATAATTTAAATAAATGAGAATTTCAATGGGAGAAGGATTCTAGTTGAAGTTTGGATCTATTTCAGTTTGTTTAGAATTGATCATTGACTATTTAATACTCCTATTTTAATTCAATAAATTAGTTTTGGTTGTGGAAGACGCTTCTCACAACGAAATTTCTCCTTAGTTCTAGTTTGATTAGGAAACGTTCGCTAATCAAACACTAACCAACAAGTTGCCAAGGAACGTCCTTGGGGCTTTTAGCATCGAACAACTGTTGACTGCATTAAGACTTAGAGAAACCTAATTCTATCCTTGCCAACCGCGTGGTCAAGTCTAGATTATGCAATTGATTATATTAGTGTTTAAATAATCTAAGCAATTACGAACCTAAATTATTCAAACAATTTATTACTCAAGCAATTTAAAAGCAATGGGCCCTTATTGATTCTAAAAGCAAAGCAATAATTATAGAATGATCAATGTTGCATAAATATTGAAAGCAAATAAGAGTTTAACAATGGAGTTTTAAATCTCCCAATTCATCACAAATATGAAATTTCCAACTTCAACTAGAAAATAATTGTTTTAGCCACTCATGATGGACAAAAATACACAAAAGAAAAGAAGAAAAGAAGAGATGAAGAGTCTGCTGTATTTCTGCAGGATTTTCGTGGATGACAGATGCCCCCCTTGCTGGTTTGGTTGCTGTCCATTTTATAGGTGAAGAGTCCAAGTTCAATTAGGGTTTGGAATCCCTATTTTGATTTGGTCTTTGTAGTCTTTAATTCCTCTCTTGATGTTGAATTTAATTGCAAATGGAATTCCTCAGGTGAGAAACTCTTTCGTGGCTCTTGGAACTGTGATGGCAGTGTTTGAAGTGGATTTGGACTTCTCCAAATTTGAATTTTGGTTTGCTGCATTTTTTTCCGCTTCTGCTGTCTTTCTGTGTCAAAGTGATTTGGGCGGGTGATTTGGGCATATCGCTTGCCCAAATCGTTTCTGCCTGTTGCCTCCAGGTTTCCGCCTTAGCTTTCTGCTTCAGATTTCTGCGGGTGGTTTGGCCAAATCACTTTGACCCAATCACTTTTCCAGCTTTTTCTGCACTTTTTCTCCAACTTTCCATTTTCTTCCTTTTCTACAAAAACATAACAAAAACATAAATTAAGCTAGAAAAATGTGTAATTAAGCAGTAATAAATATAATAAAAATGTGGCTAAATTATGTTTGATCACCCAGATATCTGATTAATCACCAGCTGGGAGTCACTATTCACTTCGAGGTCAGTTGCCCCCACCTCCATTGCTACCAGCATCCCATTTATTAGGGCTTCATACTTGGCCACATTATTGGAGGCTTTGAATTCTAGGCGCAAAGCGTAGCAAACCTTAAATTCTCTAGGTCCCTTCAACATTATTCCAGCACCACTACCCCCGGCGCCTGATGTCATACCCGGCTAGAGTCCGGTATCGGAATTCTACTTTCCGGTGGAATCCGGGATGTCAAAAGTCTCTAGAAGGGGTAGATTTCTGTTTTTCTACCATGTTTTAATATGTTTCATAGTTTTAAGCATAAGTAAATGAGTTTTTGAGTGAAATGAACCAAGGCAGAAAAGCCAGGTTCGGCCGCCGAAGTTGAGGTTCGGCCGCCGAACATGCATGGCTTTCGGTTTCACGATAGGCCGTCGAAGGTGGTCTGGCCAGCCACCTATAAATGGCCCTCAGTCGGTTGAAAGGATAAACATCGCCGTTTCTTTCACTTGCTGAGGTGAGACTTTGTCTTTTTTGAGTATTCTTTCATGTTTTCATTAAATCTTGCAAAGATTTGATTGAGTTTTGTGTTATTTTGAAGGTTTTGAGCTTAAAACACAAAGTTGTGAATTTTGGAGAGTTTGAAGGAGAGTTGCTTCAAAACTCCACGTTAGGATCGTTCATCTTCTTGATTTCAAGAGGTAAGTGAAGATCCTGAGCTTGTTTTTATGTTTTCTGATGGTTTTATGGGGTTTATGGAGAGAGTTGCATGAATAGGTTAAAAAGAGAGGTTTTGATGATTTTGTGAGTAAAGCTTGGTTATGTGTTGTTTGTGTTGTGTGTTTGGGGTGTTAAGCTAGTTTTTGATCCCTTTGAGCATATACATGAGTGTATGCAAGTTGAGGAAGTGAGGTGTGAAGTTGGAGCGGAGTTTGGTGCATTTGGCGAGAGGCAGGGCAAGTTTCTGCCCTACTGATGAACTCAGGTTCGGCCGCCAAAGGTATATTCGGCCGCCGAACCCCTGAAGAGGTGAGAGGAGGTGGCTTCGGCTGCCCAAGCTTGCCCTCGAGCTTTTGGACTTTTGGCTCTGGAGGGAAGTTCGGCCGCCGAAGGTGCCACCCAAGGTTAGAGACTTTCGTCTCTGGAGTGCCCTTCAGCCTCCGAAACTTGCCCCCGAAAGGGTTCGGCTGCCGAAAGTAGAGCTTCGGCCGCCGAAGCTGCCGCCAAAAGTGTTCTGTCCAGCTTTCCTTTGCATGTTTTACACGGATGTTTGAGTGAGTTTAAGGGGATTTTTGGGGAGTTTAATAAGAGTTAATCATAAGCTAGTTTGGTCCCTCATTTGAGTCTATCTGTATAGGTACAGACCAGAGGAACCAGAGAGAGCAGCAGTGAGTACTGCTCCAGAGTTTTTCAGAGCCTGCAGAGTTAGTCCAGTTAGCCAGAGGTGAGTGGAACTAAACTTAATTTTTTTAATTGAGAAGAGAAATGCTTTTAGCATCCTTCATACATCATGCACATATCGTAGGTTGTTTGCATTAGAATTCACGAATGTGTTGCATTGCATACCTATTTGTTGATGTGGGTAAATGCTGAATGATCCAATAGTTCCAGACAGGAAGACCAGGACCCCATTCTACGGCCTGGCAGGTATAGGAAAGACCAGGACCCCATTCTACGGCCTCGCAGGTATAGTAAAGTCCAGGTGCCTAGTCTACGCCCTGGCAAATGGTAAGTACAGGTGTTATATACACATATACATATACACAGTACAGGAAGTCCAGGACCCCAGTCTATGGCCTGGCATGGCACAGTTACTGGGACTATGTGGTGACAGGTTTACCCTTGATGTGGATTGTCTGTGGTTTGATGCATTCCATGAGATCATGTTTTAATGAGATGTTTTACTGTTCTACTCACTGGGCTATAGAGCTCATCCCACTCCCTTAACCCCAGTTTTACAGGTTCAGTGTACAGTGTACAGGGCAGGTCAGCAGAGCACAGACAGAGTAAAGCGAATTGTAATAGCTTAGAGTGGACATGTAATATTAAAGAGATGTACTAGTTGTGTTTTCAGTTACAGATGTGCTTGACTTAGTAGTTTTTGTGTTGTAAATCTGTTGTTATGTACATGATCTGTATATGTATATGTGTTACAGAGTATGTGAAAAACCAGGCTTAACAGGTATGACTTAACCCATCTAGAGCAAGCTCTAGTCAGGGGTACAGAGTACAGAGTACAGAGATAGTGCATGCACAGATTAAGCCTTGGTACAGAGAAAAGAATTTTTAGTTTCACAGAAAATGTATGATCATGTATGAGATTTACAGGTACACAGAGAGTATAGCAGGCTTGCTACGGGTTTTGACGGCCTTAAGCCGACCTGAATCCTAGCGCTGGTGAAGGTCCATTTTGGGGTCGTTACAGATTGGTATCAGAGCCCTAGGTTCACATGATCGGACCTATAGAGAGAGTGTCGGGCTCATAGAGGTTAGAAGTGGTCAAGCACAATAGGAAATCATGTCCACTAGGATAGGATGTTGAGTCCTGTCTCTTTGATGTTATGAAATGCCATGAAATGAGATATATGTTTATGTGCTGATATGCTATAGTGTGTGTTGTTTTTCAGAGAGTTAAAATGAGAGGAACTCGTCGATCAGCTCGATTGACTGGAGTCCCACCAGATAGTGAGAGACCAACTGCTCGTCCTCCTGCATTGCCAAGGGCAAGGTCTCAGAGATCTAGCAGGGAAGGTACGTCAATCGACCCTAGAAGGTCTGTCGACGAGAGTAGAAGGGGAACAGCTAGGGGAGGCAGATCAGAGGAAATGAGGGAGGCTATGGAGATTAACCAGTCTAGAGATGACAGCATGGGTGTAGGCAGATTTGAGGAAGGTATGGGAGAGTCGCAGGGAGGTGTGCAGACCTCAGGTTTTGGCTATCCAGCCTTTCCGCAGGATCCAGAGTATCCGATGGGAGGTATGTCGGAGTACTCTAGTTTTGTCCCATATCCTCCTTACATGCCATATATGCCTTATCCTCATTATTATCCACCATATCCTATGTATCCACCTTCCCCTACCCATCCAAGTGCAGCACATTCAGAGCCAAATGACCCAGTACCACCACCAGAACCAGTAGCCCCTGTTGGTGACAGACATCAACCTAGCTCATCTGGAGGTAAAGTGCAAATGACAGAGTACTTGAAATTGGATGCTCCTAAATATAATACGGGAGATGATCCATTTGAATACCTCCGATCAGTTAGGATGATAACCAGTGAATTGGGAGCTGATGATAGTAGGGCCATTGGGATGGCAGGGTTTACACTCAAATGCAAGAAAGCCAGAGAATGGTTCAAGAACTATATGGAGCCTAGGATCGACAGTATGTCATGGGGAGAGTTCGCCAATGAGTTTGCAGGGTGGGCTTTTCCTGATAGCTCCAGGGAGATGAAAGTCATAGAGTTTGAGCAGTTGAGACAGACATATGAAATGAGTGTTGATGAATTTACAGATAAGTTCCTGGATTTGCTTCAGTATGTGGGTCAGGCCTATGATACTGATCAGAAGAAGGCAAGGAGATATACTATGAGATTGCATCCCAGGTATTCTTCCTTGATTCTTCCAATAGAGAAGGAGAGTTTCCACACGATAGTGGACGCAGCCAGGAAAATGGAAGCTAATGCCAATATTCAGAAACAGTCAAAGGCACAGGCTTCGGGTTCTAAGGCCCCCAGTTCAGCAGCCGCAGGCAGTAAAAGATGGGAAAAGGCAAAAGGAACAAAGAGTAAGTTCTGGAATAAAGTCAAGTCAGGTCTGGGAATGGGTAGTGGCTCAAGCTCTGGCGCAAGCAGTCCAGTGTGTAGGAGATGTGGGAGACCCCACAGGGGAGCTTGTCAGTTGGGATCTTCAGCCTGTTTTAGGTGTGGACAGGAAGGGCATTTTGCTCGGGAGTGTCCTCAGGTGACTTTTGCACCATCCCAGCAGATGAGTTCAGGCAGTGTGGTGCAGCCAGTAGCACAGCCAGCAGCTCCAGTCATGCCTCAGAGTAGTGGCAGAGGTAGAGGGAGAGGGGCAGCCTCTACTTCAGCAGCAGGTTCCCGAGGTGGAAATCCGGTAGCCCCAGCACGGATTTTCACTATGACACAGGAGGAGGCGAACACGTCGAACACAGTGGTGTCAGGTAATCTCATCATTGGGTGTTCAGATGTGTATGCTTTGATGGACCCCGGTGCTTCTCATTCCTTTATTGCTTCGAGAGCCATAGAGAGATTGGGTTTGATCAGTTCTGAGTTAGAGTATCCTCTCTGGGTCAGTGGACCCAAATGTGACCCATCAGTGACAGTGTCAGTCTGTCGTTTCAGTCCAGTGTTTATAGAGAATAGATGCCTTCCAGCTGACCTTGTGGTTCTAGATTTGACAGATTTTGATGTCATTCTAGGGATGGATTGGCTATCTGCATATAGTGCTACCTTGGACTGTAGAGAGAAGGTCGTTAGTCTCAGAGACCAGGATGGGTCAGAGTGTGTCTTTAGGGGAGACATAAGAGGTACACCCAGAGGTTTGATTTCAGCCCTTCAGGCTCGTCGTTTGCTTAGGAGGGGTTGTCAGGGGTTTCTCGCTCATGTGAGAGAGCTAGACAGTCAGGTTAGGGAACCAGCTTCACTACCAGTAGTCCGAGAGTTTCCAGATGTTTTTCCAGACGAACTTCCAGGACTACCACCTGTTAGGGAGATAGAGTTTGAAATAGATTTGCTGCCAGATACCAGACCTATCTCTATTCCTCCCTACAGAATGGCGCCAGCAGAGTTAAAGGAGTTGAAAGAGCAGTTGCAGGATTTGGTAGATAAGGGTTTCATCCGCCCTAGTACCTCACCTTGGGGTGCTCCAGTGCTCTTTGTCAGAAAGAAGGATGGATCCCTTAGACTTTGTATCGACTACAGAAAGTTGAACAAGGTCACTACCAAGAATAGGTATCCTTTACCTAGGATTGATGATCTGTTTGACCAGCTAGCTGGAGCAGGTTGTTTTTCTAAAATAGATCTGAGATCCGGGTATCATCAGTTGAGAGTCAGAGAGGCAGATGTGCCTAAAACAGCTTTCAGGACCAGATATGGGCATTATGAGTTCTTAGTGATGCCGTTCGGGTTGACTAACGCCCCTGCAGCATTTATGGATCTCATGAATAGAGTATTCAGTGAGTTTCTGGATCACTTTGTTATTGTTTTCATAGACGATATCTTGGTGTATTCCAGAGATGCAGAGGAGCATGCCCAGCATCTGAGGATAGTTCTGCAGACACTGAGAGAGCATGGTTTGTATGCCAAGTTCTCGAAGTGTGAGTTTTGGTTGAGGAGCATTTCCTTCTTGGGACATGTCGTATCAGCAGAATGCATTGAGGTAGATCCCAAGAAGATAGAGGCTGTAGCTTACTGGCCCAGACCCACGACAGTAACTGAGATTAAAAGCTTTTTGGGACTGGCAGGTTACTACAGGAGGTTCGTTCAGGACTTCTCAAAGATAGCGGCTCCTATGACCAAACTGACTCAGAAGAACCAGAAGTTTGTCTGGTCGGACCAGTGTGAGGAGAGCTTTGCGGAGCTCAAGAGGAGATTGACATCAGCACCAGTGCTAGCTCTGCCTGTTAGTAATGAGGACTTCACAGTGTTCTGTGATGCATCTCGAGTGGGATTGGGTTGTGTTTTGATGCAGAGTGATAGGGTGATTGCTTATGCTTCTAGACAGTTGAAGAAGCACGAGTTGAATTACCCTACCCATGACCTTGAGATGGCAGCAGTTATTTTTGCACTCAAGATGTGGCGGCATTACCTCTACGGGGTTAGATGCGAGATCTTCACTGATCACAAGAGTTTACAGTACATCTTGAGTCAGAGAGAGCTGAATTTGAGGCAGAGAAGATGGGTAGAATTGCTCAGTGATTATGATTGTAAGATCCAGTATCATCCGGGTAAGGCAAATGTTGTGGCAGACGCCCTAAGCCGGAAGTCACTAGGCAGTTTATCCCATATAGCAGTAGAGCGGAGACCAGTCGTGATGGAGCTTTACAAGCTCTTAGAAGAGGGGTTACAGCTAGAATTGTCTGGTACAGGTGCGTTGATAGTACAGATGAGAGTGACACCTGTGTTTCTGGAGCAGATCGCTCAGAAACAGCACGAGGATCCAGAGTTGATGAAAATTGCCGGGACTGTTCAGTCAGGCAACAGTACAGAGTTCCGTTTTGACAGCAAAGGGATCCTCCATTATAGAAGTCGACTTTGTATACCAGATAGTAGCAGTTTGAAGGAAGACATTATGAGGGAAGCTCATAATGCGCGGTATAGTGTTCACCCAGGAGCCACCAAGATGTATCAAGATCTGAAAAGGGTCTATTGGTGGCCAGCCATGAAGAAAGAAGTGGCACAGTTTGTGACAGCCTGTGAGGTTTGTCAGAGGGTGAAACTAGAGCATCAGAAACCAGCTGGAATGCTTAACCCACTGCCGATTCCAGAATGGAAATGGGAGAACATAACTATGGATTTTGTAGTGGGTTTACCAGCAACGTCCAACAGGATAGACTCTATTTGGGTGATTGTGGACAGACTCACGAAATCTGCTCATTTTCTTCCAGTACGGAGTACCTATTCTGTGGATAAGTTGGCACAGGTCTATCTGGATGAGATAGTGAGATTACATGGAATTCCAGTATCTATAGTCTCAGACAGAGGACCTCAGTTTACCTTCAGATTTTGGCGGAGTCTGCAGAGTGCGTTGGGCACAAGATTGGATTTTAGCACTGCTTTCCACCCACAGACTGATGGACAGTCAGAGAGGACCATCCAGACCATAGAGAATATGTTTCGACTGTGTGTGTTAGACTTTGGCGGTTCTTGGAGGCAGCATCTACCTTTGGTGGAGTTTGCCTACAATAACAGCCATCATGCTAGCATAGGGATGGCTCCTTATGAAGCATTATATGGGAGGAAGTGCAGATCCCCTGTTTGCTGGGAAGAAGTAGGAGAGAAGGCTCTTGCAGGGCCAGAGTTAGTAGAGATTACCAGTAGAGTGGTGCCCATGATCCGAGAGAGAATCAGAACAGCTCAGAGCAGACAGAAAAGTTACGCAGACGTTCGCAGAAAGCAGTTAGAGTTTCAAGAGGGTAGTCTGGTCTTGCTGAAGGTGTCTCCAATGAAAGGCGTGGTTCGTTTTGGAAAGAAGGGTAAGTTAGCTCCACGATACATTGGACCCTTTGAGATTTTGCAGAGGATCGAAAATGTGTCGTATAAGCTAGATTTACCTGCTTCTCTGGAGAGAATTCACCCGGTCTTTCATGTTTCTATGCTACGACAGTTTGTATCAGATCCGAATCAGGTTCTGAGTGAGCCTGAGGTGGAGATTCTTACAGATCTCACCTATATAGAGCAGCCAGTGCGGATTCTGGACACACAGATCAGACAGCTAAGGAACAAAGAGGTCCCAATGGTAAAAGTTCTGTGGAACTACCATAATCTAGAAGAATGTACCTGGGAGACGCGGGAGTCTATGCTCCAGCAATATCCATATTTGTTTTGAGGTTAGTTCCCTCCTTTTTATGTGTTCATTGTTTGTTTTAGGACCATTCGAGGACGAATGTTCTTAAGGGGGGGAGAATGTAATACCCGGCTAGAGTCCGGTATCGGAATTCTACTTTCCGGTGGAATCCGGGATGTTGGAAGTCTCTAGAAGGGGTAGATTTCTGTTTTTCTACCATGTTTTAATATGTTTCATAGTTTTAAGCATAAGGAAATGAGTTTTTGAGTGAAATGAACCAAGGCAGAAAAGCCAGGTTCGGCCGCCGAAGTTGAGGTTCGGCCGCCGAACATGCATGGCTTTCGGTTTCACGATAGGCCGCCGAAGGTGGTCTGGCCAGCCACCTATAAATGGCCCTCAGTCGGTTGAAAGGATAAACATCGCCGTTTCTTTCACTTGCTGAGGTGAGACTTTGTCTTTTTTGAGTATTCTTTCATGTTTTCATTAAATCTTGCAAAGATTTGATTGAGTTTTGTGTTATTTTGAAGGTTTTGAGCTTAAAACACAAAGTTGTGAATTTTGGAGAGTTTGAAGGAGAGTTGCTTCAAAACTCCACGTTAGGATCGTTCATCTTCTTGATTTCAAGAGGTAAGTGAAGATCCTGAGCTTGTTTTTATGTTTTCTGATGGTTTTATGGGGTTTATGGAGAGAGTTGCATGAATAGGTTAAAAAGAGAGGTTTTGATGATTTTGTGAGTAAAGCTTGGTTATGTGTTGTTTGTGTTGTGTGTTTGGGGTGTTAAGCTAGTTTTTGACCCCTTTGAGCATATACATGAGTATATGCAAGTTGAGGAAGTGAGGTGTGAAGTTGGAGCGGAGTTTGGTGCATTTGGCGAGAGGTAGGGAAAGTTTCTGCCCTGCTGATGAACTCAGGTTCGGCCGCCGAAGGTATATTCGGCCGCCGAACCCCTGAAGAGGTAAGAGGAGGTGGCTTCGACTGCCCAAGCTTGCCCCCGAGCTTTTGGACTTTCGGCTCTGGAGGGAAGTTCGGCCGCCGAAGGTGCCGCCGAAGGTTAGAGACTTTCGTCTCTGGAGTGCCCTTCAGCCTCCGAAACTTGCCCCCGAAAGGGTTCGGCTGCCGAAAGTAGAGCTTCGACCGCTGAAGGTGCTTGAGTTTCATCTCTGGAGAGGACTTTCGACCGCCGAACCTGCCGCCAAAAGTGTTCTGTCCAGCTTTCCTTTGCATGTTTTACACGGATGTTTCAGTGAGTTTAAGGGGATTTTTGGGGAGTTTAATAAGAGTTAATCATAAGCTAGTTTGGTCCCTCATTTGAGTCTATCTGTATAGGTACAGACTAGAGGAACCAGAGAGAGCAGCAGTGAGTACTGCTCCAGAGTTTTTCAGAGCCTGCAGAGTTAGTCCAGTTAGCCAGAGGTGAGTGGAACTAAACTTAATTTTTTTAATTGAGAAGAGAAATGCTTTTAGCATCCTTCATACATCATGCACATATCGTAGGTTGTTTGCATTAGAATTCACGAATGTGTTGCATTGCATACTTATTTGTTGATGTGGGTAAATGCTGAATGATCCAATAGATCCAGACAGGAAGACCAGGACCCCATTCTACGGCCTGGCAGGTATAGGAAAGACCAGGACCCCATTCTACGGCCTCGCAGGTATAGTAAAGTCCAGGTGCCCAGTCTACGCCCTGGCAAACGGTAAGTACAGGTGTTATATACACATATACATATACACAGTACAGGAAGTCCAGGACCCCAGTCTATGGCCTGGCATGGCACAGTTACTGGGACTATGTGGTGACAGGTTTACCCTTGATGTGGATTGTCTGTGGTTTGATGCATTCCATGAGATCATGTTTTAATGAGATGTTTTACTGTTCTACTCACTGGGCTATAGAGCTCATCCCACTCCCTTAACCCCAGTTTTGCAGGTTCAGTGTACAGTGTACAGGGCAGGTCAGCAGAGCACAGACAGAGTAAAGCGAATTGTAATAGCTTAGAGTGGACATGTAATATTAAAGAGATGTACTAGTTGTGTTTTCAGTTACAGATGTGCTTGACTTAGTAGTTTTTGTGTTGTAAATCTGTTGTTATGTACATGATCTGTATATGTATATGTGTTACAGAGTATGTGAAAAACCAGGCTTAACAGGTATGACTTAACCCATCTAGAGCAAGCTCTAGTCAGGGGTACAGAGTACAGAGTACAGAGATAGTGCATGCACAGATTAAGCCTTGGTACAGAGAAAAGAATTTTTAGTTTCACAGAAAATGTATGATCATGTATGAGATTTACAGGTACACAGAGAGTATAGCAGGCTTGCTACGGGTTCTGGCAGCCTTAAGCCGACCTGAATCCTAGCGCCGATGACGGTCCATTTTGGGGTCGTTACACCTAATGCTCCATCCACGTATAGTTTCCAGTCGAATTCCTAGGAGGACTGCCCCTCTGTCTCCTCTCCCGATGCTTCAGAAGCTAGCTTACTCGGCCCCTTTTGTTCTTCATTGAATGTGCACTCTGCTATGAAATCAGCCAGGGCTTGAGATTTTATAGCGATCCAAGGTCGGTACTCTAGACAGTAAGGGCTAATCTCAATGGACCAAGCCAGCATCCGACCTGAGGTTTCCGGCCTGTGCAGAATCTTCTTCAGAGGTTGGTCTGTCATTACTACTCCCTGATGGCTTTCCAGATAGACCCTGAACTTCCGAACTGCTAGCAACAGAGCGTATGAAATCTTCTCGATGTTCAAATATCTAATCTCGGCATCTTTAAGCACCTTGCTGACATAGAAGACAGGCTTCTGCTCTCCTCCTTCCACCCTAACCAGCACGGCACTGACTGCTTGTTCTGAGGCCGATAAATAAATCAGGAGCTCTTCTCCCTCCATCGGGCTACTGAGTACGTGAGGCGAGCTAAGATAACTTTTGAGCTCTTTGAAAGCCTCTTGGCAGTCCTCAGTCCATTCAAAGTTTGGCACTTTCCTCAATTTCTTGAAGAATGGCAAGCATTTTTCTGCCGACCTTGACATGAATCGATTGAGCGCTACTACTCTTCCAGTAAGTCTCTGGACATCTCTTACGCAGGTTGGCTCTGGCATGTTCAAGATAGCTTCTACTTTCTCAGGATTGGGCTCAATGCCTTTCCCACTTACCATGTACCCCAGGAATTTTCCTCCCCTGATGAAGAAGGCACATTTCGCTGGGTTCAGCCTCATTCTGTACTGTTCTAACACCCCCGAATACCTCCCTCAGGTCTACCATGTTCTATTGGAAAGTTGGGCTCTTAACCACCATATCGTCTACATAAACTTCTACGTTTCTGCCGATCTGATCTTTGAAGATTTTGTTCATTAGTCTTTGGTACGTTGCCCCGGCATTCTTTAGCCCAAAAGGCATGGCTTTATAGTAGTAAGTCCCATCTTCTGTTATGAACGAGGTCTTTTCTTCATCCGACCTGTCCATTGGGATTTGATGGTAACCAGACATTGCATCCAAAGACGACATATAATCAAAACCGGCCATAGAGTCGACCATTTTATTAATATCAGGAAGGGGGTAACAGTCTTTAGGGCATGCCTGATTGAGATCAGTGAAGTCTATACACATCCTATATTTGCCATTGGCTTTTTTAACTAATACAGGATTTGCTAGCCACTGTGGGTACATAACTTCCCTAATGAATCCGGCCTCTTCTAACTTTCAGACCTCCTCCCTGGTGGCCTGTTGCTTTTCCCTTCCTACTACCCTCTTCTTCTGCTTCACCGGTCTGGCCTCGGGGAGAACATTCAGCTTATGCGTCATCACCTTAGGGTCAATCCCGGGCATGTCAGAAGGCTTCCAGGCGAAGATTGACGCGTGACCTCGGATCAGGGCCATGACCTCGGTTTTCTGCTCTTCGGTGAGGCCGGCGTTGAGACTGAAGACTTTATCTGTCTCTGCTTCTGATAAGGGAAAAGTTTCCAGCTCCCCCACCGGCTCTGTCCTGGCCTCTTTCTTTTCGTCCCTGACCTCTAGCACTTCTGAGTTTAACTTCTCTCCTGCCGAGCTCGACTCTGTCATTGTGGCTAGGTACACTACTCTCGCCTCCTCCTGACTTCCTCTGACTATCCCCACTCCTGTCTCTATTGGGAACTTCATAGCCAGATATCTGATGCTGGTTACGGCCTCGAAGTCAAACAGCGCAGGTCTCCCCAGGATGGCATTGTAGCTCAATGGGAGTTTGACCACCAAGAACACCACGTAATGAGTGCGAGTCCTTGGTGCCTCTCCTAAAGTGAGAGCCAGCTTTACCTTTCCTTCCACAGGTACTGGGACTCCTCCGATCCCTTTAACTGGGGCTTGATCCCGGACCAGTTGCTCCTCGGGAATTCCCATCTGCTGGAAGACCCGGTATGGCAGGAGATTTACCTTACTTCCGTCATCCACCAAGATCTTCTTCACCCGGTAGTTGTGGATGACGGCTTCAATAACTAGAGCGTCGTCATGAGGCATCTGAACACCCTGGGCATCCTCCAGAGAGAAGGTGATAGTCACCGGAGAGTGCTCGACGACCTGCATGATCTCAGCACCGCTGCTTTCCCCCTCTCGACTCCTCTTCTTCCCCCTTCGGCTCATCCGACCTCCTGTGCCTCCGACAATCATGTTGATGGTCCCACTGGAGCCATCATTCACTGGTCCGGCTCCCGTTCTCCTCGGTGCTTGGGTTGCTGGGTTAGGCTGAGGCCTCTGTCCCTCCGGCTTCTTCACGAAGTTCTTGAGGTGACCCCTCTTGATCAGCCTTTCAATCTCAGTGATCAGCTGGAAACAGTTGTTGGTGTCATGGCCATGAGTTCGATGAAACTGACAGTATTTGTCAGGATCTCGCTGGTTTGGCTCTGCTCTCATGGGCCTGGGCCACTGAAGGAACTCCTTGTCCTGTACTGCCATGAGCACCTCAGCTCTGGAGGCGTTTAGCGGGGTCAGGTTCTCCAGAATGCGTGGGGGAAACGACCTTTGCTCTGGAATCCGAGGAGGAAGAGGTCTTTGGTCTCTCCGGTCCCAGGGCTGCCTATAGGGCTCAGGCTTCTTGCCATGTTTCTTCTCATGCCTCTCTGATCTCCTTTCTTCGGGGGCCTTTCCTCTGTCTTCTGCCCCCTTGGCAAACCTGCTCGTCATCAAGGCATCATCCTGCCTTATGTATTTCTCCGCCCTCTTCATGAGCTCTGCTAGTGAGGTCGGGGGTTTTCTGCTCAACGAGCCAAAGAACTCGGGCGAGGTCGTCCCCTTCTGCATGGCCTCTACCGCCCGGCTTTAATCCAGCTCGGGGATTTGTAGGGCCTCTGTGTTGAAACGAGCCACGTATTCTCTCAGCGATTCATCCTTCCTCTGCTTGACTGTCTCCAGATAGCTCGTCTTCCTCTCTGCTGGTACTCCGGCTATGAACCAGCTGATGAAGGCGTTGGCCAGATCCCCAAAACTCCTGATGCTCCCCGCCTCCAGGCTGTTAAACCATGCCCGCGCTGGACTGGTCAGCGTTGTAGGGAATACCTTGCACATCAAGGCATCCGATAGAGTCTGTAACTCCATAAAAGTTTTGTAGTTGAGGACATGCTCCCTCGGGTTGCCAGCTCCGTCATATGTTGCCATAGGAGGCATCATGAACTTCTTAGGGATGGTCTCCTGCTGCACCCACTTCGAGAAGGGTGAAGAGGTGGGCAGGAGAGCTTGATTTTGATCCTTTGTCCCCAACTTGGCCAGGAGCTGCTCTCTTAGCTTCTGCAGCTTTTTATCTACACTCTCCTCCTCTTGTCTGGGCCTTTTATCCAGGTGACACTCCTCCTCCCATGCCTCACTCTCCGTTCTCCTGGTCGTTCCGGCAGAGTAACTGTCGGCCTCGTCGTTCTCAATCAGCTCTCTCACCCTCCTTCCACGAACTCTGGCTTCTGGCTCTACTTCTCCACCAGATCTCCCACTTCTCTCTCCTGTTTCTCGGCTGGTTGTTTGAGGGGGATTGAGGGTAGGTTGGCGAGGGTCATTAGTTCTGGGTTCCTCTACCACCGGCAATACATTCATCGGGGTGTTGAAGCCCCTTTGTTGCATCATCTGCCCCAACCAGTGAGCGGTATTTTGCAGTTGGAGGGCCATGGTTTGAAGGTCCTAGTTGGATAGAGCAGCGGCGGATACATTCCTTGCCAGGCTTGGCAAGGGGTTGAAAGGGATGGTTAGTTGGTTGTTTGGAGTTGTAGGACTGGAAAAAGAGAACTGCTGCCTCTCTTGGGCAGAGCTCAGGTCATTGGGAGTGTTAAGATTGTTGTTTTCATTGTGGTTGGCCATTGTAGATCTCAGTGGGTATTGTAAGGATGGAACTCCTGTGATGAAAAGATCTCCTTCGTTTCCCACAGACGGCGCCAATTGATGATCTGAGATCCAGAAAATAGGGTTTTACAAGGGTTTTGTGAACTTGAAAAAAAGCTTGTGCCTCAAGGAGGGCAATCCTCCTTTTATCTCTTTTCTTTTGTCTGCTAGTGGCGTATAACAAACTGTCTGTCATTGGGCCACCTGTCCCTGCCATGTTGATACGGACGTACGAGAATATCGAATCCCTACACCATGCGTAACGACCTCTGATTCTCCCTGGGCACGCCTGCGGATGGACCCATAAGATGGACGGGTCGGTCTCCTTCCTGGCTCCGAGCTAGGCCAGAAGATAAGATTAAAACTGGGACCAAAGAGGATTTGTTTATTGCGCCGTAAAGGCTGGGCCGGCCTGATTGAGAAACTTCGATGGAGCCCGGTCTCAAGATTGAATGGGCTAGACCAGGTTCATGTGGGAGACTTGAAGGCCACCAAATAATGGGCTGTTGTCATGGGCCTGGCCCCAGACCGGGCTGAAGAGATCCAGCGGTCATCAAGTATAAAAAGAGAAGAATCACAGAGGCAAAGATACACTATTCTCTTACACAAAAGTTCTAAACAATTCATTGCATTCACTCTCTTCTTCTGTATACTGACTTGAGTGTCGGAGTGGTTGCCGTAAGTACCCACCACCTCATGTTCTCTTCTTTGCAGTTCTAGCCAATCACAACGTAGCTCCCTTTCAGCCACATCATCAGTCTAATCTCTAAACATCATTTAGTTGTTGTCGAAAAAATCCATTGAATCCTCTCTATTCATTTGGATTAAAACCGGACTCTTGTTCCTTTTCTCTTTGAAAAAGGAAACTCTCCTCTCTATCTCTTAAAATGGCCAGAATTATACATGTCATTGCAAGAGGACCTGATAAGGGCAAAGAAAAAAATAAGTGTAGTAGAAGACATCCTGTCAGTTGTGCAGGAACCATAGGTCAAGCAGGAGATAAGGTTTGACCCTGCAGACAAAGTAATTGGATTCTTTCAAAATGACCCATTGGTCGTTTAGATCCTCTTGAGCAATTACGAATTAAGGCGAGTATTAGTGGATACAGGTAGCTCTGTTAATTTTCTCATCTTAAATATTTTTAACAAGTTAGGCTTAGATAAGAATAGCCTTGTCAAAGTTTCCTATCCATTAGTAGAATTAGGAGATAAAATCGTGGCAGTGCTGGGCACCATCAACCTCCCTCTAGTGCTGGGTGACGAAACATATAGGCAAGAGTTATATGTAGAGTTTGCGGTGGTAGATATCCTATTTGCATACAATGTTATACTCGGTCACCCAGTCCTAAACTGCCACGGTATTATTATTAATATGGGTGCTATGTGTCTTAAGCTACCAGCTCTAGGGAGAATAGTTGTGGTTTGAGGAAATCTGAGGTTGGCCAAAAAAAGTCACGGACACCTAGCAAAAAGCCTCAAGACCATGCTTATCAACTTGCTGGAGAAGCCATAATCTCATGTAAAGCTCGAGCTAGAAGACCCAGTAGAAGAACATCCGAAAGATATTCAGAGAGAATTTGACGTATTAGACAAGGCAAGTATAAAGTTGAACCTTGAGAAGTGTACCTTCGGGGTAAAAGCTGGAAAGTTTCTGGGGTATATAATCTCAGAAAGAGGCATAGAAGCAAATCCTAAGAAGATTAGTACAATAAAACATGGAAGCACACAAAACCATTAATGAAGTATAGAGGTTGAATGGGTAAGTCACTGCCTTATGTCATTTCATATCATGCTCGGCCAAAAAGTGTCTCCTGTTCTTCAAAGTCTTAAAAGGCAAAAGTAAGGTTGAATGGGGAGAAAAGTGTACAGAGGCATTTAAAAGTCTATAAACCTTTTTATCATCTTCTCTGTTGCCAAGCTCGCCTGTTAAAGGCGAAGTTTTGTTTCTATACTTGTATGTGACAGAAGAAATGGTTTGCTTGATACTCATTCATGAAAATAATGGGGAAGAAAGCCTAGTATATTATGCCAACCAAGTTTTGAAAGGGGTAGAGCTAAATTATCCTCCTCTTGAAAAGTTGGCATTTACAGTTCTAATGTCAGCCACAAAGCTACGACCATACTTCAAGTCACAGACCATAGAAGTCATAACAGATTACCCTCTGCAGAAAGTTCTACATAGGCCAAAGTTGTTAGTACCATTATCCACATGGGCAGTAATATTGTCAAGCTAAGATATCAGGTATATTCCAAGAAAGGCAATGAAAGCCCAGGTGCTAGCAATTTTGTTGCGAAAATGACTCCTCTGTTAGAACCTTCGGAGTCCCCTAAATCAACCACGGAGGACTGGAAAGTTTAGGCAGATGGAGCTTGCGGGGCCAAGGGTTCTGTAATAGGGATCCTGTTGTAGCCTCAAACTGGTATAAAGCTTCGGTATGCAGCAAAGCTCGCCTTCAATGCCACCAACAATGTAGCCGAGTACTAGGCCGTAATAATGGCCCTAAGAATCATCAAGGAATCAGGTATACAAAAATTCATTATTTTTAGTGACTCAATTAGTTGTTAATCAATGTCAGGGAAAATTCAAAATCTGAGAATTGAATCTTGTCAAGTACAAGGAAAAGGTTCAGTCCCAGATGGAGAGGATCAAAGATGGGCAGGGCAGCTACAAACTTTGCTAGGTGGCCAGAGGTAACAATGAAGAGTTGGATCTTCTAGCCAAGATGGCAACGATGAATGAACAACACTTAAACCAACCATTTCAGTTCGAGGAATTGCACACTCCAGCAATGGAAGTGGAAGAGTCCTTTCCCATAGAGGAGGGGAAATCATGGATGATGCCCGTATATAAATTTTTGACACTACATGATCTTCCAGCCGATGAGTTATTAGCCAAACAGGTAATAAGGAAGTCTTCTAAATATGCACTAATTGATGGTTAGTTGTACAGGAGGTCCTCGATACAGTCATAGCTATAGTGCGTTACAAAGGAGGAAGGCCAGGAAATCCTAAAGGATATCCATGAAGGTGATTGTGAGAGCCATGAAAGAGGTTGGACAATCGCCCGGAAAGCATTCAAACAAGGGTGGTTGATGATAATGTAGGATGTGAAGCAACTTGTCCAAAAGTGTCGAAGATGTCAAGTACATGTAAACATCCTGAGGACCCTAGGAGAAATGCAAGCAACCATCAGAAGTCCCTGGCTTTTCTTTCAGGGGGGATAGACATCCTTGGCCCATTCCCTAAAGCATCTAGGTCAAGGAAGTTCGTAATCGTGGTAGTAGATTATTTCAGCAAATGGGCAGAACTTAAGACAGTACAAACAAGCAATCTCTTTCATCAGCAAAAGCATCTTCACTCGATTCGGAATCCCAAAGATAGTGATCACTGACAACGGAACTCAGTTTGCAAGTTTCAGGCTTAAAGATTTCTGCAAGAAATGGGACTTAATGTTCAACTCAGCCTATTACCCCCAAACCAATGGAATGACTGATGTGACAAACAGGAGCATTTTACAAGGGATAAGGAAAAGGCCGACCAAGCCAAAGGTAATTGGCTTGAGGAGTTACCTCATATACTGTGGGCATACAGGACTACCCCTAGAACAACTATAGGAAATTTGCCCTTTTCTCTTGTACATCGAGCCGAGGCAGACATCCCTGTGGAACTCCAAGTAAGCAGCTTTAGGACACAACACCTTGAGATTCTAGAGAATCCCAAAGAAATGCAATTCAATTTGGACCAAGCCGAATTTCTATGAGAAAAGGCTACAATCAGAATAGTAGCTTACAAGAACAAAATGTCCCGAATATTCAACAGTAAAGGTCAGACCGCGTGCTTTTAATATGGGGGACCTAGTCCTTAAAAGAACAGATGTCATGGGTGGTAGTGCCGAGTCTGGTAAATTGGTCGAGAATTGGAAATGACCGTTTTGGGTCTCGAAGGTTATTCGCCCAGGATTATATAAGCTAGCTAAACTAGATGGTCAAGTCATTCCCCATTCCTGGAATATTTGTAATCTGAGAAAGTTTTATCAATAACAAGTTAACGAGGTATTTTTTCAAATTTTGGGTTCTTCAGTGACAAGGAACAATGGGATTGCCTTCCTAAAAAAAGAGACAAGAAGAGGCCACAAGGCAGGTTCCGCCAAGCCAGGTCATAAGGCGAATTTCGCCAGACCATTCAAATGTTGTTCTCACTAAACAAGGCCATAAGGCGGGTTCTGCTAGACCATTCAAGCATTGGTCCCACTAAATAAGACCATAAGGTGGATTTTGCCAGGCTAGGTCACATGGCAGGTTTCACCAGACCATTCAAGTATTGGTCCCACTAAACAAGGCCACAACGCGGGTTCTGCCGGGCCAAGTCATAAGGCGGGTACCGCCAGACTATTCAGATGTTGGTCCCACTAAACAAGACCACAAGGTGGATTCCGCCAGGCTAGGTCATATGGTGGATTCTGCCATACCAAATCACAAGGCGGGTTCCACTAGACCATTCGCGCATTGGTCCCACTAAATAATGCTATAAGGTGGGTTCTCCTAAACTAGGTCACAAAGAGGGTACCGCCAGCCCATTCGGGCGTTGACCCCACTAAACAAGGCCACAAGGTGAGTTTTGCCAGGTTAGATCACAAGGTGGATTCAGCCAGACCATTCGGGCAGTGGTCCTACTAAACAAGGCCATAAGGCAAGCGTTAGTCCCCCTAAACAAGGCATCAAGGTAGGTTTTGCCAGACAAGGACACAAGGCGGGTACTGCCAGATCATTCGGGCATTGGTCCTACTAAACAAGGCCACAAGGCATGTTCCGCCAGGCTAGATCATAAGGTGGATTCTGCCAAACTATCATCTAGGCATTGGTCCCACCAATCAAGTCATCTACACTAGACAGCCATAAGGCGGGTATACTGATCCGCAAAAGACGAAGGTGTTAATTAAAGATTAATGTTGATAAGGCGAGTCTTATGGCTGAGAATCGAGATGAGTGACTGGGTGAAAGTCCCTTATTATTAAAATTGCCTCAAGGCATTTAATGGTGAAGAGGCAGGAGTTTGCCAGGCTATAGGCCCAGGTAAAATTTTACAAGTTATTTTATATCCGTTAAAGCCCTACAAAGTTAATGTGTTTTAGCCCCTTCTTTGGAGCAAAAAATGGTGGTTACTAGATTCATAATTTGGTTGAGATGTAGCTCCTTGTTTAAATTGTTGGTAGCAATAAAGGGAAGAAACGGACACCTAAGAATATATGTAGAAAATATGTATTTTCATTACAAAATATCATAAAGGGATGAGGTAGACTTCAACAAGTCTCTATTGCATTAGAATTTTTTTAAAATCTATTAGCATAGATCCGGTGGAAAGGGTTGTCATCAGTCTCTCGACCTTATCCACTGAGAAGATGTCACTTGTCAAGAAAAAATCACATAAGGGAGACTGTCTCTCTAACTATTTTCCTAGCATGGCCCTCGAAATCAATCTTGCACAATCCACCCTCTGTCCCAAGGATCGTAGCACTGGAAAGCTATTACAGTTAAACTGATCGCAGACCTCAGTTGATACAAAGAGTTAAGTAGTATGCTTGCACCTTCTTGAAGACCCACATTCATTTGCTCTTTCTAGATCATGATATTATTCTTCACACAGATCTGGTTATCCTTAGGAACCGAAAAGGAAGTATCTCCATTCATATCTTCCATAGAGGATACTTGTAAATAAAAGAAGAGAAAGGAGGGTTCTTATACAGTGGCATAGCCGGTAAAGTTTTAAATATGGCTCGAGAAATAAGGCAACTGTTGTAACCAAAGGCGCAAAGCGATGGCAACAACAAAGATCAACCAAATCGCACCACGTTTCCCAAAACCGTAAAGACAAACTGTTACCTTCAAACCTAAAGAATCGAAGACCAACCGGGGGACCTCTGATGCTACATACAATTGATCAAAGTAAGCCATGAGCTGTCACCACAAGATAAGTCCACGTAGCAAGAATCTAATACGTAAGTAATGCGGTCCCACCTGAAGAAAGAAATAACTGGACATCTCAAATACCCGGTTCATCATCAAGACTTGTCCACCCTAAATGGGACAAGTCTCAGTACAAAGTTACATTAAACAGGAACAATCCAATGTATCCCCTATTATGTCTATAATCGCGGGATCACCAACCTATTAGCTGGAGATATTCCTTATTAAGCAGGCAGCCACATCATCGCCGGATTATCAGAAAATGCTATATATTTCTCCAATTTTTTATAATATAAAAAGAGAAAAATCACATAAGCAAATGTACGCTATTCTCTCATATAAAAACTGTAAACAATTCATTGCATTCACTCTCTTCTTCAGTACCCTAATTTGAGCATTGGAGTGGCTGCAATAGGCACCCACCACCTCACGTTCTCTTCTTCTTAAGTCTACCCAATTACAGCATAGCTCTCTTCTGGCCACGTCATCAATCTAATATCTGCAACATATTACATATATATATATATATATATTAAATAATTTAAATTACACAATGGATTCAATAGAAGAAAATTTGAAAAAAATATTTTCACTCTTGCATAAATAGTTTCATATATATAAAAAAATCTTTGTTTCAATATTAATTAGTGTTTATTATTTTTTAAAATAATTATTTATCATTAATTTGAGGGAAGAAAAAATTATACTTTTAAAATTAATTAAATAAAATATTTTTAAAACAAATACTGTTAACATTCTCTTATTACATATTATGAAAAGTATTTCATACTTTTATTTTGATACGTTTAAAATTTTTAATAGCTATCAATTATTAGTAAGTATAAAAAATACATTAAAACTTTAATATTAATTTTTATTTAGGTTCAATTTTCATTTGTTAGAAATTAAAATAATTACAATTAAAAAAAGAAACGTATTTTTCTAAAGAGTATAATCTTGCAATTATCAAGATTTGTTGTATAGAATTTCTTATTTTTAATTTTGTATTGGTAATATATGAAAATTTATTTTCTAGGTGCTATTGCACTTTCTAATGTAAAATTTTCAATAACTCATTGTATCTAATAAATTAAACCTTAATAAGTATAATGTTATACTAATTAGAAAAATAGGACGAAATATAAAATAATAACAAAATTATCAAATAAAATATTTATTTAAGAAAAAAGATAATTTTATTAACAATTAATTTTTAATTTATTTTTAGACAAAAAAATGAGAAAAATAGAGAAAGTAAAAAAGAGATATAAAGAAAAAATATCTAAAATGATTTGTTTTTTATTTTGGTAAACTTGAACCTATTGTACCATAATATTGTGACTTAGATAAAATTAAAGTTTGAAAATTTTTTAAAAATAAATTAAAATTGAGTATTTATAAAAAGAGAAGAAATTCAAAGGCAAGTGACTATTATTGGAGGAAGTGCATATGCTTGCACTTAAAGTACACACAATAATTTCTATAATCCATTATGTAAAGCAATAGGATTACAGAAATACAAGGCACATATTTTTATTTAGATTACTAGTTCCATATAAGATGGAAACTGATTATCTTGTATCCATTATGCAAATGGCTTTTGTCTAAGCATCTTATCAAATGCTTTTTCTGAAGATATCTCATCCATATCTCCACCACCTCCTCGGAGATTGCCGGCTTTACGTCCACCGTTACATATTGCAGCATTACATTGGCTTTGGCAGCCAACACAACAGTAATCAATTGTGCTACCACACCAGCCCCATTGACTACAACATAGGCCTCCAGGACACACAGCACCCCCACCTTGAGTTCCACATTGTTCAGCTAAAGTAGGCAGCCAAAGGGAAGTAAACAAAAGAGAAGAAACTATAAAGGCGAAAACCCTCATATCCGTTTATGATTTAATTATAATCTTAAATGATAAAGTGAAGACTTTTCTAATTACAAATTGGTATATAAAGAGAGAAAAGAGTAATTTTGTTCCTCAATTTATCGTTTATAGTATAAAAAATGTTTGTTGTATGATTTGATAAAAGTGTGTAATCTTATGAAAAATGTTTGTTGTATGACTCGATAAAAGTGTGTAATTTTAGACTCCCATCTTATCTACCAAATTCTTACATTATGCTTTTAACCTCTTAGAAATAAAAAAATAATCATTAATTTTTTTACTTTTTAACAGTTAGATGTAATCATTATTTAGTATAGAACAACAATTAATTTATAGCTATTTTATGAATAAAAGTTAAATTAAAAATTATATATATATAATTTTATTTTTTATATGGAAATTAATCTTATTTTTTTTATTTTTTTTTATTTCAATTTATATTTTTCACTATTTTAATCTTGATGTTTTTTATTTGAATCGAATTGCAATGCATATAAACAATAATATCAATTTCATATAATTATGTTATCTTATATCATAAGATACTGCCAGTAATATTTAGTCCCATTGATCATTTATATTATTTTATTCATTAAAACATATTTTTTTCTCAATAACATGTTAATCATTAATAACAATTTTATTATTACTAGCAAGTTTATGTTAATAAAAATGAAAATTTAGTGAACCTTGTCATGCATATCTAATATTTGATATTTATTTTTATTTAAAAATAATATATTTATAATGTAGTGTTAAAAAAATAAAAAATAAATTCTAAAAAGAATTTTTAAAATCTAACATAATAAACTGAAATATTTTCAATCAACTATAATTATAACAATAAAAATTAAAATATGAAATGTTTAGGATAAATTACCAATATAGATCTAAAACTTTTGAGAAACTATAGCTTTAATTTATATATTTTTAAAATCAAATAATTTAATTACTCACTTTTAGTATATACTCAAATTAATTTTTCTATCTATTTTTTTATCCAAATATTTATTAAATTTAATAAAAAATACTGAATTATTCTTTACAATATTTTATATATGAGATTTATAAGTTTTTAAGATTTTATTCTTTTAACCAATTAAAATAACCTCCGATTTAAATTTATTATTAAAAATAAATATATTTTGTATATTTGATAATAATATTTATATTATTTAATAATATTTAATATTTTATAAGCTGAGAAAATGACTAATTATTAAAGCGTCAATTTCTATATAGTTATAAGAAATTATATTCGTTAACATATGTGACAGGGTATTTTTATAATTATTTTTTTAAATTTTTTATAATATGATAAAATATAATAAAGGATTATTTAGACTCTATTAGGAGTTTTAACGAATATCGTTTGGTTAAGACGATAAAAGAGAAAGATAGGCTAGAAACTAAAAAATTTTATTGAAATTTTTTAAAGATTTAAAAGTGAGTGTCTAATAGTCAAAAAAGACTATTTATAATAGAAAAAAAATCTTAATATGCAAAATTATAAAAATATCCAAAAAAATAATTAAAATGCAAAACTGACCCCCTAAACGATGGAATTTCCTTTCCGAAATTTCCTTTCCGAAAAGCTATCGTGTGTCTCCATCGGACGTCGGCAACAAAAGTTACGTCCGATCCAAGTCTGCTGTAAACTCCAAGACTAGTTGCTCTGTGTCATTCCCTTCCACTTGTAAAGAACTCGACCTCGAGTTGTCATCAGCAGGATAGTATTGAAATAGATCCGCCACGTTAAACGTCTTGGAAATTTTCATCTCATTTGGGAGGTCAAGAACATAAGCATTGTCATTAATCTTCTGAATGATCCGGAATGGACCAATTTTTTTTTGCGTCAAGTTTTTTCTATCCTCCATCACGCTCCTTACGTAAATATACCATAACTTGGTCACTGATATTGAAGGATTTGAAACGCCTATGTTTATCAGTTGTAGCTTTATATTTATTATTGGCTTCTATGAGACATTGTTGTATCTGTTTGAAAATATCCACATGTTGCTTTGCCAAGTTGCTTGCTCCAATACTGTTGTGAAAACCTATAGGAAGGGCAATAAGATCAACTGTATGCACTGGGACTTTCCTATACACAACTGCAAACAGTAATATCATTGTGGAGCTGTGCATAGCACTGTTCTAAGCAAATTCTACTTGGGCAAGAGCAAGATCCCAAGCAGTTTTCTTGTTACTGCAGATGCAACGCAGAAGATTGCCAAGTGTGTGGTTCACCACTTTGGTTTGTCCATCAGTTTGGGGACAGCACTGCTGTATTGAAGTTCAGTTCCAAAACATTTCCATAAAGTCACCCAAAAGTGAGCTAGAAACTTCACATCTCTGTCAAAAGTAATGGTCTTGGGGACGCCATGTAAGCGAACAATCTCCTGGAAAAACAGTTTTGCCACATGAGAAGCATCATTAGTTTTCATGCAAGGAATGAAATGCACCATTTTGGATAACCTGTCAACAACAACAAAAATAGAATCAGATCCACGAGTACATGGAAGACCAAGAACAAAATCCATAGACAATTCCTCCCAAGGATGTGCTGGAATAGGCAGTAGAGTGTATAAGCCCGTATTCTGCAAATGTCCCTTCTGAGTTTGACAAACTGGGCACTTTTGGACCATCCGACTTGTATCTCTTTTTAATTGTGGCGAGTTAAAATGCTCCTCCAACCCAGCAACGGTCTTATCAAGCCCCAAATGACCACTCAAACCTCCTCCATGTACCTCCCAAATCAGTTTTTCTTGCAAAGAAGATCGAGGAATGCATAACTTATTCTCTTTAAAAAGAAAGCCATCATGTATCAACAAAATCATCATCTATAGCATACAAAACTTTCAGAAATTCAAAACCTACAACCTCTTGATTAACTGTGATCAACAATGCAGCCCTCCTACTCAAAGCATCAGCCACCTTATTACTATGGCCAGCCTTATATTTTATGACATAATGAAAGACTCTAAAATAACCTGCCCATCGAGCATGCATCTTATTCACATATTTTTGAGTTTTAAAATGGATCAAAGATTGATGATCTGTATGAATAATAAACTCTCACCCCATCAGATACTGCTCTCAAGTTTTAAAAGCTCGGAATATTGCATATAACTCCTACTCATAAGTGGACCACTTCTTCCTAGCTTTCAATTTCTCACTAAAGAAAGCAATAGGCCTTTTAGACTGTGACAACACTCCCCCAATCCCAACTCCACAAGCATAACATTCAACCTCAAACAATTTATCAAAATCGAGTAGAGCAAGAGTAGGGGTAGAAGTAAGTTTATCTTTAATCTCTTCAAAGCTCTTGTTGGCAATGTCAGTCCAAGTAAATTTCTGCACTCTCTCTTTCTTCAAGCAATCTGTGATAGGGGCAATGATGCTGCTAAAATTTCTGATAAACTATCGATAGAAAGTAGTAAGGCCATGAAAGCTACGAACTTTAGAAATAGTTTTGGGGATGGGCTAATTCCGTATTGCTTCTACCTTCTTCTTATCAACATGTATCCCTTCTGCACTAACAACGAATCCTAAGAACAGAACACGCTCCATCATATAAATGCATTTTTTTAAGATTAATAACCAGCTTACTTTCTTGCAAGGCTGTCATAACTTGACGGAGATGCTATAAATGTTCTTCTTCGCTGCAACTAAAAATCAAGATGTAATCAAAATAAACAATCACAAATTTGCGTAAGAAAGGATGCAAAACTTGGTTCATAAGTCGCATAAAGGTGCTAGGTGCATTCGTCAAAGCAAAGGGCATAACCAGCCACTCATACAAGCCTTCCTTAGTCATGAAGGTTGTTTTCCATTCATCTCCCTGCTTAATCCAAACTTGGTGATAGCCGCTTTTATAGTCGATTTTAGAGAAGACTTTAGATCTGGATAGCTGATCCAGCATGCCATCCAGTCGTGGAATAGGAAATCGATACTGAACTGTAATTTTGTTGATGGCCCTGCTATCCACGCACATTCTCCAAGTCCCATCTTTCTTTAAAACTAATAGGGCAGGTACTCCGCAAGGGCTAATACTCTCCCGAATATGCCTCTTCTTCAATAATTCTTCAACCTGTTCTTGGAGGATTTCACTCTCCTTTGGACTCATTTTGTAATGCGGCAGATTCGGTAATTTTGATCTAGGGATGAGATCAATCTGGTGCTGGATATCCCGCAAAGGTGGGAGCTTAGAGGATTCCTCCACTATCCTGAGAAACTCCTTCAACAATTCTTTGATAGGTGGTGGTAAAGATGGTGCATCCTCCGCTGCGTCTGTTGCTCTCACCAATAAAGCCAGCGTGCCTCCAGATTTCTCAACTGCGCCTGATAGCCTTTGCACTCCTGTGAAAACAATAACAACATTCTTCCCTTCCACTTTAGAATGTTTTGCAAAACCAGAAGGCAAAATAGTAATCTTCTTTCGATTCCATGTGAACATGTATGAATTCTCCTTCCCCTTATGCAAAGCATTAACATCAAACTGCCAAGGGTGACCTAGCAAAATTCCACAGCAATCCATATCCACAACATCACAATTAACAGGTTTAGTATAAGATTTACTGATCGAGATAGGCACGCTGCAGATTCTGTTGACCTCAATTGTCGGACCTTCCTTAATCCATCCGACTTTATCTAGCAAAGGGTTCAGCTATGTAGGCAACTGTAATTTCTCCACCAATTGCTTAGCTATCAGATTTTTATAACTGCAGCTATCTATAATTAGCCTGCAAATTGCCTCTCTACTCGATACTTTGCCTGAAAAATCTTCCTCCTTTGCATCTCATCCTCCTATTTTGTCGAGCATAAGATTTTCTTGACCACATAGGTGACCTCTTCATCTTTAGAACAAGCAATAGATCCGTTATCATCATCCACTTCCACCTCAGATTCAGCCACCTGCTCAACCACATTAACCTGTCGGCGATCATTATTAACTCCTCTATGTTCTGGACAATTATTCGATCAATGACCAGGTTGCCTGCAGCGGTAACATATGTCTCCCGTTGGCTTCTGATAAGGATTGGTTCTGCCTCCTTTGTGTTGTGTAGTGGTGATTGCTTTTCCCTTACTGTCTCTCCTTACTTTCATAGTATTCTAAGGATTGCCAGAATTTACAACCTTAGAAGGCTGCCCGCTGTAATTGCCTCTATTCTGCTGCGTCTCTATCGAACCAAAATTTCTGTAATTAAAATTCTGATTATACTGCTGTCGTGGTTGGCAATCAACATGTTCTTCTGCCCTTTTGTCCATCTCAATGGCGTCTGCCAAAATGAAAATCGCAGCTACTCCCATCATACAATGAATTTCGTGATTCAGGCCCCTCTGATAATGAGCAACCTGCTGGGCTTCATTCTCATAGTTTTCACACCTCGCCTGCAACCTCAAAAACTCCTCAATATATTCATACACCCTTTGATTCCCCTATACACAGTCATGATACCAATTATACAAAACCTGAGCGTGATCATTAGGCAAGAACCACTATTCAATCATCTACTTCATCAACACCCAGTTTTGTCTGGGTTCCAGCCTCCTCCGATAGCGTTCATTTTGAACCGATTTCCACTACGCTGTTGCACCCCCCTTTAACTTATAGGCTACAATTGGAACCTTGCGATCCTCTTCCACGTTCATAATTTCGAAGAAACGTTCAACCTCTGCCAGCCAATCAAGAATAGATTCCACGTCCAATGAACCAGAAATGTTTTGAAGGTCTATCTTGATCTTGTAACCTTCCTGATAATTCTGTTGGAGATTTGCAGCCATAGGATTTGCACTTCTTAGAAATGAAAAAATAATCATTAATTTTTAGACTTGTTAACCGTTAGATGTAATCGTTATTTAGTATAGAACAGTAATTTATTTATAGCTATTTTATGAATAAAAATTAAATTAAAAATTATATATATAATTTTATTTTTTTATATGAAAGTTAATCTTATTTTTCTTATTTCATTAATTTCAATTAATATTTTTATATGAATCGAATTACAATGCATATAAATAATAATATCAATTTCATATAATTATGTTATCTTATATCATAAAATACTGCCAGTAATATTTAGTCCCATTGATCATTTATATTATTTTATTCATTAAAACATTTTTTTTTCTCATAACATGTTAATCATTAATAACAATTTTATGATTACTAGCAAGTTTATGTTAATAAAAAAGAAAATTTAGTGAACGTTGTCATGTATATCTAATATTTGATATTTATTTTTATTTAAAAATAATATATTTATAATGTAGTGTCAAAAAAATAAAAAATAAATTCTGAAAAGAATTTTTAAAATCTAACATAATAAACTGAAATATTTTTAATCAACTATAATTATAACAACAAAAATTAAAATATGAAATAATTAGGATAAATTACAAATATAGATCTAAAGCTTTTGAGAAACTATAGCCTTAATATATTTATATTCGTAACATATGTGACAGGATATTTTATAATTTTTTTTAAAAACTTTTTGTAACATGATAAAGTATGATAAATAATTATTTAGATTTTGTCATGAGTTTTAACCAATATGGTTTGACTAAAACGATAAAAGAGAAAGATAGGTTAGAAGCCGAAAAATCTTATTGAAATTCTTTAAAGATTGAAAAGTGAGTCTCTAATAGCCAAGGAAGACTATTTATAATAGAAAGAAAATTTTAATATGCAAAATTATAAAAATATCCAAAAAAAATAATTAAAATGCAAAATTGACCCCTAACGATGGAATTTCCTTTCCGAAATTTTCTTTTCGAAATTTCCTTTTCGAAATTTCCTTTTCGAAATTTCCTTTCCGAAAAGCTATCGTGGGTGTCCATCGGACCTCGGCAGCAAAAGTTGGAAAACATCCACATGCTGCTTTGCCAAGTTGCTTGCTGCAATACTGTTGTGAGAATGTATAGGAAGGGCAATAAGATCAACTGTATGCACTGGGACTTTCCTATACACAACTGCAAACGGTGATATCTTTGTGGAGCTGTGGACAGCACTGTTGCAAGCAAATTTGACTTGGCCAAGAGCAAGATTCCAAGCAGATTTCTTGTTACTGCAGATTCAGTGCAGAAGATTGCCAAGCGTGTGGTTCACCACTTTAGTTTGTCCATCAGTTTGGGGATGGGCAGCACTGCTGTATTGAAGTTCAGTTCCAAAACATTTTACATAAAGTCACCTAGAAGTGAGCTAGAAACTTCACATCTCTGTCAAAAGTAATGGTCTTTGGAACGCCATGTAAGCGAACAATCTCCTGGAAAAACAGTTTTGCCATATGAGAAGCTTCATTAGTTTTCTTGCAAGGAATGAAAAGCGCCATTTTGGAGAACCTGTCAACAACAACAAAAATTGAATTAGATCCATGTTGAGTACATGGAAGCTCAAGAACAAAATCCATAAACAAGTCCTCCCAAGGATGTTCTAGAATAGGCAGTGGAGTGTATAAGCCCGTATTCTGCGAATGTCCCTTCTGAGTTTGATAAACTGGGCACTTCTGGACCATCTGACCTGTATCTCTTTTTAATTGTGGCCAGTAAAAATACTCCTCCAACCCAGCAACAGTCTTATCACGCCTCAAATGACCACTCAAACCTCCTCCATGTACCTCCCGAATCAGTTTTTCCCGCAATGAAGATCGAGGAATGCATAACTTGTTCTCTTTAAAAAGAAAGCCATCATGTATCAAGAACCCATCAGTAGGCTGGTGAGCCTGGACTCTAGCCTATATATCAGCAAAGTCATCATCTGTAGCATACAAAACCTTCAGAAATTCAAAACCTACAACCTCCTGATTAATTGTAATCAACAGTGCAGCACTCCTAGTCAATGCATCTGCCACCTTATTATTATGGCCAGCCTTATATTTTATGACATAATGAAAGCTCCAAAATAAGCTGCCCATCGAGCATGCATCTTATTCACTTGTTTTTAAGTTTTAAAATGGATCAAAGATTGATGATCTGTGTGAATAATAAACTCTCGCCCCATCAGATACTGCTCCCAAGTTTTAAAAGCCCGGAATACAACATATAACTCCTGCTCATAAGTGGACCACTTTTTCCTAGCTTTATTCAATTTCTCACTAAAGAAAACAATAGGCCTTTTAGAGTATGACAACACTTCCCCAATCCTAACTCCACAAGCATCACATTCAATCTCAAACAATTTTATCAAAATCGGATAGACCAAGAATAGGGGCAAAAGTAAGCTTATCTTTAATCTCTTCAAAGCTCTTGTTGGCAGTGTCAGTTCAAGCAAATTTCTACACTCTCTCTTTCTTCAAGCAATCTGTGATAGGGGCAATGATGCTGCTAATATTTATGATAAACTGTCGATAGAAAGTAGCAAGGCCATGAAAGCTACAAACTTCAGAAATAGTTTTGGGGATAGGCTAATTCTGTATTGCTTCTACCTTCTTCTCATCAATATGTATCCCTTCTGCACTAACAACAAATCCTAGGAATAGAATGCGCTCCATCATATAAATGCACTTTTAATATTAATAACCAGCTCACTTTCTTGTAAGGCTGTCATGACTTGATGGAGATACTGTAAATGTTCTTCTTCATTGCGACTAAAAATCAAGATGTCATCAAAGTAAACAACCACAAATTTGCATAAGAAAGGACGTAAAACTTGGTTCATAAGTCGCATAAAGGTGCTAGGTGCATTCATCAATCAAAAGGGCATAACCAACCACCCATACAAGCCTTCCTTAATCTTGAAGGCTGTCTTCCATTCATCTCCGTCCTTAATCCAAACTTGGAGATAGCCGTTTTTAAGGTCGATCTTAGAGAAGACTTTAGACCCAGATAGCTGATCCAGCATGTCATCCAGTCATGGAATAGGAAATTGATACTGAACTGTAATTTTGTTTATGACCCTACTATCCACGCACATTCTCTAAGTCCCATCTTTCTTTGGAACTAATATGGTAGGTACTCCATAGGGGCTATGCTCTCCCGAATATGCCCCTTCTTCAATAATTCTTCAACCTGTTCTTGGAGGATTTCACTCTCCTTTGGACTCATTTTGTAATGTGACAGATTCTGTAATTTTGATCCAGGGATGAGATCAATCTAGTGCTGGATATCCCACAACGGTGGGAGCTTGGAGGATTCCTCCACTATCCTGGGAAACTCTTTCAACAGTTCTTTGATGGGTGGTGGTAAAGATGGTGCATCCTCCGCTGTGTCTGTTGCTCTCACCAATAAAGTCAGCATGCCTCCATATTTCTCAACTGCACCTGATAGCCTTTGCACTCCCGTGGAAACAATAACAACATTCTTCCCTTCCACTTTAGAATGTTTCACAGAACTAGAAGGCAAAATAGCAATCTTCTTTCGATTCCATGTGAACATGTATGAATTCTCCTTCCGCTTATGCAAAGCAACAACATCAAACTGCCAAGGGCGACCTAGGAAAATTCCACAGCAGTCCGTATCCACAACATCACAATTAATAGGTTCAGTGTAAGATTTACCGATCGAGATAGGCACACTGCAGATTCTGTTGACCTCAATTGTTGGACCTTCCTTAATCCATTCGACTTTGTATGGCGAAGGGTACGGCTGTGTAGGCAACTGCAATTTCTCCACTAATTGCTTAGCTATTAGATTCTCACAACTGCAACTATCTATAACTAGCCTGCAAATTGCCTCTCCTACTCGACACTTTGCCTGAACAATCTTCCTCCTTTGCATCTCATCCTCCTTTTTTGTCGAGCATAAGATTTTCTTGACCACATAGGTGACCTCTTCATCTTCAAAACCAGCAATAGATCCGTCATCATCATCCATTTCCTCCTCAGATTTAGCCACCTGCTCAACCACATTAACCTTTCGGAAATCATTATTAACTCCTCTACGTTCTGGACAATTATTCGATCGATGACTAGGTTGCCTGCAGCAGTGACATATGTTTCCCTTTTGGCTTCTGATAAGGATTGGTTCTGCCTCCTTTGTGTGCTGCAATGGTGACTGCTTTTCCCTTACTGTCTCTCCTTTCTTTCATAGCATTATGAGGATTGCCATAATTTGCAACCTTAAAAGGTTGCCCGCTATAATTGCCTCTATTCTGCTGCGTCCTTATTGAACCAAAATTTCTGTAATTAAAATTCGGGTTATATTGCTGTCGTGGCTACCAATCAATATGCTCTTCTGCCCTTTTGGCCATCTCAATGGCATCTGCCAAAGGGAAAATCGCAACTACTCCCATCATACAACGAATTTCATGATTTAGGCCACTCTAATAATGAGCAACCTACTGGTCTTCATTCTCACAGTTTTCATACCTCGCCTGGAACCTAAAAAACTCCTCGGTATATTCATCTACCCTTTGATTCTCCTGTACACAGTTATGATACCGGTTATACAAAACCTGAGCGTGATCGCTAGGCAAGAACCGCTATTCAATCATCTGCTTCATCAACACTCAGTTTGATATAAGTTCTGGCCTCCTTCGATAGCGTTCGTTTTAAACTGACTGCCACCAGGCTGCTGCACCCCCCTTTAACTTATGGGCCACCATCGGAACCTTGCGATCTTCTTTCACGTTCATAATTTCGAAGAAACGTTCAACCTCTGCCAGCCAATCAAGAACAGATTCCACGTCCAACGAACCAGAAAAGTTTTAACGGTCTATCTTCATTGACTGTGCAGGTTGTCGAAGGCGGTCAAAAATAACCTTTTTGGTTATCCACAATTTTACAGCTGTAGATAGTAGTAAAAGGATCGAATCCACAGAGAATTAATACTCACCCATTTTTCTTATCAAGACCAAGTAAATAAATAGACAATAAAAATAAAAAGGGGGGTTTTGAGATTGATGAACTAAACTATGATTAAAAATAGTAAAGTAAAGCAAATAATAAAGTAGAAGTAATTCAATAGTGAGAAAAGTCTAGTTGAAGAATTGAATCCAATTCAGTTGTTGGGATTGATCATTGACACATATGTTCCTTTATTTTACTCAGTAAAATAGTTATGGGGGTGGAAGACGCTTCTCACCACCATATCCCTCCTTAAGCATATATTAATTAAGAAACGTCCTCTAATTAATCACTAATCAACAAGTTGCCAAGGAACGTCCTTGGGGCTTTTAGTATCATACAACTGTCAATTGCATTAAGAAAAAGAGAGACCTAATTCTAGCTACCCAAACGTATGGTGATCTTGCTAGATTACGCAATCTCCTTGGTTCTTACACCAAGAGTTACTTGTGTTTGAATAATTCAAGCAATTACGGACTTCAAACTATCCAAACTAACAAATTATTACTTTGCAATTAAGAATCAATGGGGCCTATTGATCTAAATAACAAAGTCCATGAAATTGCATAAATATCGATAAATAAAAGAAGAACATAATAGGTTCAGATCTCACAATCCATAAACAACTTGAAGTCTCACCTAATCTTCAACTAGAAAAAGGGGTATCAGCCACTCATGGCTGAAACTAACATAAAAATAAAAGGAAGAAAACCAGAAAGAAGGAGAGGAAGGAGCTGAACGGCCGGCTGGTGTGGCGCGCGGCTGCAGGTGCAGTCTCCCCAAGATTGAAGCTCGTTTGTTGTTGGTTTAATCCTCTTTTTATAGCTGAATAGGCTGTCCTAAATTGTCATGCAATAGGATGATAGCAGAAATAGCTTAATTTCACCAAAGTTCACTTCAACAAGTTTCATATTTAAAACATGTTTCTCAACTCATAAAGTTGGTCCTCAATTCAATTTCAAACACATACAATATTAGAATGCCATATAATATTAAACTGCCCTTTTGAAAGAATAGAATCTTAGAACTCTTGACTAGACCAATAAAATTTAAAGATTTGGGGTTTATTATTTATTTTTTACACTTCCTACTATATCTTGCCTGAAACCGATAAAGTGAACGTGAAACAAATGGTTACTGAGCCACTTGCCCCAGGTTATTTAGCTCAGGTGGCTACTAGCTCCACTCATAATTACCCAATAAAAAGGTATGAGCGAGTTTTTTAAACGGCCCAAAAAGGGGTGATACTCTCCCAAACACCGATTTCTCCATACAGAATTACCTTAAGGGGTCACCAAGTACCGCACTACTTGGGCCATCGGGTTGGTAATCAATTAATCAAGCAACTAGAGGAATGGGTCATAGGAGTGCATTTATTTCTGATTTTTATTTTTATTTTTTTCTTTTTTCTCTTTTTTTTTTTTAATAATAATACCCCTTAATTTCCACATAAATATATAATCTAGAAAATATCCTTTAATTCATTCTCAATAAAGGGCAGCAACTCATTTAAAAGAACATGCATTTTTTACCCAACTATTTAAATAAGGACCATACTTCATGATATTTCAAAACAAGCCTTAAAAATAAAACTAATAAAATGAACAATGATAAATTTATTCTATTTAAGCTAGCATACAAATGGCATAATAACTTGTATTCTACGATAAAGGACATATCAATTTCCTATGGTAAGTAAGGGGCTGTATAAAAAATATTTTTTATTTTTTTTAATAACTTGTCATTTTTTTTTAAATGATGCAAATACTGAAAATCATAAAAAATTAAATATGAGAAACAATTTAAAGTGCAAGTGCTGAGAAACTGCTGAGAATCATAAAAACAGAATCAAACACCAAAAACTTAAAAGAAAAATGACAGAAAAAAAAATAAAATTCCCAAAAATTTCAGAATGTTCATCAATTATCAATCATCAATCATCTCATCAATCACAAAAAAAAAAACTTCTATTTCCATACCACATCTCCCCCACACTTACTCCTCACATTGTCCTCAATGTGGAAAAAATTCAATTAAACAGGGAAGTGCACAAAAGAAAATAAAAGTAAATCAAAGAGAACTTCCCTTAAGAATAAGTCGCATAGAACTCAGGCTGCTGGTGGTTGGGGTATGGGCAACCCCAAGTGAGAGAGAATGACATCCAATTTGGTATCCATATGGTGCATCTTTGCCTCAAGTCTGGCTAGGCGGGCTTGATCACTAGGTTCTAGAGATGCTGCTGGGGAGGCTGAGGCTGAAGGTGATTGGTCCTTTGTCCGAAATAAACGCGATCGTGGTGGAATGATAGGACCTGGAGGACAAAACACAAATTCTTTCCTCTCGTTGAGGCAAAGTAAGCCCATAGAATTAAGTGCAGATATGTCAAGTGGAGGAATAGGCTCAGCTATGTGTAAATTAGTGTTTTTAATATCAAGTACACCCAACCCTACTGCTAGCATTGAAATTACAGAACCCAAGTATATACCACGCCCAGCATTAGATATACTTTTAAACTGGGAGGCTAACCAAAAACCAAAATTAACTTTTCTTTTTTTTAACATGCACCATAAGAAGAAGAGTTCATATTTTGTGAGTTTAGTTGGATCTTTATTTTTTCCAGAAAATGTGTAACACAGGAACCTGTGAAGGTATCTAAGGGCAGGGCTCTGAATATCATTAGCTTTAGATTTCCCACCCCTAAATTTAAGCTCAGGTTTCCCTGTTAACTCCTTGTATGCTAAAATTGGATCCCAATCCGCTGGGTAGTCACATAATGAATCTAAATATTCAACAGTTTTGACATATTCATTATCATAAATACCCAAATACAAATTAAATGTTGTGATTGAACATTGGACCATTTTATTTTGCAACCTAAAACGAAGTGTAGGAATATTCAAATTAAAATCTTGTGCATCAAAAGAAAACTCATAGGTTGCATAAAATTCACGGCAAAGCTCAACATAGGAGGGACAATCTATAACAAAAAATTTTCTCCATCCAATTGTATCAATTAAAGCATAAACTTCATCATACAATCGCAATTGGATCAAGGTATCATCATGTATTTTCTTACAAGCATAAATATCAGAATGGAGAAAAATTTTATATCTCACCTCATCATCGCCGACAAAGCTAAAATTGCCATGAAGGTCTTGCTCTGCAGGTAGATATCTGGCCTTTCCACCAGCTATTCTGGGCATCCTTTTTTTCTGCTTTTTCTTTGGAGGAGAATCAGCCTGGATTTCTTCACTGGCACTCGAGGTTGTGTCCTCGCTGCTGCCCTCCGAAGCTTCCACGATTAATTTTATGGTTCTGGGTTGCATTTTTCGTTCTTGGAGTTGCCTCAGGATTTCAGGTTTTACCTCCCATTCTTCCTCATCATCACTCATTAAGTCATAAATAGGAACCTTACCTTTCATCTGTGAATGCGGGCGCATGGTTGCATCTGGCGAGGAAGTGGACGGCGGCGGTGTCGGCATTGGAGAGGCTGCGACCGGCGAGAAGGAACGCGCAGAAGGGGCTGTGACCGGCGAGGAGGAACGCGCGGAAGGGGCTGTGACCGGCAAGGAGGAACGCGCGGAAGGGGCTGTGACCGGCGAGGAGGCTGGTATGGTCTGCGTGCGAGGCCTGGTCGCCGCGTCCGAGGGGATCTTCGTCGTGGTCTGGCGGTGGCGCGATGAGCGGCGGCTACCGATCGAAGTGCCGGCGGCGTGGCTGTTGGCGGCACGGGAAGAAGCGGCGCGGGCCATCTGCAGAAAAGAGAAGAAAAAGAAAAGAAAAAGATAGAAGATGAAGACAGAGTTAGAAAAATTTTTTTATTTTTATTTTTATTTTTATTTTATTATTATTATTATTATTTTTTAATTAATTTTTTTTTTAAACAGAAAATAAGATGAAGTAGAACATAACCTACCTTCCTTTGGGAGCAATTTTAAAAATAATAGCTTACCTCCAAAAAGGTTCCCTAAAATCTCGAATTGCCTAGAAGATCCAATCTGCTCCAAAAATAACAAATAAATTAATTTAAAAATAAAAAATTAAAAGAAAACTTACTTGTGACTCTACAGGCTTGGGCAAGCCTGTAATCTTGGGTTGCCTCCCAAGCAGCGCCCTTGTTTATTGTCCTAGGCTGGACTTCCTTCCTTCAAGTTCCGATCTGTGGTACTCCCAGAACCATAATTTCTTCATCTTTGGGCTTGAATCCCTCATAAAAGGGTTTGAGTCTATGGCCATTCACTTTAAAAATTTTACCAGTTTCAAGACTTTGAATTTGCATGGCTCCATGGTTAAAAGTCTTAATTACAACAAATGGACCAATCCATCGTGTCCTTAATTTTCCTGGAAAAAGTTTTAACCGAGAATGAAAAAGCAAAACTTTTTGACCTACCTGAAAATTTTTTCGAGAAATTGATTCATCATGAAAAGTTTTGGTTTTCTCCTTGTAAATTCTGGCACTCTCGTAGGCTTCATTCCTTATTTCCTCCAGTTCCTGCAATTACAACTTTCGATTAGAACTTCCCTCTATTAAGCTGCTGTTCCATTGCTTTATTGCCCAAAAGGCTTTATGCTCTAGCTCAACTGGCAAATGGCAAGGCTTGCCATAAACTAGCCGGAATGGTGACATGCCTATTGGGGTCTTATAGGCTGTCCTATAAGCCCATAGCGCATCATCAAGGCGGTTGCTCCAGTCTTTCCTATTAATATTGACAGTTTTTTCTAGGATCGATTTAATTTCCCTGTTAGAAACCTCCGCTTGACCGTTTGTCTGTGGATGGTATGCTGTAGAGGTACGATGAGTTACTCCATATTTTCTCAACAATGATTCGATCACCTTATTGCAAAAGTGGGTTCCTCGATCACTCACTAGTAGTCGTGGAACTCCAAACCTGACAAAAGTATGAGTTTTCAAAAAAACAGAAACAACTTTTGAATCATTAGTCCTGGTGGCCTTAGCCTCCACCCACTTTGAGACATAGTCAACAGCAAGCAAAATGTATTGGTTTCTAAATGAAGAGGGAAATGGACCCATAAAATCTATACCCCATACATCGAAAATTTCAATTACTAGTATAGGTGCAAGGGGCATCTGGTCTCGGTATCCTAGGTTACCTGTTCTTTGACAATTGGAACATGCCTTACAAAACATATAAGAGTCTTTGAATACATTGGGCCAGTAGAGTTCACATTCTAACACTTTTCTTGCTGTCCTCTTTGGTCCAAAGTGCCCTCCACAGGCTTCTGAGTGGCAGAAACGAAGAATAGACTCTATTTCATTTTCTGGGACACATCTCCTTACTATTTGGTCAGCACAAAATTTCCATAAGTACGACTCATCCCAAACGTATTGTCGCGCATCATGCTTCATTTTCTCTTTCCGGCTTCTTGAAATTCCTGCTGGAAAACTTTTGGTCACCATATAGTTTACCAAATCAGCGTACCAAGGGCTTGTCACCTGCGCAAAAAATAATTGTTCGTCAGGAAATTCATCTTTTAAAGGGAATTCATCTTGGGATTGAAATAAACGACTGAGGTGATCGACAACCAAGTTTTCTGATCCCTTTTTATCCTTAATTTCAAGGTCAAATTCCTGCAACAATAAAATCCAACGAATTAGTCGTGGTTTCGTTTCTTTCTTCTTTAAAAGGTATCTCAAAGCTGCATGGTCAGAAAACACAATTACTTTAGTACCCAACAAATATGATCTAAATCTTTCTAAGGCAAAGACAATTGCTAACAATTCTTTTTCAGTGGTGGTATAATTGCTTTGGGCCTTATCTAAAGTTCTGGATGCATAACATATTACATGGGGTTTTTTATCAATCCGTTGACCAAGAACAGCTCCTAAAGCATAATTACTTGCGTCACACATTATTTCAAATGGATAATGCCAATCTGGTGCTTGCATAATGGGGGCAGCAACTAGCTTTTCTTTAAGAGTATCGAAAGCTTCTCTACACTCATTATCAAAATTAAATGGTACATCCTTTTGCAAAAGTTTGCACAATGGTTGAGCAATCCTTGAGAAGTCTTTGATAAATCTTCTGTAAAATCCTGCATGACCAAGAAAAGATCTAATATCTCGTATACACTTAGGATATGGTAAATCCTTAATTACATCAACCTTGGCCTTATCAACCTCAATTCCTTATTTAGAGACTGTATGTCCTAAAATTAAGCCTTGATCCACCATGAAGTGGCATTTTTCATAATTTAAGACTAAATTAGACTCTAAACATCGTTTTAAGATGTGTGTGAGGTTAATTAGACATTCATCAAATGAATTACCATAAACTGTAAAGTCGTCCATGAATACCTCGATTATCTTCTCAACAAATTCTGAAAATATACTAACCATACATCTTTGGAAAGTTGTTGGTGCGTTGCAAAGCCCAAAAGGCATCCTTCTGTAGGCAAAAGTGCCAAACGGACATGTGAAAGTCGTCTTCTCTTGGTCTTCTGGGGCCACTGGTATCTGATAAAAACCTGAAAAGCCATCCAAACAACAAAAATGAGACTTTCCTGCCAATCTTTCTAACATTTGATCGATAAAAGGTAAAGGGAAATGATCCTTCCTAGTTACTGAATTCAACTTGCGATAGTCTATACAAACCCTCCACCCGTTTTGAACACGAGTGGGAACTGATTCTCCTTCTGAGTTGGTTCTTACTGTTATTCCTGTCTTCTTTGGCACAACTTGGACTGGACTTACCCATCTACTATCTGAAATTGGATATATTATTCCGGCATCGAGCAATTTTAGTATGTCCTTTTTTACAACTTCCATCATAGGTGGGTTCAATCTTCTTTGTGCTTCCCTTTTTGGCTTACTATTTTCTTCAAGGAGGATCTTGTGCATGCACGTAGAGGGGCTTAACCCCTTAAGATCTGCGATTGTCCACCCAACTGCTTCCTTATACTCCTTCAGTACCTGAACAAGCTTATCTTCCTCACCTTTACTCAGTTTATTAGAGACTATGACCGGAAGGGTGTTTTCTTCCCCTAGGAAGACATACTTCAAGTGCGTGGGAAGAGCCTTTAACTCAATCTCCGGGGCCTGAAGAATTGAAGGGAGAAGTTTGTGGTGAGAGTTGGGTATTGAAAGTAAATTAGAGGTACTTACCTTCTGGTCTGATGTATCCAATGAGTGGATGGTCTCTATGATCTCTTCATCAAACTGGGTTGTGCACTCGTTAAGGTAATCTAATGTCAAGTTTTCGGTTAGAACTACCTCCAACTTGTCTTCCTTGCTTAGTCCAAATGCTTCTTGAGCGAGAGGTTCGACTACATCTATGCTACAAACAGAAAAGTTTTCATCAGGATACTTCATTGCATCATAGACATTAAACTTTACCTCTTCTCCATCAAACTCCATTGTGAGCGTGCCTTCATGCACATCAATCTTCGTTCTGGCTGTACTAAGGAATGGTCTTCCTAGCAACAAATCTGTAGAGTTGGATGAATTATCGTCCTCCATGTCTAGGACGAAGAAGTCGGCTGGGAAGATTAATTTTCCCACTTGGACTAAAACATCTTCCAATACACCCTTAGGATAGACTATTGATCTATAGGCGAGTTGGAGTGTGATTCCTGTTTGTTTTAACGGGCCTGCATCCAAAGACAAATAAACTGATAGAGGCATGACATTTATGGAAGCTCCTAAGTCACACATTGCCTTTTTTACTTCAAGGTTTCCTACTTTACATGATATAGCAAACATGCCTTTGTCTTTACATTTTGGTGCAATTTTTCTTTGGAGTACAGCTGACACATTCTCCCCTACTTTAATCTTTTCATGCCCATACAATTTTCTTTTATTAGTGCAAAGGTCTTTTAGAAATTTCGCGTACCTGGGTATTTGTTTTATGGTCTCAATAAGGGGTATGTTTACCTGGACCTTGCGAAAGATCTCTAAGATCTCTTTCTCTTCCTTTTCCCTCTTTGTTTGTGCAAGTCTTTCGGGAAAAGGTGGACGAATTACCTGCATCGGAGTTTGTTCTTCCTCAGATTCCTGGGGTTGTTTCTCTTCTGGAATCTCTATTTCTGCTTCTACCTTCTGGTCTGCTGTACTACCTTGGGCAAGCCTCTTCTGGCTGGCAGACTCCAACTCCTTCCCACTTCGCAAGGTAATTGCACTTGCGTTCTGTTTTGGATTTGGCATAGTTTGGGAGGGCAGTTTCCCTTGTGATTCTAGCTTGCTTACTGATGTAGCAAGTTGGCTCATTTGATTCTCCAAATTCTGAATGCTTGACTTTGTTTCCTGTTGAAAAGCAAGAGTGCTATTAGCAAGGGATTGAACAATGTCTTCTAGAGACATACCTGATTTTGTAGCTTGATAGTTGGTCCTTGGTTGGTAGTTCTGCTGTCTATTCCCATAACTAAGGTTTGGATGATCTCTCCACCCTGGATTGTAAGTGCTTGAAAATGGGTCATACTTCCTTTGTTGTCCATTGAATTGTTGTCCATTGAATCCTCCAATGGCGTTTACCTGTTGCTCTCCTTCTTGAAGGATAGGACACATATCTGTGGGGTGATCTGCTTGTTTGCAAATGCCACAAGTTCGTGTATTGTTCCCTGTAGCCAATTGTTGAATTGCAGCTGTTAGTTGTGAAATTTTAGAATCTAAAGATGCAATACTTACTTCATTGGCATTTCTTGGAATGTCCTCTTCTCGGCCATATTGTCTAGAATTGGCAGCTAATTTGGAGATTAAAGTTTTACCTTCTTCAGGTTCCATTTCTGCAATGGCTCCTCCACTAGCAGCATCTATTATTCTTCGTTCTAATGGCAAAAGTCCTTCGGAAAAGTGAAGATTAAGTTGTTTTGGAGTGATTCCATGTTTTGGACAACTTGCAATTAATTTCTTATACCTTTCCCAATATTCATGTAAAATTTCATTTTTTCTTTGCTTAATTCCACTTATTTCCTTTCTTATTGATGATGCTTTGATCGCTGGAAAAAATCTTTCTAAGAATAAGTCTCTAATTTGCGCCCAAGTGGTGATTGAACCTGGGGGCAAATAGTAGAGCCAATCCTTAGCAGATTCAATTAAAGTGAAAGGGAAAGCTACCAACCTTATTTGTTGATCAGTTATACCTAGACATAAAACTCCTTTAGATGACAATGAGGGTCTTCATTCTCCAAGCCTTGGAATTTTGGTAACATATGAATCATACCTGTTCGTAATTCCAAGGGTGCATTCAGTATTGGGTATGTTATGCAAAGGGGTTGCTCTTCAGCGGCAGCAGCTGCGGCCATATTGTCTCTTTGATTTGTGTCAATTAGAGGCTCAGTTGGTGTTGAAGATGAGGTCTCTTCAGTGCGCAAAGGAGATCGGGCAGATGGTTGAGAGGCTCCCGAATTGGCCTGTTTTTGCAACTTAGTTGCTTTTCTCAACCTTTTTGCAGTCTTCTCGATTTCTGGATCAAACTGAATCCTGCTATTCTCAGATCTGGTCATAAAAACAAAAACAAATTGTTAGAGGTCCCCGGCAACGGCGCCAAAATTTGACGGGTGTCGAATCCGTCAATTTAAATTTACTTCCCTTCTCTTGATTGTTAAGAACTTGAAGATAGGGTGAGTGAGTATCGATCCCACAGAGACCTTAAAACTGTTTAATTTAAATGACCAAATTGAAATAGAGAAATAGTTTAATGAAAAAGTGAGAAGAAGAGATTTTTCTTTTCTATGAAAATGGTTGTACCTTGGGCGAGCCAATAAAAATAAAAGAATTATAAATAAATAAATAATGTAATTGAAAATTTAGAAACAACTAATTAATAAAAACTTTCAGCTGAAGGTAATCAAATTGAGGTATTTGCAGTTGATCATTGGTTAGAAACAAAATATTTCATATTATTATCTATTGTTTGGTTATAGTGGTCAAACACGCGAATCCCACCAATTCTTCCTTATGAATACATTAATCCGCTTCGCGCTTAAATTAATTCCTAGTTAACTAACAATCCCAACACGCGTGTAGATTTAATTAGTCAACTACATTAAGAGAGAAGAACCCAAACTTGATCAATAAAAACACGCGTTTTATTTAAATCAAATCCACTAATTTCTTAATATAAACTAATATATTAATTGCTACTTATTATTAACCCAATTAAACAATTACGGATTTGATTAGATTAATTAGCAATATGTTGTCTTCCCAAGAGATTCAATGGGCCCCTTGAATTCTCAAGAAAATAACAATGGAGGTGGTGTTCCTCGAATTCAGAAATTAATAGAAAATAGAAAATAAGATGAAGAGAATTAAAGCACATAACCTCACAACTTAAACAAACCTCAAAATTAAATTAACCTTCAACTGAAAAATAATTGTCTAGCCACTCATGGCCATAATAAAATTATAACAATTAAGTAAAAGAAGAAGAAAAGAAGATGGAGAAGAAGGTGGGAGAACAGCAAGAGAGGAAATGAGAGTGAGAAGTAGAATCTGTCCCCCTAGGTTGAATGCTAGAGCCTTTATATAGGCACAAAAAGATAAAACTTAATAATTAAAATAAAATCTATTATTCCTATCTTATCTCTATCCTAATCTTATCTCTATCCTCATCTGATTGAGTTTGTTTCAACTTGACCCATTTGAATATGATCTTATCATTGTTTAGGTGGCAAAATCTATCTTTATCTTCCCTTCGATTGTAGCTTCCCAGTATAAAAATCCTTTATTTCAGTATTTTTTTCTTCCTTTTATCAACTTCTGCTCACAAACCTGTATAAAATTAAATTCAAATTAAAATTAAATATTTACATTAAAATTACAGCAAAATCAAGGAATTAAATGAGGAAAAAAAATGTGAATTTTGCAACTCATCAGTTAGTAATTGTTTTTCTCATTAGAGATATTATACATGCACATATTTTTGTTTAGTTTAGACTTTTCCTAGCTCTTGGAGTGATTTGCCTTTACTTGAAGTGCTTTATCCAGCTTATTGCACTTTTATCCTTGCCTGAAAAAGTCACCAACCTTTTGACGCGAAGATGCATATTTGTGATACCCACCTCCGGTTACTTAGTTGGTCACCTGTCCAAGTGGCTACTAGCTCTGTTCATAGTCTTTGACCATTGAAACAGTTTTTAATTTGTGCTTTTGAGGTCTTTGCCTTTGCTGAATTTCTTTTTTCTCAATGAATTGGGCAAATCTAACACCAATTGCTAAAATAAGTCATATTTCGTTATTCACACATCTTTATTATTCTCTCTAATGAGTAATGTCATATATTTTTCACCATAGCAAGCTCCAAGATTCAATTCAAAAGGAAATTCTCAAAAATAAATACAACTCACTGCAATTGATTCAACTTAGGTTTAAATAGTCATCACATCAATAGGGTCATGGAAAGAAAGCTCATTCAACATAGTCTACGTGTTTGAGTAAAGCATATAAAAACAGATAAGAGAAAAAATTGTGGCTACATGTGTGTGAAGACTGTGGCTATGTGAATATGTATGTGAATTGAAAACAAAAATATAAAAAATGAAAAAAATTCACCTAATATATGCTAATTAAAAATTAAAGCTTAAATGAATATAAAAGAAATTAAAAAGAACGCATAAAGCATCAAAATTCAGAGATATGCACCCCCACACCTAATTCATGCATTTTCCTCAATATATTGGAAATATAAAAGCAAAAAGAGAGAAAGTGACTCCCCTGTGTGGTTTTTTGGGCAGCTGTTTGGGCAAATTGCTAGCCAAACTAGGTGCCTCTGTGGTCAGCTGGCAGTAGGTGTTGCACCTGCAGCTGCAGCATGTCTCCCACTAGGCAAATTGCCTCCGCTGGGTTGCCTCCCAATAGCGCCCTAGTTTAAAGTCGCGGGCTGGACCTTCTCGACTTGATCAAGGCTCAAGTAATTGGGGGAGGAAAAAGGGTCCCAACTGAATTAAGTAAGAAGTGCAGCACGCCTTTCGTTTTGGTCATAACCTATCCTATTTCTTTCATGTACTCATGAAGTAACATGATTAGTTTCTACTCTTTCAAGTGAGGTGTGCCTCTAGCCCTTATGTTTGCATTTTTAAGATGATTGGGCAGCACTTCGAACTCCAATTCATATTTCTTCATAGATGGCTGCAATTTGGTACTGAATTTGAGCAAATCGAATTCTGCCTTATCCTCTGCTGGTGTTTTGGGCAAACCACTTTCTGGTTGTGTTGTCTGCATAACTGGTTTGGGCAATCCAAAATCTGCCTGGGCTGTCTACTGAAGTGGTTTGGGCAAACCAGATTCTGCCAAGTTCTGCAGTTTGGGCAAACTGCATTCTGTTTAGGCTGCCTGCTGAACTAGTTCGGGCCAACTACTGTCTGGCTGTTTTTCCTTTTCTGTCCATTTGGGCGAATGGTTATCTACTTGTGTTACCTGCATAACCTGTTTGGGCAAACAACATTTTGTCTTCTGAACAGAATCTGTATGTCCAGTTTGTGCTGGTGAATAGATTTTTGCCTTATTTGTCTGTTCGGGCAAACAGTTTCTTCCCTGCTATGCAGCCTGCCTATCTGTTTGGCCTGTTGTTTGGGCAAACAGATTTTCTGGATCACTTTTTGGCAGATTTTCTTCAGCAACCTATTTTTGCAATTGTGCAGCCCTATCATCAGCTCTGTCATTCTAAAGCTCTCTCCCACTTCTCAACATGATGGCACTAACATTTTGCTTTAGATTAATCTCTGTTTGGGAAGGTAATTTTCCTTGAGATTCTAGTTTACTCACAGAAGTAGCCATTTGACTCATTTGCTCTTGAAGGTTTTGCACCATATTTGCTAAAGATTTTGCGATTTCTTCAAGGGGCACACTAGATTCCTGAGGTGCTGCTTGGGCTGGACTTTGATATTGATTTGCCCTAGCATAACTGAAGTTCGGGTGCTCCCTCTAACTTAGAATGTAGGTGTTAGAGTAGGGATCGTATCTCTACTGTCCATTAAAACCTCCATTGGTATTGACTTGCTGTTCTTGATGAATTTGTTGAGCCTGACCTACAACCAAACTACGGATAACAGAAGTTAAATCAGAAATTTGTGAGGCTAAGGAAGATGTACTTACCTCATTAACTCTCCTTGGCAGTTCTCTTTGATCTCTATATTGCTTGGATGCGGCTGCCATTGTTGAAATTAACTTTCTAATTGCTTTAGATGTTTTATCTTCAATTGAATCTCCACATGCTACATCAATGAATTTTCTTTCGGATGGCAGCAAACCTCCATAGAAACGTCCAACAAGGGATTTATCAGAGATGTTATGTTGAGGGCAATTTGTGCACAATCGATTGAATCTTTCCCAATATTCGTGTAGCTCTTCATAATCTTTTTGCTTGATGCAAATGATCTCTCTTCTGATGCCAATAACTTTTGAGGTTGGGAAGTATTCGCTCAAGAAGGCTCTCACCTTCCCATCGCATAAAGTGATGGATCTGGGTGGTAAATAGAACAACCAATCTTTGGCAAAATCATCAAGAGAAAAGGGAAAGGCTCTTAATTTAACATGCTCTTCGGAAATACCTTGAGGCCTTATTGTTGAGCATACGATGTGAAATTCTTTAAGGTGCTTGTGTGGATCTTCATTCTCCAAACCTCTGAATTTTGGAAGTAGGTGAATTAATCCGACTTTAAGCTCAAAAGAGGCTGTCAAAGGTGGGTAAGTGATGCACCATAGTGCTTGATCATCCACGGGTGCTGCTAGTTCAGGAAGAGTCCTTTCTTGTGCCATTAGAGCTCTCACCTCAACATTTTTAGCTTCAAATTCAGCAAGGACAGTAGCTGGTTCAAGAGTAGAAGCTATTGCATTTTCTACCTCTTCAGGTGCTACTGTGACTGCCTTTATTGCAGCTAATTCAGATGGTGTTTGGGGGGCTGGTTCTGGAATTTTTTTGGCAAGAATTTCTGGTTTTTAGGCTGGTTCGGGTGCAGCAGCTTGTGTATCAGTTGCGGATGAATCTATCACCTCTGTGGCAGATTGTGCAGTAAATTCAGCAGCTGGTTTAGCAAGTTCTGTAGCTGGTTCTGTTTCTTGGGACAGTAGCTTTGCCAGCAAATTCAACTTTGAATTCAGCAGCAGGTGGCACAGATTGTTCTGTTTCTTGGACAGCAGTCTTGACAGTAGGTGCAGAAGGTGATTCTTCAGCAGCATTGGTCTGAATGTGTTGTGTAGCAAATTGAATTGCAGCTTCCAAGTTGGTGGCTACTGTTTGATGGAGACTGTTTTGAGGCTTGGTTCCTCGGATTGGCTTGTCTTGATGTGCACTCAATTTATGGATCGTAGAGTAGATATTCCTTACGTCCAGCCCTAGTCATGAAAGAAAAATAAGTTAGTTAAATCAACTCCCCGATAACGGCGCCAATTTTTAACTGTGCGATTGTCGAAGCCAGTAAAAAATAACCTTTTTGGTTATCCATAATTTTACAACTGTAGATAGTGGTAAAAGGATCGAATCCACAGGGAATTGATACTCACCTATTTTTCTTATCAAGACTAAGCAAAAAAATAGACAATAAAAATAAAAAGGGGGATTTTGAGATTGATGAACTAAACTAGAATTAAAAATAGTAAAGTAAAGCAAATAATAAAGTAAAGGTAATTCAATAACGAGAAAAGTCTAGTTGAAGAATTGGATCCATTTCAGTTGTTGGGATTGATCATTGACACATAGGTTTCTTTATTTGACTCAATAAATTAGTTATGGGGGTGGAAGACGCTTCTCACCACCATATCCCTCCTTAAGCATAGATTAATTAGGAAACGTCCTCTAATTAATCACTAATCAACAAGTTGCCAAGGAACGTCCTTGGGGCTTTTAGCATCATACAACTGTCAATTGCATTAAGAAATAGAGAGACCTAATTCTAGCTACCCAAACGTATGGTGATCTTGCTAGATTACGCAATCTCCTTGGTTTTTACACCAAGAGTTACTTGTGTTTGAATAATTCAAGCAATTACAGACTTCAAACTATCCAAACTAACAAGTTATTACTTTGCAATTAAGAATCAATAGGCCCTATTGATCTAAATAACAAAGTAACAATGGAATTAAGCATGAAATTGCATAAATATTGATAAATAAAAGAAGAACATAATAGGTTCAGATCTCACAATCCATAAACAACTTGAAGTTTCACCTAATCTTCAACTAGAAAAAGGAATTCCAGCCACTCATGGCTGAAACTAACATAAAAATAAAAGAAAGAAAACCAGAAAGAAGGAGAGGAAGGAGCTGATTGGCCGGCTAGTGTGGCGCGCAACTGCAGGTGCAGTCTCCCCAAGATTGAAGCTCGTTTGTTGCTAGTTTAATCCTCTTTTTATAGCTGAATAGGCTGCCCTAAGTTTCTTGATTTGGATGGAGTTCTTTTCCTATTTAGAGTTGGATTTTCTTGAAGGCAATTGAATCTTCTTGAGATTTGGCTTCCTAAATAGGTGGGATAGAGTGCTGAGTTGTCTTCACATGTTTGGAGAGGGAAAGACTTCTTCGAAAGTTTGAAATTTGAATTTCCCGCGTCTCTGCTTCAGCTTTGTTTGGGCAAATGGTCTTGGGCAAACCAGGCTTGATCTCATTTGTTATCTTTTGGGCAGTTTTAAGGCCATTTTTACTAAATTACGCTTTTACACCATTTTCTGCAAAATAAGATCGAAATCACAAAATTAGGTAGAAAATGTGTAAATTAACATTAATAACAACATGAAAAATGGATCTAAATTTGGCTTGATCATTCATCTTATAACTTTCCTGATAATTCTGTTAGGGATTTGCAGCCACAGTATTGGCGACCACAAGATTGGCGGCCACAGGATTGTCAATTGGCTGGGGGTGTGCGGCGGAGGCTGGTTGGTAGATTCCTTACTGCAGGGCCAGCTATCCGATCATCTCTCTCAATTCTGCCAAAGATGCCTCAATTGTAGCAAGTCGCGCCTCTTGATTGCCTACCATGGTCGAACTTTACTCTGATACCAATCTAATAAAGGACTATTTAGACTCCATTAGGAGTTTTAACTAATATCGCTTGGCTAAGACGATAAAAGAGAAAGATAGAGTAGAAGCCAAAAAATCTTATTGAAATTCTTTAGAAATTGAAAAGTGAGTCTCTAATAGCTAATAGCCAAGGAAGGCTATTTATAATAGAAAAAAAAAACCTAATATGCAAAATTAAGTAATTCTTATCCGTAGCCATTTAATTCTAAAATTTATTTTATTTATATCACTTAAGTTTAATTTTATTTTATATGAGATTACTTTAATTTGCTATCGCAGATATTCAAATTACCAACTTTTTTATCCTTTTTCTCTCTTCATTTTATCTTCTTTATATTTAATTAATTGATAATTATTTATTAGTGTAATTATTTTAGCTTTAGAATACTTTTGTTATTAAATTCAACCATCAATTATAATACATTTGCTATTTAATGATAATTTAAATATAAATTTGGAATTGAAAAACATTCTCTTTGTGTAAATTAACTAAATGTTTAAAAATTTATACTAAAATTAATGGTTAATTATTAATATATTTATTGGGTATATATATATATATATAACACATTAAATCATTTAAATTTAAAAATGGATTCAACCTAAGAATATGTGAAAAATATTCCTATACTCCTCCATAAAAAAATAGGAGTGAAGTACATAGGGAAAGCATTTTTGGTCCTTAATCCAACGTCTCTTTCTTTTTTCCTAACAACTCTTTCTCTCTTCTTTCTTTCTCTCCAACTCTTTTATGCAACTTTCTTAGAGATAAACTTTCGTTATAAACTTTCCAGATTTAGTTTAATTATTGGAGTCTAAGAGAAATCCTATACATTTTCTTTTATTTTACAAGTCCTATGAAGGACAAAAAAGCATCGTCTGTAGAAATAATAGAGATTTTATCGTCACTCGAATTTTCAAACTAACCCATTAAGATCCACATGGCCAAACTATATTAAAAACTTTAATCATATACATTAATTAACTAATAATTATTTACTAATGTAATTATTTTAGCTTTAAAATACTTTTATTATTAAATTGCACAATCAATTATACAATACATTTGCTATTTTAATGATAATTTGAATTCAAATTTGGAATTGATTCAAATTTAGAATTGAAAAATATTTTCTTTATGTACACTAAAAGTTGAAGAATTTATACTAAAATTAACAGATTAACAAATTCATTAGGTTTATACATATATAAACATTAAATAATTTAAATTAAATAATAGACTCAATAGAAGAATATTTAAAAAAAAGAGAAGAAATTCAAAGGCAAGTGACTATTATTGGAGGAAGTGCATATGCTTGCACTTAAAGTACACACAATAATTTCTATAATCCATTATGTAAAGCAATAGGATTACAGAAATACAAGGCACATATTTTTATTTAGATTACTAGTTCCATATAAGATGGAAACTGATTATCTTGTATCCATTATGCAAATGGCTTTTGTCTAAGCATCTTATCAAATGCTTTTTCTGAAGATATCTCATCCATATCTCCACCACCTCCTCGGAGATTGCCGGCTTTACGTCCACCGTTACATATTGCAGCATTACATTGGCTTTGGCAGCCAACACAACAGTAATCAATTGTGCTACCACACCAGCCCCATTGACTACAACATAGGCCTCCAGGACACACAGCACCCCCACCTTGAGTTCCACATTGTTCAGCTAAAGTAGGCAGCCAAAGGGAAGTAAACAAAAGAGAAGAAACTATAAAGGCGAAAACCCTCATATCCGTTTATGATTTAATTATAATCTTAAATGATAAAGTGAAGACTTTTCTAATTACAAATTGGTATATAAAGAGAGAAAAGAGTAATTTTGTTCCTCAATTTATCGTTTATAGTATAAAAAATGTTTGTTGTATGATTTGATAAAAGTGTGTAATCTTATGAAAAATGTTTGTTGTATGACTCGATAAAAGTGTGTAATTTTAGACTCCCATCTTATCTACCAAATTCTTACATTATGCTTTTAACCTCTTAGAAATAAAAAAATAATCATTAATTTTTTTACTTTTTAACAGTTAGATGTAATCATTATTTAGTATAGAACAACAATTAATTTATAGCTATTTTATGAATAAAAGTTAAATTAAAAATTATATATATATAATTTTATTTTTTTATATGGAAATTAATCTTAATTTTTTTATTTTTTTTATTTCAATTTATATTTTTCACTATTTTAATCTTGATGTTTTTTATTTGAATCGAATTGCAATGCATATAAACAATAATATCAATTTCATATAATTATGTTATCTTATATCATAAGATACTGCCAGTAATATTTAGTCCCATTGATCATTTATATTATTTTATTCATTAAAACATATTTTTTTCTCAATAACATGTTAATCATTAATAACAATTTTATTATTACTAGCAAGTTTATGTTAATAAAAATGAAAATTTAGTGAACCTTGTCATGCATATCTAATATTTGATATTTATTTTTATTTAAAAATAATATATTTATAATGTAGTGTTAAAAAAATAAAAAATAAATTCTAAAAAGAATTTTTAAAATCTAACATAATAAACTGAAATATTTTCAATCAACTATAATTATAACAATAAAAATTAAAATATGAAATGTTTAGGATAAATTACCAATATAGATCTAAAACTTTTGAGAAACTATAGCTTTAATTTATATATTTTTAAAATCAAATAATTTAATTACTCACTTTTAGTATATACTCAAATTAATTTTTCTATCTATTTTTTTATCCAAATATTTATTAAATTTAATAAAAAATACTGAATTATTCTTTACAATATTTTATATATGAGATTTATAAGTTTTTAAGATTTTATTCTTTTAACCAATTAAAATAACCTCCGATTTAAATTTATTATTAAAAATAAATATATTTTGTATATTTGATAATAATATTTATATTATTTAATAATATTTAATATTTTATAAGCTGAGAAAATGACTAATTATTAAAGCGTCAATTTCTATATAGTTATAAGAAATTATATTCGTTAACATATGTGACAGGGTATTTTTATAATTATTTTTTTAAATTTTTTATAATATGATAAAATATAATAAAGGATTATTTAGACTCTATTAGGAGTTTTAATGAATATCGTTTGGTTAAGACGATAAAAGAGAAAGATAGGCTAGAAACTAAAAAATTTTATTGAAATTTTTTAAAGATTTAAAAGTGAGTGTCTAATAGTCAAAAAAGACTATTTATAATAGAAATAAAATCTTAATATGCAAAATTATAAAAATATCCAAAAAAATAATTAAAATGCAAAACTGACCCCCTAAACGATGGAATTTCCTTTCCGAAATTTCCTTTTCGAAAAGCTATCGTGTGTCTCCATCGGACGTCGGCAACAAAAGTTACGTCCGATCCAAGTCTGCTGTAAACTTCAAGACTAGTTGCTCTGTGTCATTCCCTTCCACTTGTAAAGAACTCGACCTCGAGTTGTCATCAGCAGGATAGTATTGAAATAGATCTGCCACGTTAAACGTCTTGGAAATTTTCATCTCATTTGGGAGGTCAAGAACATAAGCATTGTCATTAATCTTCTGAATGATCCGGAATGGACCAATTTTTTTTTGCGTCAAGTTTTTTCTATCCTCCATCACGCTCCTTACGTAAATATACCATAACTTGGTCACTGATATTGAAGGATTTGAAACGCCTATGTTTATCAGTTGTAGCTTTATATTTATTATTGGCTTCTATGAGACATTGTTGTATCTGTTTGAAAATATCCACATGTTGCTTTGCCAAGTTGCTTGCTCCAATACTGTTGTGAAAAACTATAGGAAGGGCAATAAGATCAACTGTATGCGCTGGGACTTTCCTATACACAACTGCAAACAGTAATATCGTTGTGGAGCTGTGCATAGCACTGTTGTAAGCAAATTCTACTTGGGCAAGAGCAAGATCCCAAGCAGTTTTCTTGTTACTGCAGATGCAACGCAGAAGATTGCCAAGTGTGTGGTTCACCACTTTGGTTTGTCCATCAGTTTGGGGACAGCACTGCTGTATTGAAGTTCAGTTCCAAAATATTTCCATAAATTCACCCAGAAGTGAGCTAGAAACTTCACATCTCTGTCAGAAGTAATGGTCTTGGGGACGCCATGTAAGCGAACAATCTCCTGGAAAAACAGTTTTGCCACATGAGAAGCATCATTAGTTTTCATGCAAGGAATGAAATGCACCATTTTGGAGAACCTGTCAACAACAACAAAAATAGAATCAGATCCACGAGTACATGGAAGACCAAGAACAAAATCCATAGACAACTCCTCCCAAGGATGTGCTGGAATAGGCAGTAGAGTGTATAAGCCCGTATTCTGCGAATGTCCCTTCTGAGTTTGACAAACTGGACACTTTTGGACCATCCGACCTGTATCTCTTTTTAATTGTGGCGAGTTAAAATGCTCCTCCAACCCAGCAACAGTCTTATCAAGCCCCAAATGACCACTCAAACCTCCTCCATATACCTCCCAAATCAGTTTTTCTCGCAAAGAAGATCGAGGAATGCATAACTTGTTCTCTTTAAAAAGAAAGCCATCATGTATCAACAAAATCATCATCTATAGCATACAAAACTTTCAGAAATTCAAAACCTACAACCTCTTGATTAACTGTGATCAACAATGCAGCCCTCCTACTCAAAGCATCAGCCACCTTATTACTATGGCCAGCCTTATATTTTATGACATAATGAAAGACTCTAAAATAACCTGCCCATCGAGCATGCATCTTATTCACATATTTTTGAGTTTTAAAATGGATCAAAGATTGATGATCTGTATGAATAATAAACTCTCACCCCATCATATATTGCTCTCAAGTTTTAAAAGCTCGGAATATTGCATATAACTCCTACTCATAAGTGGACCACTTCTTCCTAGCTTTCAATTTCTCACTAAAGAAAGCAATAGGCCTTTTAGACTGTGACAACACTCCCCCAATCCCAACTCCACAAGCATAACATTCAACCTCAAACAATTTATCAAAATCGAGTAGAGCAAGTGTAGGGGTAGAAGTAAGTTTATCTTTAATCTCTTCAAAGCTCTTGTTGGCAATGTCAGTCCAAGTAAATTTCTGCACTCTCTCTTTCTTCAAGCAATCTGTGATAGGGGCAATGATGCTGCTAAAATTTCTGATAAACTATCGATAGAAAGTAGTAAGGCCATGAAAGCTACGAACTTTAAAAATAGTTTTGGGGATGGGCTAATTCCGTATTGCTTCTACCTTCTTCTTATCAACATGTATCCCTTCTGCACTAACAACGAATCCTAAGAACAGAACACGCTCCATCATATAAATGCATTTTTTAAAGATTAATAACCAGCTTACTTTCTTGCAAGGCTGTCATAACTTGACGGAGATGCTATAAATGTTCTTCTTCACTGCAACTAAAAATCAAGATGTAATCAAAATAAACAATCACAAATTTGCGTAAGAAAGGATGCAAAACTTGGTTCATAAGTCGCATAAAGGTGCTAGGTGCATTCGTCAAAGCAAAGGGCATAACCAGCCACTCATACAAGCCTTCCTTAGTCATGAAGGTTGTTTTCCATTCATCTCCCTGCTTAATCCAAACTTGGTGATAGCCGCTTTTATAGTCGATCTTAGAGAAGACTTTAGATCTGGATAGCTGATCCAGCATGCCATCCAGTCGTGGAATAGGAAATCGATACTGAACTGTAATTTTGTTGATGGCCCTGCTATCCACGCACATTCTCCAAGTCCCATCTTTCTTTAAAACTAATAGGGCAGGTACTCCGCAAGGGCTAATACTCTCCCGAATATGCCTCTTCTTCAATAATTCTTCAACCTGTTCTTGGAGGATTTCACTCTCCTTTGGACTCATTTTGTAATGCGGCAGATTCGGTAATTTTGATCTAGGGATGAGATCAATATGGTGCTAGATATCCCGCAAAGGTGGGAGCTTAGAGGATTCCTCCACTATCCTAAGAAACTCCTTCAACAATTCTTTGATGGGTGGTGGTAAAGATGGTGCATCCTCCGCTGCGTCTGTTGCTCTCACCAATAAAGCCAGCGTGCCTCCAGATTTCTCAACTGCGCCTGATAGCCTTTGCACTCCTGTGAAAACAGTAACAACATTCTTCCCTTCCACTTTAGAATGTTTCGCAAAACCAGAAGGCAAAATAGTAATCTTCTTTCGATTCCATGTGAACATGTATGAATTCTCCTTCCCCTTATGCAAAGCATTAACATCAAACTGCCAAGGGTGACCTAGCAAAATTCCACAGCAATCCATATCCACAACATCACAATTAACAGGTTCAGTATAAGATTTACCGATCGAGATAGGCACGCTGCAGATTCTGTTGACCTCAATTGTCGGACCTTCCTTAATCCATCCAACTTTATCTAGCAAAGGGTGCAGCTATGTAGGCAACTGTAATTTCTCCACCAATTGCTTAGCTATCAGATTTTTATAACTGCAGCTATCTATAATTAGCCTGCAAATTGCCTCTCTACTCGATACTTTGCCTGAAAAATCTTCCTCCTTTGCATCTCATCCTCCTATTTTGTCGAGCATAAGATTTTCTTGACCACATAGGTGACCTCTTCATCTTCAGAACAAGCAATAGATCCGTTATCATCATCCACTTCCACCTCAGATTCAGCCACCTGCTCAACCACATTTGTAACAGCCCGAAAACCGATACCCCTCCGTAACGGCCCGAACCTCCACCGGCGCTAGGATCCAGATCGGCTTAAGGCCGCCAGGACCCGTAGCAAGCCAAACATACATCCTATCACCTGGTCAAATCCCATACATGATCAAAACTTTAACATAAAAACTGAAACATATGATGTATAAACCGAGCTTGTCCTGTATGCAACATAACTGAAAACATAAAGAAACCCTTTCCAGAGTCCTCATCATAACTCTAGCTGGGTCAACAAGAGCTGCTCACAGTGGCTGGGCCCAGAGGAAGGTCACGGGCTGTGAGCGGTAACAGTGCCGGGGATCACGTCCGGGCTGTTACAACATTAACCTGTCGGCGATCATTATTAACTCCTCTATGTTCTGGACAATTATTCGATCAATGACCAGGTTGCCTGTAACTGTAACATATGTCTCCTGTTGGCTTCTGATAAGGATTAGTTCTGCCTCCTTTGTGTTGTGTAGTGGTGATTGCTTTTCCCTTACTGTCTCTCCTTACTTTCATAGTATTCTAAGGATTGCCAGAATTTACAACCTTAGAAGGCTGCCCGCTGTAATTGCCTCTATTCTGCTGCGTCTCTGTCGAACCAAAATTTCTATAATTAAAATTCTGATTATACTGCTGTCGTGGTTGGCAATCAACATGCTCTTCTGCCCTTTTGTCCATCTCAATGGCGTCTGCCAAAATGAAAATCGCAGCTACTCCCATCATACAATGAATTTCATGATTCAGGCCCCTCTGATAATGAGCAACCTGCTGGGCTTCATTCTCACAGTTTTCACACCTCGCCTGCAACCTCAAAAACTCCTCAATATATTCATACACCCTTTGATTCCCCTATACACAGTCATGATACCAATTATACAAAACCTGAGCGTGATCATTAGGCAAGAACCACTATTCAATCATCTACTTCATCAACACCCAGTTTTGTCTGGGTTCCAGCCTCCTCCGATAGCGTTCATTTTGAACCGATTTCCACTACGCTGTTGCACCCCCCTTTAACTTATAGGCTACAATTGGAACCTTGCGATCCTCTTCCACGTTCATAATTTCGAAGAAACGTTCAACCTCTGCCAGCCAATCAAGAATAGATTCCACGTCCAATGAACCAGAAATGTTTTGAAGGTCTATCTTGATCTTGTAACCTTCCTGATAATTCTGTTGGAGATTTGCAGCCATAGGATTTGGAGCAAATTTTCAAATCATGTATAATATAAAAAATATTTTTAAAATCATGCAGGATCCGAAAATATTTTCGGATCCTGTGTGTCAACGCAGATAGTTCGCCAGTCATACTGGCGAACATTCTTGTTCGGCACTTATGTTGCCGAAGAATGGAAAGTTCGGCACCATGGGTGCCGAACTACGCTTGTTCGGCAATATGAGTGCCGAACAAGCCTCATTCGTGCCACCGAAGCAACGAAGCTGCTCCCGTGACTGCAGGCGTGGCATGTTCGGCAGCCAAGGTGCCGAATACGCACGAGGAAGCTGCAGGCGTGGCATGTTCGGCAGCCAAGGTGCCGAACACGAACGAGGATCAAGGCCTCGTCAGAGATAGGATCAAGGCTTCGTCAGGAATCTCTGACCGAAGAAACTGTTCGGCACTATAAGTGCCGAACCCTTTTTCTTTAGCTAAGTAAAGATGGCTTGCACGGCCCTGCAGGCCCTGTATGCATGCACCTGCATTGGCCGTGCAAGCCCTGCATGCATGCACCTACACTTAGGTGCATGCAGGCATGACATGCTACAGGAAAATTCCTGTAGCATGAAAATAAAATATCTAAAACAATTATAAATGTAAAAAATTAAATTAATAAAATATATTAAAAAATTAAAATTTATTTATTGATATCAATTAAAAAATAATAATATTAATTTTTATATATTTAAAATTATATATTTTTTAACTATCATATATTTTAAATAAAAATAAAATATAAAACAAAACAAAATGATAAAAGAATTTTTTAACTATGGGGCATAGGAATTTGTTTGGCATAACTACTGCCGAACAAATTTCTGTAGCCTGAAAAAAATATATATAAAATAAATATATATTCAAAAAATTTATAAAAATTAATAAAATATTATAATAAATTAAAATTATCTTTTAATATTAATTAAAATATATTAATATTATTATTATAATTTTTAAATATAAATTATCTAATCTATTATTTAATGAATTTATATATTTGAAATTAAAATAATTTCTAAATTTAAATATTCTACGAAAATAAAATTTATTTGACTGTTAATAATAAAATTTAAAATTTTTTAAATAAATATAAAGTAAGAAATAATAAAATTTAATGGTTATTTAAAAATATAATGTTTTAATTTTTGAAAATATTTAATACGTTTTATTTTTTATTTTAAAATTATTTTATTTTTTATTTTAAAATTATTTTAATAAAGCGTTCATATTTTAATTTTAAAATTATTTTGTTTTTTATTTTAAAAATATTTTAATAAAGCGTTTTATTTTTTATTCAAGAAGAAAGCTCTTCGGCAGAAGAGCTTACTAGTGCATGCAGGGCCGTACGTGGCCCTGCATGCAAGCAGAGAGGCATGCATGTACCAGCACGCATGCATGTACGGCATGCATGCACGCTGGTGCATGCACGTGATTTTACGGTCCGTGACCCTACTTCGGCAGGGTTAGTGCCGAACTCCCCGCCAATAAATTTCTCCTCCAGCGCTCTATACATCATCCCATTTCCAATCACTCTCATTTTTCATTTCCGATCACTTTTATTTTTAATTTCTCTATAAATTACGCCATCCATTCCGATAACTCTCATTTTTCATTTCTAATCACTTTTATTTTCAATCTCTCTATAAATTACCCCATTCATTACTTTATAATTTATTTTAAATCTGCATTATATCTCAATAAATTTCATTCTATAAATTATTTCTTCCCCTCTATAAATTTCACAAAAATTTTATTTCTACTCTTATCGATTCGACTACAAAAGAAGAAACGCAGGTAAGTTTTAAATATTTTATATTCTAAATTTTTATTTTTTTTATATATATAGTAAATGGTGGTAAAATGATTAATTTTTTTTTTTTTATCAGAGAAATGGCGGTTCCTGCATATGCTAATATTCATTGGGATGGTAATATTATAAATAGTTGTAATGGTTACGATTATGAAGGAGGTTTTTCAAAAATTATTCCAATGGGTAAACAGATAAGTTTTAATCAACTTGTTGGTAAAATTGCTCGTGCAATTGGAATATCCGGGAGTAATGAATTTATAGAGACAATTAGTTTTAGAAAGCCTATAATTGTTGATGGATCCTTGAAATTTGAATGTATGGAGATATGGGGTGAAGATGATATATCTAGTATGTTTAATTACTTATATCTAATTGGTGGTATACCTGGTATTGAAATATATGTTAAGATACATCGTTATGTTGATACTACAAATGACGATGCTGATATTGGTCCATCTGGAACTGCTGTGGAATCAAATGATGAACTATGTGAAGAACAAAATGATGTTCATGATTATGGTTTATCTGATAGTCCTGCAGGGCTATCAATTAATTTATCTGATACAGTACAGAATGAGAACGAGGATGAGGACGAAGATGATGATGACGATGACGATGATTCATGGATGTCTACTGAGGATGATGATGATGACAATGGTCAGGAGGATCGTGGAAGTGAGTCTCGATATTACAACACACAATTTTCTAATCCTATTGTGCCTGTTGTTCATCCCTCCCCATACGCAGAAATAGACTTCGATTTGCTGAGGGTGGATCCTTATGATAGGCCAGAAGGTCGTTCCTTTTGGGATCCTTCTAAAGAGTTTTCAGTTGGGATGATATTTTCTTCGAGAGATGCAGTGGCTGCGGCTGCAAAAGAATATCATCTGAGACATCATCATCAATTTTGTTATCATGAAACAAGAGAGAAGACTTATTCTATAAAGTGTAAAGACAAAGACAGTGGGTGTGCATGGAGGCTTCGAGCATCCAAGAAAGAAGGAGAGGATGTATGGAAGATTACGAGATACAGTGGACCACACACATGTACGAATCCTCAGGTGACAAAAAATCATAGCCAATTGGATGAAAATTTTATTTGTTCATTTATCTTTGCATTAATTGAACAGCAGCCCGATATAAAAATTGTTGCCTTACAAGCTGAAGTGCGGGATAAATATGGATACGAGCCGTCTTATCAGAAAACATGGAAAGCTAAGCAGAAGGCAATTGCAAGGCTTTATGGGGGTTGGGATGAATCATACAGTCGTTTGCGTAGATTCATGACTGCTCTTCATCACTTTAACCCAGAAACAGTATACATGATTGAAGATAATCCACATTGGATAAATGAACGATTAAATCCAATGTGTCGTGTATTTGACCGTATGTTTTGGGCTTTTAAGCAATCGATTGAGGGATTTAAATATTGCCGACCTGTTATCTCAATCGATGGGACATTCTTATACAGAAAATACACCGGGTGTATACTGTGTGCAACCGCACTTGATGGAAATAATCAACTATTTCCATTAGCTTTTGCCATTGTGGATAAGGAGGACGGGGACAATTGGTCATGGTTTATGGATTGCTTAAGGATCTTTGTAACCAACCGAGAAGATTTGTGTGTAATTTCAGATCGACATGCTGGAATTTTGAAGGCGATGCAGAAAGATTGGTGGCAACCTCCAGCTGGTCATCATCGTTATTACATCAGGCATTTTTTGAGTAATTATAATAAGACATTAAAAAATGCAGCAATAAAGGAAGCGTTGCGCAAGGCAGGTATGTTTCATGTTTCAATACAAAGTATGCATAATTTTAAAAATTTAATGTCACATCTTACTTATGCTAATTTTACTTTTATGAACTTGTCCTTTATATCAGCGAATGAAAATCAGAAAAGAAAGTTTTACGAAGCAATGAATAATATTCGGGAGGTGCACCCTGAATCATACGATTGGGCAATGAAGACAAATTTAGAGAAGTGGACAAGATCACATGATGGTGGACAGAGGTATGGCGTGATGACAACAAACATGGCTGAATCCCTGAATGGCATGATGAAAGGATTTAGAGCGTTGCCTATAACGGCAATGGTGGAAAAAATATTTTTCCAGTGTGTTCATTATTTTGATATGCGGAGGACAACTTTTTTGGAGCAACAAAGTAAGGGCTATGTTTTCACTCAGTCTTGCAGTAAAACTCTGCGTGCTAATGCCATTAAAGCCAATGGACATAGAGTTAGACGGTTCAACAGTCAGACCATGGTTTGTGAAATAATTACAGCAAATGGTAGGCAAAAACAAGTGGTCAAACTCATGGATCAAACATGCACATGTGGCAAATTTCAGGAGATGAGGATACCATGTTCACATGCAATTGCAGCATGCATGTCCCATTCAATTGACTACGAACAGTTTATATCTGAGTATTATAAATTGGATCGTACCATACAATGTTACGCGTACACATTCCATCCTCTTGGACACCCTGACTATTGGCCTCCAACAGATGGACTTCCTCATGTGCTTGACATTTCTAGAATCAGAAAGAAGGGACGTCCGAGATCTTCTCGAATACGTAATGAGATGGACTGGAGGTCAAACAAAATAAATGAAACATCCAGAGTCCATTGCTTAATATGTGGCAGGGTAGGGCACAATAAGAAAACATGTATGGGTGGGGCACCAAGTAGATAGATATTGTAAAGAATTCAGTTAAATATATAAATATGGATCACATGGGTGAAAAACTGATTTATTTGCCGATTATAGTTAGCATTAACTACTAGAATAATATGCAGAATTATTTTTATATTATTTAATTTTTTAGTAAAATCTGCCATATTTTATAATTAATTAAATTGTAGTAACATTGTGAATACTAGTGGCATATGATTTTAAATAATTAAATTAAATTTTGAATAGTCTTCCATATTTTGAAACTACTAGTAAATATTGAATGATAATAAAAATTTCTCCTTCTGCCAAAATGGACCCAAACTGTCTCATTTAACTCAAAAAAAGCAAAAGTTTTAAGCTTATATTCTAAACTTAAAATTTTAAATAATTAAAATTAATTTTTTACCATTTATTATAATTTTATTTATACATTTAAATTAATTTTATTTATACATTTAAATTAAGTTAATTTATAAATTTAAATTAATTTTAATCAAAGTTTAATTTATAGATCAACACAATGTATTATATCAACACATTTTCAATCAACACAATATTTTATATGACTAATAAATAATTACTAGAGTTTGCAACCATTCATTGAAAAGCATTAAAACATTTAACATAACATAAATTATTATTAAGCATATGATTACAACTCAAACTCATTCTATTATCAGCAGTCATTTCCAACTTCACGCCAAGATCATCTGTTGAGTAAACACCATAAACCTACAGAAGCAACACAAAATGAAGTAGTAAACACATGGTATAATTGGTAGCATTTAAATCATGCTCAATTATGAGAATATGTTTATTGTTCATTTCATTTTTAAATGTAATTCAATTCCCTTTTTCTTCTTATACCAAAAATCCGGCAGAGTTTCCCCTGAAATATGGGTTTATTTCCACCTGTGAATAGAAATAGCACACTTCTATAAACTTCAGCCTTATTTCATACACCTATTCTTACATCAACACAATCTCAACACAATCTCAACACAATATTTTATACAACACAATCTCAACACAATAATTACATAAATAACACAATCTCAACACATAATTAAATCAATAGAAATAATCTCACGCACCATTTTGACATCTAGAACGAACTCAAAAGCACCTTCCTCTAGTTCCCCAGAAAAATCTATCATGTATAATTATCACCTGCATTTCCCAGAATAAAAGTGAATCGTAACACTCAATCAATATCTTACAATAGGCTCAACTAATAACACAACAAGAAATTAAACTAATTGTAATGCAAATAATTTAACTAAAATAATTTTTTTTATACATATTCAACTCACAGTCAGTGATGACCACCAGTACCACAGCCTCGATGTCTCCTCTCATGTGGAGCCCGTAAGCGACCTCGCCATGGTCCTGGTGCCAATAACTGTTCAGGATCAAGTTCTTCATGTGCCGGTGCGTTTACGTCTGGATCTTGCACGACAGCAGCAGAAGGATCTGAATGTCTAAACTGACCGACACCACTCGGGCCATACCCTAATCCAGCGTTATATCCCGAAAAAATATTTTGTGTACTTCCGCCTGACATATGAAACTGTCTCGAAGACGACGGCGCATGCATAGGCTTGGGCGCAAATGCTGGAAACACTGATCCCATTGGCGTGTACGGGACACCATAAGCACCGGGATTAAACATAGAAGGCACATGAGATGAGCTGGGCACGTTAGATGAACTGGGTTGATCTTCGTGGAATGATTGCGACCGATGATATTCCATAGGGGGAGGCACTGGATTCACATCCCTATCACATTGTTCAGCATGGATGTGACCCCTTCTTCGGCTCCTACCATATCCACCAGCCCTACCCCGACTACCACGTGCCACAGAATCGGGAATAGGCGGGTCATCTGGGTCATCCATGTTGGGCGGTGCAGCAGGTGCTCGATGTGGAGCTGGCAGTTGTGTTTGCCGCCTCTCTTCCATCATACAGAATGAAACAGACTGTATGAGGTCACACATAGCTGTCATACTCCCCGTGGTCGGGTTTGTAGCAATAGCGTACATGTGCTCCAGAACATCCTCCTGCACAACATAGAAGAAATTACATATTTTAGAATATGCAGTTATTAATGTTGAAAATGACAAATCAAAATCAATTATTTTTTACCCCGGATCCCATTGCCGCTCCTTTCACTGAAATCCAGCGTCTGGACACCCTATGGTACCACTCCATATACTCTGAATGGAAATGGAGTGGCTCTGTTGCTGGCGGGCCAGTGACTATTCTTGTATCCCGTGTGTTCCAGCGCGCGATCCAATGAGAGTGGACTTCTGCCCAGTTCGTGTCGCTTTTACGCAAATCCACATCGTGTAGTACAGCAGACTGATGAGGTTCAGCAGGAATATGCTGCTGCATCCCAAACTGTCGCATGACACGATCCGGCTGATGCCACTCCACAATATGGAAGCAGATAAGTGGGACAACAGCCCTCCAAATGTCCCGTCCTTGGCGACAGTATTCGGGCAGCGACTGAATCAGGCCATCAGTGTACGGCTCCCAAAGTACCTGCAATGAACATTTAATTGTTATGCAATAATTAATGTAGGTTCAGAATATTAGTTCATTTATTAATATTAGTACCTGCTCGGGTAATAATCTATCAAGCTGATATCGCAGCTCCACGAGTACGTGGGTGACTACCTCCGTAACATGTCTGGCATTACTCCACCTGCACAACCACTTATATTAGCAAATATTTATTTAAATATTTAATATTAAATATGAAATAAAATTTAACGATTACATAATATCACATACCTGCTGCCTAGTGGAGCATCATGATGTGGTGCTCTGTCTGACAGTGCCGGCGATACTGCTGTGATCCGGTCCCATGCCCATATCTGAACTATAAATAAGGGACCAGACATTTGCATAACTTCAGGATTTGTCGCCTTACATAACTGTCTATATATTAGTTCATTTATTAATATTAGTACCTGCTCGGGTAATAATCTATCAAGCTGATATCGCAGCTCCACGAGTACGTGGGTGACTACCTCCGTAACATGTCTGGCATTACTCCACCTGCACAACCACTTATATTAGCAAATATTTATTTAAATATTTAATATTAAATATGAAATAAAATTTAACGATTACATAATATCACATACCTGCTGCCTAGTGGAGCATCATGATGTGGTGCTCTGTCTGACAGTGCCGGCGATACTGCTGTGATCCGGTCCCATGCCCATATCTGAACTATAAATAAGGGACCAGACATTTGCATAACTTCAGGATTTGTCGCCTTACATAACTGTCTATACAACCATGCCAGACATGCCCCACCCCAGCTATAATTACCAGCGTCCTCAAGATCGGCTAACAAAGGTAGAAACATTAAGTTCACCCGCGACGCAGATGTATCACCAAATATGGATCCAATCACTCTCATAATGTATGCTCTTGCAAACCTATGAACAACTTCCTCATCAGCATCATCGGGAAGTTGACTAAATTCCTCAGCAAGCCAACTTAGTTTCAGATAACACCCTCTAATGGCATTATTAGGTGGAACGACACCTAATAACGCCTCACAAACTGAAGGCCAATGGTGGCGTGATCGGCCTGTAACAGCTGCACCATTGACAGGCAACCCGGTTATTAGCCCTATATCCTGAAGGGTTATAGTCATTTCTCCTTCAGGAAACATAAATGTATGCGTCTCTGGTCGCCACCTCTCAATAAGAGCCGTAATTAAATGCCAATCTAATGCAAAAAAACCTAACCGGATTACACCATAAAAACCCAACTGTCGTAGGTGAGATATTATTTGATCTGGTATTTCACCCAAATGTAAAACTGTACCCGTTCTTCTACAACCTATTGCCCCACTTTCTATATTTTGTTGCCATATAGCCTCAGACCTATGTTCGGCTTGTCCATATAGCAACGATGGATCATTGGGACCAGGTAAAATATAATCACGTCTGTCATGACGGTTGCGCCTTTCTTCCATATCTAATTATACAAATTCACACCACAATAAAATGTTATACTAATACACATTCACCAACTAAACAATATTCAAAATCACTAACAATATTCAAACATCATTTACTCACTAAATAAATGTATATAATTTAACACTACAATAACATACATATTCTACACATATTATACCATAAAATCACAACAAATACAACTACTTCAAAAATATTCTATCCAAAAATCATAATAAATATTCTATTAAAAATCTCAATAAATATTCTATCACACCAATATTTCATCCTAAAATCACAACATAATTTCATTCATAACTAAGTCTAAATTTAACAGCACATTACAAATTTAAAAATAAAACAATACATAATATTTTTTTAATATTTTAAGTTTACAATTAAAAAAATTATTAAATTTTATTACATTTTTAATTATATTCATTTAGCAAAATTAAATTTCATTACATATTAACAATTATTTAAAATAACTTAAACAAAAATTAAAATTATTTCTAATCAATATACATAATATTATAATACAAAAAATAAAGTTATATTTAAACAATAAAAAAAATCAATCGGATTACATAATTTAAAAATATATATATATATATTCTTAAAAAAATTTCATATTTTTTTCTTTTAAATTATACTTTTAAAAAAAATATTAAACTTTATTTGATTTTCAAAAATATTTACATAAACTGAAACATATAATAAAATTACTATTATATAATTTATTTATTAATATAATATAAAAATAAAATAAATAATAATTTTAAAATAATAAAACATTATTACAGATGAAATATTTTCAAAAATAATACTATAACATTTATAAAAAAATATTAAATTTTATTATTTATTAAAAAATATTTAAAAAACTTCAACATTACATAAAATTAATAATATATAATTTATTTATTATTATATTATAAGAATAAAACAATAAAACATTATTACGGATGAAAAATTTTTAATAATTAAATTATTATATTTATAAAAAAAATTATTTCTTTTAATTTTCTTAATTATTATTTATTTTAAAAATCTTTAATTTTATTATATATTCAACAAAATTTATAATAACTTAAATATAAAATTAATTTATTATATTTATAACAAAAATTATTATAACTACAATATTAACTCATTAAAAAAATTAACTATTTAATTTATTAAATTTAACTTTATTTAAATTTCTAATATTTATATAACCACTTATATTAATAATATTTTTGGCTTTTATTTTTTGCTTTTTCTAATAATAATTTCTAATAATTATATAACAACTTCTTTTTATTTTATCATAATTTAATATTTTATTTTTTGTTTTTATTTTTTATATATTAAGTGAAAAAATTATATATACATATTTTAAAAAAAAAAATCAATAAAAACCTGGTGGAAAGAGATCGCTTGTGCTCGAGAAGAAGATTTGCTGGAGAAGAAGATTTGCTGAAGATGAAGGCTTCCGGCGATGGAGCGAGAGAAGAGAGCTGCGCAGAGGAGAAGGAGGATAAAAAATTTTGAAGGGGGAAAGGGAAGAAGAAGAGCGAGACTTCGGCTTTAAAGCCAAAGTCTCCTCTGTCTAGGACTGTGCATGCAGAGCCACGCGGCTCTGCATGCACAGAAAAGAGTTCGGCACTATTAGTGCCGAACTGTCAATGCTTCATCAGGAATCTCTGACGAAGCATTGAATTATATGCATGTTCGGCACCATTGTTGCCGAACATGCCACGCTGCAGCCACGCAAGCAGATTGCTCTGCTCATGTGGCACGGTTCCACTTGTTCGGCACCCATGGTGCCGAACAAGTTATGTTCGCCACCATGAGTGGCGAACATCATGAAGTTCGCCATCAATGATGGCGAACTTCTGGGTTCGCTAGTATGACTGGCGAACTATCTGCGTTGACACATAGGATCCGAAAATATTTTCGGATCCTGCATGATTTTAAAAATATTTTTTATATTATACATGATTTGAAAATTTGCTCTAGGATTTGCACTTCTTAGAAATGAAAAAATAATCATTAATTTTTAGACTTTTTAACCGTTAGATGTAATCGTTATTTAGTATAGAACAATAATTAATTTATAGCTATTTTATGAATAAAAATTAAATTAAAAATTATATATATAATTTTATTTTTTTATATGAAAGTTAATCTTATTTTTCTTATTTCATTAATTTCAATTAATATTTTTATATGAATCGAATTACAATGCATATAAATAATAATATCAATTTCATATAATTATGTTATCTTATATCATAAAATACTGCCAGTAATATTTAGTCCCATTGATCATTTATATTATTTTATTCATTAAAACATTTTTTTTTCTCATAACATGTTAATCATTAATAACAATTTTATGATTACTAGCAAGTTTATGTTAATAAAAAAGAAAATTTAGTGAACGTTGTCATGTATATCTAATATTTGATATTTATTTTTATTTAAAAATAATATATTTATAATGTAGTGTCAAAAAAATAAAAAATAAATTCTGAAAAGAATTTTTAAAATCTAACATAATAAACTGAAATATTTTTAATCAACTATAATTATAACAACAAAAATTAAAATATGAAATAATTAGGATAAATTACAAATATAGATCTAAAGCTTTTGAGAAACTATAGCCTTAATATATTTATATTCGTAACATATGTGACAGGATATTTTATAATTTTTTTTAAAAACTTTTTGTAACATGATAAAGTATGATAAATGATTATTTAGATTCTGTCATGAGTTTTAACCAATATGATTTGACTAAAACGATAAAAGAGAAAGATAGGTTAGAAGCCGAAAAATCTTATTGAAATTCTTTAAAGATTGAAAAGTGAGTCTCTAATAGCCAAGGAATACTATTTATAATAGAAAGAAAATTTTAATATGCAAAATTATAAAAATATCCAAAAAAAATAATTAAAATGCAAAATTGACCCCCTAACGATGGAATTTCCTTTCCGAAATTTTCTTTTCGAAATTTCCTTTCCGAAAAGCTATCGTGGGTGTCCATCGGACCTCGGCAGCAAAAGTTGGAAAACATCCACATGCTGCTTTGCCAAGTTGCTTACTGCAATACTGTTGTGAGAATGTATAGGAAGGGCAATAAGATCAAATGTATAGGAAGGGCAATAAGATCAACTGTATGCACTGGGACTTTCCTATACACAACTGCAAACGGTGATATCTTTGTGGAGCTGTGGACAGCACTGTTGCAAGCAAATTTGACTTGGCCAAGAGCAAGATTCCAAGCAGATTTCTTGTTACTGCAGATTCAGTGCAGAAGATTGCCAAGCGTGTGGTTCACCACTTTAGTTTGTCCATCAGTTTGGGGATGGGCAGCACTGCTGTATTGAAGTTCAGTTCCAAAACATTTTCATAAAGTCACCTAGAAGTGAGCTAGAAACTTCACATCTCTGTCAAAAGTAATGGTCTTTGGAACGCCATGTAAGCGAACAATCTCCTGGAAAAACAGTTTTGCCATATGAGAAGCTTCATTAGTTTTCTTGCAAGGAATGAAATGCGCCATTTTGGAGAACCTGTCAACAACAACAAAAATTGAATTAGATCCATATTGAGTACATGGAAGCTCAAGAACAAAATCCATAAACAAGTCCTCCCAAGGATGTTCTAGAATAGGCAGTGGAGTGTATAAGCCCGTATTTTGCGAATATCCCTTCTGAGTTTGATAAACTGGGCACTTCTGGACCATCTGACCTGTATCTCTTTTTAATTGTGGCCAGTAAAAATGCTCCTCCAACCCAGCAACAGTCTTATCACGCCTCAAATGACCACTAAAACCTCCTCCATGTACCTCCCGAATCACTTTTTCCCGCAATGAAGATCGAGGAATGCATAACTTGTTCTCTTTAAAAAGAAAGCCATCATGTATCAAGAACCCATCAGTAGGCTGGTGAGCCTGGACTCTAGCCTATATATCCGCAAAGTCATCATCTGTAGCATACAAAACCTTCAGAAATTCAAAACCTACAACCTCCTGATTAACTGTAATCAACAGTGCAGCACTCCTAGTCAATGCATCTGCCACCTTATTATTATGGCCAGCCTTATTATTATGGCCAGCCTTATATTTTATGACATAATGAAAGCTCCAAAATAAGCTGCCCATCGAGCATGCATCTTATTCACTTGTTTTTAAGTTTTAAAATGGATCAAAGATTGATGATTTGTGTGAATAATAAACTCTCGCCCCATCAGATACTGCTCCCAAGTTTTAAAAGCCCGGAATACAACATATAACTCCTGCTCATAAGTGGACCACTTTTTCCTAGCTTTATTCAATTTCTCACTAAAGAAAACAATAGGCCTTTTAGAGTATGACAACACTTCCCCAATCCTAACTCCACAAGCATCACATTCAATCTCAAACAATTTTATCAAAATCGGATAGACCAAGAATAGGGGCAAAAGTAAGCTTATCTTTAATCTCTTCAAAGCTCTTGTTGGCAGTGTCAGTCCAAGCAAATTTCTACACTCTCTCTTTCTTCAAGCAATCTGTGATAGGGGCAATGATGCTACTAATATTTATGATAAACTGTCGATAGAAAGTAGCAAGGCCATGAAAGCTACAAACTTTAGAAATAGTTTTGGGGATAGGCCAATTCTGTATTGCTTCTACCTTCTTCTCATCAACATGTATCCCTTCTGCACTAACAACAAATCCTAGGAATAGAATGCGCTCCATCATATAAATGCACTTTTAATATTAATAACCGGCTCACTTTCTTGTAAGGCTATCATGACTTGATGGAGATACTGTAAATGTTCTTCTTCATTGCGACTAAAAATCAAGATGTCATCAAAGTAAACAACCACAAATTTGCATAAGAAAGCATGTAAAACTTGGTTCATAAGTCGCATAAAGGTGCTAGGTGCATTCGTCAATCAAAAGGGTATAACCAGCCACCCATACAAGCCTTCCTTAATCTTGAAGGCTGTCTTCCATTCATCTCCGTCCTTAATCCAAACTTGGAGATAGCCATTTTTAAGGTCGATCTTAGAGAAGACTTTAGACCCAGATAGCTGATCCAGCATGTCATCCAGTCATGGAATAGGAAATTGATATTGAACTGTAATTTTGTTTATGACCCTACTATCCACGCACATTCTCTAAGTCCCATCTTTCTTTAGAACTAATATGGTAGGTACTCCATAGGGGCTATGCTCTCCCGAATATGCCCCTTCTTCAATAATTCTTCAACCTGTTCTTGGAGGATTTCACTCTCCTTTGGACTCATTTTGTAATGTGACAAATTCTGTAATTTTGATCCAGGGATGAGATCAATCTAGTGTTGGATATCCCACAACGGTGGGAGCTTGGAGGATTCCTCCACTATCCTGGGAAACTCTTTCAATAGTTCTTTGATGGGTGGTGGTAAAGATGGTGCATCCTCCGCTGTGTCTGTTGCTCTCACCAATAAAGTCAGCATGCCTCCATATTTCTCAGCTGCACCTGATAGCCTTTGCACTCCCATGGAAACAATAACAACATTATTCCCTTCCACTTTAGAATGTTTCGCAGAACTAGAAGGCAAAATAGCAATCTTCTTTCGATTCCATGTGAACATGTATGAATTCTCCTTCCGCTTATGCAAAGCAACAACATCAAACTGCCAAGGGCGACCTAGGAAAATTCCACAGCAGTCCGTATCCACAACATCACAATTAACAGGTTCAGTGTAAGATTTACCGATCGAGATAGGCACACTACAGATTCTGTTGACCTCAATTGTTGGACCTTCCTTAATCCATCCGACTTTGTATGGCGAAGGGTACGACTGTGTAGGCAACTGCAATTTCTCCACTAATTGCTTAGCTATTAGATTCTCACAACTGCAACTATCTATAACTAGCCTGCAAATTGCCTCTCCTACTCGACACTTTGCCTGAACAATCTTCCTCCTTTGCATCTCATCATCCTTTTTTATCGAGCATAAGATTTTCTTGACCACATAGGTGACCTCTTCATCTTCAAAATCAGCAATAGATCCGTCATCGTCATCCATTTCCTCCTCAGATTTAGCCACCTGCTCAACCACATTAACCTTTCGGCAATCATTATTAACTCCTCTACGTTCTGGACAATTATTCGATCGATGACTAGGTTGCCTGCAGCGGTGACATATGTTTCCCTTTTGGCTTCTGATAAGGATTGGTTCTGCCTCCTTTGTGTGCTGCAATGGTGACTGCTTTTCCCTTACTGTCTCTCCTTTCTTTCATAGCATTATGAGGATTGCCAGAATTTGCAACCTTAAAAGGTTGCCCGCTATAATTGCCTCTATTCTGCTGCGTCCTTATTGAACCAAAATTTCTGTAATTAAAATTTGGGTTATATTGCTGTCGTGGCTACCAATCAATATGCTCTTCTGCCCTTTTGGCCATCTCAATGGCATCTGCCAAAGTGAAAATCGCAACTACTCCCATCATATAGCGAATTTCATGATTTAGGCCACTCTAATAATGAGCAACCTACTGGTCTTCATTCTCACAGTTTTCATACCTCGCCTGGAACCTAAAAAACTCCTCGGTATATTCATCTACCCTTTGATTCTCCTGTACACAGTTATGATACCTGTTATACAAAACCTGAACGTGATCGCTAGGCAAGAACCGCTATTCAATCATCTGCTTCATCAACACTCAGTTTGATATAAGTTCTGGCCTCCTTCGATAGCGTTCGTTTTAAACTGACTGCCACCAGGCTGCTGCACCCCCCTTTAACTTATGGGCCACCATCGGAACCTTGCGATCTTCTTTCACGTTCATAATTTCGAAGAAACGTTCAACCTCTGCTAGCCAATCAAGAACAGATTCCACGTCCAACGAACCAGAAAAGTTTTAACGGTCTATCTTCATTGACTGTGCAGGTTGTCGAAGGCGGTCAAAAATAACCTTTTTGGTTATCCACAATTTTACAGCTGTAGATAGTGGTAAAAGGATCGAATCCACAGAGAATTAATACTCACCCATTTTTCTTATCAAGACCAAGTAAATAAATAGACAATAAAAGTAAAAAGGGGGGGTTTTGAGATTGATGAACTAAACTATGATTAAAAATAGTAAAGTAAAGCAAATAATAAAGTAGAAGTAATTCAATAGTGAGAAAAGTCTAGTTGAAGAATTGAATCCAATTCAGTTGTTGGGATTGATCATTGACACATAGGTTCCTTTATTTTACTCAGTAAAATAGTTATGGGGGTGGAAGACGCTTCTCACCACCATATCCCTCCTTAAGCATATATTAATTAGGAAACGTCCTCTAATTAATCACTAATCAACAAGTTGCCAAGGAACGTCCTTGGGGCTTTTAGTATCATACAACTGTCAATTGCATTAAGAAAAAGAGAGACCTAATTCTAGCTACCCAAACGTATGGTGATCTTGCTAGATTACGCAATCTCCTTGGTTCTTACACCAAGAGTTACTTGTGTTTGAATAATTCAAGCAATTACGGACTTCAAACTATCCAACTAACAAATTATTACTTTGCAATTAAGAATCAATGGGGCCTATTGATCTAAATAACAAAGTCCATGAAATTGCATAAATATCAATAAATAAAAGAAGAACATAATAGGTTCAGATCTCACAATCCATAAACAACTTGAAGTCTCACCTAATCTTCAACTAGAAAAAGGGGTATCAGCCACTCATGGCTGAAACTAACATAAAAATAAAAGGAAGAAAACCATAAAGAAGGAGAGGAAGGAGCTGAACGGCCGGCTGGTGTGGCGCGCGGCTGCAGGTGCAGTCTCCCCAAGATTGAAGCTCATTTGTTGTTGGTTTAATCTTCTTTTTATAGCTGAATAGGCTGTCCTAAGTTTCTTGATTTGGATGGAGTTCTTTTCCTATTTAGAGTTGGATTTTCTTGAAGGCAATTGAATCTTCTTGAGATTTGTCTTCCTAAATAGGTGGAATAGAGTGCTGAGTTGTCTTCATATATTTGGAGAGGGAAAGACTTCTTTAAAAGTTTGAAATTTGAATTTCCCACGTCTCTACTTCAGCTTTGTCTGGGCAAACAGTCTTGGGCAAACCAGGCTTGATCTCATTTGTTCTCTTTTGGGCAGTTTTAAGGCCATTTTTACCAAATTACCCTTTTACACCATTTTCTGCAAAATAAGATCAAAATCACAAAATTAGGTAGAAAATGTGTAAATTAACATGAATAACAATATGAAAAATGGGTCTAAATTTGGCTTGATTAAATACCCCCACACCTAGCCCTTTGCTTGTCCTTAAGCAAATAAACTTAGTCAAACAAGCTTTCTTTGCTACTTGATCCTTTATTTCCACTTAAGTTCTTACCCTAGACCCCTAATTTGAAGCATTGCAGTGAAGAGTGTATGCACCAAGGTTACTTTACTCTCTCCTCGTTTCCCTTTACTTACCATGGTTAGTAATTGTTTTTCTCATTAGAGATATTATACATGCACATATTTTTGTTTAGTTTAGACTTTTCCTAGCTCTTAGAGTGATTTGCCTTTACTTGAAGCGCTTTATTCAGCTTATTGCACTTTTATCCTTGCCTGAAAAAGTCACCAACCTTTTGACGCGAAGATGCATATTTGTGATACCCACCTCCGGTTACTTAGTTGGTCACCTGTCCAAGTGGCTACTAGCTCTGTTCATAGTCTTTGACCATTGAAACAGTTTTTAATTTCTGCTTTTGAGGTCTTTGCCTTTGCTGAATTTCTTTTTTCTCAATGAATTGGGCAAATCTAACACCAATTGCTAAAATAAGTCATATTTCGTTATTCACACATCTTTATTATTCTCTCTAATGAGTAATGTCATATATTTTTCACCATAGCAAGCTCCAAAATTCAATGCAAAAGGAAATTCTCAAAAATAAATACAACTCACTGCAATTGATTCAACTTAGGTTTAAATAGTCATCACATCAATGGGGTCATGGAAAGAAAGCTCATTCAACATAGTCTACGTGTTTGAGTAAAGCATATAAAAACAGATAAGAGAAAAAATTGTGGCTACATGTGTGTGAAGACTGTGGCTATGTGAATATGTATGTGAATTGAAAACAAAAATATCAAAAATGAAAAAAATTCACCTAATGTATGCTAATTAAAAATTAAAGCTTAAATGAATATAAAAGAAATTAAAAAGAACGCATAAAGCATCAAAATTCAGAGATATGCACCCCCACACCTAATTCATGCATTTTCCTCAATATATTGGAAATATAAAAGCAAAAAGAGAGAAAGTGACTCCCCTGTGTGGTTTTTTGGGCAGCTGTTTGGGCAAATTGCTAGCCAAACTAGGTGCCTCTGTGGTCAGCTGGCAGTAGGTGTTGCACTTGCAGCTGCAGCATGTCTCCCACTAGGCAAATTGCCTCCGCTGGGTTGCCTCCCAATAGTGCCCTAGTTTAAAGTCGCGGGCTGGACCTTCTCGACTTGATCAAGGCTCAAGTAATTGGGGGAGGGAAAAGGGTCCCAACTAAATTAAGTAAGAAGTGCAGCACGCCTTTCATTTTGGTCATAACCTATCCTATTTCTTTCATGTACTCATGAAGTAACATGATTAGTTTCTACTCTTTCAAGTGAGGTGTGCCTCTAGCCCTTATGTTTGCATTTTTAAGATGATTGGGCAGCACTTCGAACTCCAATTCATATTTCTCCATAGATGGCTGCAATTTGGTACTGAATTTGAGCAAATCGAATTCTGCCTTATCCTCTGCTGGTGTTTTGGGCAAACCACTTTCTGGTTGTGCTGTCTGCATAACTGGTTTGGGCAATCCAAAATCTGCCTGGGCTGTCTACTGAAGTGGTTTGGGCAAACCAGATTCTGCCAAGTTCTGCAGTTTGGGCAAACTGCATTCTATTTAGGCTGCCTGCTGAACTAGTTCGGGCCAACTACTGTCTGGCTGTTTTTCCTTTTTTGTCCATTTGGGCGAATGGTTATCCACTTGTGTTACCTGCATAACCTGTTTGGGCAAATAACATTCTGTCTTTTGAACAGAATCTGTATGTCCAGTTTGTGCTGGTGAATAGATTTTTGCCTTATTTGTCTGTTCGGGCAAACAGTTTCTTCCCTGCTATGCAGCCTGCCTGTCTGTTTGGCCTGTTGTTTGGGCAAACAGATTTTCTGGATCACTTTTTGGCAGATTTTCTTCAGCAACCTGTTTTTGGAATTGTGCAGCCCTATCATCAGCTCTATCATTATGAAGCTCTCTCCCACTTCTCAACATGATGGCACTAACATTTTGCTTTAGATTAATCTCTGTTTGGGAAGGTAATTTTCCTTGAGATTCTAGTTTACTCACGGAAGTAGCCATTTGACTCATTTGCTCTTGAAGGTTTTGCACCATATTTGCTAAAGATTTTGCGATTTCTTCAAGGGGCACACTAGATTCCTGAGGTGCTGCTTGGGCTGGACTTTGATATTGATTTGCCCTAGCATAACTGAAGTTCGGGTGCTCCCTCTAACCTGGAATGTAGGTGTTAGAGTAGGGATCGTATCTCTACTGTCCATTAAAACCTCCATTGGTATTGACTTGCTGTTCTTGATGAATTTGTTGAGCCTGACCTACAACCAAACTATGGATAACAGAAGTTAAATCAGAAATTTGTGAGGCTAAGGAAGATGTACTTACCTCATTAACTCTCCTTGGCAGTTCTCTTTGATCTCTATATTGCTTGGATGCGGCTGCCATTGTTGAAATTAACTTTCTAATTGCTTTAGGTGTTTTTATCTTCAATTGAATCTCCACATGCTGCATCAATGAATTTTCTTTCGGATGGCAGCAAACCTCCATAGAAACGTCCAACAAGGGATTTATCAGAGATGTTATATTGAGGGAAATTTGTGCACAATCGATTGAATCTTTCCCAATATTCGTGTAGCTCTTCATAATCTTTTTGCTTGATGCAAATGATCTCTCTTCTGATGCCAATAACTTTTGAGGTTGGGAAGTATTCGCTCAAGAAGGCTCTCACCTTCCCATCGCATAAAGTGATGGATCTGGGTGGTAAATAGAACAACCAATCTTTGGCAAAATCATCAAGAGAAAAGGGAAAGGCTCTTAATTTAACATGCTCTTCGGAAATACCTTGAGGCCTTATTGTTGAGCACACGATGTGAAATTCTTTAAGGTGCTTGTGTGGATCTTCATTCTCCAAACCTCTGAATTTTGGAAGTAGGTGAATTAATCCGGCTTTAAGCTCAAAAGAGGCTGTCAAAGGTGGGTAAGTGATGCACCATAGTGCTTGATCATCCACGGGTGCTGCTAGTTCAGGAAGAGTCCTTTCTTGTGCCATTAGAGCTCTCACCTCAACATTTTTAGCTTCAAATTCAGCAAGGACAGTAGCTGGTTCAAGAGTAGAAGCTGTTGCATTTTCTACCTCTTCAGGTGCTGCTGTGACTGCCTTTATTGCAGCTAATTCAGATGGTGTTTGGGGGGCTGGTTCTGGAATTTTTTTGGCAAGAATTTCTAGTTTTTAGGCTGGTTCGGATGCAGCAGCTTGTGTATCAGTTGCGGATGAATCTATCACCTCTGTGGCAGATTGTGCAGTAAATTCAGCAGCTGGTTTAGCAAGTTCTGTAGCTGGTTCTGTTTCTTGGGACAGTAGCTTTGCCAGCAAATTCAACTTTGAATTCAGCAGCAGGTGGCACAGATTGTTCTGTTTCTTGGACAGCAGTCTTGACAGTAGGTGCAGAAGGTGATTCTTCAGCAGCATTGGTCTGAATGTGTTGTGTAGCAAATTGAATTGCAGCTTCCAAGTTGGTGGCTACTGTTTGATGGAGACTGTTTTGAGGCTTGGTTCCTCGGATTGGCTTGTCTTGATGTGCACTCAATTTATGGATCGTAGAGTAGATATTCTTTACGTCCAGCCCTAGTCATGAAAGAAAAATAAGTTAGTTAAATCAACTCCCCGATAACGGCGCCAATTTTTAACTGTGCGATTGTCGAAGCCAGTCAAAAAAACCTTTTTGGTTATCCATAATTTTACAACTGTAGATAGTGGTAAAAGGATCGAATCCACAGGGAATTGATACTCACCTATTTTTCTTATCAAGACTAAGCAAAAAAATAGACAATAAAAATAAAAAGGGGGGTTTTGAGATTGATGAACTAAACTAGAATTAAAAATAGTAAAGTAAAGCAAATAATAAAGTAGAGATAATTCAATAATGAGAAAAGTCTAGTTGAAGAATTGGATCCATTTCAGTTGTTGGGATTGATCATTGACACATAGGTTTCTTTATTTGACTCAATAAATTAGTTATGGGGGTGGAAGACGCTTCTCACCACCATATCCCTCCTTAAGCATAGATTAATTAGGAAACGTCCTCTAATTAATCACTAATCAACAAGTTGCCAAGGAACGTCCTTGGGGCTTTTAGCATTAAGAAATAGAGAGACCTAATTCTAGCTACCCAAACGTATGGTGATCTTGCTAGATTACGCAATCTCCTTGGTTTTTACACCAAGAGTTACTTGTGTTTGAATAATTCAAGCAATTACAGACTTCAAACTATCCAAACTAACAAGTTATTACTTTGCAATTAAGAATCAATAGGCCCTATTGATCTAAATAACAAAGTAACAATGGAATTAAGCATGAAATTGCATAAATATTGATAAATAAAAGAAGAACATAATAGGTTCAGATCTCACAATCCATAAACAACTTGAAGTTTCACCTAATCTTCAACTAGAAAAAGGAATTTCAGCCACTCATGGCTGAAACTAACATAAAAATAAAAGAAAGAAAACTAGAAAGAAGGAGAGGAAGGAGCTGATTGGCCGGCTAGTGTGGCGCGCAACTGCAGGTGCAGTCTCCCCAAGATTGAAGCTCGTTTGTTGCTGGTTTAATCCTCTTTTTATAGCTGAATAGGCTGCCCTAAGTTTCTTGATTTGGATGGAGTTCTTTTCCTATTTAGAGTTGGATTTTCTTGAAGGCAATTGAATCTTCTTGAGATTTGGCTTCCTAAATAGGTGGGATAGAGTGCTGAGTTGTCTTCACATGTTTGGAGAGGGAAAGACTTCTTCGAAAGTTTGAAATTTGAATTTCCCGCGTCTCTGCTTCAGCTTTGTTTGGGCAAATGGTCTTGGGCAAACCAGGCTTGATCTCATTTGTTATCTTTTGGGCAGTTTTAAGGCCATTTTTACTAAATTACGCTTTTACACCATTTTCTGCAAAATAAGGTCGAAATCACAAAATTAGGTAGAAAATGTGTAAATTAACATTAATAACAACATGAAAAATGGATCTAAATTTCGCTTGATCATTCATCTTATAACTTTCCTGATAATTCTGTTAGGGATTTGTAGCCACAGTATTGTCGACCACAAGATTGGCGGCCACAGGATTGTCAATTGGCTGGGGGTGTGCGGCGGAGACTGGTTGGTAGATTCCTTGCTGCAGGGCCAGCTATCCGATCATCTCTCTCAATTCTGCCAAAGATGCCTCAATTGTAGCAAGTCGCGCCTCTTGATTGTCTACCATGGTCGAACTTTACTCTGATACCAATCTAATAAAGGACTATTTAGACTCCATTAGGAGTTTTAACCAATATCGCTTGGCTAAGACGATAAAAGAGAAAGATAGAGTAGAAGCCAAAAAATCTTATTGAAATTCTTTAGAAATTGAAAAGTGAGTCTCTAATAGCTAATAGCCAAGGAAGGCTATTTATAATAGAAAAAAAAAACCTAATATGCAAAATTAAGTAATTCTTATCCGTAGCCATTTAATTCTAAAATTTATTTTATTTATATCACTTAAGTTTAATTTTATTTTATATGAGATTACTTTAATTTGCTATCGGAGATATTCAAATTACCAACTTTTTTATCCTTTTTCTCTCTTCATTTTATCTTCTTTATATTTAATTAATTGATAATTATTTATTAGTGTAATTATTTTAGCTTTAGAATACTTTTGTTATTAAATTCAACCATCAATTATAATACATTTGCTATTTAATGATAATTTAAATATAAATTTGGAATTGAAAAACATTCTCTTTGTGTAAATTAACTAAAAGTTTAAAAATTTATACTAAAATTAATGGTTAATTATTAATATATTTATTGGGTATATATATATATATATAACACATTAAATCATTTAAATTTAAAAATGGATTCAACCTAAGAATATGTGAAAAATATTCCTATACTCCTCCATAAAAAAATAGGAGTGAAGTACATAGGGAAAGCATTTTTGGTCCTTAATCCAATGTCTCTTTCTTTTTCCTAACAACTCTTTCTCTCTTCTTTCTTTCTCTCCAACTCTTTTATGCAACTTTCTTAGAGATAAACTTTCGTTATAAACTTTCCAAATTTAGTTTAATTATTGGAGGGTTCTCACCACAAGTAGTCTAAGAGGAATTCTATACATTTTCTTTTATTTTACAAGTCCTATGAAGGACAAAAAAGTATCGTCTGTAGAAATAATAGAGATTTTATCGTCACTCGAGTTTTCAAACTAACCCATTAAGATCCACATGGCCAAACTATATTAAAAACTTTAATCATATACATTAATTAACTAATAATTATTTACTAATGTAATTATTTTAGCTTTAAAATACTTTTATTATTAAATTGCACAATCAATTCTTTATGTACACTAAAAGTTGAAGAATTTATACTAAAATTAACAGATTAACAAATTCATTAGGTTTATATATATATAAACATTAAATAATTTAAATTAAATAATAGACTCAATAGAAGAATATTTAAAAAAAAGAGAAGAAATTCAAAGGCAAGTGACTATTATTGGAGGAAGTGCATATGCTTGCACTTAAAGTACACACAATAATTTCTATAATCCATTATGTAAAGCAATAGGATTACAGAAATACAAGGCACATATTTTTATTTAGATTACTAGTTCCATATAAGATGGAAACTGATTATCTTGTATCCATTATGCAAATGGCTTTTGTCTAAGCATCTTATCAAATGCTTTTTCTGAAGATATCTCATCCATATCTCCACCACCTCCTCGGAGATTGCCGGCTTTACGTCCACCGTTACATATTGCAGCATTACATTGGCTTTGGCAGCCAACACAACAGTAATCAATTGTGCTACCACACCAGCCCCATTGACTACAACATAGGCCTCCAGGACACACAGCACCCCCACCTTGAGTTCCACATTGTTCAGCTAAAGTAGGCAGCCAAAGGGAAGTAAACAAAAGAGAAGAAACTATAAAGGCGAAAACCCTCATATCCGTTTATGATTTAATTATAATCTTAAATGATAAAGTGAAGACTTTTCTAATTACAAATTGGTATATAAAGAGAGAAAAGAGTAATTTTGTTCCTCAATTTATCGTTTATAGTATAAAAAATGTTTGTTGTATGATTTGATAAAAGTGTGTAATCTTATGAAAAATGTTTGTTGTATGACTCGATAAAAGTGTGTAATTTTAGACTCCCATCTTATCTACCAAATTCTTACATTATGCTTTTAACCTCTTAGAAATAAAAAAATAATCATTAATTTTTTTACTTTTTAACAGTTAGATGTAATCATTATTTAGTATAGAACAACAATTAATTTATAGCTATTTTATGAATAAAAGTTAAATTAAAAATTATATATATATAATTTTATTTTTTATATGGAAATTAATCTTATTTTTTTATTTTTTTTTATTTCAATTTATATTTTTCACTATTTTAATCTTGATGTTTTTTATTTGAATCGAATTGCAATGCATATAAACAATAATATCAATTTCATATAATTATGTTATCTTATATCATAAGATACTGCCAGTAATATTTAGTCCCATTGATCATTTATATTATTTTATTCATTAAAACATATTTTTTTCTCAATAACATGTTAATCATTAATAACAATTTTATTATTACTAGCAAGTTTATGTTAATAAAAATGAAAATTTAGTGAACCTTGTCATGCATATCTAATATTTGATATTTATTTATATTTAAAAATAATATATTTATAATGTAGTGTTAAAAAAATAAAAAATAAATTCTAAAAAGAATTTTTAAAATCTAACATAATAAACTGAAATATTTTCAATCAACTATAATTATAACAATAAAAATTAAAATATGAAATGTTTAGGATAAATTACCAATATAGATCTAAAACTTTTGAGAAACTATAGCTTTAATTTATATATTTCTAAAATCAAATAATTTAATTACTCACTTTTAGTATATACTCAAATTAATTTTTCTATCTATTTTTTTATCCAAATATTTATTAAATTTAATAAAAAATACTGAATTATTCTTTACAATATTTTATATATGAGATTTATAAGTTTTTAAGATTTTATTCTTTTAACCAATTAAAATAACCTCCGATTTAAATTTATTATTAAAAATAAATATATTTTGTATATTTGATAATAATATTTATATTATTTAATAATATTTAATATTTTATAAGCTGAGAAAATGACTAATTATTAAAGCGTCAATTTCTATATAGTTATAAGAAATTATATTCGTTAACATATGTGACAGGTATTTTTATAATTATTTTTTTAAATTTTTTATAATATGATAAAATATAATAAAGGATTATTTAGACTCTATTAGGAGTTTTAACGAATATCGTTTGGTTAAGACGATAAAAGAGAAAGATAGGCTAGAAACTAAAAAATTTTATTGAAATTTTTTAAAGATTTAAAAGTGAGTGTCTAATAGTCAAAAAAGACTATTTATAATAGAAAAAAAATCTTAATATGCAAAATTATAAAAATATCCAAAAAAATAATTAAAATGCAAAACTGACCCCCTAAACGATGGAATTTCCTTTCCGAAATTTCCTTTTCGAAAAGCTATCGTGTGTCTCCATCGGACGTCGGCAACAAAAGTTACGTCCGATCCAAGTCTGCTGTAAACTCCAAGACTAGTTGCTCTGTGTCATTCCCTTCCACTTGTAAAGAACTCGACCTCGAGTTGTCATTAGCAGGATAGTATTGAAATAGATCCGCCACGTTAAACGTCTTGGAAATTTTCATCTCATTTGGGAGGTCAAGAACATAAGCATTGTCATTAATCTTCTGAATGATCCGGAATGGACCAATTTTTTTTTGCGTCAAGTTTTTTCTATCCTCCATCACGCTCCTTACGTAAATATACCATAACTTGGTCACTGATATTGAAGGATTTGAAACGCCTATGTTTATCAGTTGTAGATTTATAATTATTATTGGCTTCTATGAGACATTGTTGTATCTGTTTGAAAATATCCACATGTTGCTTTGCCAAGTTGCTTGCTCCAATACTGTTGTGAAAAACTATAGGAAGGGCAATAAGATCAACTGTATGCGCTGGGACTTTCCTATACACAACTGCAAACAGTAATATCGTTGTGGAGCTGTGCATAGCACTGTTGTAAGCAAATTCTACTTGGGCAAGAGCAAGATCCCAAGCAGTTTTCTTGTTACTGCAGATGCAACGCAGAAGATTGCCAAGTGTGTGGTTCACCACTTTGGTTTGTCCATCAGTTTGGGGACAGCACTGCTGTATTGAAGTTCAGTTCCAAAATATTTCCATAAATTCACCCAGAAATGAGCTAGAAACTTCACATCTCTGTCAGAAGTAATGGTCTTGGGGACGCCATGTAAGCGAACAATCTCCTGGAAAATCAGTTTTGCCACATGAGAAGCATCATTAGTTTTCATGCAAGGAATGAAATCCACCATTTTGGAGAACCTGTCAACAACAACAAAAATAGAATCAGATCCACGAGTACATGGAAGACCAAGAACAAAATCCATAGACAACTCCTCCCAAGGATGTGCTGGAATAGGCAGTAGAGTGTATAAGCCCGTATTCTGCGAATGTCCCTTCTGAGTTTGACAAACTGGGCACTTTTGGACCATCCGACCTGTATCTCTTTTTAATTGTGGCGAGTTAAAATGATCCTCCAACCCAGCAACAGTCTTATCAAGCCCCAAATGACCACTCAAACCTCCTCCATGTACCTCCCAAATTAGTTTTTCTCGCAAAGAAGATCGAGGAATGCATAACTTATTCTCTTTAAAAAGAAAGCCATCATGTATCAACAAAATCATCATCTATAGCATACAAAACTTTCAGAAATTCAAAAACTACAACCTCTTGATTAACTGTGATCAACAATGCAGCCCTCCTACTCAAAGCATCAGCCACCTTATTACTATGGCCAGCCTTATATTTTATGACATAATGAAAGACTCTAAAATAACTTGCCCATCGAGCATGCATCTTATTCACATATTTTTGAGTTTTAAAATGGATCAAAGATTGATGATCTGTATGAATAATAAACTCTCACCCCATCAGATACTGCTCTCAAGTTTTAAAAGCTCGGAATATTGCATATAACTCCTACTCATAAGTGGACCACTTCTTCCTAGCTTTCAATTTCTCACTAAAGAAAGCAATAGGCCTTTTAGACTGTGACAACACTCCCCCAATCCCAACTCCACAAGCATAACATTCAACCTCAAACAATTTATCAAAATCGAGTAGAGCAAGAGTAGGGGTAGAAGTAAGTTTATCTTTAATCTCTTCAAAGCTTTTGTTGGCAATGTCAGTCCAAGTAAATTTCTGCACTCTCTCTTTCTTCAAGCAATCTGTGATAGGGGCAATGATGCTGCTAAAATTTCTGATAAACTATCGATAGAAAGTAGTAAGGCCATGAAAGCTACGAACTTTAGAAATAGTTTTGGGGATGGGCTAATTCCGTATTGCTTCTACCTTCTTCTTATCAACATGTATCCCTTCTGCACTAACAACGAATCCTAAGAACAGAACACGCTCCATCATATAAATGCATTTTTTTAAGATTAATAACCAGCTTACTTTCTTGCAAGGCTATCATAACTTGACGGAGATGCTATAAATGTTCTTCTTCGCTGCAACTAAAAATCAAGATGTAATCAAAATAAACAATCACAAATTTGTGTAAGAAAGGATGCAAAACTTGGTTCATAAGTCGCATAAAGGTGCTAGGTGCATTCGTCAAAGCAAAGGGCATAACCAGCCACTCATACAAGCCTTCCATAGTCATGAAGGTTGTTTTCCATTCATCTCCCTGCTTAATCCAAACTTGGTGATAGCCGCTTTTATAGTCGATCTTAGAGAAGACTTGAGATCTGGATAGCTGATCCAGCATGCCATCCAGTCGTGGAATAGGAAATCGATACTGAACTGTAATTTTGTTGATGGCCCTGCTATCCACGCACATTCTCCAAGTCCCATCTTTCTTTAAAACTAATAGGGCAGGTACTCCGCAAGGGCTAATACTCTCCCGAATATGCCCCTTCTTCAATAATTCTTCAACCTGTTTTTGGAGGATTTCACTCTCCTTTGGACTCATTTTGTAATGCGGCAGATTCGGTAATTTTGATCTAGGGATGAGATCAATCTGGTGCTGGATATCCCGCAAAGGTGGGAGCTTAGAGGATTCCTCCACTATCCTGAGAAACTCCTTCAACAATTCTTTGATGGGTGGTGGTAAAGATGGTGCATCCTCCGCTGCGTCTTTTGCTCTCACCAATAAAGCCAGCGTGCCTCCAGATTTCTCAACTGCGCCTGATAGCCTTTGCACTCCTGTGAAAACAGTAACAACATTCTTCCCTTCCACTTTAGAATGTTTCGCAAAACCAGAAGGCAAAATAGTAATCTTCTTTCGATTCCATGTGAACTTGTATGAATTCTCCTTCCCCTTATGCAAAGCATTAACATCAAACTGCTAAGGGTGACCTAGCAAAATTCCACAGCAATCCATATCCACAACATCACAATTAACAGGTTCAGTATAAGATTTACGGATCGAGATAGGCACGCTGCAGATTCTGTTGACCTGAATTGTCGGACCTTCCTTAATCCATCCGACTTTATCTAGCAAAGGGTGCAGCTATGTAGGCAACTGTAATTTCTCCACCAATTGCTTAGCTATCAGATTTTTATAACTGCAGCTATCTATAATTAGCCTGCAAATTGCCTCTCTACTCGATACTTTGCTTGAAAAATCTTCCTCCTTTGCATCTCATCCTCCTATTTTGTCGAGCATAAGATTTTCTTGACCACATAGGTGACCTCTTCATCTTCAGAACAAGCAATAGATCCGTTATCATCATCCACTTCCACCTCAGATTCAGCCACCTGCTCAACCACATTAACCTGTCAGCGATCATTATTAACTCCTCTATGTTCTGGACAATTATTCGATCAATGACCAGGTTGCCTGCAGCGGTAACATATGTCTCCCGTTGGCTTCTGATAAGGATTGGTTCTGCCTCCTTTGTGTTGTGTAGTGGTGATTGCTTTTCCCTTACTGTCTCTCCTTACTTTCATAGTATTCTAAGGATTGCCAGAATTTACAACCTTAGAAGGCTGCCCGCTGTAATTGCCTCTATTCTGCTGCGTCTCTGTCGAATCAAAATTTCTGTAATTAAAATTCTGATTATACTGCTGTCGTGGTTGGCAATCAACATGCTCTTCTGCCCTTTTGTCCATCTCAATGGCGTCTGCCAAAATGAAAATCGCAGCTACTCCCATCATACAATGAATTTCGTGATTCAGGCCCCTCTGATAATGAGCAACCTGCTGGGCTTCATTCTCACAGTTTTCACACCTCGCCTGCAACCTCAAAAACTCCTCAATATATTCATACACCCTTTGATTCCCCTATACACAGTCATGATACCAATTATACAAAACCTGACGTGATCATTAGGCAAGAACCACTATTCAATCATCTACTTCATCAACACCCAGTTTTATCTGGGTTCCAGCCTCCTCCGATAGCGTTCATTTTGAACCGATTTCCACTACGCTGTTGCACCCCCCTTTAACTTATAGGCTACAATTGGAACCTTGCGATCCTCTTCCACGTTCATAATTTCGAAGAAACGTTCAACCTCTGCCAGCCAATCAAGAATAGATTCCACGTCCAATGAACCAGAAATGTTTTGAAGGTCTATCTTGATCTTGTAACCTTCCTGATAATTCTGTTGGAGATTTGCAGCCATAGGATTTGCACTTCTTAGAAATGAAAAAATAATCATTAATTTTTAGACTTTTTAACCGTTAGATGTAATCGTTATTTAGTATAGAACAGTAATTAATTTATAGCTATTTTATGAATAAAAATTAAATTAAAAATTATATATATAATTTTATTTTTTTATATGAAAGTTAATCTTATTTTTCTTATTTGATTAATTTCAATTAATATTTTTATATGAATCGAATTACAATGCATATAAATAATAATATCAATTTCATATAATTATGTTATCTTATATCATAAAATACTGCCAGTAATATTTAGTCCCATTGATCATTTATATTATTTTATTCATTAAAACATTTTTTTTTCTCATAACATGTTAATCATTAATAACAATTTTATGATTACTAGCAAGTTTATGTTAATAAAAAAGAAAATTTAGTGAACGTTGTCATGTATATATAATATTTGATATTTATTTTTATTTAAAAATAATATATTTATAATGTAGTGTCAAAAAAATAAAAAATAAGTTCTGAAAAGAATTTTTAAAATCTAACATAATAAACTGAAATATTTTTAATCAACTATAATTATAACAACAAAAATTAAAATATGAAATAATTAGGATAAATTACAAATATAGATCTAAAGCTTTTGAGAAACTATAGCCTTAATATATTTATATTCGTAACATATGTGACAGGATATTTTATAATTTTTTTTAAAAACTTTTTGTAACATGATAAAGTATGATAAATGATTATTTAGATTCTGTCATGAGTTTTAACCAATATGGTTTGACTAAAACGATAAAAGAGAAAGATAGGTTAGAAGCCGAAAAATCTTATTGAAATTCTTTAAAGATTGAAAAGTGAGTCTCTAATAGCCAAGGAAAACTATTTATAATAGAAAGAAAATTTTAATATGCAAAATTATAAAAATATCCAAAAAAAATAATTAAAATGCAAAATTGACCCCCTAACGATGGAATTTCCTTTCCGAAATTTTCTTTTCGAAATTTCCTTTCCGAAAAGCTATCGTGGGTGTCCATCGGACCTCGGCAGCAAAAGTTGGAAAACATCCACATGCTGCTTTGCCAAGTTGCTTGCTGCAATACTGTTGTGAGAATGTATAGGAAAGGCAATAAGATCAACTGTATGCACTGGGACTTTCCTATACACAACTGCAAACGGTGATATCTTTGTGGAGCTGTGGACAGCACTGTTGCAAGCAGATTTGACTTGGCCAAGAGCAAGATTCCAAGCAGATTTCTTGTTACTGCAGATTCAGTGCAGAAGATTGCCAAGCGTGTGGTTCACCACTTTAGTTTGTCCATCAGTTTGGGGATGGGTAGCACTGCTGTATTGAAGTTCAGTTCCAAAACATTTTCATAAAGTCACCTAGAAGTGAGCTAGAAACTTCACATCTCTGTCAAAAGTAATGGTCTTTGGAACGCCATGTAAGCGAACAATCTCCTGGAAAAACAGTTTTGCCATATGAGAAGCTTCATTAGTTTTCTTGCAAGGAATGAAATGCGCCATTTTGGAGAACCTGTCAACAACAACAAAAATTGAATTAGATCCATGTTGAGTACATGGAAGCTCAAGAACAAAATCCATAAACAAGTCCTCCCAAGGATGTTCTAGAATAGGCAGTGGAGTGTATAAGCCCGTATTCTACGAATGTCCCTTCTGAGTTTGATAAACTGGGCACTTCTGGACCATCTGACCTGTATCTCTTTTTAATTGTGGCCAATAAAAATGCTCCTCCAACCCAGCAACAGTCTTATCACGCCTCAAATGACCACTCAAACCTCCTCCATGTACCTCTCGAATCAGTTTTTCCCGTAATGAAGATCGAGGAATGCATAACTTGTTCTCTTTAAAAAGAAAGCCATCATATATCAAGAACCCATCAGTAGGCTGGTGAGCCTGGACTCTAGCCTATATATCAGCAAAGTCATCATCTGTAGCATACAAAACCTTCAGAAATTCAAAACCTACAACCTCCTGATTAACTGTAATCAACAGTGCAGCACTCCTAGTCAATGCATCTGCCACCTTATTATTATGGTCAGCCTTATATTTTATGACATAATGAAAGCTCTAAAATAAGCTGCCCATCGAGCATGCATCTTATTCACTTGTTTTTAAGTTTTAAAATGGATCAAAGATTGATGATCTGTATGAATAATAAACTCTCGCCCCATCAGATACTGCTCCCAAGTTTTAAAAGCCCGGAATACAACATATAACTCCTACTCATAAGTGGACCACTTTTTCCTAGCTTTATTCAATTTCTCACTAAAGAAAACAATAGGCCTTTTAGAGTATGACAACACTTCTCCAATCCTAACTCCACAAGCATCACATTCAATCTCAAACAATTTTATCAAAATCGGATAGAGCAAGAATAGGGGCAAAAGTAAGCTTATCTTTAATCTCTTCAAAGCTCTTGTTGGCAGTGTCAGTCCAAGCAAATTTCTACACTCTCTCTTTCTTCAAGCAATCTGTGATAGGGGCAATGATGCTGCTAATATTTATGATAAACTGTCGATATAAAGTAGCAAGGCCATGAAAGCTACAAACTTCAGAAATAGTTTTGGGGATAGGCCAATTCTGTATTGCTTCTACCTTCTTCTCATCAACATGTATCCCTTCTGCACTAACAACAAATCCTAGGAATAGAATGCGCTCCATCATATAAATGCACTTTTAATATTAATAACCAGCTCACTTTCTTGTAAGACTGTCATGACTTGATGGAGATACTGTAAATGTTCTTCTTCATTGCGACTAAAAATCAAGATGTCATCAAAGTAAACAGCCACAAATTTGCATAAGAAAGGACGTAAAACTTGGTTCATAAGTCGCATAAAGGTGCTAGGTGCATTCGTCAATCAAAAGGGCATAACCAGCCACCCATACAAGCCTTCCTTAATCTTGAAGGCTGTCTTCCATTCATCTCCGTCCTTAATCCAAACTTGGAGATAGCCGTTTTTAAGGTCGATCTTAGAGAAGACTTTAGACCCAGATAGTTGATCCAGCATGTCATCCAGTCATGGAATAGGAAATTGATACTGAACTGTAATTTTGTTTATGACCCTACTATCCACGCACATTCTCTAAGTCCCATCTTTCTTTGGAACTAATATGGTAGGTACTCCATAGGGGCTATGCTCTCCCGAATATGCCCCTTCTTTAATAATTCTTCAACCTGTTCTTGGAGGATTTCACTCTCCTTTGGACTCATTTTGTAATGTGACAGATTCTGTAATTTTGATCCAGGGATGAGATCAATCTAGTGCTGGATATCCCACAACGGTGGGAGCTTGGAGTATTTCTCCACTATCCTGGGAAACTCTTTCAACAGTTCTTTGATGGGTGGTGGTAAAGATGGTGCATCCTCCACTGTGTCTGTTGCTCTCACCAATAAAGTCAGCATGCCTCCATATTTCTCAACTGCACCTGATAGCCTTTGCACTCCCGTTGTAATACCCGGCTAGACTCCGGTATCGAAATTCCTGCCGTCCGGTGGAATCTCGGATGTCGGAGACTTCTAGAAGGGTAAAACCATGTTTTTATAAAATGTTTTAATGTGTTTTATGTTTTAAGCATGAAAGAAAATGAGTTTTTTTGCATGAAAATAGCATTGGAGGAAAACTCAGGTTCGGCCGCCGAACCCCAAGTTCGGCCGCCGAACATGCATGCACTTCGAGAGTGCTTTAGGCCCCCGAAGGCATAAGTGAGGAAAGTCCAGGTTCGGCCGCCGAACATGGCATGCATGCGGAGGCACTTTCGGCCCCCGAACGTGGTCTGGCCAACCACTATAAAAGGGTCCCTTAGCCGAAAACGGGCGAGCTTTTTCCCCATTTTCGGCCAAGGTAAGCTCTCCGCCGTTCCTCACCAATCTTTGATGTTCTTCCTCTAAATCTTTCAAGATTTTCATTTGCTTTCACTTTGTTTTGAAGATTTGAACTCTTGAGCAAAGTTTTGGAGCTTGGAGGTCCAAGAACCCAATCTCTCCCAACTTCGAGTTTAAGTCGTCTCTCTCTCGATCTTCAAGAGGTAAGAGCCGATCTTGAGCTCATTGCATGTTTTAAGTAAGTTTAAAGTAGATCTATGGGTTAGAATGCATGTTTAGGTTATGGTTATGCTTATGGGTATAAATGTATGTTCATGAACAATGTGGTTGCTTGATGTGTTGTAGATGGGGTTTATGATGGTTTGAGGCCCCTAGGAACATGTATGCTTGTGTTTGTATGTTGTAGAATAGGTTTGATGCATGTTTGGAAGGTTTGGAGACGAAATGTGCAAAAGGAGCCAAGTTTCTGCCCTTTGGCAGAAACCAGGTTCGGCAGCCGAAGGACTTTCGGCCGCCGAACATGGCTGGGGAGGCAGCCTTTCGGCTGCCGAAGCTTGCCCCCGAAAGGAGACTTTCGTCTCTGTCTGGCAGTTTCGGCCGCCGAAAGTGCCGCCGAACATGCATGAGTTTCATCTCTGTCTGGGAGTTTTGGCCGCCGAAGGTGCCGCCGAACCTGCCTGACTTTCGGCTCTGGAGGGACTTTCGGCCGCCGAACCTGCCGCCGAAAGTGCCCTGTCCAGGCCTTCTTTGCATGATTTTCTATGGTTGTTTCATGATGTTTCAGGGGGTTTTTGGGGAGTAGTTTATAGTTATGTTCTAGTATGTTTGGTCCCTCATTTGAGTCCACCTGTGTAGGTTCGGACCCGAGGAACCGAGGACCCCAGCAGTGAGTCCAGCTGCTTCGGTGTTGTCAGAGTCAGCCAGAAGTGAGTGGAACTAAACTAAATCCTTTTAATTGAGAAATTAAATGTTTTATCATGTTTCATGCATCATGATTATGCAATAGGATGATTGCATTAGTTTTCACAAATATGCCGCATTGCATCAATTGTTGTTGATGTGGGTGAATGTTGGATGACCCAATTAGTCCATGACAGGAAGACCAGGACCCCATTCTACGGCCTGGCACAGAGTAAGGAAAGACCAGGACCCCATTCTACGGCCTGGCACGGTTATGGGACTAGAAGACCAGGAGCCTAGAGGAGGCCCTGGGACAATGGTAAGTAATGTATGTTATGACAGGAAGACCAGGACCCCATGCCACGGCCTGGCACAGAGTTAGCTTGGACTAATTGGTGACAAGTTCACCCAACCCTTATGTGAATTGTCTGTGTTATGATGCATTTCATTGGAGCATGTTTGATAATATGTTTTATGGTCCTACTCACTGGGCTTTTAGCTCACCCCTCTCCCTTTACCCCCAGGCTTGCAGGTTCAGGACAGAAGAGGAGGTCGGTTAGAGTAAAACTTGTTTGTGTAATAGATAGAATGTGGACATGACAAATCATAGAACGATGTAATATAAAAGTACATAATAGTTATGTAATGATGTCTATGGATGTTAGAGTTGTGCTTGACCATAGAATGTTGTTATCCCTTTTAACTCATGATCTTGGATTTTTATGTCGTTTATGTGAACCAATTCAACATATGTTATGTCACCCATTGGGGGACACTGATGAGATTACACAGAGGGATCAATGCTATGATCATGTTATGTAGAGTGCTTGCACAGGTTGAGTTCGGTTGGTATCTATGGAAAGAAAAGTTTTAATTTTTATGTATGTTGTTGATCGTGTATGGGATTATGCAGGTTTACAAGTTATATGTCAGGCTTGCTACGGGTCCCGGCGGCCTTAAGCCGACCTGGATCTTAGCGCCGGTAGCGGTCCGATTTTCGGGTCGTTACAGAATGGTATCAGAGCCCTAGGTTCATATGGTCGGACCTAGAGTGTCGGGCTCATAGAGGTTATAGAAGGTCAAGCACAATAGGAAGATCATGTCCACTAGGATAGGATGTGGAGTCCTGTCTTGTATGATGATGTGAAATGCCATGATAATATGCATGTGCATTAATGATATGTTATGATTTGTGATGTATGTGATGCGGGTTCATGTGTGCCCACATGAACCATATGATGCTAATGTTTGCTTGTGATGTGCACTGTTTTTTAGAAAACAGGATGAGAGGAACTCATCGATCAGCAAGATTAACGGGAGGACCACCTGAGGATGAGGGCACGAGCGCTCGTCCTCCAGCATTGCCTAGGGCAATGTCTAGTAGGTCTAGCAGAGAAAGAGCAGTAAGAGACCCTAGAAGGTCTCTAGATCTAGGTAGAAGCAGATCAGTGAGGGGAACAGTTCAGGGAGGAATGTCAGAGGATGTGGGGGACCAGATGGATGTAGAGTAGAGGAGGGATGGCAGTTTGGGAGTTAGTATGTCAGAGGAAGGTATGGGAGAGTCCCAATGTAACGACCCAAAAATCGGACCGCTACCGGCGCTAGGATCCGGGTCGACTTAAGACCGTCGGGACCCGTAGCAAGCCTGACATAAAACCTGTAAACCTGTATAATCCCATACATGATCAACAACAAGCGTAAAAATTTAAACTTTTCTTTCATTTATCCAACTCAACCTGAACATACCTGTACATAGTCCTGATCAAAATCATGATCCCTCTGTGGGATCTCATCAATGCCCCAACGGGCGATACAACATGAGATGAGTTGGCTTAAACATAAACATTATAAAACATTTCTATAACTCATGTATCAAAGGGATTATAATACTCATAGGGTCAAGCACATCTATAACCTCAATATATCTCAAAATCATTACACTTAACATAACTGTAATCTCTTACATTACTTCATAATACAAATGTCATGTCCACAATCTAATTATTACATAGACATACTTCAAACTCTGGCTAACCTCCTGGTCTACCCTGTACCTGCACATCTGGGGTTAGGGGAGAGGGGTGAGCTACAAAGCCCAGTGAGCAGAATAGAGAAAACAATATATTAAAATTTCATGCTTTCATGGAATGCGACACATCACAACAAATCACATCTCGGATGGTATTGTCACCAATAGTCCTCTATATAGTCCAACTGTGTCGGGACGTAGAATGGGTACAACCGGTCTTTCCCTTAACATAACATATCAAACAGTCCAACTGTGCCAGGGACGTAGAATGGATACAACCTGGACTTTCTCTTACATCGTGCCAGGGACGTAGAATGGGTACAACCTGGACTTCCATACCATATCATGCCGTAGCATCATCATGCCATATGAGGACTAAAGGGTCATCCAATAACCAATCCACATCAACATCATAAATACAATGCAACATATTCGTGAGTACTAATGCAAACAACCTACTATATCTCATGGCATTCATGATGCATGGATCATGCTCAAAATTTATATTTCATTTAATTTAAAACTTAAGGTTTATTCCACTCACCTCTGGCTAGCTTTGACAAACTCTGTAGCAGCTGGCTCACTACTGGGGTCCTCGGTTCCTCGGATCCGAACCTACACAGGTGGACTCCAATGAGGGACCAAACATACATAAACATAACTCTAATATACTCCCCAAAAACCCCCTAAAACATCATGAAAACATCACATAAAAACATGCAAGAAATGGCTGAACAGGGCACTTTCGGCGGCAGGTTCGGCGGTCGAAAGTCCCTCCAGAGCCGAAAGTCAGGCAGGTTCGGCGGCACCTTCGGCGGCCGAAACTCCCAGACAGAGACGAAAGTCTCCTTTCGGGGGCAACTTCGGCAGCCGAAAGGCCAGCCTCACCAGCCATGTTCGGCGGCCGAAAGCTCCTTCGGCTGCCGAACCTGGTTTCTGCCAAAGGGCAGAAACTTGGCTCCTAAATGCACATTTGCCTCCCAACTCTCAAATCATGCATACCATTCAACCAAAACATGCATACAAGCTCCTAGGGGCCTCAAACAAGCATATACCCCATCTACAACACTTCAAACATACTCAAACATGCCACATTGTTCAAAAATCACATAAAACCTAACATAGCTCAACTAACTTAATCATGCATTTCTACCCCATAAAACTTCATAAAACTTATTTAAAACATACATGGGGCTTAAGATCGGCTCTTACCTCTTGAAGATCGAGAGAGAGACGACCTAAACTCGGAGATCCACGAAAATGAGCTCCTGAGTTCCCAAAGCTCCAAAACTTGGTTTAAATGCTCAAAACTTGCAATGTGAGTTTAAAACTCAAGAAAAATGAAAGAGATTTGGAAGAAGAACACAAGAGTTGCAAAGGGAAGGTCGGAAGCTTGCTGTGGCCGAAAATGGGAGAAAGCTCGCCCATTTCGGCTAAGTGACCCTTTTATAGTGGCTGGCCAGGCCACGTTCGGGGGCCGAATGTGCCTCCGCATCCATGCCATGTTCGGCGGCCGAACTTGACTTTCGGCGGCCGAACCTGAACTTCCCTCACTCATGCTTTCGGGGGCCTAACGTGCCTCCAAAACGCATGTATGTTCGGCGGCCGAACTTGGCTTTCGGCGGCCGAACCTAGGTTTTCCTTCAAAGACTTTTCATGCAAGAACTCATTAAATTTCATACTTAAAACCATTAAAACATGAAAACATTTTTATAAAACATGATTCTACCCTTCTAGAGGTCTCCGACATCCGAGATTCCACCGGACGGTAGGAATTCCGATACCGGAGTCTAGCCGGGTATTACACCCAAGGAGGCACTCAGGCCTCGGGATTTGTTCAGCCACCCCACTACCCACACTTCTCACAAAATCCCGGGTATTCGATGGGAGGTACATCGAATTACCCTAGCTTCACCCCTTATCCCACACAGATGCCATACCCACCATACTACCCACCATATTCACAATACCCAATGTATCCACCCCCACCTTACTATCCAAATCCAGCAAACCCTACCTCAGAAAATGTTGCACCACCTCCACCACCTACAAAACCAGCAGCCCCAGTTGCTCAACCTTCTAGACCTAGCTCAGCCAGTGGGAGCAAGGTCAAGATGACCGACTACATGAAACTGGGTGCTCCTCAGTATGAAAAAGGGGATGACCCATTTGTGTATCTTGAAAGGGTTAAAGTGATCACAAAGGAGATTGGGGCTGATGACAGTAGAGCCATTCAGATGGCTGGGTTCACGCTTAAGTGCAAGAAGGCACGAGAGTGGTTCAAGAATTATGTGAACCCGAGGGTGGACAGCATGTCTTGGGAAGAGTTTGCAAACGAGTTTGCAGGTTGGGCTTTCCCAGATAGTTCGAGGGAGCTGAAGATGATAGAGTTTGAGCAGTTGAGGCAGACTGATGAGATGAGTGTAGAGGAGTACACCGATAGATTCTTGGAGCTGTTGCCTTTTGCTGGGCAGAGTCTGGATACAGATTCAAAGAAGTCAAGGAGGTATGTCATGAAACTTCATTCCAGGTATTCCTCCTTGATTCAGTCCGTGGACAGGGAGAGCTTCCATACCGTAGTAGATATGGCCAGGAAAATGGAGGCCAGTGCCATCATTCAGGGGACAGTGAAGCAGACAGTGGCACAGTCTTCTGGTTCTAAAACTCCGGGTGGGGGAAGGTTAGATCCCTCTACCCTGAGTGCAGCAGCTTCAGGCAGTAAGAGATGGGGTAAGCCCAAGGGTAAGAAGAACAAGTTCTGGAACAAGGTTAAGTCTAGTCTGGGATTTGGGAGTGGCTCAAGCTTTGGTGCAGATAATGCAGTTTGTGCAAAGTGTGGTAGGCCACACAAGGGAGTATGTCGGTTTGGGACGAACGCCTGTTTCAGATGTGGTCAGGAGGGGCATATGGCTCGAGAATGTCCAAGAGCAGTCCCGATGGCTCAGTCCCAGCAGACAGCCTCAGGCAGTGTAGCGCAGCCAGCAGCTCCAGCCATGACTCAAGCCAGTGGCAGAGGCAGAGGGAGAGGGGCAGCCTCTTCCTCAGCGGGTTTCAGAGGTGAAGGTCCATCAGCTCCAGCACGGATCTTCACAATGACACAGCAGGAGGCAGATGCATCTAACACCGTGGTGGCAGGTAACTTAATCATTGGTTGTTCAGATGTGTATGCCTTGATGGACCCTGGTGCATCTCATTCTTTTATCGCCCCGAGAGCCGTGGGGAGGTTGGGTCTGATGACTTCTGGGTTAGAGTGTCCTCTCTGGGTCAGTGGACCCAAGTGTGATCCATCAGTGGTAGAGTCAGTCTGCCAGTGTAGTCCTGTGTTTGTTGAGGAAAGATGCTTGTCCGCCGACCTAGTGGTTCTAGATTTGACAGATTTTGACGTCATTCTAGGGATGGACTGGTTATCTACCCATGGTGCTACCTTGGACTGTAGGGACAAGGTAGTCAGGTTCAGAGGTCAGGATGGGTCTGAGGTTGTCTTCAGAGGAGACAGGAGGGGTACACCTAGAGGTCTGATATCAGCTCTTCAGGCTCGCAGGTTGCTTAGGAGGGGATGTCAGGGGTATTTGGCTCATGTGAGAGAGCTTAGCAGTCAGGTCAGAGAGCCCGCCTCGGTGCCAGTGGTTAGAGAGTTCTTAGATGTGTTCCCAGACGAGCTGCCAGGTTTACCACCTGCTAGGGAGATAGAGTTCGAGATAGAACTGATGCCTGGAACTCGACCGATCTCTATCCCTCCCTACAGGATGGCGACAGCAGAATTGAAAGAGTTGAAGGAGCAGTTACAGGAGCTGGTAGACAAGGGCTTCATCCGATCGAGTACCTCACCTGTAATACCCGGCTAGACTCCGGTATCGGAATCCCTACCGTCCGGTGGGACCTCGGATGTCGGAAACCTCTAGAAGGGTAAAACTATGATTTTATGAAATGTTTTCATGTATTTCATGTTTTTAAGTAAGAAATTAAAAGATTTTTTGCATGAAAAATCTTTGGAGGAAAACCCAGGTTCGGCCGCCGAACTCCGATGTTCGGCCGCCGAACATGCATGCTTTCGGAGGGACTTTAGGCGCCCGAAAATTTTGAGTGAGGGAAATGCAGGTTCGGCCGCCGAACTCCAAGTTCGGCCGCCGAACCTTGCATGCATGCGGAGGCACTTTCGGCCCCCGAACGTGGCCTGGCCAGCCACCTATAAAAGGGGCACTTAGCCGAAATGGGAGAGTTTTCTCCCATTTTCAGCCACAGCAAGCTTCCGACCTCCCTCTCCCAAATCTTGTGTTTTTCCTTCAATCCCCACCATTTTCTTTGAGTTTTAAGGTTCCACAAAAGTTTTTGAGTGTTTTTAAGCAAGTTTGGAGCTTGGAAGTCTTGGAGCTAAATCCCTCCATTTTCCGAGCTAGGGTCGTTCTTCCTCTCGATCTTCAAGAGGTAAGCTTCGATCTATGCTTCTTTTATGTTTTATGAAAGTTTTATGCAAGTTGATGGGGTAGAATGCATGTTTAGGCTTGTTGTTAGGTTTATGGGTTTATGTTGTGATTTGAACAATGTATGTTGGAAATGTGTTGTTTGAAGTGTTGTAGTTGGGGTATATTATAGTTTGAGACCCCTAGGTGTGATGTATGATGTGTATGCATGTGTAGAAACAAGTTTATGCATGTTTTGAGGCGTTTTGGAGGCTGTGGACACAAGGGAGCCAAGTTTCTGCCCTTCGGCAGAAACTCAGGTTCGGCCGCCGAAGTGACTTTCGGCCGCCGAACCCCCTTGTGGAGGCAGTTTCGGCTGCCGAAGCCTGCCCCCGAAACTCAAGTTTCGTCTCTGTCTGGGAGGTTCGGCCGCCGAAAGTGCCGCCGAACCTGCATGACTTTCGGCTGCAGAGGGACTTTCGGCCGCCGAACCTGCCGCCGAAAGTGCCCTGTTCAGCCATTTCTTGCATGTTTTCATGTGATGTTTTCAAGATGTTTTAGGGGGTTTTTGAGGAGTATTTTAGAGTCATATTCATGTATGTTTGGTCCCTCATTTGAGTCCACCTGTGTAGGTTCGGACCCGAGGAACCGAGACCCCCAGCAGTGAGCCAGCTGCTTCAGAGTCTCTTCAGAGCTAGCCAGAGGTGAGTGGAATAAACTTTAAGTTTTAAAGCAAATTAATGAAATGTTTTAGCATGATTCACGCATCATGAATGCCATGAGATATATTAGGTTGTTTGCATTAGAATTCACGAATATGTTGCATTGCATACTTTGTTGTTGATGTGGATGAATGTTGAATGATCCATTAGCCCTTGTATGTCATGATAGCCTATGTGAGTCCAGGTGTGCCTGCTACGGCTCTACGCCCCTGGCACTATGACAGATTATGGAGGTCCGGGTGTGCCTGCTACGGCTCTACGCCCCCGGCATGTATAAGTAAGAAAGATAGGGGCTAAATGGTGACAAGTTCATCCTTGTTGTGAAATGTTTGTGTTATGGCGCATACATGAAAGCATGATTTAAATTGATGTTTTATTATTCTGCTCACTGGGCTCTAGTAGCTCACCCCACTCCCTTTATCCCCAGAGTTGCAGGTACAGGATAGATCAGGAAGTCGGCTAGAGTGAAGTTAAGTCATGTATGTTGTAATAGATAGTAGTGGACATGAACATGATGTAATGAGTATTTATGACCATGTAATGTAATGAATGATTTGATGATGTATTGAGGATTATAGTAGTGCTTGACCTAGAGGTGTGTGAATCCCCATTATGTACAGAGTGTTTAATGAGTAATGATGTTAATGACCATGATTATCCAAGCTGATATGTATGATGATGATACCCCATTGGAGTATTTGATGAGGACTCCAGTGTGGGGTTTATGTATGATTTTGTGCATGCACAGGTTTTGCTTGGATAAGAGAAAAGAAAATTTTTTTACAGATCATGTATATGTTGTTATGTATGGGATTCCACAGGTTTACAGGAGGTATGTAGGCTTGCTACGGGTCCCGGCGGCCTTAAGCCGATCTGGATCCTAGCGCCGGTAACGGGTCGGATTTCCGGGTCGTTACAGAGTGGTATCAGAGCCCTAGGTTCATATGGTCGGACCTAGTGTGTCGGGCTCATAGATGTTCTAGAAGGTCAAGCACACTAGGAAAATCATGTCCACTAGGATAGGATGTAGAGTCCTGTCTATATGATGATATGATATGCCATGATGATATGCATGTGCATAAATGCTATGATGTGATGCTATGTATGTGATGAGGGTTCATGTGTTTCCACATGAACCATATGATGCTAATGATTGCTTATACTATGTGCTGTTTTTCAGAAGATAGAATGAGAGGAACTCGTCGATCTGCACGATTGACTGGAGTGCCACCTCAGGACGAGGGCGCTGATGCCCGTCCTCCAGCATTGCCTAGGGCAATGTCCAGTAGGTCCAACAGAGACAGAGTAGCTAGAGACCCTAGAAGGTCTTTGGATCTGGGTAGAAGCAGATCAGTAAGGGGAACAGTGCAGGGAGGAATGTCTGAGGATATGGAAGTAGATCAGAGGAGGGATGGCAGTCTCGGTGTGAGCATGCCGGAAGAGGGCATGGGAGAATCAGAAGGAGGCACTCAGGCCTCGAGTTATGTCCAGCCACATCACTACCCACCCTATTCACACCATCCAGGGTATTCGATGGGAGGTACATCGGATTACCCCAGTTTTAGCCCTTATCCTCCACATATGCCATACCCACCTTACTACCCACCATACTCTCAGTACCCCATGTACCCACCTCCACCTCCCTATACCAGTACAGCAAACCCTACCCCAGGGGATGTTGCACCTCCACCACCACCAGTACCTACTGTCCCGGAAACACAAGTACCCAAACCTACCTCATCTGGAGGGAGCAAGGTCAAGATGACCGATTACATGAAGTTGGGTGCTCCTCAGTACAGAGCAGGCGATGACCCATTTGAGTATCTGAGCAGGGTCAAGACTATTACAGATGAGATAGGGGCTGATGACAGTAGAGCCATTCAGATGGCTGGGTTCACACTGGAGTGCAAGAAGGCACGTGGTTGGTTTAAGAACTATGTGAACCCGAGAGCGGACAGTATGTCCTGGGAGGAGTTCGCAAATGAGTTTGCAGGATGGGCTTTCCCTGAGAGCTCTAGAGAGCAGAAGATGATAGAATTCGAACAGTTGAGGCAGACTGAACAGATGAGTGTGGAGGAGTACACAGACAGGTTCCTGGAGTTGTTGCCATATGCTGGGCAGAATTTGGACACAGATCAAAAGAAGTCAAGGAGATATATTATGAGGCTGCACTCCAGGTATTCCTCTTTGATACAGTCAGCAGAGAGGGAGAGTTTCCATGCCATAGTGGATATGGCTAGGAGAATGGAGGCTAGTGCTATCGTTGAGGGGAAGGTAAAACAGTCAGTGGCACAGTCTTCTGGTTCCAAGACCCCAGGTGGGGAAAGGTTAGACTCTTCTTCTCTGAGTGCAGCAGTTGCAGGCAGTAAGAAGTGGGACAGAGGCCACAGAAAATCTAAGAAGAATAAGTTCTGGAACAAGATCAAGTCAGGTCTGGGTTTAGGCAGTGGCTCAAGCTCTGGCGCAGAGGTTACAGCATGTATGAGATGTGGGAGACCACACAAGGGAGTATGTCTGGCAGGGACAAACACATGTTTCAGATGCGGACAGGCGGGTCATTTGGCTCGAGATTGTCCTAGAGCAGCCTTTGCAGCACCGTCTCAGCAGACAGCCTCCGGCAGTGTGGTGCAGCCAGTAGCTCCAGCCGCAACACAGGCCAGTGGCAGAGGCAGAGGGAGAGGGTCAGCCTCTTCATCAGCAGGATACAGAGGTGAAGGTCCATCAGCTCCGGCACGGATCTTCACTATGACTCAGCAGGAGGCCAACACATCCAACACTGTGGTGGCAGGTAATCTCATCATTGGTTGTTCTGATGTGTATGCCTTAATGGACCCGGGTGCATCTCATTCTTTTATTGCTCCGAGAGTCGTGGAGAGGGTAGGATTGATGGTCTCTGGGTTAGAGTGTCCCCTATGGGTCAGTGGACCCAAGTGTGACCCGTCAGTGGCAGAGGCAGTCTGCCAATGTAGTCCAGTTTTCATAGAGGGAAGATGCCTTTCCGCCGACCTCGTGGTTCTAGATTTGACAGATTTTGACGTCATTCTAGGGATGGATTGGTTATCGACCCATGGTGCTACCTTGGACTGTAGAGACAAGGTAGTCAGATTCAGAGATCAGGATGGGTCAGAGGTCGTCTTCAGAGGAGACAAGAGGGGTACACCTAGAGGTCTGATCTCAGCTCTTCAGGCTCGTAGGTTGCTTAGGAGGGGATGTCAGGGGTTTCTAGCTCATGTGAGGGAGTTAGATAGTCATGTCAGAGAGCCCGCCTCAGTGCCTGTGGTGAGTGAGTTCTTAGATGTTTTCCCAGACGAGCTGCCAGGGTTACCACCTGCTAGGGAGATAGAGTTCGAGATTGAGTTAATGCCTGGTACCAGACCGATCTCTATCCCCCCTACAGGATGGCACCAGCTGAATTGAAAGAACTGAAGGAACAGTTGCAAGAGCTGGTAGATAAGGGTTTCATCCGACCGAGTACTTCACCTTGGGGTGCTCCGGTTTTGTTTGTGAGGAAGAAGGATGGATCCCTCAGACTTTGTATCGACTACAGACAGTTGAACAAGGTCACTACCAAGAACAAGTACCCTTTGCCGAGGATCGACGATCTATTCGACCAGCTAGCAGGAGCAGGTTGTTTCTCCAAAATAGATCTGAGATCAGGGTACCATCAGTTGAGGATAAGGAATGAAGATGTACCGAAGACAGCTTTCAGGACCAGGTATGGGCACTATGAGTTCCTTGTGATGCCGTTTGGGTTGACCAACGCCCCTGCAGCATTCATGGACCTCATGAACAGAGTATTCAGTCAGTATCTGGATCACTTCGTTATTGTCTTCATAGATGATATCTTAGTGTATTCCAGAAATGCAGAGGAGCATGCCCATCACCTGAGGACAGTTTTGCAGACCTTGAGAGAGCATGGCTTGTATGCCAAGTTCTCCAAGTGTGAGTTTTGGCTTAGGAGCATTTCATTCTTGGGGCACATTGTGTCAGAACAGGGTATTGAAGTAGACCCCAAGAAGGTAGAGGCTGTAGCTAACTGGCCTAGACCCACCACAGTGACCGAGATCAAGAGTTTTCTGGGTTTAGCAGGTTACTACAGGAGGTTCGTTCAGGACTTCTCAAAGATTGCTGCTCCTATGACCAAATTGACAAAGAAGAATCAGAAGTTCATATGGACCGATCAGTGTGAGGAAAGCTTTGAGGAGCTTAAGAGGAGGTTGACTTCAGCACCGGTGTTAGCTCTGCCAAAAAGTGATGATGACTTCTCAGTATATTGTGATGCGTCCCGTGTGGGACTGGGTTGTGTGCTAATGCAGAATGAGAGGGTGATCGCTTATGCTTCTAGGCAGCTGAAGAAGCATGAGCTGAATTACCCCACACATGACCTAGAGATGGCAGCAGTGATCTTTGCACTCAAGATGTGGAGGCATTACCTTTATGGGGTAAAGTGTGAGATCTTCACAGATCATAAGAGCCTGCAGTACATCCTGAGTCAGAGAGAACTGAACTTGAGGCAGAGGAGATGGGTAGAGCTGTTGAGTGACTATGATTGCAAGATTCAGTACCATCCGGGTAAGGCGAATGTTGTGGCAGACGCCCTAAGCCGGAAATCACTCGGCAGTCTATCCCACATTTCAGCAGAGAGGAGGCCGGTGGTGAAGGAGTTCCACAGACTTATGAGTGAGGGATTACAGTTGGAGTTGTCTGGCACAGGTGCCTTAGTGGCTCAGATGAGAGTGACACCCGTGTTTCTGGAGCAGGTAGCTCAGAAACAGCATGAGGACCCAGAGTTGGTCAGGATAGCCAGAACGGTTCAGTCAGGCCAGAGTAATGAGTTCAAGTTTGATGATAAGGGGATCCTCCGCTACGGGAACAGATTATGTGTGCCAGATGACATTGGTCTGAAGGGAGATATTATGGGGGAAGCCCATAATACCAGGTATAGTGTTCACCCTGGAGCCACCAAGATGTATCAGGATCTGAAGAGAGTGTATTGGTGGCCAGCTATGAAGAAGGACGTGGCACTGTTCGTGTCAGCCTGCGATGTGTGTCAGAGGGTGAAACTAGAGCATCAGAAGCCGGCTGGAATGTTGAATCCACTACCGATTCCAGAGTGGAAATGGGAGAATATAGCTATGGACTTCGTAGTGGGGTTACCGGCGACGTCCAACAGATTGGACTCCATATGGGTGATTGTGGACAGACTCACCAAATCTGCTCACTTCATCCCTGTCAGGAGTGGTTACTCTGTGGACAAGTTGGCGCAGGTGTACGTAGATGAGATTGTCAGACTGCATGGGGTCCCGGTATCTATAGTGTCAGATAGAGGGCCCCAGTTCACCTCCAGGTTTTGGCGGAGTCTGCAGAACGCTATGGGTACCAGATTAGACTTCAGTACTGCCTTCCACCCACAGACAGACGGACAGTCAGAGAGGACCATCCAGACAATAGAGGATATGCTCAGAATGTGTGTGCTAGATTTTGGCGGTTCTTGGAGGCAGCATCTACCTTTGGTGGAGTTTGCCTACAATAACAGCTATCATGCTAGCATAGGGATGGCTCCATATGAAGCTTTGTATGGGAGGAAGTGCAGATCACCTATCTGCTGGGAGGAAGTAGGAGAGAGGACTCTTGCGGGTCCGGAGTTAGTAGAGCTTACCAGCAGGGTGGTACCCATAATCAGAGAGAGGATCAAGACTGCTGCTAGTCGGCAGAAGAGTTATGCAGATATCCGCAGAAGACAGCTAGAGTTTCAGGAGGGGGATTTGGTTTTGCTCAAGGTGTCTCCTATGAAAGGAGTGGTTCGGTTCGGGAAGAAGGGTAAGTTAGCTCCACGGTACATCGGTCCTTTCGAGGTGCTTCAGAGGGTCGGTAATGTGTCGTACAAGCTAGACTTGCCTGCTTCGATGGAGAGAATCCATCCGGTTTTCCATGTTTCTCTGTTACGGAAGTACGTGTCAGATCCGAGCAAGGTTCTTAGTGAGCCTGATGTAGAGATCCAAGAGGATCTCACCTATGTAGAACAGCCAGTGCGGATCCTAGACACTCAGATCAGAAAGCTGAGGAACAAGGAAATCCCGATGGTGAAAGTCCTTTGGAACCACCACAATATTGAAGAATGCACCTGGGAGACACGGGAGTCCATGCTCCAGCAATACCCCCATCTGTTTTGAGGTGAGTGTTAGTTGTTCTATGTGTTGCATGTATGATATATTGTATGCTATGTTGTATGTTATGATTGATGCCATGCTTTGTATGTTAGTTGAGGAACATTCGGGGACGAATGTTCTTAAGGGGGGGAGAATGTAATACCCGGCTAGACTCCGGTATCGGAATCCCTACCGTCCGGTGGGACCTCGGATGTCGGAAACCTCTAGAAGGGTAAAACTATGATTTTATGAAATGTTTTCATGTATTTCATGTTTTTAAGTAAGAAATTAAATGAGTTTTTGCATGAAAAATCTTTGGAGGAAAACCCAGGTTCGGCCGCCGAACTCCGAAGTTCGGCCGCCGAACATGCATGCTTTCGGAGGGACTTTAGGCGCCCGAAAATTTTGAGTGAGGGAAATGCAGGTTCGGCCGCCGAACTCCAAGTTCGGCCGCCGAACCTTGCATGCATGCGGAGGCACTTTCGGCCCCCGAACGTGGCCTGGCCAGCCACCTATAAAAGGGGCACTTAGCCGAAATGGGAGAGTTTTCTCCCATTTTCAGCCACAGCAAGCTTCCGACCTCCCTCTCCCAAATCTTGTGTTTTTCCTTCAATCCCCACCATTTTCTTTGAGTTTTAAGGTTCCACAAAAGTTTTTGAGTGTTTTTAAGCAAGTTTGGAGCTTGGAAGTCTTGGAGCTAAATCCCTCCATTTTCCGAGCTAGGGTCGTTCTTCCTCTCGATCTTCAAGAGGTAAGCTTCGATCTATGCTTCTTTTATGTTTTATGAAAGTTTTATGCAAGTTGATGGGGTAGAATGCATGTTTAGGCTTGTTGTTAGGTTTATGGGTTTATGTTGTGATTTGAACAATGTATGTTGGAAATGTGTTGTTTGAAGTGTTGTAGTTGGGGTATATTATAGTTTGAGACCCCTAGGTGTGATGTATGATGTGTATGCATGTGTAGAAACAAGTTTATGCATGTTTTGAGGCGTTTTGGAGGCTGTGGACACAAAGGAGCCAAGTTTCTGCCCTTCGGCAGAAACTCAGGTTCGGCCGCCGAAGTGACTTTCGGCCGCCGAACCCCCTTGTGGAGGCAGTTTCGGCTGCCGAAGCCTGCCCCCGAAACTCAAGTTTCGTCTCTGTCTGGGAGGTTCGGCCGCCGAAAGTGCCGCCGAACCTGCATGACTTTCGGCTGCAGAGGGACTTTCGGCCGCCGAACCTGCCGCCGAAAGTGCCCTGTTCAACCATTTCTTGCATGTTTTCATGTGATGTTTTCAAGATGTTTTAGGGGGTTTTTGGGGAGTATTTTAGAGTCATATTCATGTATGTTTGGTCCCTCATTTGAGTCCACCTGTGTAGGTTCGGACCCGAGGAACCGAGACCCCCAGCAGTGAGCCAGCTGCTTCAGAGTCTCTTTAGAGCTAGCCAGAGGTGAGTGGAATAAACTTTAAGTTTTAAAGCAAATTAATGAAATGTTTTAGCATGATTCACGCATCATGAATGCCATGAGATATATTAGGTTGTTTGCATTAGAATTCACAAATATGTTGCATTGCATACTTTGTTGTTGATGTGGATGAATGTTGAATGATCCATTAGCCCTTGTATGTCATGATAGCCTATGTGAGTCCAGGTGTGCCTGCTACGGCTCTACGCCCCTGGCACTTTGACAGATTATGGAGGTCCGGGTGTGCCTGCTACGGCTCTACGCCCCCGGCATGTATAAGTAAGAAAGATAGGGGCTAAATGGTGACAAGTTCATCCTTGTTGTGAAATGTTTGTGTTATGGCGCATACATGAAAGCATGATTTAAATTGATGTTTTATTATTCTGCTCACTGGGCTCTAGTAGCTCACCCCACTCCCTTTATCCCCAGAGTTGCAGGTACAGGATAGATCAGGAAGTCGGCTAGAGTGAAGTTAAGTCATGTATGTTGTAATAGATAGTAGTGGACATGAACATGAACATGATGTAATGAGTATTTATGACCATGTAATGTAATGAATGATTTGATGATGTATTGAGGATTATAGTAGTGCTTGACCTAGAGGTGTGTGAATCCCCATTATGTACAGAGTGTTTAATGAGTAATGATGTTAATGACCATGATTATCCAAGCTGATATGTATGATGATGATACCCCATTGGAGTATTTGATGAGGACTCCAGTGTGGGGTTTATGTATGATTTTGTGCATGCACAGGTTTTGCTTGGATAAGGGAAAAGAAAATTTTTTTTTTACAGATCATGTATATGTTGTTATGTATGGGATTCCACAGGTTTACAGGAGGTATGTAGGCTTGCTACGGGTCCCGGCGGCCTTAAGCCGATCTGGATCCTAGCGCCGGTAACGGGTCGGATTTCCGGGTCGTTACAGTGGTTAGAGAGTTCTTAGATGTGTTCCCAGACGAGCTGCCAGGTTTACCACCTGCTAGGGAGATAGAGTTCGAGATAGAACTGATGCCTGGAACTCGACCGATCTCTATCCCTCCCTACAAGATGGCGACAGCAGAATTGAAAGAGTTGAAGGAGCAGTTACAGGAGCTGGTAGACAAGGGCTTCATCCGATCGAGTACCTCACCCTGGGGTGCTCCAGTCTTGTTTGTCAGAAAGAAGGATGGATCCCTTAGACTTTGTATCGACTAAAGGCAGTTGAACAAAGTCACTACCAAGAACAAGTACCCTTTGCCAAGGATCGACGATCTATTCGACCAGCTAACAGGAGCGGGTTGTTTCTCCAAAATAGATATGAGATCTGGGTATCATCAGCTGAGGATCAGAGATGAGGATGTGCCAAAGACAGCTTTCAAGACCAGATATGGGCATTTTGAGTTCCTTGTGATGCCGTTCGGGTTAACCAACGCCCCTGCAGCATTCATGGATCTCATGAACAGAGTGTTTAGTCAGTACCTGGATCACTTCGTTATTGTCTTCATAGATGATATCTTAGTGTATTCCAGGAATGCAGAGGAGCATGCCCATCATCTGAGGATGGTTCTACAGACCTTGAGGGAACATGGCTTGTATGCCAAGTTCTCCAAGTGTGAGTTCTGGCTGAGGAGCATTTCATTCTTGGGGCATGTAGTGTCAGAAAATGGAATAGAGGTGGACCCCAAGAAGACAGAAACTGTGGCTAACTGGCCTAGACCCACTTCAGTGACAGAGATTAGAAGTTTCTTGGGTTTGGCAGGTTACTACAGGAGGTTCGTTCAGGACTTCTCGAAAATTGCAGCTCCTCTGACCAGGTTAACCAGGAAGAATCAGAAGTTTGTGTGGACCGATCAGTGCGAAGAGAGTTTTGAAGAGCTTAAGAAGAGGTTGACTTCAGCACCAGTGTTAGCTCTGCCATCTAGTGATGAGGACTTTACAGTCTTCTGTGATGCATCCCTTGTGGGACTGGGTTGTGTAATAATGCAGAATGAGAGGGTGATTGCTTATGCTTCTAGACAGCTAAAGAAGCATGAGTTGAATTACCCCACACATGACGTTGAGATGGCAGCAGCAATCTTTGCACTCAAGATGTAGAGGCACTACCTCTATGGGGTAAAATGTGAGATCTTCACAGATCATAAAAGCCTGCAATACATCCTGAGTCAAAGAGATTTGAACTTGAGACAGAGGAGATGGGTGGAGCTGCTGAGTGACTATGATTGCAAGATTCAGTATCATCCGGGTAAGGCGAATGTCGTGGCAGACGCCCTAAGCCGGAAGTCACTAGGCAGTCTATCCCACATCACGGCAGAAAGGAGACCAGTGGTGAAGGAGTTTTACAAGCTCATTGAGGAAGGTCTGCAGTTGGAGTTGTCTGGTACAGGTGCCTTAGTTGCTCAGATGAAAGTGACGCCCGTGTTTTTGGACCAGGTGGCTCAGAAACAGCATGAGGACCCAGAGTTAGTGAAGATTGCCAGGACTGTTCAGTCAGGCAAGGACAGCGAGTTCAGATTTGACAGTAAGGGGATCCTCCGCTATGGGAGTCGTTTATGTGTACCAGATGACATAGGGCTAAAAGGAGACATTATGAGAGAGGCTCATAATGCAAGATACAGCGTTCACCCCGGAGCCACCAAGATGTACCAAGACCTGAAGAAAGTTTATTGGTGGCCAGCGATGAAGAAAGAAGTGGCACAGTTCGTGTCAGCCTGCGAAGTGTGTCAGACGGTGAAGCTGGAACATCAGAAGCCGGCTGGAATGCTTAACCCGCTACCTATTCCAGAGTGGAAATGGGAGAATATAGCTATGGACTTCGTAGTGGGGTTACCGGCAGCGTCCAACAGAGTGGACTCCATATGGGTGATTGTGGACAGACTCACCAAATCTGCTCACTTCATCCCTGTAAGGAGTGGCTATTCTGTGGACAAGTTTGCACAGGTGTATATTGATGAGATAGTCAGGCTGCATGGGGTTCCCGTTTCTATAGTGTCAGATAGAGGGCCCCAGTTCACCTCCAGGTTTTGGCGGAGTCTGCAGAATGCCATGGGTACTAGATTGGATTTTAGTACTGCCTTCCATCCACAGACAGACGGACAGTCAGAGAGGACCATCCAGACCATAGAAGATATGCTAAGAATGTGTGTGCTGGACTTTGGCGGTTCTTGGAGGCAGCATCTACCTTTGGTGGAGTTTGCTTACAATAATAGCCATCATGCTAGCATCGGGATGGCTCCATATGAAGCTTTATATGGAAGGAAGTGCAGGTCACCTGTTTGCTGGGAAAAAGTTGGAGAAAAGGCCTTGGCAGGGCCTGAGCTAGTAGAGATCACCAGCAGGGTGGTACCCTTAATCAGAGAAAGAATCAAGACGGCTGCAAGCAGACAGAAGAGTTATGCAGACATCCACAGAAGGCAAGTAGAGTTCCAGGAGGGGGATCTGTTATTGCTTAAGGTGTCTCCAATGAAAGGAGTGGTTCGGTTCGGGAAGAAGGGTAAGCTGGCTCCGCGGTACATCGGACCCTTTGAAGTCTTGCAAAAGATTGGGAATGTATCGTACAAGCTGGATTTACCTGCTTCAATGGAGAGAATCCATCCGGTTTTCCATGTTTCTATGTTGACAAAGTTAGTGTCAGATCCGGGCAAGGTTCTTAGTGAGCCTGATGTGGAGATCCAAGAGGATCTCACCTATGTTGAGCAGCCGGTACGGATTCTGGACACTCAAATCAGGAAGCTGAGAAACAAGGAAATCCCGATGGTGAAAGTCGTATGGAACCACCACAATATGGAAGAATGCACTTGGGAGACACGGGAGTCCATGCTCCAGCAATACCCTTATCTTTTCTAAGGTTAGTTCCTTGTGAGTTTTATGTGCTTTGTGTGTATGTTATGTTGTATGCCTTGCATGTGCTAGTTGAGGAACATTCGGGGACGAATGTTCTTAAGGGGGGGAGAATATAATACCCGGCTAGACTTCGGTATCGAAATTCCTGCTGTCCGGTGGAATCTCGGATGTCGAAGACTTCTAGAAGGGTAAAACCATGTTTTTATAAAATGTTTTAATGTGTTTTATGTTTTAAGCATGAAAGAAAATGAGTTTTTTTGCATGAAAATAGCATTGGAGGAAAACTCAGGTTTGGCCGCCGAACCCCAAGTTCGGCCGCCGAACATGCATGCGCTTCGGGAGTGCTTTAGGCCCCCGAAGGCATAAGTGAGGAAAGTCCAGGTTCGGCCGCCGAACCTCAAGTTCGGCGGCCGAACATGGCATGCATGCGGAGGCACTTTCGGCCCCCGAACGTGGTCTGGCCAGCCACTATAAAAGGGTCCCTTAGCCGAAAACGGGCGAGCTTTTTCCCCATTTTCGGCCAAGGTGAGCTCTCCGTCGTTCCTCACCAATCTTTGATGTTCTTCCTCTAAATCTTTCAAGATTTTCATTTGCTTTCACTTTGTTTTGAAGATTTGAACTCTTGAGCAAAGTTTTGGAGCTTGGAGGTCCAAGAACCCAATCTCTCCCAACTTCGAGTTTAAGTCGTTTCTCTCTCGATCTTCAAGAGGTAAGAGCCGATCTTGAGCTCATTGCATGTTTTAAGTAAGTTTTAAGTAGATCTATGGGTTAGAATGCATGTTTAGGTTATGGTTATGCTTATGGGTATAAATGTATGTTCATGAACAATGTGGTTGCTTGATGTGTTGTAGATGGGGTTTATGATGGTTTGAGGCCCCTAGGAACATGTATGCTTGTGTTTGTATGTTGTAGAGTAGGTTTGATGCATGTTTGGAAGGTTTGGAGACGAAATGTGCAAAAGGAGCCAAGTTTCTGCCCTTTGGCAGAAACCAGGTTCGGCAGCCGAAGGACTTTCGGCCGCCAAACATGGCTGGGGAGGCAGCCTTTCGGCTGCCGAAGCTTGCCCCCGAAAGGAGACTTTCGTCTCTGTCTAGCAGTTTCGGCCGCCGAAAGTGCCGCCGAACATGCATGAGTTTCGTCTCTGTCTGGGAGTTTCGGCCGCCGAACCTGCCGCCGAAAGTGCCCTGTCCAGGCCTTCTTTGCATGATTTTCTATGGTTGTTTCATGATGTTTCAGGGGGTTTTTGGGGAGTAGTTTATAGTTATGTTCTAGTATGTTTGGTCCCTCATTTGAGTCCACCTGTGTAGGTTCGGACCCGAGGAACCGAGGACCCCAGCAGTGAGTCCAGCTGCTTCGGTGTTGTCAGAGTAAGCCAGAAGTGAGTGGAACTAAACTAAATCCTTTTAATTGAGAAATTAAATGTTTTATCATGTTTCATGCATCATGATTATGCAATAGGATGATTGCATTAGTTTTCACGAATATGTCGCATTGCATCAATTGTTGTTGATGTGGGTGAATGTTGGATGATCCAATTAGTCCATGACAGGAAGACCAGGACCCCATTCTACGGCCTGGCATAGAGTAAGGAAAGACCAGGACCCCATTCTACGGCCTGGCACGGTTATGGGACTAGAAGACCAGGAGCCTAGAGGAGGCCCTGGGTGTAACGACCCGGAAATCCGACCCATTACCGGCGCTAGGATCCAGATCGGCTTAAGGCCGCCGGGACCCGTAGCAAGCCAACATACCTCCTGTAAACCTGTGGAATCCCATACATAACAACATATACATGATCTGTAAAAATTTTTCTTTTCTCTTATCCAAGCAAAACCTGTGCATGCACAAATCATACATAAACCCCACACTGGAGTCCTCATCAAATACTCCAATGGGGTATCATCATCATACATATCAGCTTGGATAATCATGGTCATTAACATCATTACTCATTAAACACTCTGTACATAAAGGGGGATTCACACACCTCTAGGTCAAGCACTACTATAATCCTCAATACATCATCAAATTATTCATTACATTACATTACATGGTCATAATTACTCAATACATCATATTCATGTCCACTACTATCTATTACAACATACATGACTGAACTTCACTCTAGCCGACTTCCCGATCTATCCTGTACCTGCAACTCTGGGGATAAAGGGAGTGGGGTGAGCTACTAGAGCCCAGTGAGCAGAATAATAAAACGTCAATTTGAATCATGCTTTCATGTATGCGCCATAACACAAACATTTCATAACAAGGATGAACTTGTCACCATTTAGCCCCTATCTTTCTTACTTAAACATGCCGGGGGCGTAGAGCCGTAGCAGGCACACCCGGACTTCCATAATCTGTCATAGTGCCAGGGGCGTAGAGCCGTAGCAGGCACACCTGGACTCACATAGGCTATCATGACATACAAGGGCTAATGGATCATTCAACATTCATCCACATCAACAACAGAGTATGCAATGCAACATATTCGTGAATTCTAATGCAAACAACCTAAAATATCTCATGGCATTCATGATGCGTGAATCATGCTAAAACATTTCATTAATTTGCTTTAAAACTTAAAGTTCATTCCACTCACCTCTGGCTAGCTCTGAAGAGACTCTGAAGCAGCTGGCTCACTGCTGGGGGTCTCGGTTCCTCGGGTCCGAACCTACACAGGTGGACTCAAATGAGGGACCAAACATACATGAACATGACTCTAAAATACTCCCCAAAAACCCCCTAAAAACATCCTGAAAACATCACATGAAAACATGCAAGAAATGGTTGAACAGGGCACTTTCGGCGGCAGGTTCGGCGGCCGAAAGTCCCTCCAGAGACGAAAGTCAGGCAGGTTCGGCGGCACCTTCGGCGGCCAAACCTCCCAGACAGAGACGAAACTTGAGTTTCGGGGGCAGTCTTCGGCAGCCGAAACTGCCTCCACAAGGGGGTTCGGCGGCCGAAAGTCACTTCGGCGGCCGAACCTGAGTTTCTGCCGAAGGGCAGAAACTTGGTTCCCTTGTGTCCACAGCCTCCAAAACGCCTCAAAACATGCATAAACTTGTTTCTACACATGCATACTTCACATACATCACACCTAGGGGTCTCAAACTATCAAATACCCCATCTACAACACTTCAAACAACACATTTCCAACATACATTGTTCATCAAAGCATCAAAACCCATAAACTCAACATATACCCTAACATGCATTTCTACCCATAGATCTTGCATAAAACTTAGTTAAAACACATAAGGAGCTTAAGATCGGCTCTTACCTCTTGAAGATCGAGAGGGAGACGACCCAAACTTGGAGATCCACGAAAATGAGCTCCTGAGTTCCCAAAGCTCCAAAACTTGGTTTAAATGCTCAAAACTTGCAAGGTGAGTTTAAAACTCAAGAAAAACGGAAGAGATTTGGAGGAAGAACACAAGATTTGCTAAGGGAAGGTCGGGAGCTTACTGCGGCCGAAAATGGGAGAAAACCTCGCCCATTTCGGCTAAGGGTCCCTTTTATAGTGGCTGGCCAGGCCACGTTAGGGGGCCGAAAATGCCTCCGCATGCATGCAAGGTTCGGCGGCCGAACTTGACTTTCGGCGGCCGAACCTGGACTTCCCTCACCCATGCTTTCGGGGGCCTAACGTGCCTCCAAAACGCATGCATGTTCGGCGGCCGAACTTGACTTTCGGCGGCCGAACCTGGGTTTCCCTCCAAAGACTTTTCATGTAAAAACTCATTTAATCTCTTACTTAAAAACATGAAATACATGAAAACATTTCATAAAATCATAGTTTTACCCTTCTAGAGGTTTCCGACATCCGAGGTCCCACCGGACGGTAGGGATTCCGATACCGGAGTCTAGCCGGGTATTACATTCTCCCCCCCTTAAGAACATTCGTCCCCGAATGTTCCTCAACTAACATACAAAGCATGTCATCAATCATAACATACAACATAGCATACAATATATCATACATGCAACACATAGAACAACTAACACTCACCTCAAAACAGATGGGGGTATTGCTGGAGCATGGACTCCCGTGTCTCCCAGGTACATTCTTCAATATTGTGGTGGTTCCAAAGGACTTTCACCATCGGGATTTCCTTGTTCCTCAGCTTTCTGATCTGAGTGTCTAGGATCCGCACTGGCTGTTCTACATAGGTGAGATCCTCATGGATCTCCATATCAGGCTCACTAAGAACCTTTCCAGGATCCGACACGAACTTCCGTAATAGAGAAACATGGAAAACCGGATGGATTCTCTCCATCGAAGCAGGCAAGTCTAGCTTGTACGACACATTACCGACCCTCTGAAGCACCTCGAAAGGACCGATGTACCGTGGAGCTAACTTACCCTTCTTCCCGAACCGAACCACTCCTTTCATAGGAGACACCTTGAGCAAAACCAAATCCCCCTCCTGAAACTCTAGCTGTCTTCTGCGGGTATCTGCATAACTCTTCTGTCGACTAGCAGCAGTCTTGATCCTTTCTCTGATTATGGGTACCACCCTGCTGGTAAGCTCTACTAACTCCGGACCCGCAAGAGTCCTCTCTCCTACTTCCTCCCAGCAGATAGGTGATCTGCACTTCCTCCCATATAAAGCTTCATATGGAGCCATCCCTATGCTAGCATGATAGCTGTTATTGTAGGCAAACTCCACCAAAGGTAGATGCTGCCTCCAAGAACCGCCAAAATCTAGCACACACATTCTGAGCATATCCTCTATTGTCTGGATGGTCCTCTCTGACTGTCCGTCTGTCTGTGGGTGGAAGGCAGTACTGAAGTCTAATCTGGTACCCATAGCGTTCTGCAGACTCCGCCAAAACCTGGAGGTGAACTGGGGCCCTCTATCTGACACTATAGATACCGGGACCCCATGCAGTCTGACAATCTCATCTACGTACACCTGCGCCAACTTGTCCACAGAGTAACCACTCCTGACAGGGATGAAGTGAGCAGATTTGGTGAGTCTGTCCACAATCACCCATATGGAGTCCAATCTGTTGGACGTCGCCGGTAACCCCACTACGAAGTCCATAGCTATATTCTCCCATTTCCACTCTGGAATCGGTAGTGGATTCAACATTCCAGCCGGCTTCTGATGCTCTAGTTTCACCCTCTGACACACATCGCAGGCTGACACGAACAGTGCCACGTCCTTCTTCATAGCTGGCCACCAATACACTCTCTTCAGATCCTGATACATCTTGGTGGCTCCAGGGTGAACACTATACCTGGTATTATGGGCTTCCCCCATAATATCTCCCTTCAGACCAATGTCATCCGGCACACATAATCTGTTCCCGTAGCGGAGGATCCCCTTATCATCAAATCTGTACTCATTATTCTGGCCTGACTGAACCGTTCTGGCAATCCTGACCAACTCTGGGTCCTCATGCTGTTTCTGAGCTACCTGCTCTAGAAACACGGGTGTCACTCTCATCTGAGCCACTAAGGCACCTGTGCCAGACAACTCCAACTGTAATCCCTCATTCATAAGTCTGTGGAACTCCTTCACCACCGGCCTCCTCTCTGCTGAAACGTGGGATAGACTGCCGAGTGATTTCCGGCTTAGGGCGTCTGCCACAACATTCGCCTTACCCGGATGGTACTGAATCTTGCAATCATAGTCACTCAACAGCTCTACCCATCTCCTCTGCCTCATGTTCAGTTCTCTCTGACTCAGGATGTATTGCAGGCTCTTATGATCTGTGAAGATCTCACACTTTACCCCATAAAGGTAATGCCTCCACATCTTGAGTGCAAAGATCACTGCTGCCATCTCTAGGTCATGTGTGGGGTAATTCAGCTCATGCTTCTTCAGCTGCCTAGAAGCATAAGCGATCACCCTCTCATTTTGCATTAGCACACAACCCAGTCCCACACGGGACGCATCACAATATACTGAGAAGTCATCATCACTTTTTGGCAGAGCTAACACCGGTGCCGAAGTCAACCTCCTCTTAAGCTCCTCAAAGCTTTCCTCACACTGATCGGTCCATATGAACTTCTGATTCTTCTTTGTCAATTTGGTCATAGGAGCAGCAATCTTTGAGAAGTCCTGAACGAACCTCCTGTAGTAACCTGCTAAACCCAGAAAACTCTTGATCTCGGTCACTGTGGTGGGTCTAGGCCAGTTAGCTACAGCCTCTACCTTCTTGGGGTCTACTTCAATACCCTGTTCTGACACAATGTGCCCCAAGAATGAAATGCTCCTAAGCCAAAACTCACACTTGGAGAACTTGGCATACAAGCCATGCTCTCTCAAGGTCTGCAAAACTGTCCTCAGGTGACGGGCATGCTCCTCTGCATTTCTGGAATACACTAAGATATCATCTATGAAGACAATAACGAAGTGATCCAGATATTGACTGAATACTCTGTTCATGAGGTCCATGAATGCTGCAGGGGCGTTGGTCAACCCAAACGGCATCACAAGGAACTCATAGTGCCCATACCTGGTCCTGAAAGCTGTCTTCGGTACATCTTCATTCCTTATCCTCAACTGATGGTACCCTGATCTCAGATCTATTTTGGAGAAACAACCTGCTCCTGCTAGCTGGTCGAATAGATCGTCGATCCTCGGCAAAGGGTACTTGTTCTTGGTAGTGACCTTGTTCAACTGTCTGTAGTCGATACAAAGTCTGAGGGATCCATCCTTCTTCCTCACGAACAAAACCGGAGCACCCCAAGGTGAAGTACTCGGTCGGATGAAACCCTTATCTACCAGCTCTTGCAACTGTTCCTTCAGTTCCTTCAATTCAGCTGGTGCCATCCTGTAGGGAGGGATAGAGATCGGTCTGGTACCAGGCATTAACTCAATCTCGAACTCTATCTCCCTAGCAGGTGGTAACCCTGGCAGCTCGTCTGGAAAAACATCTAAGAACTCACTCACCACAGGCACTAAGGGGGGCTCTCTGACATGACTATCTAACTCCCTCACATGAGCTAGAAACCCCTGACATCCCCTCCTAAGCAACCTACGAGCCTGAAGAGCTGAGATCAGACCTCTAGGTGTACCCCTCTTGTCTCCTCTGAAGACGACCTCTGACCCATCCTGAGCTCTGAATCTGACTACCTTGTCTCTACAGTCCAAGGTAGCACCATGGGTCGATAACCAATCCATCCCTAGAATGACGTCAAAATCTGTCAAATCTAGAACCACGAGGTCGGCGGAAAGGCATCTTCCCTCTATGAAAACTGGACTACACTGGCAGACTGCCTCTGCCACTGACGGGTCACACTTGGGTCCACTGACCCATAGGGGACACTCTAACCCAGAGACCATCAATCCTACCCTCTCCACGACTCTCGGAGCAACAAAAGAATGAGATGCACCCGGGTCCATTAAGGCATACACATCAGAACAACCAATGATGAGATTACCTGCCACCACGGTGTTGGATGTGTTGGCCTCCTGCTGAGTCATAGTGAAGATCCGTGCCGGAGCTGATGGACCTTCACCTCTGTATCCTGCTGATGAAGAGGCTGACCCTCTCCCTCTGCCTCTGCCACTGGCCTGTGTTGCGGCTGGAGCTACTGGCTGCACTACACTGCCGGAGGCTGTCTGCTGAGACGGTGCTGCAAAGACTGCTCTAGGACAATCTCGAGCCAAATGACCCGCCTGTCCGCACCTGAAACATGTGTTTGTCCCTGCCAGACACACTCCCTTGTGTGGTCTCCCACATCTCATACATGCTGTAACCTCTGCGCCAGAGCTTGAGCCACTGCCTAAACCCAGACCTGACTTGATCTTGTTCCAGAACTTATTCTTCTTAGATTTTCTGTGGCCTCTGTCCCACTTCTTACTGCCTGCAACTGCTGCACTCAGAGAAGAAGAGTCTAATCTTCCCCCACCTGGGGTCTTGGAACCAGAAGACTGTGCCACTGACTGTTTTACCTTCCCCTCAACGATGGCACAAGCCTCCATTCTCCTAGCCATATCCACTATGGCATGGAAACTCTCCCTCTCTGCTGATTGTATCAAAGAGGAATACCTGGAGTGTAGCCTCATAATATATCTACTTGACTTCTTTTGACCTGTGTCCAAATTCTGCCCAGCATATGGCAACAACTCCAGGAACCTGTCTGTGTACTCCTCCACACTCATCTGTTCAGTCTGCCTCAACTGTTCGAATTCTATTATCTTCTGCTCTCTAGAGCTCTCAGGGAAAGCCCATCCTGCAAACTCATTTGCGAACTCCTCCCAGGACATACTGTCCGCTCTCGGGTTCACATAGTTCTTAAACCAATCACGTGCCTTCTTGCACTCCAGTGTGAACCCAGCCATCTGAATGGCTCTACTGTCATCAGCCCCTATCTCATCTGTAATCGTCTTGACCCTGTTCAGATACTCAAATGAGTCATCACCTGCTCTGTACTGAGGAGCACCCAACTTCATGTAATCGGTCATCTTGACCTTGCTCCCTCCAGATGAGGTAGGTTTGGGTACTCGCGTTTCCGGGACAGTAGGTACTGGTGGTGGTGGAGGTGCAACATCCCCTGGGGTAGGGTTTGCTGTACTGGTATAGGGAGGTGGAGGTGGGTACGTGGGGTACTGAGAGTATGGTGGGTAGTAAGGTGGGTATGGCATGTGTGGAGGATAAGGGCTAAAACTGGGGTAATCCGATGTACCTCCCATCGAATACCCTGGATGGTGTGAATAGGGTGGATAGTGATGTGGCTGGACATGACTCGAGGCCTGAGTGCCTCCTTCTGATTCTCCCATGCCCTCTTCCGGCATACTCACACCGAGACTGCCATCCCTCCTCTGATCTACTTCCATATCCTCAGACATTCCTCCCTGCACTGTTCCCCTTACTGATCTGCTTCTACCCAGATCCAAAGACCTTCTAGGGTCTCTTGCTACTCTGTCTCTGTTGGACCTACTGGACATTGCCCTAGGCAAAGCTGAAGGACGGGCATCAGTGCCCTCGTCCTGAGGTGGCACTCCAGTCAATCGTGCAGATCGACGAGTTCCTCTCATTGTATCTTCTGAAAAAACAGCACATAATAGAAGCAATCATTAGCATCATATGGTTCATGTGGAAACACATGAACCCTCATCACATACATAGCATCACATCATAGCATTTATGCACATGCATATCATCATGGCATATCATATCATCATATAGACAGGACTCTACATCCTATCCTAGTGGACATGATCTTTCCTAGTGTGCTTGACCTTCTAGAACATCTATGAGCCCGACACTCTAGGTCCGACCATATGAACCTAGGGCTCTGATACCACTCTGTAACGACCCGGAAATCCGACCCATTACCGGCGCTAGGATCCAGATCGGCTTAAGGCCGCCGGGACCCGTAGCAAGCCAACATACCTCCTGTAAACCTGTGGAATCCCATACATAACAACATATACATGATCTGTAAAAATTTTTCTTTTCTCTTATCCAAGCAAAACCTGTGCATGCACAAATCATACATAAACCCCACACTGGAGTCCTCATCAAATACTCCAATGGGGTATCATCATCATACATATCAGCTTGGATAATCATGGTCATTAACATCATTACTCATTAAACACTCTGTACATAAAGGGGGATTCACACACCTCTAGGTCAAGCACTACTATAATCCTCAATACATCATCAAATTATTCATTACATTACATTACATGGTCATAATTACTCAATACATCATATTCATGTCCACTACTATCTATTACAACATACATGACTGAACTTCACTCTAGCCGACTTCCCGATCTATCCTGTACCTGCAACTCTGGGGATAAAGGGAGTGGGGTGAGCTACTAGAGCCCAGTGAGCAGAATAATAAAACGTCAATTTGAATCATGCTTTCATGTATGCGCCATAACACAAACATTTCATAACAAGGATGAACTTGTCACCATTTAGCCCCTATCTTTCTTACTTAAACATGCCGGGGGCGTAGAGCCGTAGCAGGCACACCCGGACTTCCATAATCTGTCATAGTGCCAGGGGCGTAGAGCCGTAGCAGGCACACCTGGACTCACATAGGCTATCATGACATACAAGGGCTAATGGATCATTCAACATTCATCCACATCAACAACAGAGTATGCAATGCAACATATTCGTGAATTCTAATGCAAACAACCTAAAATATCTCATGGCATTCATGATGCGTGAATCATGCTAAAACATTTCATTAATTTGCTTTAAAACTTAAAGTTCATTCCACTCACCTCTGGCTAGCTCTGAAGAGACTCTGAAGCAGCTGGCTCACTGCTGGGGGTCTCGGTTCCTCGGGTCCGAACCTACACAGGTGGACTCAAATGAGGGACCAAACATACATGAACATGACTCTAAAATACTCCCCAAAAACCCCCTAAAACATCCTGAAAACATCACATGAAAACATGCAAGAAATGGTTGAACAGGGCACTTTCGGCGGCAGGTTCGGCGGCCGAAAGTCCCTCCAGAGACGAAAGTCAGGCAGGTTCGGCGGCACCTTCGGCGGCCGAACCTCCCAGACAGAGACGAAACTTGAGTTTCGGGGGCAGGCTTCGGCAGCCGAAACTGCCTCCACAAGGGGGTTCGGCGGCCGAAAGTCACTTCGGCGGCCGAACCTGAGTTTCTGCCGAAGGGCAGAAACTTGGTTCCCTTGTGTCCACAGCCTCCAAAACGCCTCAAAACATGCATAAACTTGTTTCTACACATGCATACTTCACATACATCACACCTAGGGGTCTCAAACTATCAAATACCCCATCTACAACACTTCAAACAACACATTTCCAACATACATTGTTCATCAAAGCATCAAAACCCATAAACTCAACATATACCCTAACATGCATTTCTACCCATAGATCTTGCATAAAACTTAGTTAAAACACATAAGGAGCTTAAGATCGGCTCTTACCTCTTGAAGATCGAGAGGGAGACGACCCAAACTTGGAGATCCACGAAAATGAGCTCCTGAGTTCCCAAAGCTCCAAAACTTGGTTTAAATGCTCAAAACTTGCAAGGTGAGTTTAAAACTCAAGAAAAACGGAAGAGATTTGGAGGAAGAACACAAGATTTGCTAAGGGAAGGTCGGGAGCTTGCTGCGGCCGAAAATGGGAGAAAACCTCGCCCATTTCGGCTAAGGGTCCCTTTTATAGTGGCTGGCTAGGCCACGTTAGGGGGCCGAAAATGCCTCCGCATGCATGCAAGGTTCGGCGGCCGAACTTGACTTTCGGCGGCCGAACCTGGACTTCCCTCACCCATGCTTTCGGGGGCCTAACGTGCCTCCAAAACGCATGCATGTTCGGCGGCCGAACTTGACTTTCGGCGGCCGAACCTGGGTTTCCCTCCAAAGACTTTTCATGTAAAAACTCATTTAATCTCTTACTTAAAAACATGAAATACATGAAAACATTTCATAAAATCATAGTTTTACCCTTCTAGAGGTTTCCGACATCCGAGGTCCCACCGGACGGTAGGGATTCCGATACCGGAGTCTAGCCGGGTATTACACTGGGACAATGGTAAGTAATGTATGTTATGACAGGAAGACCAGGACCCCATGCCACGGCCTGTGTAACGACCCGGAAACCGATACCCCTCTGTAACGGCCCGAACCATCACCGGCGCTAGGATCCAGATCGGCTTAAGGCCGCCGGGACCCGTAGCAAGCCAACATGCATACTATTACCTGGTCAAATCCCATACATGATCAAAACTCTAACATAAAACCTGAAATCTGAACATCTGATGAACCCAAACCTGACCTGTGCATGTATCCTGACATGAAACATACATCATAAAATCATAAAAACCTCCACTGGAGCCCTCATCATATACTCCAATGGGGTAACACTACATGCCTCAAGTTTGGTTCTCAACTCAACATATAATATAAACATAACCATGCATTAACAGGGATTAACCAATCTATAGGGCCAAGCACACTCTAATCCATAAACATTAACTCTACAATCAGTTACATACATCATCTCAACTTATATTACATGTCCACTTCTAAAACTACTCAACTGATACATAAACATACACTATTACATAAAACACACGTCTCTTAATCTTTACCCTGCTGACTTCTGAGCTCTGACTTAAACCTGCAGCACTGGGGTTAGGGGAGAGGGGTGAGCTAAAAAGCCCAGTGAGTAGAAACAGAGAAAACAGTTCATTAATTACATGCTTTCATGAAATGCGTCATAACACAGAGAAATCACATAATCTTGTCCGTCTTGGGGGCTTATGCAATATGTATTCCCCACGGACCCTGGTTTCTGAGAGTCTGACTTTTTGCATGCATCTTTCCTCTCAGAGGATGGACATGACATCAAAAATCCCTCTGTCGGTGCCCGGCTCCCCCATAGGAGCTCACAAAGGCCTGAAACATACATGACATGGTATCTGGTCCACAGAGAGCTCACATGGACTTTCCTACATGTACTTGTCCGGCTCTCAAAGGACAAAGACAAGACTCGTGACAGATATGGGCTATTGAAGTCGCCTCGGTCCACCCTACCTCAGCATCAACATGAAATAATGCAATGCAACATATTCGTGAACTAGTGCAATCAACCTACTATACATAATCATGATGCATGAACATGCTTTAGGCATTAGATTTTGTGCATAAAAGATTAAGCTTAGTTCTACTCACCTCCTGGCAGACGCTGACTGACTCTGCAACTGCTAACCCTGATGGCCTCCTCGGTCTCTCGGGTCCGATCCTACACAGGTGGACTCGAATGAGGTGCCAAACACATTCTAACAACTCATAAACATACCCCCTAAAACCCCTCTAAACATCACTTAAACATGCATGGAAAACACCCAAGAAACGGCTGGACAGGGCACTTTCGGCGGCACCTTCGGCGGCCGAAAGTCCCTTCCAGAGACGAAACTCGGGTAGGTTCGGCGGCAGGTTCGGCGGCCGAAACCCTAGGACAGAAACGAAAGTCCCTCCTTCGGGGGCACATTCGGCAGCCGAAAGACTGCCTCCCATGCAGGTTCGGCGGCCGAAACTCCTTTCGGCGGCCGAACCTGGTCCCCTCTGGACGACAGGTCCGATTCTGCCAAGCCAAAAACCAAACTCAAAACACCCCAAATCCTTACATACTCTCTCCCAATCATGCATACTCACTCCCACAAGCATAAAGGAGCATAAACTAACATAAACTCCTCAACACAAACATCACATAACATACATTGGGCATAAAACCCACAAAAACCTTAAACATGCATATCTACCCATACTCAACCATCAAAAACTTCATAAAACTTCATGGAAACACTAGGGAAGCAAGGATCTACACTTACCTCTTGAAGATCGAGGGTGGTGTGACCCCTAACTCGGAGGAGTGGAGAATCCAAGCTCCAAAAGCTCCAAGCTCCCAAAACTCCTTTTAAGCTTTAAATCTTCAAACACAAGGGTAGAAATCATGAAAAACTTGAGAGATGGGTAGAGAAAACACGAAAACGACCAAAGGAAGGCATAAACTCACCTGAGCTCGAGGATGGGGAGAAAACTCACCCATTTCCGATCTGAGGGCTCTTTATAGGTGGCCTGGTCGAAGACCTTCGGCAGCCTAACGTGCCCCCTAAACTCATGCATGTTCGGCGGCCGAACTTGACTTTCAGCGGCCGAACCTTGGCTCGTTTAAACAAGACTTTCGGAGGCCAAAAGCACTCCCGAAACCTTTCCATGTTCGGCGGCCGAACTTCACTTTCGGCGGCCGAACCTGGCAAATGCCTCCTTGGTCTTTTCCTTTTCAAACTCAATTCATTTTCATTTAAAACCATGAAATCATGTGAAAAACATTTTAGAAAACACATTTTACCCCTTCTAGAGAGATCCAACGCCCTAGATTCCGCCGGAAGGCAGGAATCCCGATGCCGGATTCTAGCCGGGTATTACAGCCTGGCACAGAGTTAGCTTGGACTAATTGGTGACAAGTTCACCCAACCCTTATGTGAATTGTCTGTGTTATGATGCATTTCATTGGAGCATGTTTGATAATATGTTTTATGGTCCTACTCACTGGGCTTTTAGCTCACCCCTCTCCCTTTACCCCCAGGCTTGCAGGTTCAGGACAGAAGAGGAGGTCGGTTAGAGTAAAGCTTGTTTGTGTAATAGATAGAATGTGGACATGACAAATCATAGAACGATGTAATGTAAAAGTACAGAATAGTTATGTAATGATGTCTATGGATGTTAGAGTTGTGCTTGACCATAGAATGTTGTTATCCCTTTTAACTCATGATCTTGGATTTTTATGTCGTTTATGTGAACCAACTCAACATATGTTATGTCACCCATTGGGGGACACTGATGAGATTTCACAGAGGGATCAATGCTATGATCATGTTATGTCGAGTGCTTGCACAGGTTGAGTTCGGTTGGTATCTATGGAAAGAAAAGTTTTAATTTTTATGTATGTTGTTGATCGTGTATGGGATTATGTAGGTTTACAAGTTATATGTCAGGCTTGCTATGGGTCCCGGCGGCCTTAAGCCGACCTGGATCCTAGCACCGGTAGCGGTCCGATTTTCGGGTCGTTACACCCGTGGAAACAATAACAACATTCTTCCCTTCCACTTTAGAATGTTTCGCAGAACTAGAAGGCAAAATAGCAATCTTCTTTCGATTCCATATGAACATGTATGAATTCTCCTTCCGCTTATGCAAAGCAACAACATCAAACTGCCAAGGGCGACCTAGGAAAATTCCACAGCAGTCCGTATCCACAACATCACAATTAACAAGTTCAGTGTAAGATTTACCGATCGAGATAGGCACACTGCAAATTCTGTTGACCTCAATTGTTGGACCTTCCTTAATCCATCCGACTTTGTATGGCGAAGGGTACGGCTGTGTAGGCAACTGCAATTTCTCCACTAATTGCTTAGCTATTAGATTCTCACAACTGCAACTATCTATAACTAGCCTGCAAATTGCCTCTCCTACTCGACACTTTGCCTGAACAATCTTCCTCCTTTGCATCTCATCCTCCTTTTTTGTCGAGCATAAGATTTTCTTGACCACATAGGTGACCTCTTCATCTTCAAAACCAGCAATAGATCCGTCATCGTCATCCATTTCCTCCTCAGATTTAGCCACCTGCTCAACCACATTAACCTTTCGGCAATCATTATTAACTCCTCTACGTTCTGGACAATTATTCGATCGATGACTAGGTTGCCTGCAGCAGTGACATATGTTTCCCTTTTGGCTTCTGATAAGGATTGGTTCTGCCTCCTTTGTGTGCTGCAATGGTGACTGCTTTTCCCTTACTGTCTCTCCTTTCTTTCATAGCATTATGAGGATTGCCAGAATTTGCAACCTTAAAAGGTTGCCCGCTATAATTGCCTCTATTCTGCTGCGTCCTTATTGAACCAAAATTTCTGTAATTAAAATTCGGGTTATATTGTTGTCGTGGCTACCAATCAATATGCTCTTCTGCCCTTTTGGCCATCTCAATGGCATCTGCCAAAGTGAAAATCGTAACTACTCCCATCATACAGCGAATTTCATGATTTAGGCCACTCTAATAATGAGCAACCTACTGGTCTTCATTCTCACAGTTTTCATACCTCGCCTGGAACCTAAAAAACTCCTCGGTATATTCATCTACCCTTTGATTCTCCTGTACACAGTTATGATACCGGTTATACAAAACCTGAGCGTGATCGCTAGGCAAGAACCGCTATTCAATCATCTACTTCATCAACACTCAGTTTGATATAAGTTCTGGCCTCCTTCGATAGCGTTCGTTTTAAACTGACTGCCACCAGGCTGTTGCACCCCCCTTTAACTTATGGGCCACCATCGGAACCTTGCGATCTTCTTTCACGTTCATAATTTTGAAGAAACGTTCAACCTCTGCCAGCCAATCAAGAACAGATTCCACATCCAACGAACCAGAAAAGTTTTAACGGTCTATCTTCATTGACTGTGCAGGTTGTCGAAGGCGGTCAAAAATAACCTTTTTGGTTATCCACAATTTTACAGCTGTAGATAGTGGTAAAAGGATCGAATCCACAGAGAATTAATACTCACCCATTTTTCTTATCAAGACCAAGTAAATAAATAGACAATAAAAATAAAAAAGGGGGGTTTTGAGATTGATGAACTAAACTATGATTAAAAATAGTAAAGTAAAGCAAATAATAAAGTAGAAGTAATTCAATAGTGAGAAAAGTCTAGTTGAAGAATTGAATCCAATTCAGTTGTTGGGATTGATCATTGACACATAGGTTCCTTTATTTTACTCAGTAAAATAGTTATGGGGGTGGAAGACGCTTCTCACCACCATATCCCTCCTTAAGCATATATTAATTAGGAAACGTCCTCTAATTAATCACTAATCAACAAGTTGCCAAGGAACGTCCTTGGGGCTTTTAGTATCATACAACTGTCAATTGCATTAAGAAAAAGAGAGACCTAATTCTAGCTACCCAAACATATGGTGATCTTGCTAGATTACGCAATCTCCTTGGTTCTTACACTAAGAGTTACTTGTGTTTGAATAATTCAAGCAATTACGGACTTCAAACTATCAAAACTAACAAATTATTACTTTGCAATTAAGAATCAATGGGGCCTATTGATCTAAATAACAAAGTCCATGAAATTGCATAAATATCGATAAATAAAAGAAGAACATAATAGGTTCAGATCTCACAATCCATAAACAACTTGAAGTCTCACCTAATCTTCAACTAGAAAAAGGGGTATCAGCCACTCATGGCTGAAACTAACATAAAAATAAAAGGAAGAAAACCAGAAAGAAGGAGAGGAAGGAGCTGAACGGCCGGCTGGTGTGGCGCGCGGCTGCAGGTGCAGTCTCCCCAAGATTGAAGCTCGTTTGTTGTTGGTTTAATCCTCTTTTTATAGCTGAATAGGCTGTCCTAAGTTTCTTGATTTGGATGGAGTTCTTTTCCTATTTAGAGTTGGATTTTCTTGAAGGCAATTGAATCTTCTTGAGATTTGTCTTCCTAAATAGGTGGAATAGAGTGCTGAGTTGTCTTCATATATTTGGAGAGGGAAAGACTTCTTCAAAAGTTTGAAATTTGAATTTCCCACGTCTCTACTTCAGCTTTGTCTGGGCAAACAGTCTTGGGCAAACCAGGCTTGATCTCATTTGTTCTCTTTTGGGCAGTTTTAAGGCCATTTTTACCAGATTACCCTTTTACACCATTTTCTGCAAAATAAGATCAAAATCACAAAATTAGGTAGAAAATGTGTAAATTAACATGAATAACAATATGAAAAATGGGTCTAAATTTGGCTTGATTAAATACCCCCACACCTAGCCCTTTGCTTGTCCTTAAGCAAATAAACTTAGTCAAACAAGCTTTCTTTGCTACTTGATCCTTTATTTCCACTTAAGTTCTTACCCTAGACCCCTAATTTGAAGCATTGCAGTGAAGAGTGTATGTACCAAGGTTACTTTACTCTCTCCTCGTTTCCCTTTACTTACCATGGTTAGTAATTGTTTTTCTCATTAGAGATATTATACATGCACATATTTTTGTTTAGTTTAGACTTTTCCTAGCTCTTGGAGTGATTTGCCTTTACTTGAAGCGCTTTATTCAACTTATTGCACTTTTATCCTTGCCTGAAAAAGTCACCAACCTTTTGACGCGAAGATGCATATTTGTGATACCCACCTCCGATTACTTAGTTGGTCACCTGTCCAAGTGGCTACTAGCTCTGTTCATAGTCTTTGACCATTGAAACAGTTTTTAATTTGTGCTTTTGAGGTCTTTGCCTTTGCTAAATTTCTTTTTTCTCAATGAATTGGGCAAATCTAACACCAATTGCTAAAATAAGTCATATTTCGTTATTCACACATCTTTATTATTCTCTCTAATGAGTAATGTCATATATTTTTCACCATAGCAAGCTCCAAGATTCAATTCAAAAGGAAATTCTCAAAAATAAATACAACTCATTGCAATTGATTCAACTTAGGTTTAAAGAGTCATCACATCAATGGGGTCATGGAAAGAAAGCTCATTCAACATAGTCTACGTGTTTGAGTAAAGCATATAAAAACAGATAAGAGAAAAAATTGTGGCTACATGTGTGTGAAGACTGTGGCTATGTGAATATGTATGTGAATTGAAAACAAAAATATCAAAAATAAAAAAAATTCACCTAATGTATGCTAATTAAAAATTAAAGCTTAAATGAATATAAAAGAAATTAAAAAGAACGCATAAAGCATCAAAATTCAGAGATATGCACCCCCATACCTAATTCATGCATTTCCCTCAATATATTGGAAATATAAAAGCAAAAAGAGAGAAAGTGACTCCTCTGTGTGGTTTTTTGGGCAGCTGTTTGGGCAAATTGCTAGCCAAACTAGGTGCCTCTGTGGTCAGCTGGCAGTAGGTGTTGCACCTGCAGCTGCAGCATGTCTCCCACTAGGCAAATTGCCTCCGCTGGGTTGCCTCCCAATAGCGCCCTAGTTTAAAGTCGCGGGCTAGACCTTCTCGAATTGATCAAGGCTCAAGTAATTGGGGGAGGGAAAAGGGTCCCAACTGAATTAAGTAAGAAGTGCATCACGCCTTTCGTTTTGGTCATAACCTATCCTATTTCTTTCATGTACTCATGAAGTAACATGATTAGTTTCTACTCTTTCAAGTGAGGTGTGCCTCTAGCCCTTATGTTTGCATTTTTAAGATGATTGGACAGCACTTCGAACTCCAATTCATATTTCTCCATAGATGGCTGCAATTTGGTACTGAATTTGAGCAAATCGAATTCTGCCTTATCCTCTGCTGGTGTTTTGGGCAAACCACTTTCTGGTTGTGCTGTCTGCATAACTAGTTTGGGCAATCCAAAATCTGCCTGGGCTGTCTACTGAAGTGGTTTGGGCAAACCAGAATCTGCCAAGTTCTGCAGTTTGGGCAAACTGCATTCTGTTTAGGCTGCCTGCTGAACTAGTTCGGGCCAACTATTGTCTGGCTGTTTTTCCTTTTCTGTCCATTTGGGCGAATGGTTATCTACTTGTGTTACCTGCATAACCTGTTTGGGCAAACAACATTCTGTCTTCTGAACAGAATCTGTATGTCCAGTTTGTGCTGGTGAATAGATTTTTGCCTTATTTGTCTGTTCGGGCAAACAGTTTCTTCCCTGCTATGCAGCCTGCCTGTCTGTTTGGCCTGTTGTTTGGGCAAACAGATTTTCTGGATCACTTTTTGGCAGATTTTCTTCAGCAACCTGTTTTTGCAATTGTGCAGCCCTATCATCAGCTCTATCATTCTGAAGCTCTCTCCCACTTCTCAACATGATGGCACTAACATTTTGCTTTAGATTAATCTCTGTTTGGGAAGGTAATTTTCCTTGAGATTCTAGTTTACTCATGGAAGTAGCCATTTGACTCATTTGCTCTTGAAGGTTTTGCACCATATTTGCTAAAGATTTTGCGATTTCTTCAAGGGGCACACTAGATTCCTGAGGTGCTGCTTGGGCTGGACTTTGATATTGATTTGCCCTAGCATAACTGAAGTTCGGGTGCTCCCTCTAACCTAGAATGTAGGTGTTAGAGTAGGGATCGTATCTCTACTGTCCATTAAAACCTCCATTGGTATTGACTTGCTGTTCTTGATGAATTTGTTGAGCCTGACCTACAACCAAACTATGGATAACAGAAGTTAAATCAGAAATTTGTGAGGCTAAGGAAGATGTACTTACCTCATTAACTCTCCTTGGCAGTTCTCTTTGATCTCTATATTGCTTGGATGCGGCTGCCATTGTTGAAATTAACTTTCTAATTGCTTTAGGTGTTTTATCTTCAATTGAATCTCCACATGCTGCATCAATGAATTTTCTTTCGGATGGCAGCAAACCTCCATAGAAACGTCCAACAAGGGATTTATCAGAGATGTTATATTGAGGGCAATTTGTGCACAATCGATTGAATCTTTCCCAATATTCGTGTAGCTCTTCATAATCTTTTTGCTTGATGCAAATGATCTCTCTTCTGATGCCAATAACTTTTGAGGTTGGGAAGTATTCGCTCAAGAAGGCTCTCACCTTCCCATCGCATAAAGTGATGGATCTGGGTGGTAAATAGAACAACCAATCTTTGGCAAAATCATCAAGAGAAAAGGGAAAGGCTCTTAATTTAACATGCTCTTCGGAAATACATTGAGGCCTTATTATTGAGCACACGATGTGAAATTCTTTAAGGTGTTTGTGTGGATCTTCATTCTCCAAACCTCTGAATTTTGGAAGTAGGTGAATTAATCCGGCTTTAAGCTCAAAAGAGGCTGTCAAAGGTGGGTAAGTGATGCACCATAGTGCTTGATCATCCACGGGTGCTGCTAGTTCAGGAAGAGTCCTTTCTTGTGCCATTAGAGCTCTCACCTCAACATTTTTAGCTTCAAATTCAGCAAGGACAGTAGCTGGTTCAAGAGTAGAAGCTGTTGCATTTTCTACCTCTTCAGGTGCTGCTGTGACTGCCTTTATTGCAGCTAATTCAGATGGTGTTTGGGGGGCTGGTTCTGGAATTTTTTTGGCAAGAATTTCTGGTTTTTAGGCTGGTTCGGATGCAGTAGCTTGTGTATCAGTTGCGGATGAATCTATCACCTCTGTGGTAGATTGTGCAGTAAATTCAGCAGCTGGTTTAGCAAGTTCTGTAGCTGGTTCTGTTTCTTGGGACAGTAGCTTTGCCAGCAAATTCAACTTTGAATTCAGCAGCAGGTGGCACAGATTGTTCTGTTTCTTGGACAGCAGTCTTGACAGTAGGTGCAGAAGGTGATTCTTCAGCAGCATTGGTCTGAATGTGTTGTGTAGCAAATTGAATTGCAGCTTCCAAGTTGGTGGCTACTGTTTGATGGAGACTGTTTTGAGGCTTGGTTCCTCGGATTGGCTTGTCTTGATGTGCACTCAATTTATGGATCGTAGAGTAGATATTCTTTACGTCCAGCCCTGGTCATGAAAGAAAAATAAGTTAGTTAAATCAACTCCCCGATAACGGCGCCAATTTTTAACTGTGCGATTGTCGAAGCCAGTCAAAAATAACCTTTTTGGTTATCCATAATTTTACAACTGTAGATAGTGGTAAAAGGATCGAATCCACAGGGAATTGATACTCACCTATTTTTCTTATCAAGACTAAGCACAAAAATAAACAATAAAAATAAAAAGGGGGGTTTTGAGATTGATGAACTAAACTAGAATTAAAAATAGTAAAGTAAAGCAAATAATAAAGTAGAGGTAATTCAATAATGAGAAAAGTCTAGTTGAAGAATTGGATCCATTTCAGTTGTTGGGATTGATCATTGACACATAGGTTTCTTTATTTGACTCAATAAATTAGTTATGGGGGTGGAAGACGCTTCTCACCACCATATCCCTCCTTAAGCATAGATTAATTAGGAAACGTCCTCTAATTAATCACTAATCAACAAGTTGCCAAGGAACGTCCTTGGGGCTTTTAGCATCATACAACTGTCAATTGCATTAAGAAATAGAGAGACCTAATTCTAGCTACCCAAACGTATGGTGATCTTGCTAGATTACGCAATCTCCTTGGTTTTTATACCAAGAGTTACTTGTGTTTGAATAATTCAAGCAATTACAGACTTCAAACTATCCAAACTAACAAGTTATTACTTTGCAATTAAGAATCAATAGGCCCTATTGATCTAAATAACAAAGTAACAATGGAATTAAGCATGAAATTGCATAAATATTGATAAATAAAAGAAGAACATAATAGGTTCAGATCTCACAATCCATAAACAACTTGAAGTTTCACCTAATCTTCAACTAGAAAAAGGAATTTCAGCCACTCATGGCTGAAACTAACATAAAAATAAAAGAAAGAAAACCAGAAAGAAGGAGAGGAAGGAGCTGATTGGCCGGCTAGTGTGGCGCGCAACTGCAGGTGCAGTCTCCCCAAGATTGAAGCTCGTTTGTTGCTGGTTTAATCCTCTTTTTATAGCTGAATAGGCTGCCCTAAGTTTCTTGATTTGGATGGAGTTCTTTTCCTATTTAGAGTTGGATTTTCTTGAAGGCAATTGAATCTTCTTGAGATTTGGCTTCCTAAATAGGTGGGATAGAGTGCTGAGTTGTCTTCACATGTTTGGAGAGGGAAAGACTTCTTCGAAAGTTTGAAATTTGAATTTCCCGCGTCTCTGCTTCAGCTTTGTTTGGGCAAATGGTCTTGGGCAAACCAGGCTTGATCTCATTTGTTATCTTTTGGGCAGTTTTAAGGCCATTTTTACTAAATTACGCTTTTACACCATTTTCTGCAAAATAAGATCGAAATCACAAAATTAGGTAGAAAATGTGTAAATTAACATTAATAACAACATGAAAAATGGATCTAAATTTGGCTTGATCATTCATCTTATAACTTTCCTGATAATTCTGTTAGGGATTTGCAGCCACAGTATTGGCGACCACAAGATTGGCGGCCACAGGATTGTCAATTGGCTGGGGGTGTGCGGCGGAGACTGGTTGGTAGATTCCTTGCTGCAGGGCCAGCTATCCGATCATCTCTCTCAATTCTGCCAAAGATGCCTCAATTGTAGCAAGTCGCGCCTCTTGATTGTCTACGATGGTCGAACTTTACTCTGATACCAATCTAATAAAGGACTATTTAGACTCCATTAGGAGTTTTAACCAATATCGCTTGGCTAAGACGATAAAAGAGAAAGATAGAGTAGATGCCAAAAAATCTTATTGAAATTCTTTAGAAATTGAAAAGTGAGTCTCTAATAGCTAATAGCCAAGGAAGGCTATTTATAATAGAAAAAAAAAACCTAATATGCAAAATTAAGTAATTTTTATCCGTAGCCATTTAATTCTAAAATTTATTTTATTTATATCACTTAAGTTTAATTTTATTTTATATGAGATTACTTTAATTTGCTATCGCAGATATTCAAATTACCAACTTTTTTATCCTTTTTCTCTCTTCATTTTATCTTCTTTATATTTAATTAATTGATAATTATTTATTAGTGTAATTATTTTAGCTTTAGAATACTTTTGTTATTAAATTCAACCATCAATTATAATACATTTGCTATTTAATGATAATTTAAATATAAATTTGGAATTGAAAAACATTCTCTTTGTGTAAATTAACTAAAAGTTTAAAAATTTATACTAAAATTAATGGTTAATTATTAATATATTTATTGGGTATATATATATATATATAACACATTAAATCATTTAAATTTAAAAATGGATTCAACCTAAGAATATGTGAAAAATATTCCTATACTCCTCCATAAAAAAATAGGAGTGAAGTACATAGGGAAAGCATTTTTGGTCCTTAATCCAATGTCTCTTTCTTTTTTCCTAACAACTCTTTCTCTCTTCTTTCTTTCTCTCCAACTCTTTTATGCAACTTTCTTAGAGATAAACTTTCGTTATAAACTTTCCAAATTTAGTTTAATTATTGGAGGGTTCTCACCACAAGTAGTCTAAGAGGAATTCTATACATTTTCTTTTATTTTACAAGTCCTATGAAGGACAAAAAAGTATCGTCTGTAGAAATAATAGAGATTTTATCGTCACTCGAGTTTTCAAACTAACCCATTAAGATCCACATGGCCAAACTATATTAAAAACTTTAATCATATACATTAATTAACTAATAATTATTTACTAATGTAATTATTTTAGCTTTAAAATACTTTTATTATTAAATTGCACAATCAATTCTTTATGTACACTAAAAGTTGAAGAATTTATACTAAAATTAACAGATTAACAAATTCATTAGGTTTATATATATATAAACATTAAATAATTTAAATTAAATAATAGACTCAATAGAAGAATATTTAAAAAAAGAGAAGAAATTCAAAGGCAAGTGACTATTATTGGAGGAAGTGCATATGCTTGCACTTAAAGTACACACAATAATTTCTATAATCCATTATGTAAAGCAATAGGATTACAGAAATACAAGGCACATATTTTTATTTAGATTACTAGTTCCATATAAGATGGAAACTGATTATCTTGTATCCATTATGCAAATGGCTTTTGTCTAAGCATCTTATCAAATGCTTTTTCTGAAGATATCTCATCCATATCTCCACCACCTCCTCGGAGATTGCCGGCTTTACGTCCACCGTTACATATTGCAGCATTACATTGGCTTTGGCAGCCAACACAACAGTAATCAATTGTGCTACCACACCAGCCCCATTGACTACAACATAGGCCTCCAGGACACACAGCACCCCCACCTTGAGTTCCACATTGTTCAGCTAAAGTAGGCAGCCAAAGGGAAGTAAACAAAAGAGAAGAAACTATAAAGGCGAAAACCCTCATATCCGTTTATGATTTAATTATAATCTTAAATGATAAAGTGAAGACTTTTCTAATTACAAATTGGTATATAAAGAGAGAAAAGAGTAATTTTGTTCCTCAATTTATCGTTTATAGTATAAAAAATGTTTGTTGTATGATTTGATAAAAGTGTGTAATCTTATGAAAAATGTTTGTTGTATGACTCGATAAAAGTGTGTAATTTTAGACTCCCATCTTATCTACCAAATTCTTACATTATGCTTTTAACCTCTTAGAAATAAAAAAATAATCATTAATTTTTTTACTTTTTAACAGTTAGATGTAATCATTATTTAGTATAGAACAACAATTAATTTATAGCTATTTTATGAATAAAAGTTAAATTAAAAATTATATATATATAATTTTATTTTTTTATATGGAAATTAATCTTATTTTTTTTATTTTTTTTTATTTCAATTTATATTTTTCACTATTTTAATCTTGATGTTTTTTATTTGAATCGAATTGCAATGCATATAAACAATAATATCAATTTCATATAATTATGTTATCTTATATCATAAGATACTGCCAGAAATATTTAGTCCCATTGATCATTTATATTATTTTATTCATTAAAACATATTTTTTTCTCAATAACATGTTAATCATTAATAACAATTTTATTATTACTAGCAAGTTTATGTTAATAAAAATGAAAATTTAGTGAACCTTGTCATGCATATCTAATATTTGATATTTATTTTTATTTAAAAATAATATATTTATAATGTAGTGTTAAAAAAATAAAAAATAAATTCTAAAAAGAATTTTTAAAATCTAACATAATAAACTGAAATATTTTCAATCAACTATAATTATAACAATAAAAATTAAAATATGAAATGTTTAGGATAAATTACCAATATAGATCTAAAACTTTTGAGAAACTATAGCTTTAATTTATATATTTTTAAAATCAAATAATTTAATTACTCACTTTTAGTATATACTCAAATTAATTTTTCTATCTATTTTTTTATCCAAATATTTATTAAATTTAATAAAAAATACTGAATTATTCTTTACAATATTTTATATATGAGATTTATAAGTTTTTAAGATTTTATTCTTTTAACCAATTAAAATAACCTCCGATTTAAATTTATTATTAAAAATAAATATATTTTGTATATTTGATAATAATATTTATATTATTTAATAATATTTAATATTTTATAAGCTGAGAAAATGACTAATTATTAAAGCGTCAATTTCTATATAGTTATAAGAAATTATATTCGTTAACATATGTGACAGGGTATTTTTATAATTATTTTTTTAAATTTTTTATAATATGATAAAATATAATAAAGGATTATTTAGACTCTATTAGGAGTTTTAACGAATATCGTTTGGTTAAGACGATAAAAGAGAAAGATAGGCTAGAAACTAAAAAATTTTATTGAAATTTTTTAAAGATTTAAAAGTGAGTGTCTAATAGTCAAAAAAGACTATTTATAATAGAAAAAAAATCTTAATATGCAAAATTATAAAAATATCCAAAAAAATAATTAAAATGCAAAACTGACCCCCTAAACGATGGAATTTCCTTTCCGAAATTCCCTTTTCGAAAAGCTATCGTGTGTCTCCATCGGACGTCGGCAACAAAAGTTACGTCCGATCCAAGTCTGCTGTAAACTCCAAGACTAGTTGCTCTGTGTCATTCCCTTCCACTTGTAAAGAACTCGACCTCGAGTTGTCATCAGCAAGATAGTATTGAAATAGATCCGCCACGTTAAACGTCTTGGAAATTTTCATCTCATTTGGGAGGTCAAGAACATAAGCATTATCATTAATCTTCTGAATGATCCGGAATGGACCAATTTTTTTTTGCATCAAGTTTTTTCTATCCTCCATCACGCTCCTTACGTAAATATACCATAACTTGGTCACTGATATTGAAGGATTTGAAACGCCTATGTTTATCAGTTGTAGCTTTATATTTATTATTGGCTTCTATGAGACATTGTTGTATCTGTTTGAAAATATCCACATGTTGCTTTGCCAAGTTGCTTGCTCCAGTACTGTTGTGAAAAACTATAGGAAGGGCAATAAGATCAACTGTATGCGCTGGGACTTTCCTATACACAACTGCAAACAGTAATATCGTTGTGGAGCTGTGCATAGCACTGTTGTAAGCAAATTCTACTTGGGCAAGAGCAAGATCCCAAGCAGTTTTCTTGTTACTGCAGATGCAACGCAGAAGATTGCCAAGTGTGTGGTTCACCACTTTGGTTTGTCCATCAGTTTGGGGACAGCACTGCTGTATTGAAGTTCAGTTCCAAAATATTTCCATAAATTCACCCAGAAGTGAGCTAGAAACTTCACATCTCTGTCAGAAGTAATGGTCTTGGGGACGCCATGTAAGCGAACAATCTCCTGGAAAAACAGTTTTGCCACATGAGAAGCATCATTAGTTTTCATGCAAGGAATGAAATGCACCATTTTGGAGAACCTGTCAAAAACAACAAAAATAGAATCAGATCCACGAGTACATGGAAGACCAAGAACAAAATCCATAGACAACTCCTCCCAAGGATGTGCTGGAATAGGCAGTAGAGTGTATAAGCCCGTATTCTGCAAATGTCCCTTCTGAGTTTGACAAACTGGGCACTTTTGGACCATCCGACCTGTATCTCTTTTTAATTGTGGCGAGTTAAAATGATCCTCCAACCCAACAACAGTCTTATCAAGCCCCAAATGACCACTCAAACCTCCTCCATGTACCTCCCAAATCAGTTTTTCTCGCAAAGAAGATCGAGGAATGCATAACTTGTTCTCTTTAAAAAGAAAGTCATCATGTATCAACAAAATCATCATCTATAGCATACAAAACTTTCAGAAATTCAAAACCTACAACCTCTTGATTAACTGTGATCAACAATGCAGCCCTCCTACTCAAAGCATCAGCCACCTTATTACTATGGCCAGCCTTATATTTTATGACATAATGAAAGACTCTAAAATAACTTGCCCATCAAGCATGCATCTTATTCACATATTTTTGAGTTTTAAAATGGATCAAAGATTGATGATCTGTATGAATAATAAACTCTCACCCCATCAGATACTGCTCTCAAGTTTTAAAAGCTCGGAATATTGCATATAACTCCTACTCATAAGTGGACCACTTCTTCCTAGCTTTCAATTTCTCACTAAAGAAAGCAATAGGCCTTTTAGACTGTGACAACACTCCCCCAATCCCAACTCCACAAGCATAACATTCAACCTCAAACAATTTATCAAAATCGAGTAGAGCAAGAGTAGGGGTAGAAGTAAGTTTATCTTTAATCTCTTCAAAGCTCTTGTTGGCAATGTCAGTCCAAGTAAATTTCTGCACTCTCTCTTTCTTCAAGCAATTTGTGATAGGGGCAATGATGCTGCTAAAATTTCTGATAAACTATCGATAGAAAGTAGTAAGGCCATGAAAGCTACGAACTTTAGAAATAGTTTTGGGGATGGGCTAATTCCGTATTGCTTCTACCTTCTTCTTATCAACATGTATCCCTTCTGCACTAACAACGAATCCTAAGAACAGAACACGCTCCATCATATAAATGCATTTTTTTAAGATTAATAACCAGCTTACTTTCTTGCAAGGCTATCATAACTTGACGGAGATGCTATAAATGTTCTTCTTCGCTGCAACTAAAAATCAAGATGTAATCAAAATAAACAATCACAAATTTGCGTAAGAAAGGATGCAAAACTTGGTTCATAAGTCGCATAAAGGTGCTAGGTGCATTCGTCAAAGCAAAGGGCATAACCAGCCACTCATACAAGCCTTCCTTAGTCATGAAGGTTGTTTTCCATTCATCTCCCTGCTTAATCCAAACTTGGTGATAGCCGCTTTTATAGTCGATCTTAGAGAAGACTTGAGATCTGGATAGCTGATCCAGCATGCCATCCAGTCGTGGAATAGGAAATTGATACTGAACTGTAATTTTGTTGATGGCCCTGCTATCCACGCACATTCTCCAAGTCCCATCTTTCTTTAAAACTAATAGGGCAGGTACTCCGCAAGGGCTAATACTCTCCCGAATATGCCCCTTCTTCAATAATTCTTCAACCTGTTCTTGGAGGATTTCACTCTCCTTTGGACTCATTTTGTAATGCGGCAAATTCGGTAATTTTGATCTAGGGATGAGATCAATCTGGTGCTGGATATCCCACAAAGGTGGGAGCTTAGAGGATTCCTCCACTATCCTGAGAAACTCCTTCAACAATTCTTTGATGGGTGGTGGTAAAGATGGTGCATCCTCCGCTGCGTCTTTTGCTCTCACCAATAAAGCCAGCGTGCCTCCAGATTTCTCAACTGCGCCTGATAGCCTTTGCACTCCTGTGAAAACAGTAACAACATTCTTCCCTTCCACTTTAGAATGTTTCGCAAAACCAGAAGGCAAAATAGTAATCTTCTTTCGATTCCATGTGAACTTGTATGAATTCTCCTTCCCCTTATGCAAAGCATTAACATCAAACTGCTAAGGGTGACCTAGCAAAATTCCACAGCAATCCATATCCACAACATCACAATTAACAGGTTCAGTATAAGATTTACCGATCGAGATAGGCACGCTGCAGATTCTGTTGACCTCAATTGTCGGACCTTCCTTAATCCATCCGACTTTATCTAGCAAAGGGTGCAGCTATGTAGGCAACTGTAATTTCTCCACCAATTGCTTAGCTATCAGATTTTTATAACTGCAGCTATCTATAATTAGCCTGCAAATTGCCTCTCTACTCAATACTTTGCTTGAAAAATCTTCCTCCTTTGCATCTCATCCTCCTATTTTGTCGAGCATAAGATTTTCTTGACCACATAGGTGACCTCTTCATCTTCAGAACAAGCAATAGATCCGTTATCATCATCCACTTCCACCTCAGATTCAGCCACCTGCTCAACCACATTAACCTGTCGACGATCATTATTAACTCCTCTATGTTCTGGACAATTATTCGATCAATGACCAGGTTGCCTGCAGCGGTAACATATGTCTCCCGTTGACTTCTGATAAGGATTGGTTCTGCCTCCTTTGTGTTGTGTAGTGGTGATTGCTTTTCCCTTACTGTCTCTCCTTACTTTCATAGTATTCTAAGGATTGCCAGAATTTACAACCTTAGAAGGTTGCCCGCTGTAATTGCCTCTATTCTGCTGCGTCTCTGTCGAATCAAAATTTCTGTAATTAAAATTCTGATTATACTGCTGTCGTGGTTGGCAATCAACATGCTCTTCTGCCTTTTTGTCCATCTCAATGGCGTCTGCCAAAATGAAAATCGCAGCTACTCCCATCATACAATGAATTTCGTGATTCAGGCCCCTCTGATAATGAGCAACCTGCTGGGCTTCATTCTCACAGTTTTCACACCTCGCCTGCAACCTCAAAAACTCCTCAATATATTCATACACCCTTTGATTCCCCTATACACAGTCATGATACCAATTATACAAAACCTGACGTGATCATTAGGCAAGAACCACTATTCAATCATCTACTTCATCAACACCCAGTTTTATCTGGGTTCCAGCCTCCTCCGATAGCGTTCATTTTGAACCGATTTCCACTACGCTGTTGCACCCTCCTTTAACTTATAGGCTACAATTGGAACCTTGCGATCCTCTTCCACGTTCATAATTTCGAAGAAACGTTCAACCTCTGCCAGCCAATCAAGAATAGATTCCACGTCCAATGAACCAGAAATGTTTTGAAGGTCTATCTTGATCTTGTAACCTTCCTGATAATTCTGTTGGAGATTTGCAGCCATAGGATTTGCACTTCTTAGAAATGAAAAAATAATCATTAATTTTTAGACTTTTTAACCGTTAGATGTAATCGTTATTTAGTATAGAACAGTAATTAATTTATAGCTATTTTATGAATAAAAATTAAATTAAAAATTATATATATAATTTTATTTTTTTATATGAAAGTTAATCTTATTTTTCTTATTTCATTAATTTCAATTAATATTTTTATATGAATCGAATTACAATGCATATAAATAATAATATCAATTTCATATAATTATGTTATCTTATATCATAAAATACTGCCAGTAATATTTAGTCCCATTGATCATTTATATTATTTTATTCATTAAAACATTTTTTTTTCTCATAACATGTTAATCATTAATAACAATTTTATGATTACTATCAAGTTTATGTTAATAAAAAAGAAAATTTAGTGAACGTTGTCATGTATATCTAATATTTGATATTTATTTTTATTTAAAAATAATATATTTATAATGTAGTGTCAAAAAAATAAAAAATAAGTTCTGAAAAGAATTTTTAAAATCTAACATAATAAACTGAAATAATTTTAATCAACTATAATTATAACAACAAAAATTAAAATATGAAATAATTAGGATAAATTACAAATATAGATCTAAAGCTTTTGAGAAACTATAGCCTTAATATATTTATATTCGTAACATATGTGACAGGATATTTTATAATTTTTTTTAAAAACTTTTTGTAACATGATAAAGTATGATAAATGATTATTTAGATTCTGTCATGAGTTTTAACCAATATGGTTTGACTAAAACGATAAAAGAGAAAGATAGGTTAGAAGCCGAAAAATCTTATTGAAATTCTTTAAAGATTGAAAAGTGAGTCTCTAATAGCCAAGGAAGACTATTTATAATAGAAAGAAAATTTTAATATGCAAAATTATAAAAATATCCAAAAAAAATAATTAAAATGCAAAATTGACCCCCTAACGATGGAATTTCCTTTCCGAAATTTTCTTTTCGAAATTTCCTTTCTGAAAAGCTATCGTGGGTGTCCATCGGACCTCGGCAGCAAAAGTTGGAAAACATCCACATGCTGCTTTGCCAAGTTGCTTGCTGCAATACTGTTGTGAGAATGTATAGGAAGGGCAATAAGATCAACTGTATGCACTGGGACTTTCCTATACACAACTGCAAACGGTGATATCTTTGTGGAGCTGTGGACAGCACTGTTGCAAGCAGATTTGACTTGGCCAAGAGCAAGATTCCAAGCAGATTTCTTGTTACTGCAGATTCAGTGCAGAAGATTGCCAAGCGTGTGGTTCACCACTTTAGTTTGTCCATCAATTTGGGGATGGGTAGCACTGCTGTATTGAAGTTCAGTTCCAAAACATTTTCATAAAGTCACCTAGAAGTGAGCTAGAAACTTCACATCTCTGTCAAAAGTAATGGTCTTTGGAACGCCATGTAAGCGAACAATCTCCTGGAAAAACAGTTTTGCCATATGAGAAGCTTCATTAGTTTTCTTGCAAGGAATGAAATGCGCCATTTTGGAGAACCTGTCAACAACAACAAAAATTGAATTAGATCCATGTTGAGTACATGGAAGCTCAAGAACAAAATCCATAAACAAGTCCTCCCAAGGATGTTCTAGAATAGGCAGTGGAGTGTATAAGCCCGTATTCTGCGAATGTCCCTTCTGAGTTTGATAAACTGGGCACTTTTGGACCATCTGACCTGTATCTCTTTTTAATTGTGGCCAATAAAAATGCTCCTCCAACCCAGCAACAGTCTTATCACGCCTCAAATGACCACTCAAACCTCCTCCATGTACCTCCCGAATCAGTTTTTCCCGCAATGAAGATCGAGGAATGCATAACTTGTTCTCTTTAAAAAGAAAGCCATCATATATCAAGAACCCATCAGTAGGCTGGTGAGCCTGGACTCTAGCCTATATATCAGCAAAGTCATCATCTGTAGCATACAAAACCTTCAGAAATTCAAAACCTACAACCTCCTGATTAACTGTAATCAACAGTGCAGCACTCATAGTCAATGCATCTGCCACCTTATTATTATGGCCAGCCTTATATTTTATGACATAATGAAAGCTCTAAAATAAGCTGCCCATCGAGCATGCATCTTATTCACTTGTTTTTAAGTTTTAAAATGGATCAAAGATTGATGATCTGTATGAATAATAAACTCTCGCCCCATCAGATACTGCTCCCAAGTTTTAAAAGCCCGGAATACAACATATAACTCCTACTCATAAGTGGACCACTTTTTCCTAGCTTTATTCAATTTCTCACTAAAGAAAACAATAGGCCTTTTAGAGTATGACAACACTTCTCCAATCCTAACTCCACAAGCATCACATTCAATCTCAAACAATTTTATCAAAATCGGATAGACCAAGAATAGGGGCAAAAGTAAGCTTATCTTTAATCTCTTCAAAGCTCTTGTTGGCAGTGTCAGTCCAAGCAAATTTCTACACTCTCTCTTTCTTCAAGCAATCTGTGATAGGGGCAATGATGCTGCTAATATTTATGATAAACTGTCGATAGAAAGTAGCAAGGCCATGAAAGCTACAAACTTCAGAAATAGTTTTGGGGATAGGCCAATTCTGTATTGCTTCTACCTTCTTCTCATCAACATGTATCCCTTCTGCACTAACAACAAATCCTAGGAATAGAATGCGCTCCATCATATAAATGCACTTTTAATATTAATAACCAGCTCACTTTCTTGTAAGACTGTCATGACTTGATGGAGATACTGTAAATGTTCTTCTTCATTGCGACTAAAAATCAAGATGTCATCAAAGTAAACAACCACAAATTTGCATAAAAAAGGACGTAAAACTTGGTTCATAAGTCGCATAAAGGTGCTAGGTGCATTCGTCAATCAAAAGGGCATAACCAGCCACCCATACAAGCCTTCCTTAATCTTGAACGTTGTCTTCCATTCATCTCCGTCCTTAATCCAAACTTGGAGATAGCCGTTTTTAAGGTCGATCTTAGAGAAGACTTTAGACCTAGATAGTTGATCCAGCATGTCATCCAGTCATGGAATAGGAAATTGATACTGAACTGTAATTTTGTTTATGACCCTACTATCCACGCACATTCTCTAAGTCCCATCTTTCTTTGGAACTAATATGGTAGGTACTCCATAGGGGCTATGCTCTCCCGAATATGCCCCTTCTTTAATAATTCTTCAACCTGTTCTTGGAGGATTTCACTCTCCTTTGGACTCATTTTGTAATGTGACAGATTCTGTAATTTTGATCCAGGGATGAGATCAATCTAGTGCTGGATATCCCACAACGGTGGGAGCTTGGAGTATTTCTCCACTATCCTGGGAAACTCTTTCAACAGTTCTTTGATGGGTGGTGGTAAAGATGGTGCATCCTCCGCTGTGTCTGTTGCTCTCACCAATAAAGTCAGCATGCCTCCATATTTCTCAACTGCACCTGATAGCCTTTGCACTCCCGTTGTAATACCCGGCTAGACTCCGGTATTGAAATTCCTGCCGTCCGGTGGAATCTCGGATGTCGGAGACTTCTAGAAGGGTAAAACCATGTTTTTATAAAATGTTTTAATGTGTTTTATGTTTTAAGCATGAAAGAAAATGAGTTTTTTTGCATGAAAATAGCATTGGAGGAAAACTCAGGTTCGGCCGCCGAACCCCAAGTTCGGCCGCCGAACATGCATGCACTTCGAGAGTGCTTTAGGCCCCCGAAGGCATAAGTGAGGAAAGTCCAGGTTCGGCCGCCGAACCTCAAGTTCGGCCGCCGAACATGGCATGCATGCGGAGGCACTTTTGGCCCCCGAACGTGGTCTGGCCAGCCACTATAAAAGGGTCCCTTAGCCGAAAACGGACGAGCTTTTTCCCCATTTTCGGCCAAGGTAAGCTCTCCGCCGTTCCTCACCAATCTTTGATGTTCTTCCTCTAAATCTTTCAAGATTTTCATTTGCTTTCACTTTGTTTTGAAGATTTGAACTCTTGAGCAAAGTTTTGGAGCTTGGAGGTCCAAGAACCCAATCTCTCCCAACTTCGAGTTTAAGTCGTCTCTCTCTCGATCTTCAAGAGGTAAAAGCCGATCTTGAGCTCATTGCATGTTTTAAGTAAGTTTGAAGTAGATCTATGGGTTAGAATGCATGTTTAGGTTATGGTTATGCTTATGGGTATAAATGTATGTTCATGAACAATGTGGTTGCTTGATGTGTTGTAGATGGGGTTTATGATGGTTTGAGGCCCCTAGGAACATGTATGCTTGTGTTTGTATGTTGTAGAATAGGTTTGATGCATGTTTGGAAGGTTTGGAGACGAAATGTGCAAAAGGAGCCAAGTTTCTGCCCTTTGGCAGAAACCAGGTTCGGCAGCCGAAGGACTTTCGGCCGCCGAACATGGCTGGGGAGGCAGCCTTTCGGCTGCCGAAGCTTGCCCCCGAAAGGAGACTTTCATCTCTGTCTGGCAGTTTCGGCCGCCGAAAGTGCCGCCGAACATGCATGAGTTTCGTCTCTGTCTGGGAGTTTTGGCCGCCGAAGGTGCCGCCGAACCTGCCTGACTTTCGGCTCTGGAGAGACTTTCGGCCGCCGAACCTGCCGCCGAAAGTGCCCTGTCCAGGCCTTCTTTGCATGATTTTCTATGGTTGTTTCATGATGTTTCAGGGGGTTTTGGGGGAGTAGTTTATAGTTATGTTCTAGTATGTTTGGTCCCTCATTTGAGTCCACCTGTGTAGGTTCGGACCCGAGGAACCGAGGACCCCAGCAGTGAGTCCAGCTGCTTCGGTGTTGTCAGAGTCAGCCAGAAGTGAGTGGAACTAAACTAAATCCTTTTAATTGAGAAATTAAATGTTTTATCATGTTTCATGCATCATGATTATGCAATAGGATGATTGCATTAGTTTTCACGAATATGCCGCATTGCATCAATTGTTGTTGATGTGGGTGAATGTTGGATGACCCAATTAGTCCATGACAGGAAGACCAGGACCCCATTCTACGGCCTGGCACAGAGTAAGGAAAGACCAGGACCCCATTCTACGGCCTGGCACGGTTATGGGACTAGAAGACCAGGAGCCTAGAGGAGGCCCTGGGACAATGGTAAGTAATGTATGTTATGACAGGAAGACCAGGACCCCATGCCACGGCCTGGCACAGAGTTAGCTTGGACTAATTGGTGACAAGTTCACCCAACCCTTATGTGAATTGTCTGTGTTATGATGCATTTCATTGGAGCATGTTTGATAATATGTTTTATGGTCCTACTCACTGGGCTTTTAGCTCACCCCTCTCCCTTTACCCCCAGGCTTGCAGGTTCAGGACAGAAGAGGAGGTCGGTTAGAGTAAAGCTTGTTTGTGTAATAGATAGAATGTGGACATGACAAATCATAGAACGATGTAATATAAAAGTACAAAATAGTTATGTAATGATGTCTATGGATGTTAGAGTTGTGCTTGACCATAGAATGTTGTTATCCCTTTTAACTCATGATCTTGGATTTTTATGTCGTTTATGTGAACCAATTCAACATATGTTATGTCACCCATTGGGGGACACTGATGAGATTACACAGAGGGATCAATGCTATGATCATGTTATGTAGAGTGGTTGCACAGGTTGAGTTCGGTTGGTATCTATGGAAAGAAAAGTTTTAATTTTTATGTATGTTGTTGATCGTGTATGGGATTATGCAGGTTTACAAGTTATATGTCAGGCTTGCTACGGGTCCCGGCGGCCTTAAGCCGACCTGGATCTTAGCGCCAGTAGCGGTCCGATTTTCGGGTCGTTACAGAATAGTATCAGAGCCCTAGGTTCATATGGTCGGACCTAGAGTGTCGGGCTCATAGAGGTTATAGAAGGTCAAGCACAATAGGAAGATCATGTCCACTAGGATAGGATGTGGAGTCTTGTCTTGTATGATGATGTGAAATGCCATGATAATATGCATGCGCATTAATGATATGTTATGATTTGTGATGTATGTGATGCGGGTTCATGTGTGCCCACATGAACCATATGATGCTAATGTTTGCTTGTGATGTGCACTGTTTTTCAGAAAACAGGATGAGAGGAACTCGTCGATCAGCAAGATTAACGGGAGTACCACCTGAGGATGAGGGCACGAGCGCTCGTCCTCCAGCATTGCCTAGGGCAATGTCTAGTAGGTCTAGCAGAGAAAGAGCAGTAAGAGACCCTAGAAGGTCTCTAGATCTAGGTAGAAGCAGATCAGTGAGGGGAACAGTTCAGGGAGGAATGTCAGAGGATGTGGGGGACCAGATGGATGTAGAGTAGAGGAGGGATGGCAGTTTGGGAGTTAGTATGTCAGAGGAAGGTATGGGAGAGTCCCAAGGAGGCACTCAGGCCTCGGGATTTGTTCAGCCACCCCACTACCCACACTTCTCACAAAATCCCGGGTATTCGATGGGAGGTACATCGAATTACCCTAGCTTCACCCCTTATCCCACACAGATGCCATACCCACCATACTACCCACCATATTCACAATACCCAATGTATCCACCCCCACCTTACTATCCAAATCCAGCAAACCCTACCTCAGAAAATGTTGCACCACCTCCACCACCTACAAAACCAGCAGCCCCAGTTGCTCAACCTTCTAGACCTAGCTCAGCCAGTGGGAGCAAGGTCAAGATGACCGACTACATGAAACTGGGTGCTCCTCAGTATGAAAAAGGGGATGACCCATTTGTGTATCTTGAAAGGGTTAAAGTGATCACAAAGGAGATTGGGGCTGATGACAGTAGAGCCATTCAGATGGCTGGGTTCACGCTTAAGTGCAAGAAGGCACGAGAGTGGTTCAAGAATTATGTGAACCCGAGGGTGGACAGCATGTCTTGGGAAGAGTTTGCAAACGAGTTTGCAGGTTGGGCTTTCCCAGATAGTTCGAGGGAGCTGAAGATGATAGAGTTTGAGCAGTTGAGGCAGACTGATGAGATGAGTGTAGAGGAGTACACCGACAGATTCTTGGAGCTGTTGCCTTTTGCTGGGCAGAGTCTGGATACAGATTCGAAGAAGTCAAGGAGGTATGTCATGAAACTTCATTCCAGGTATTCCTCCTTGATTCAGTCCGTGGACAGGGAGAGCTTCCATACCGTAGTAGATATGGCCAGGAAAATGGAGGCCAGTGCCATCATTCAGGGGACAGTGAAGCAGACAGTGGCACAGTCTTCTGGTTCTAAAACTCCGGGTGGGGGAAGGTTAGATCCCTCTACCCTGAGTGCAGCAGCTTCAGGCAGTAAGAGATGGGGTAAGCCCAAGGGTAAGAAGAACAAGTTCTGGAACAAGGTTAAGTCTAGTCTGGGATATGGGAGTGGCTCAAGCTCTGGTGCAGATAATGCAGTTTGTGCAAAGTGTGGTAGGCCACACAAGGGAGTATGTCAGTTTGGGACGAACGCCTGTTTCAGATGTGGTCAGGAGGGGCATATGGCTCGAGAATGTCCAAGAGCAGTCCCGATGGCTCAGTCCCAGCAGACAGCCTCAGGCAGTGTAGCGCAGCCAGCAGCTCCAGCCATGACTCAAGCCAGTGGCAGAGGCAGAGGGAGAGGGGCATCCTCTTCCTCAGCGGGTTTCAGAGGTGAAGGTCCATCAGCTCCAGCACGGATCTTCACAATGACACAGCAGGAGGCAGATGCATCTAACACCGTGGTGGCAGGTAACTTAATCATTGGTTGTTCAGATGTGTATGCCTTGATGGACCCTGGTGCATCTCATTCTTTTATCGCCCCGAGAGCCGTGGGGAGGTTGGGTCTGATGACTTCTGGGTTAGAGTGTCCTCTCTGGGTCAGTGGACCCAAGTGTGATCCATCAGTGGCAGAGTCAGTCTGCCAGTGTAGTCCTGTGTTTGTTGAGGAAAGATGCTTGTCCGCCGACCTAGTGGTTCTAGATTTGACAGATTTTGACGTCATTCTAGGGATGGACTGGTTATCTACCCATGGTGCTACCTTGGACTGCAGGGACAAGGTAGTCAGGTTCAGAGGTTAGGATGGGTCTGAGGTTGTCTTCAGAGGAGACAGGAGGGGTACACCTAGAGGTCTGATATCAGCTCTTCAGGCTCGCAGGTTGCTTAGGAGGGGATGTCAGGGGTATTTGGCTCATGTGAGAGAGCTTAGCAGTCAGGTCAGAGAGCCCGCCTCGGTGCCAGTGGTTAGAGAGTTCTTAGATGTGTTCCCAGACGAGCTGCCAGGTTTACCACCTGCTAGGGAGATAGAGTTCGAGATAGAACTGATGCCTGGAACTCGACCGATCTCTATCCCTCCCTACAGGATGGCGACAGCAGAATTGAAAGAGTTGAAGGAGCAGTTACAGGAGCTGGTAGACAAGGGCTTCATCCGATCGAGTACCTCACCCTGGGGTGCTCCAGTCTTGTTTGTCAGAAAGAAGGATGGATCCCTTAGACTTTGTATCGACTACAGGCAGTTGAACAAAGTCACTACCAAGAACAAGTACCCTTTGCCAAGGATCGACGATCTATTCGACCAGCTAGCAGGAGCGGGTTGTTTCTCCAAAATAGATCTGAGATCTGGGTATCATCAGCTGAGGATCAGAGATGAGGATGTGCCAAAGACAGCTTTCAAGACCAGATATGGGCATTTTGAGTTCCTTGTGATGCCGTTCGGGTTAACCAACGCCCCTGCAGCATTCATGGATCTCATGAACAGAGTGTTTAGTCAGTACCTGGATCACTTCGTTATTGTCTTCATAGATGATATCTTAGTGTATTCCAGGAATGCAGAGGAGCATGCCCATCATCTGAGGATGGTTCTACAGACCTTGAGGGAACATGGCTTGTATGCCAAGTTCTCCAAGTGTGAGTTCTGGCTGAGGAGCATTTCATTCTTGGGGCATGTAGTGTCAGAAAATGGAATAGAGGTGGACCCCAAGAAGACAGAAACTGTGGCTAACTGGCCTAGACCCACTTCAGTGACAGAGATTAGAAGTTTCTTGGGTTTGGCAGGTTACTACAGGAGGTTCGTTCAGGACTTCTCGAAAATTGCAGCTCCTCTGACCAGGTTAACCAGGAAGAATCAGAAGTTTGTGTGGACCGATCAGTGCAAAGAGAGTTTTGAAGAGCTTAAGAAGAGGTTGACTTCAGCACCAGTGTTAGCTCTGCCATCTAGTGATGAGGACTTTACAGTCTTCTGTGATGCATCCCTTGTGGGACTGGATTGTGTAATAATGCAGAATGAGAGGGTGATTGCTTATGCTTCTAGACAGCTAAAGAAGCATGAGTTGAATTACCCCACACATGACGTTGAGATGGCAGCAGTAATCTTTGCACTCAAGATGTGGAGGCACTACCTCTATGGGGTAAAATGTGAGATCTTCACAGATCATAAAAGCCTGCAATACATCCTGAGTCAAAGAGATTTGAACTTGAGACAGAGGAGATGGGTGGAGCTGCTGAGTGACTATGATTGCAAGATTTAGTATCATCCGGGTAAGGCGAATGTCGTGGCAGACGCCCTAAGCCGGAAGTCACTAGGCAGTCTATCCCACATCACGGCAGAAAGGAGACCAGTGGTGAAGGAGTTTTACAAGCTCATTGAGGAAGGTCTGCAGTTGGAGTTGTCTGGTACAGGTGCCTTAGTTGCTCAGATGAAAGTGACGCCCGTGTTTCTGGACCAGGTGGCTCAGAAACAGCATGAGAACCCAGAGTTAGTGAAGATTGCCAGGACTGTTCAGTCAGGCAAGGACAGCGAGTTCAGATTTGACAGTAAGGGGATCCTCCGCTATGGGAGTCGTTTATGTGTACCAGATGACATAGGGCTAAAAGGAGACATTATGAGAGAGGCTCATAATGCAAGATACAGCGTTCACCCCGGAGCCACCAAGATGTACCAAGACCTGAAGAAAGTTTATTGGTGGCCAGCGATGAAGAAAGAAGTGGCACAGTTCGTGTCAGCCTGCGAAGTGTGTCAGACGGTGAAGCTGGAACATCAGAAGCCGGCTGGAATGCTTAACCCGCTACCTATTCCAGAGTGGAAATGGGAGAATATAGCTATGGACTTCGTAGTGGGGTTACCGGCAGCGTCCAACAGAGTGGACTCCATATGGGTGATTGTGGACAGACTCACCAAATCTGCTCACTTCATCCCTATAAGGAGTGGCTATTCTGTGGACAAGTTGGCACAGGTGTATGTTGATGAGATAGTCAGGTTGCATGGGGTTCCCGTTTCTATAGTGTCAGATAGAGGGCCCCAGTTCACCTCCAGGTTTTGGCGGAGTCTGCAGAATGCCATGGGTACTAGATTGGATTTTAGTACTGCCTTCCATCCACAGACAGACGGACAGTCAGAGAGGACCATGCAGACCATAGAAGATATGCTAAGAATGTGTGTGCTGGACTTTGGCGGTTCTTGGAGGCAGCATCTACCTTTGGTGGAGTTTGCTTACAATAATAGCCATCATGCTAGCATCGGGATGGCTCCATATGAAGCTTTATATGGAAGGAAGTGCAGGTCACCTGTTTGCTGGGAAAAAGTTGGAGAAAAGGCCTTGGCAGGGCCTGAGCTAGTAGAGATCACCAGCAGGGTGGTACCCTTAATCAGAGAAAGAATCAAGATGGCTGCAAGCAGACAGAAGAGTTATGCAGACATCCGCAGAAGGCAAGTAGAGTTCCAGGAGGGGGATCTGGTATTGCTTAAGGTGTCTCCAATGAAAGGAGTGGTTCGGTTCAGGAAGAAGGGTAAGCTGGCTCCGCGGTACATCGGACCCTTTGAAGTCTTGCAAAAGATTGGGAATGTATCGTACAAGCTGGATTTACCTGCTTCAATGGAGAGAATCCATCCGGTTTTCCATGTTTCTATGTTGAGAAAGTTAGTGTCAGATCCGGGCAAGGTTCTTAGTGAGCCTGATGTGGAGATCCAAGAGGATCTCACCTATGTTGAGCAGCCGGTACGGATTCTGGACACTCAAATCAGGAAGCTGAGAAACAAGGAAATCCCGATGGTGAAAGTCCTATGGAACCACCACAATATGGAAGAATGCACTTGGGAGACACGGGAGTCCATGCTCCAGCAATACCCTTATCTTTTCTAAGGTTAGTTCCTTGTGAGTTTTATGTGCTTTGTGTGTATGTTATGTTGTATGCCTTGCATGTGCTAGTTGAGGAACATTCGGGGACGAATGTTCTTAAGGGGGGGAGAATATAATTGTCACATTCCAAAACCTACAGATAGAAATAGAGCAACCATTAGCTTTAAATTATATCATTCCAAGTTAGAGTAATTAGCTTCAGGGGAGGTGCTAGCTTGACCTCGAGCTAAATAGGGGAGGTGTTAGCTTATCCATAGCCATTTGACACACAATTGGTTTATAGATAGAGCACGAAAAGTTGTGTTTAGAGGTCCAACTTGCATTTCATATAGAGTTATACATGCACAGATAGAGTTAAAATAAGAATGACCACTAATAGTATTTTAATATCTTGAAGCTATAATAACTGAATCATTGAAAGCTCAAATAAGAAAACAGACATATCTTAAAATAAAGCATCTAATGCGATAAGCAGGTCGGAATCAAGTTGCTATCGGGAGGTGCTTAAGGGTTTCCCGACGTGCTAGCTTGAGGTGCTTACTAAAACCGACGTGCTTGCTTAAATGAAATGAACTTCTAAATGTTAAAAATGTACGTTTAGTAGGTCAATATATGAATATTGAAAGTTTAAAAACTAAATTGAAACATGTGGAAAAGTTTAGTAGGTGAAAGTGTGAATATGAAAAGTTTAAAAGTAAAATTCCAAGTTTGCCCTCCACCTTTTTCTACATTTACACCTAACCCACCATTTGACACCTAGCCATGCATGACTAAGCATGAAATGGAAAGTTGTCTTCAATTGCTCCATCCTTGCCGTGGCTACACCAAAAGGAAAGAGAAAAAGGCTTTTGCTTTCTTATCTTTCATCTCCACCATATTTCTCCAAAAAGACAAAGCTTTCACCCATGCAAAATCTGTTCTTAGGTGTTATAACCAGCAAAGGAACCATAGAAAGAAAGGAAAGAAAGGAAAGAAGAAGATAAGTTAAGGTACTTAAGTGGTAAGTGGTAGGAATTGCAAACTAGGCTAGGTAACTATGTTCTTTCATGTTTTTAATTAATTATATGTTGTCAAATGAATTAAAGCTCCTGTTTCTCTTATTCTTTGTAAAGAACAAACTCAAAAGGAGGAAGGTACATCAAAGGGGAAAGGCAAGGAAAAAGAGTAACTAAGGTGTACCAAAAGATTTTGAAAAGAATTTACAAAAGGTTTGGTGTTTCTATGACTTTCTGTTTTCCTTTGATTCTGTCATGAATAAGTGAAATTAGGGGTTGATTTTACTTGCTGGAAATGTTGCTTTGATTGTATGGATATGTCATATGAATGGTGAAATGATGATTGGCAGGTTTAAAGCACATAGATACAACATGGGAGCCAAAAACATAAAACTGGCAGAATAGGTTCCAACAGGACAGTCTATGTTAGAAGCCTCATAACTTATTGTGTATTCATTAAAATTAAGCCTAGCATATACCAAATGAAAGCTAAGACAAAAAGCTAAAACTTTCATGAAGTAACCAAAGTCTGAATCTGTAGCTAATTATGTGAAAATTGCTAGTGAACCTAAGCTGGTCACAGGGAATTGTGCATCCGGAGCAGTATGTATATCCTAGACCATAACTAATGATTTACTCAATGAAATGAGTTAAGCCCAGTGCCAAATGAACCCTGAAAAGTATACCTAAAACTTTGTACAAGAAAGTTAAGCTTGAATCTGTATGAAAATGTATGCATATGATAGGTTTTGTTAGATTAAAAACAGATCCCAAAACTGTACTGGTTAGGACCTGATTGAGCAGGTTGCAAAGAAAAATTCATAACTTAAGTTAGGAAGGTCAGAATTAGATGTAATATATCTTGTTAGAAAGCTAAGACATAAATACACAACGTTCATGAAGAAAAGTGAGTCTAATTGTGTCCATAAGATACTTAAAAATGTGATACAATCTCAGGCAGAAACAAACCTAAATGTAAATATTGACCTAAAAGAGATTGACATGCTAGCTTTGTGGCCAAATTATGCACATGCTAGCTTGACATGCCTGCTTTATGCACGTGCTAGCTTAATAGATTAAAAATTGACATACATGTTCTTGATGAAATAGTAATATGTTCATGACTGAATATTGTGTTCATGAATGAAGATGGTCTATTACACACATATGTATGCTCCTACGGACTCCTTTGTATTGACATATTTGCTTGTTTCAACAGGTTATGCATCTAAATGAATAAGTTTGATACCAATAAATCTTTAACATGTAAATATGCATTCTTGGCCCTAGTAAACCTTAGTGGGAGTCATAGATAGCATAAGGGTATGGCATGTCATATACAGTTTAGCAGTACTGTGCCCTAATGGGCTACATGATATGATCTTATCGACACATGATGTGTCATACAGTTTCCCGGCTTTTTAGCCATACAGGCACAGCATTCGGCCCCCAGGCCATACAGTTTGGCACTTTGTGCTATACAGATACAGTTTCCCTTATCTAGCTAAATGATCCTGTGAAGAGTTTATAGGGGCTAAGATTTAATTATATGACTTGTTAATGCTTTGCTAGCATGCACATAAGATGGTTACAAAAATATGAATGACCTTACATTTATACAACTGCATGACTTGATTTGGCACTTATCACCCACTGACACATAAAATTTCACTTGCCTTATAAAATGATTTCATTATATCTGTCATGAGTATTCCTATTATATGTGAATGAGTATATATGTTGTTATTCACCCACTGGGCATAAGCTCAGCGCATTGGACTTTTCCATGCGCAGGTAATAGATAGAGGAAGCAACAGTTAGGAGGTCTGGTTCTGCATCAGCACAGAGACATCATCATAACCAGTCAGTCACAAGATTTGTACAGAGGTTGTTTATGTTTGGCATGTACATTAATAGTCTACCAAGAGTCTGTAAATGAGTATTGTAACTAGTATGAATATAACCAAATGTGTTTACTATTTTAAGTTATTATATTCTATTTGTGGTTTTAATAGTGTGAAATGAGTAAATATTGAAATTTTATGACTAGTTTTCACAGGGATAATTGCTAATAAACAGGGGAGACTTTTGCGGTTTCTCCATTTAAAATTATTTTGTGCATCAACATGCATTTAAACAAACTAAAGAACAATTTATAAGGTCAAAGCTATCTTAAGTCCACATATGTAATTGCATATAGTATAGTATGTGGCATCCTTTACTAAGTTATTTTATAGACGGGTAAGGGGTGTTACAATAATACCCGGCTAGACTCCGGTATCGAAATTCCTACCGTCCGGTGGAATCTCGGATGTCGGAGACTTCTAGAAGGGTAAAACCATGTTTTTATAAAATGTTTTAATGTGTTTTATGTTTTAAGCATGAAAGAAAATGAGTTTTTTTGCATGAAAATAGCATTGGAGGAAAACTCAGGTTTGGCCGCCGAACCCCAAGTTCGGCCGCCGAACATGCATGCACTTCGGGAGTGCTTTAGGCCCCCGAAGGCATAAGTGAAGAAAGTCCATGTTCGGCCGCCGAACCTCAAGTTCGGCCGCCGAACCTTAAGTTCGGCCGCCGAACCTCAAGTTCGGCCGCCGAACATGGCATGCATGCGGAGGCACTTTCGGCCCCCGAACGTGGTCTGGCCAGCCACTATAAAAGGGTCCCTTAGCCGAAAACGGGCGAGCTTTTTCCCCATTTTCGGCCAAGGTGAGCTCTCCGCCGTTCCTCACCAATCTTTGATGTTCTTCCTCTAAATCTTTCAAGATGTTCATTTGCTTTCACTTTGTTTTGAAGATTTGAACTCTTGAGCAAAGTTTTGGAGCTTGGAGGTCCAAGAACCCAATCTCTCCCAACTTCGAGTTTAAGTCGTCTCTCTCTCAATCTTCAAGAGGTAAGAGCCGATCTTGAGCTCATTGCATGTTTTAAGTAAGTTTTAAGTAGATCTATGGGTTAGAATGCATGTTTAGGTTATGGTTATGCTTATGGGTATAAATGTATGTTCATGAACAATGTGGTTGCTTGATGTGTTGTAGATGGGGTTTATGATGGTTTGAGGCCCCTAGGAACATGTATGCTTGTGTTTGTATGTTGTAGAGTAGGTTTGATGCATGTTTGGAAGGTTTGGAGACGAAATGTGCAAAAGGAGCCAAGTTTATGCCCTTTGGCAGAAACCAGGTTCGGCAGCCGAAGGACTTTCGGCCGCCGAACATGGCTGGGGAGGCAGCCTTTCGGCTGCCGAAGCTTGCCCTCGAAAGGAGACTTTCGTCTCTGTCTAGCAGTTTCGGCCGTCGAAAGTGCCGCCGAACATGCATGAGTTTCGTCTCTGTCTGGGAGTTTCGGCCGCCGAACCTGCCGCCGAAAGTGCCCTGTCCAGGCCTTCTTTGCATGATTTTCTATGGTTGTTTCATGATGTTTCAGGGGGTTTTTGGGGAGTAGTTTATAGTTATGTTCTAGTATGTTTGGTCCCTCATTTGAGTCCACCTGTGTAGGTTCGGACCCGAGGAACCGAGGACCCCAGCAGTGAGTCCAGCTGCTTCGGTGTTGTCAGAGTAAGCCAGAAGTGAGTGGAACTAAACTAAATCCTTTTAATTGAGAAATTAAATGTTTTATCATGTTTCATGCATCATGATTATGCAATAGGATGATTGCATTAGTTTTCACGAATATGCCGCATTGCATCAATTGTTGTTGATGTGGGTGAATGTTGGATGACCCAATTAGTCCATGACAGGAAGACCAGGACCCCATTCTATGGCCTGGCATAGAGTAAGGAAAGACCAGGACCCCATTCTACGGCCTGGCATAGAGTAAGGAAAGACCAGGACCCCATTCTACGGCCTGGCACGGTTATGGGACTAGAAGACCAGGAGCCTAGAGGAGGCCCTGGGACAATGGTAAGTAATGTATGTTATGACAGGAAGACCAGGACCCCATGCCACGGCCTGGCACAGAGTTAGCTTGGACTAATTGGTGACAAGTTCACCCAACCCTTATGTGAATTGTCTGTGTTATGATGCATTTCATTGGAGCATGTTTGATAATATGTTTTATGGTCCTACTCACTGGGCTTTTAGCTCACCCCTCTCCCTTTACCCCCAGGCTTGCAGGTTCAGGACAGAAGAGGAGGTCGATTAGAGTAAAGCTTGTTTGTGTAATAGATAGAATGTGGACATGACAAATCATAGAACGATGTAATGTAAAAGTACAGAATAGTTATGTAATGATGTCTATGGATGTTAGAGTTGTGCTTGACCATAGAATGTTGTTATCCCTTTTAACTCATGATCTTGGATTTTTATGTCGTTTATGTGAACCAACTCAACATATGTTATGTCACCCATTGGGGGACACTGATGAGATTCCACAGAGGGATCAATGCTATGATCATGTTATGTAGAGTGCTTGCACAGGTTGAGTTCGGTTGGTATCTATGGAAAGAAAAGTTTTAATTTTTATGTATGTTGTTGATCGTGTATGGGATTATGTAGGTTTACAAGTTATATGTCAGGCTTGCTACGGGTCCCGGCGGCCTTAAGCCGACCTGGATCCTAGCGCCGGTAGCGGTCTGATTTTCGGGTCGTTACACCCGTGGAAACAATAACAACATTCTTCCCTTCCACTTTAGAATTTTTCGCAGAACTAGAAGGCAAAATAGCAATCTTCTTTCGATTCCATATGAACATGTATGAATTCTCCTTCCACTTATGCAAAGCAACAACATCAAACTGCCAAGGGCGACCTAGGAAAATTCCACAGTAGTCCGTATCCACAACATCACAATTAACAAGTTCAGTGTAAGATTTACCGATTGAGATAGGCACACTGCAGATTCTGTTGACCTCAATTGTTGGACCTTCCTTAATCCATCCGACTTTGTATGGCGAAGGGTACGGCTGTGTAGGCAACTGCAATTTCTCCACTAATTGCTTAGCTATTAGATTCTCACAACTGCAACTATCTATAACTAGCCTGCAAATTGCCTCTCCTACTCGACACTTTGCCTGAACAATCTTCCTCCTTTGCATCTCATCCTCCTTTTTTGTCGAGCATAAGATTTTCTTGACCACATAGGTGACCTCTTCATCTTCAAAACCAGCAATAGATCCGTCATCGTCATCCATTTCCTCCTCAGATTTAGCCACCTGCTCAACCACATTAACCTTTCGGCAATCATTATTAACTCCTCTACGTTCTGGACAATTATTCGATCGATGACTAGGTTGCCTGCAGTAGTGACATATGTTTCCCTTTTGGCTTCTGATAAGGATTGGTTCTGCCTCCTTTGTGTGCTGCAATGGTGACTGCTTTTCCCTTACTGTCTCTCCTTTCTTTCATAGCATTATGAGGATTGCCAGAATTTGCAACCTTAAAAGGTTGCCCGCTATAATTGCCTCTATTCTGCTGCGTCCTTATTGAACCAAAATTTCTGTAATTAAAATTCGGGTTATATTGTTGTCGTGGCTACCAATCAATATGCTCTTCTGCCCTTTTGGCCATCTCAATGGCATCTGCCAAAGTGAAAATCGCAACTACTCCCATCATACAGCGAATTTCATGATTTAGGCCACTCTAATAATGAGCAACCTACTGGTCTTCATTCTCACAGTTTTCATACCTCGCCTGGAACCTAAAAAACTCCTCGGTATATTCATCTACCCTTTGATTCTCCTATACACAGTTATGATACCGGTTATACAAAACCTGAGCGTGATCGCTAGGCAAGAACCGCTATTCAATCATCTACTTCATCAACACTCAGTTTGATATAAGTTCTGGCCTCCTTCGATAGCGTTCGTTTTAAACTGACTGCCACCAGGCTGTTGCACCCCCCTTTAACTTATGGGCCACCATCGGAACCTTGCGATCTTCTTTCACGTTCATAATTTCGAAGAAACGTTCAACCTCTGCCAGCCAATCAAGAACAGATTCCACATCCAACGAACCAGAGAAGTTTTAACGGTCTATCTTCATTGACTGTGCAGGTTGTCGAAGGCGGTCAAAAATAACCTTTTTGGTTATCCACAATTTTACAGCTGTAGATAGTGGTAAAAGGATCGAATCCACAGAGAATTAATACTCACCCATTTTTCTTATCAAGACCAAGTAAATAAATAGACAATAAAAATAAAAAAGGGGCGTTTTGAGATTGATGAACTAAACTATGATTAAAAATAGTAAAGTAAAGCAAATAATAAAGTAGAAGTAATTCAATAGTGAGAAAAGTCTAGTTAAAGAATTGAATCCAATTCAGTTGTTGGGATTGATCATTGACACATAGGTTCCTTTATTTTACTCAGTAAAATAGTTATGGGGGTGGAAGACGCTTCTCACCACCATATCCCTCCTTAAGCATATATTAATTAGGAAACGTCCTCTAATTAATCACTAATCAACAAGTTGCCAAGGAACGTCCTTGGGGCTTTTAGTATCATACAACTGTCAATTGCATTAAGAAAAAGAGAGACCTAATTCTAGCTACCCAAACGTATGGTGATCTTGCTAGATTACGCAATCTCCTTGGTTCTTACACCAAGAGTTACTTGTGTTTGAATAATTCAAGCAATTACGGACTTCAAACTATCCAAACTAACAAATTATTACTTTGCAATTAAGAATCAATGGGGCCTATTGATCTAAATAACAAAGTCCATGAAATTGCATAAATATCGATAAATAAAAGAAGAACATAATAGGTTCAGATCTCACAATCCATAAACAACTTGAAGTCTCACCTAATCTTCAACTAGAAAAAGGGGTATCAGCCACTCATGGCTGAAACTAACATAAAAATAAAAGGAAGAAAACCAGAAAGAAGGAGAGGAAGGAGCTGAACGGCCGGCTGGTGTGGCGCGCGGCTGCAGGTGCAGTCTCCCCAAGATTGAAGCTCGTTTGTTGTTGGTTTAATCCTCTTTTTATAGCTGAATAGGCTGTCCTAAGTTTCTTGATTTGGATGGAGTTCTTTTCCTATTTAGAGTTGGATTTTCTTGAAGGCAATTGAATCTTCTTGAGATTTGTCTTCCTAAATAGGTGGAATAGAGTGCTGAGTTGTCTTCATATATTTGGAGAGGGAAAGACTTCTTCAAAAGTTTGAAATTTGAATTTCCCACGTCTCTACTTCAGCTTTGTCTGGGCAAACAGTCTTGGGCAAACCAGGCTTGATCTCATTTGTTCTCTTTTGGGCAGTTTTAAGGCCATTTTTACCAGATTACCCTTTTACACCATTTTCTGCAAAATAAGATCAAAATCACAAATTAGGTAGAAAATGTGTAAATTAACATGAATAACAATATGAAAAATGGGTCTAAATTTGGCTTGATTAAATACCCCCACACCTAGCCCTTTGCTTGTCCTTAAGCAAATAAACTTAGTCAAACAAGCTTTCTTTGCTACTTGATCCTTTATTTCCACTTAAGTTCTTACCCTAGACCCCTAATTTGAAGCATTGCAGTGAAGAGTGTATGTACCAAGGTTACTTTACTCTCTCCTCGTTTCCCTTTACTTACCATGGTTAGTAATTGTTTTTCTCATTAGAGATATTATACATGCACATATTTTTGTTTAGTTTAGACTTTTCCTAGCTCTTGGAGTGATTTGCCTTTACTTGAAGCGCTTTATTCAACTTATTGCACTTTTATCCTTGCCTGAAAAAGTCACCAACCTTTTGACGCGAAGATGCATATTTGTGATACCCACCTCCGGTTACTTAGTTGGTCACCTGTCCAAGTGGCTACTAGCTCTGTTCATAGTCTTTGACCATTGAAACAGTTTTTAATTTGTGCTTTTGAGGTCTTTGCCTTTGCTAAATTTCTTTTTTCTCAATGAATTGGGCAAATCTAACACCAATTGCTAAAATAAGTCATATTTCGTTATTCACACATCTTTATTATTCTCTCTAATGAGTAATGTCATATATTTTTCACCATAGCAAGCTCCAAGATTCAATTCAAAAGGAAATTCTCAAAAATAAATACAACTCATTGCAATTGATTCAACTTAGGTTTAAAGAGTCATCACATCAATGGGGTCATGGAAAGAAAGCTCATTCAACATAGTCTACGTGTTTGAGTAAAGCATATAAAAACAGATAAGAGAAAAAATTGTGGCTACATGTGTGTGAAGACTATGGCTATATGAATATGTATGTGAATTGAAAACAAAAATATCAAAAATAAAAAAAATTCACCTAATGTATGCTAATTAAAAATTAAAGCTTAAATGAATATAAAAGAAATTAAAAAGAACGCATAAAGCATCAAAATTCAGAGATATGCACCCCCACACCTAATTCATGCATTTCCCTCAATATATTGGAAATATAAAAGCAAAAAGAGAGAAAGTGACTCCCCTGTATGGTTTTTTGGGCAGCTGTTTGGGCAAATTGCTAGCCAAACTAGGTGCCTCTGTGGTCAGCTGGCAGTAGGTGTTGAACCTGCAGCTGCAGCATGTCTCCCACTAGGCAAATTGCCTCCGCTGGGTTGCCTCCCAATAGCGCCCTAGTTTAAAGTCGCGGGCTGGACCTTCTCGAATTGATCAAGGCTCAAGTAATTGGGGGAGGGAAAAGGGTCCCAACTGAATTAAGTAAGAAGTGCATCACGCCTTTCGTTTTGGTCATAACCTATCCTATTTCTTTCATGTACTCATGAAGTAACATGATTAGTTTCTACTCTTTCAAGTGAGGTGTGCCTCTAGCCCTTATGTTTGCATTTTTAAGATGATTGGACAGCACTTCGAACTCCAATTCATATTTCTCCATAGATGGCTGCAATTTGGTACTGAATTTGAGCAAATCGAATTCTGCCTTATCCTCTGCTGGTGTTTTGGGCAAACCACTTTCTGGTTGTGCTGTCTGCATAACTGGTTTGGGCAATCCAAAATCTGCCTGGGCTGTCTACTAAAGTGGTTTGGGCAAACCAGATTCTGCCAAGTTCTGCAGTTTGGGCAAACTGCATTCTGTTTAGGCTGCCTGCTGAACTAGTTCGGGCCAACTACTGTCTGGCTGTTTTTCCTTTTCTGTCCATTTGGGCGAATGGTTATCTACTTGTGTTACCTGCATAACCTGTTTGGGCAAACAACATTCTGTCTTCTGAACAGAATCTGTATGTCCAGTTTGTGCTGGTGAATAGATTTTTGCCTTATTTGTCTGTTCGGGCAAACAGTTTCTTCCCTGCTATGCAGCCTGCCTGTCTGTTTGGCCTGTTGTTTGGGCAAACAGATTTTCTGGATCACTTTTTGGCAGATTTTCTTCAGCAACCTGTTTTTGCAATTGTGCAGCCCTATCATCAGCTCTATCATTCTGAAGCTCTCTCCCACTTCTCAACATGATGGCACTAACATTTTGCTTTAGATTAATCTCTGTTTGGGAAGGTAATTTTCCTTGAGATTCTAGTTTACTCACGGAAGTAGCCATTTGACTCATTTGCTCTTGAAGGTTTTGCACCATATTTGCTAAAGATTTTGCGATTTCTTCAAGGGGCACACTAGATTCCTGAGGTGCTGCTTGGGCTGGACTTTGATATTGATTTGCCCTAGCATAACTGAAGTTCGGGTGCTCCCTCTAACTTAGAATGTAGGTGTTAGAGTAGGGATCGTATCTCTACTGTCCATTAAAACCTCCATTGGTATTGACTTGCTGTTCTTGATGAATTTGTTGAGCCTGACCTACAAACAAACTATGGATAACAGAAGTTAAATCAGAAATTTGTGAGGCTAAGGAAGATGTACTTACCTCATTAACTCTCCTTGGCAGTTCTCTTTGATCTCTATATTGCTTGGATGCGGCTGCCATTGTTGAAATTAACTTTCTAATTGCTTTAGGTGTTTTATCTTCAATTGAATCTCCACATGCTGCATCAATGAATTTTCTTTCGGATGGCAGCAAACCTCCATAGAAACGTCCAACAAGGGATTTATCAGAGATGTTATATTGAGGGCAATTTGTGCACAATCGATTGAATCTTTCCCAATATTCGTGTAGCTCTTCATAATCTTTTTGCTTGATGCAAATGATCTCTCTTCTGATGCCAATAACTTTTGAGGTTGGAAAGTATTCACTCAAGAAGGCTCTCACCTTCCCATCGCATAAAGTGATGGATCTGGGTGGTAAATAGAACAACCAATCTTTGGCAAAATCATCAAGAGAAAAGGGAAAGGCTCTTAATTTAACATGCTCTTCGGAAATACCTTGAGGCCTTATTGTTGAGCACACGATGTGAAATTCTTTAAGGTGTTTGTGTGGATCTTCATTCTCCAAACCTCTGAATTTTGGAAGTAGGTGAATTAATCCGGCTTTAAGCTCAAAAGAGGCTGTCAAAGGTGGGTAAGTGATGCACCATAGTGCTTGATCATCCACGGGTGCTGCTAGTTCAGGAAGAGTCCTTTCTTGTGCCATTAGAGCTCTCACCTCAACATTTTTAGCTTCAAATTCAGCAAGGACAGTAGCTGGTTCAAGAGTAGAAGCTGTTGCATTTTCTACCTCTTCAGGTGCTGCTGTGACTGCCTTTATTGCAGCTAATTCAGATGGTGTTTGGGCGGCTGGTTCTGGAATTTTTTTGGCAAGAATTTCTGGTTTTTAGGCTGGTTCGGATGCAGTAGCTTGTGTATCAGTTGCGGATGAATCTATCACCTCTGTGGCAGATTGTGCAGTAAATTCAGCAGCTGGTTTAGCAAGTTCTGTAGCTGGTTCTGTTTCTTGGGACAGTAGCTTTGCCAGCAAATTCAACTTTGAATTCAGCAGCAGGTGGCACAGATTGTTCTGTTTCTTGGACAGCAGTCTTGACAGTAGGTGCAGAAGGTGATTCTTCAGCAGCATTGGTCTGAATGTGTTGTGTAGCAAATTGAATTGCAGCTTCCAAGTTGGTGGCTACTGTTTGATGGAGACTGTTTTAAGGCTTGGTTCCTCGGATTGGCTTGTCTTGATGTGCACTCAATTTATGGATCGTAGAGTAGATATTCTTTACGTCCAGCCCTGGTCATGAAAGAAAAATAAGTTAGTTAAATCAACTCCCCGATAACGGCGCCAATTTTTAACTGTGCGATTGTCGAAGCCAGTCAAAAATAACCTTTTTGGTTATCCATAATTTTACAACTGTAGATAGTGGTAAAAGGATCGAATCCACAGGGAATTGATACTCACCTATTTTTCTTATCAAGACTAAGCAAAAAAATAAACAATAAAAATAAAAAGGGGGGTTTTGAGATTGATGAACTAAACTAGAATTAAAAATAGTAAAGTAAAGCAAATAATAAAGTAGAGGTAATTCAATAATGAGAAAAGTCTAGTTGAAGAATTGGATCCATTTCAGTTGTTGGGATTGATCATTGACACATAGGTTTCTTTATTTGACTCAATAAATTAGTTATGGGGGTGGAAGACGCTTCTCACCACCATATCCCTCCTTAAGCATAGATTAATTAGGAAACGTCCTCTAATTAATCACTAATCAACAAGTTGCCAAGGAACGTCCTTGGGGCTTTTAGCATCATACAACTGTCAATTGCATTAAGAAATAGAGAGACCTAATTCTAGCTACCCAAACGTATGGTGATCTTGCTAGATTACGCAATCTCCTTGGTTTTTATACCAAGAGTTACTTGTGTTTGAATAATTCAAGCAATTACAGACTTCAAACTATCCAAACTAACAAGTTATTACTTTGCAATTAAGAATCAATAGGCCCTATTGATCTAAATAACAAAGTAACAATGGAATTAAGCATGAAATTGCATAAATATTGATAAATAAAAGAAGAACATAATAGGTTCAGATCTCACAATCCATAAACAACTTGAAGTTTCACCTAATCTTCAACTAGAAAAAGGAATTTCAGTTACTCATGGCTGAAACTAACATAAAAATAAAAGAAAGAAAACCAGAAAGAAGGAGAGGAAGGAGCTGATTGGCCGGCTAGTGTGGCGCGCAACTGCAGGTGCAGTCTCCCCAAGATTGAAGCTCGTTTGTTGCTGGTTTAATCCTCTTTTTATAGCTGAATAGGCTGCCCTAAGTTTCTTGATTTTGATGGAGTTCTTTTCCTATTTAGAGTTGGATTTTCTTGAAGGCAATTGAATCTTCTTGAGATTTGGCTTCCTAAATAGGTGGGATAGAGTGCTGAGTTGTCTTCACATGTTTGGAGAGGGAAAGACTTCTTCGAAAGTTTGAAATTTGAATTTCCCGCGTCTTTGCTTCAGCTTTGTTTGGGCAAATGGTCTTGGGCAAACCAGGCTTGATCTCGTTTGTTATCTTTTGGGCAGTTTTAAGGCCATTTTTACTAAATTACGCTTTTACACCATTTTCTGCAAAATAAGATCAAAATCACAAAATTAGGTAGAAAATGTGTAAATTAACATTAATAACAACATGAAAAATGGATCTAAATTTGGCTTGATCATTCATCTTATAACTTTTCTGATAATTCTGTTAGGGATTTGCAGCCACAGTATTGGCGACCACAAGATTGGCGGCCACAGGATTGTCAATTGGCTGGGGGTGTGCGGCGGAGGCTGGTTCGTAGATTCCTTGCTGCAGGGCCAGCTATCCGATCATCTCTCTCAATTCTGCCAAAGATGCCTCAATTGTAGCAAGTCGCGCCTCTTGATTATCTACCATGGTCGAACTTTACTCTGATACCAATTTAATAAAGGACTATTTAGACTCCATTAGGAGTTTTAACCAATATCGCTTGGCTAAGACGATAAAAGAGAAAGATAGAGTAGAAGCCAAAAAATCTTATTGAAATTCTTTAGAAATTGAAAAGTGAGTCTCTAATAGCTAATAGCCAAGAAAGGCTATTTATAATAGAAAAAAAAACCTAATATGCAAAATTAAGTAATTCTTATCCGTAGCCATTTAATTCTAAAATTTATTTTATTTATATCACTTAAGTTTAATTTTATTTTATATGAGATTACTTTAATTTGCTATCGCAGATATTCAAATTACCAACTTTTTTATCCTTTTTCTCTCTTCATTTTATCTTCTTTATATTTAATTAATTGATAATTATTTATTAGTGTAATTATTTTAGCTTTAGAATACTTTTGTTATTAAATTCAACCATCAATTATAATACATTTGCTATTTAATGATAATTTAAATATAAATTTGGAATTGAAAAACATTCTCTTTGTGTAAATTAACTAAAAGTTTAAAAATTTATACTAAAATTAATGGTTAATTATTAATATATTTATTGGGTATATATATATATATAACACATTAAATCATTTAAATTTAAAAATGGATTCAACCTAAGAATATGTGAAAAATATTCCTATACTCCTCCATAAAAAAATAGGAGTGAAGTACATAGGGAAAGCATTTTTGGTCCTTAATCCAATGTCTCTTTCTTTTTTCCTAACAACTCTTTCTCTCTTCTTTCTTTCTCTCCAACTCTTTTATGCAACTTTCTTAGAGATAAACTTTCGTTATAAACTTTCCAAATTTAGTTTAATTATTGGAGGGTTCTCACCACAAGTAGTCTAAGAGGAATTCTATACATTTTCTTTTATTTTACAAGTCCTATGAAGGACAAAAAAGTATCGTCTGTAGAAATAATAGAGATTTTATCGTCACTCGAGTTTTCAAACTAACCCATTAAGATCCACATGGCCAAACTATATTAAAAACTTTAATCATATACATTAATTAACTAATAATTATTTACTAATGTAATTATTTTAGCTTTAAAATACTTTTATTATTAAATTGCACAATCAATTCTTTATGTACACTAAAAGTTGAAGAATTTATACTAAAATTAACAGATTAACAAATTCATTAGGTTTATATATATATAAACATTAAATAATTTAAATTAAATAATAGACTCAATAGAAGAATATTTAAAAAAAGAGAAGAAATTCAAAGGCAAGTGACTATTATTGGAGGAAGTGCATATGCTTGCACTTAAAGTACACACAATAATTTCTATAATCCATTATGTAAAGCAATAGAATTACAGAAATACAAGGCACATATTTTTATTTAGATTACTAGTTCCATATAAGATGGAAACTGATTATCTTGTATCCATTATGCAAATGGCTTTTGTCTAAGCATCTTATCAAATGCTTTTTCTGAAGATATCTCATCTATATCTCCACCACCTCCTCGGAGATTGCCGGCTTTACGTCCACCGTTACATATTGCAGCATTACATTGGCTTTGGCAGCCAACACAACAGTAATCAATTGTGCTACCACACCAGCCCCATTGACTACAACATAGGCCTCCAGGACACACAGCACCCCCAGCTTGAGTTCCACATTGTTCAGCTAAAGTAGGCAGCCAAAGGGAAGTAAACAAAAGAGAAGAAACTATAAAGGCGAAAACCCTCATATCCGTTTATGATTTAATTATAATCTTAAATGATAAAGTGAAGATTTTTCTAATTACAAATTGGTATATAAAGAGAGAAAAGAGTAATTTTGTTCCTCAATTTATCGTTTATAGTATAAAAAATGTTTGTTGTATGATTTGATAAAAGTGTGTAATCTTATGAAAAATGTTTGTTGTATGACTCGATAAAAGTGTGTAATTTTAGACTCCCATCTTATCTACCAAATTCTTACATTATGCTTTTAACCTCTTAGAAATAAAAAAATAATCATTAATTTTTTTACTTTTTAACAGTTAGATGTAATCATTATTTAGTATAGAACAACAATTAATTTATAGCTATTTTATGAATAAAAGTTAAATTAAAAATTATATATATATAATTTTATTTTTTTATATGGAAATTAATCTTATTTTTTTTATTTTTTTTTATTTCAATTTATATTTTTCACTATTTTAATCTTGATGTTTTTTATTTGAATCGAATTGCAATGCATATAAACAATAATATCAATTTCATATAATTATGTTATCTTATATCATAAGATACTGCCAGTAATATTTAGTCCCATTGCTCATTTATATTATTTTATTCATTAAAACATATTTTTTTCTCAATAACATGTTAATCATTAATAACAATTTTATTATTACTAGCAAGTTTATGTTAATAAAAATGAAAATTTAGTGAACCTTGTCATGCATATCTAATATTTGATATTTATTTTTATTTAAAAATAATATATTTATAATGTAGTGTTAAAAAAAATAAAAAATAAATTCTAAAAAGAATTTTTAAAATCTAACATAATAAACTGAAATATTTTCAATCAACTATAATTATAACAATAAAAATTAAAATATGAAATGTTTAGGATAAATTACCAATATAGATCTAAAAATTTTGAGAAAAAAATTTTAAAAAAATTATAAAATACCCTGTCACATATATTACGAATATAATTTCTTATAACTATATAGAAATTGACGCCTTAATAATTAGTCATTTTCTCAGCTTATAAAATATTAAATATTATTAAATAATATAAATATTATTATCAAATATACAAAATATATTTATTTTTAATAATAAATTTAAATCGGAGGTTATTTTAATTCGTTAAAAGAATAAAATCTTAAAAACTTATAAATCTCATATAAAATATTGTAAAGAATAATTCAGTATTTTTTATTAAATTTAATAAATATTTGGATAAAAAAATAGATAGAAAAATTAATTTGAGTATATACTAAAAGTGAGTAATTAAATTATTTGATTTTAAAAATATATAAATTAAAAGAATCGGGGGAGATGAAGAACCGGAGGCTCGAGTTCATGGGAGAAGGGTGAGGGAGATGATAGAAAATGACGAAGCCAACAGCTATTTTGCCGGAACCACTAGGGAAACAGGAGGTGAAGCAGAGGGGGAGGAATATCGCCTAGAAAAGAGACCCAGGCAGGAGGATGACAGCGTAGACCAAAAGCTGCAAAGGCTGAAAGAGCAGCTTTTGATCGAGCTGAGAATGAAGGAACAGAACCAAACTCTCCTACCTGCCTCTTCTCCTTTCTCGAAATGGGTGCAGCAGGAGACCGTACCTAAGAAGTTTATGATGCCACCTATGGCTACCTACGATGGAACTAGGAACCCCCGAGAACATGTCCTTAACTACAAGACCTTCATGGAGCTACAGACTTTGTCGGATGCTTTAATGTGCAAGGTATTCCCAACGACGTTATCAGGTCCAGCAAGAGCATGGTTTAATAACCTGGAGGCTGGGAGCATCAACAGTTTCGGAGACTTGGCCACTCGTTTCATCAGCCGCTTCATTGCTGGTGTTCCCGCCGATAGGAAAACGAGCTACTTGGAAACAATCAGGCAAAGGAGAGAGGAGTCGCTCAGGGAATATGTCGCCCGTTTCAATATAGAAGCCCTCCAGATCCCCGAACTCGACGAAGGAAGGGCAGTAGAGGCCATGCAGAAGGGGACAACCTCCGCCGAGTTCTTTGGCTCGTTAAGCAGGAAGCCTCCGACCTCATTGGCTGAGTTGATGAAGCAGGCCGAAAAGTACATAAGGCAGGACGATGCCTTGGTAACAAGCAGGTTTGCTAGGGGACTGACAGATAAAGGAAAAGCACCGGAGGAAAAAAGGTTAGAGAAACACGAAAGAAAGCACGGTAGAAGGCCTGAGCCCTATAAACAGCCTTGGGAGCGCAGGGATCAAAGACCCCTCCCTTCTCAGGACCCAGTACAAAGATCATGGCCCTCCTGGGTCCCGGAGAAGCTGACCCCACTCAACGCCTCAAGAGCCGAGGTACTCATAGCCGTACAAGATAAGGAATTCTTACAGTGGCCCAGGCCCCTAAGAGCTGAAGCAGACCAACGAAATCCTGACAAGTACTGTCAGTACCATCGCACGCATGGCCACGATACCAATAACTGTTTTCAGTTGATTGCCGAGATCGAGAGGTTAATAAAGAGGGGTCACCTCAAAAACTTCGTGAAGAAGCCGGAAGGACAGAGGCCTCCGCCGACTCCGATAGTTCAAACGCCACGTAGAACGGGAGCTAACCCCGCAAATGATGGGTCCAGCGGAACCATCCATATGATTGTAGGAGGCACGGGGGGTCGGATGAGCCGAAGGGGGAAAAAGAGGAGCAGAGAAGAAGGAAACAGTAGCGCCGAGGTCATGCAAGTCGTTGAACACTCTTCAACAACCATCTCTTTCTCCTCGGAAGATGCTCAGGGCATTCAGATGCCCCATGACGATGCCCTCATCACCGAGGCCATCATCCACAACTATAAGGTAAAGAAGGTTCTAGTGGACGATGGGAGCAAAGTGAATCTGCTGCCTTACCGAGTTTACCAGCAGATGGGTATTCCTGAAGAGCAATTAATCCGAGACCAGACCCCGATTAAAGGGATAGGAGGAACGCCAGTGACGGTGGAAGGAAAGGTAAAGCTAGCCCTTACTCTGGGAGAGGCCCCAAGGACTCGCACCCATGATGCAGTGTTTCTGGTAGCTAAACTCCCCCTAAGCTACAACGCGATCCTGGGAAGACCTGTGTTGTTTGACTTTGAGGCTGTCACCAGTATCAGATACTTGGCAATGAAGTTCCCCATAAAAGCAGGGGTGGGAACAGTTCGGGGAAGTCAAGAGGAAGCAAGGGCAGTGTACCTGGCTACCGTAGCGGAGCCGAGCTCAACAGAGGAAAGGATGGATTCAGAAGTCCTGGAGGTCCGAGATGAGAAAACAGAGGCCAGGACAGAGCCGGTGGGGGAGCTGGAGACCTTTTCCTTGTCAGAAACGGAAACAGACAAGCCTTCAGTCTCAACGCCGGCCTCACCAAGGAGTAGAAAGCCGAGGTGATGTCCTTGATTCGAGGTCATGCATCAAGCTTCGCTTGGAAGCCTTTGGACATACCCGGAATTGACCCCGGGGTGATGACCCATAGATTGAATGTCCTCCCTGAAGCCAGACCGGTAAAGCAGAAAAAGAGGGTAGTAGGAAGGGAGAAGCAGCAGGCCACCAAAGAGGAAGTACAGAAGTTAGAGGAGGCAGGCTTTATTAGAGAAGTTATGTACCCACAATGGTTAGCCAATCCTGTATTAGTCAAAAAAGCCAATGGCAAATATAGGATGTGCATAGACTTTACTGATCTGAATAAGGCCTGCCCTAAAGATTGTTATCCCCTCCCTAGTATTAATAAAATGGTCGACTCTACGGCCGGTTTTGATTACATGTCGTCTTTGGATGCAATGTCTGGTTATCATCAAATCCCAATGTATAGGTCGGATGAAGAGAAGACCTCATTCATAACCGAAGATGGGACTTACTGTTACAGAGCTATGCCTTTCGGGCTGAAAAACGCTGGGGCAACCTACCAAAGACTGATGAATAAAATCTTCAAGAATCAAATTGGCAGAAACGTCGAAGTGTATGTGGATGATATGGTGGTAAAAAGCCTAACTTTCCAACAGCATATGGCAGATTTGAAGGAGGTATTTAGGGTATTAGATCAGTACAGAATGAAGCTGAATCCCACAAAGTGCGCTTTCTTCATCAGAGGAGGAAAATTCCTGGGATACATGGTGAGTGGGAAAGGCATCGAGCCCAACCCGGAAAAAGTAGAAGCCATACTGAATATGTCAGAACCAGCCTGTGTAAGGGACGTCCAGAAACTGACCGGGAGAGTAGTGGCACTCAATCGATTCATGTCACGGTCGGCAGAAAAGTGTCTACCGTTCTTCAGAAAGTTAAGGAAAGTTCCAAACTTCGAATGGACAGAAGATTGTCGTGAAGCCTTCAAAGAACTCAAAAGTTATCTCAGCTCGCCTCATGTGCTCAGTAGTCCCATAGAAGGTGAAGAACTTCTGATATACCTAGCAGCCTCTGAACAGGCAGTTAGCGCCGTACTGGTAAGGGTGGAAGAAGGAGAGCAGAAGCCTATTTTCTATGTCAGCAAGGTGCTTAAAGATGCCGAGGTCAGATATCTGAATATTGAAAAGATAGTGTATGCTCTACTGCTGGCAGTCCGGAAGTTCAGGGTTTACCTGGAAAGCCACCAAGGAGTTGTCATGACAGATCAACCCCTGAAGAAGATCTTACATAGACCGGAGACTTCAGGTCGGATGTTAGCTTGGTCTGTGGAGATCGGTCCTTACTGCCTAAAGTATCGACCTCGGACAGCTATAAAGTCTCAGGCCCTCGCTGATTTCGTAGCGGAGTGCACATTCGATGAGAAACAAGGAGAATCATCCTCAGGAGCGTCGAGGGAGGAAAGAAAGGAAGAACTCTCCCAGAGCTTCAATTGGAAGTTATATGTAGATGGGGCTTCAGGCACTGGAGGCAGCAGCGCTGGAGTAATGCTTAAGGGGCCCGGGGAATTCAAGGTTTGCTACGCCCTACGTTTGGGATTCAAAGCCTCCAATAATGTAGCAGAGTATGAAGCCCTAATAAACGGAATGCTGGTCGCAATAGAAGTGGGGGCAACTGACCTCGAGGTGAATAGTGACTCACAACTAGTAATCAATCAAGTAACTGGGGCATATTAGGCCAGGGATCCAACCATGTAGAATTACCTAGCAAAAGGTGAAAGCGATAGAGGCCGAGCTCATGGATCGAGGAGTTATTGTCAAATTTCAAAGAATACCACGAGAGGAAAATGAAGAAGCAGACTTGCTTAGTCGGTTAACCAAAGAAGAATTAGAACAGCTCCCTGATGAGGTATACATACACCACGTCAATACGCCTGCTTTTAGTAAAACAAACATGGTATTGCAAGCGGAACAAACCCAGACTTGGATGACCCCATACCTGGAATATTTAGAGAAAGAAAAGCTCCCCGAAAGCAAGGATGAAGCAAGAAAGATAGCAGCCCGAGCGGCTAACTACCAGGCGGTAAGGGAGACCCTATACCGAAGAGGAAAATCCAGCCCGTGGCTCCGGTGCGTGAGCCCGGAAGAGGCAATAAAGGTGATGGAGGAAATACATAGAGGGACGTGCGGAGTTCATGAAGGAGCGGGAACATTGGCCAATAAGATATTCAGGCAAGGATATTACTGGCCCACTGTAAAAAAAGAAGCAAAAGAGTTCGTCAGCAAGTGCGATGTATGTCAGAGGTTCGCCAATGCCATTAATGTCCCGGCCATTCCTCAGTCCAGCATATCCAGTCCATGGCTGTTCTCACAATGGGGAATAGACATCCTGGGACCTTTTTCCAAAACCACGGGGCAGAAAAAGTTCGTGGTGGTGGCTGTGGAATACTTCTCAAAATGGCCGGAGGCAGCAGCAGTACCCACGATCACAGCTCGACAGATGATAGATTTCGTATGGGGGCATATTATCTGCAGATTTGGCATACCAAGGGTACTTATCTCAGATAATGGCAGGCAGTTTGATTGCAGCACTTTCCGAGCGTTTACGACAAACATGGGAATATGGCATAAATTTTCCTCAGTGGCTCATCCTCAAACCAACGGCTAGACAGAGGTTACCAACCGAGCCATCCTCTAAGGATTGAAAAAACGACTGGATGGGGCAAAAGCAAATTGGGCAGAAGAGCTCAACAGCATCCTGTGGGCACTGCGAACTACCCCCAGAACATCCACTAAGGAAACGCCTTTTGCACTCGCATTCGGTACTGAGGCCGTAGTCCTAGTCGAGCTACAAGTTCCTACACATCGAGTTAAGTTCAGCAGTGAAAGCACCAACGAAGACAAGTTAAGAAGCAACCTGGATGCTCTTGAGGAAGTCAGGGAGGAAGCTCAAGTTCGAACTGCCGCGTATCAGCAAAGAGCTGCCCATTACTATAATCAAAGGGTTAGAGAAAGAAGCCTGAAGGTAGGAGATTTGGCCCTAAGAAATCTAGAGGCTACGGGAAAAAGAGCGGCAATAGGAAAGCTAGCACCGACCTGGGAAGGCCCATTCAGAATAGCTAAAGTGGTCAAACCAGGAGTATATCTAATTGAGGATATGCAAGGAAACCCTGAACCTCACGCCTAGAATATTCAGCATCTTAAAAGGTATTTTCCCTGAAATATTATTAAGTACAAAAGGTAGATTGTATTTCAAAACAAAGCAATAAAATAGACGCTGTTATGATCCAATCTCTTTCTTTCACTATAAATTCACATTGCTACTTTCAAACTTAAAAGAAAAATCAAAAGACCGGGATCCCCAAGATCTCCCGGGAAAACAAAGAAGACCGGGATCCCCAAGATCTCCCGAAAAACCAAAGAAGACCGGGATCCCCAAGATCTCCCGGGAAAACAAAGAAGACCGGGATCCCCAAGATCTCCCGGGAAAACAAAGAAGACCGGGATTCCCAAGATCTCCCGGAAAAACAAACAAGACCGGGATCCCCAAGCCCTCCTAGAAAAACAAAGAAAACTGGGATCCCCTAGAACTCCCAGAAAAACGAAAACGGTCGACGAAGGTTTTAATAACCTCCCGGAGTAAAAATTTCCAATATCATGCGCCGAAACAACTCATAACATACAGTTCCAATCACATGAGAAAGCTGAGTCTTAAGCTACCATAAAAGAACCAGACTTCGACCTCCTAAAAAAGCGCGGAGCACAATCACCAAGAGCGCCACAGCATCACATCGACCTCAAAAAAAAAAAAAAAAAAAAGAGATGAGCTCGGAAGGGCGAAAAAGTTCAGCCGAGGAACATCATATGCGGCACCGACCTCGAGAAGTCCAAATAGCAAAGAGCCCGGAAAACATTCAGGGGCATAAGAAGCATCATGGGCTATCGGCATAAAAGCCTAAGCAAAGAACCAAGGACCGAGTCCCCAGCTCGGATAAAATTGCCATATGAAACACTCGGACAGAAGGAAGTTAAAATATGGAGGGAACAACAGAAAACAGAGCTCGAACCAGTTTGCCACAAACGGACATTTAACAAAAATAACCTAAGACAAGGGACAACGACAAAGGCCGAACTCCCCCTCCCAGTGGAGCATACAGACTAAGTTGCACCGACTGACAAAGAACCACCCCGAGTGGGACCAGACATCCGAGCTCACAACTCAAATAGCGGAGTCAAATCGCCTAAACCAAAACTGTGCAAGTATAAATGAAATATAGAGATTTACTCCCTCAATCTTTATGTAATAAACATTGAGGCAGTAAAGGGGGCAACCCAAGGAACATTTAACGACATGAACAGATAAAACCTCAGCTCCAATTCCTGTCAAAACAAGGCTAAAGGCAGAAAGATCAACCTTGTCCATCATTACGACAGAGCTCACGAGTACGACTAGTCCAGCTCGGAAAAAAGTAAGTCAAAAGCTTAGTTGACTGAATGAACTCTAGCTCTGAACGATTAAAGGGGCAAGAAGGAGAAAGCAATACAGCAGATCATTCGGGAAAAGTTACGGAGCAAGCAATCTAAGTACTTCATTTATGATAAAGAAAGGACAGTTCGAGTATGAACGCAAAATAAAAATTTCATTAAAAGAAAAACACATTACAGCATGTCACAAATACCAACACTACGGGATAAAAGGCTATCCTTAAAGGATTTACATGCCCAGATACATCATCATCGACGTTTACATCACTATCGCCTACCCCACTATCTTAGCTTTCGATTCAGAGGAAATCTTATAGTTCGGAAAATCAACTTCCTAAGCCGGTTGAGCTCCGTCTTGAGGTGTGATTCACGATACATACGAACGAGCTCAGATATTATATGCCGATCTCATGAAAAACATAAGTCTTCGAGTTAAAGTCCCAGGGAGATCGGCATCATTACCCGTTCACCTGCCCGAAGCGCCAACAAAAAACCAGCAAGGTATTCTGAAGGGCAATGGAACAAGTGAAGGCAACACCAGAAAATTGGTGAAATATTCTGAAGAGCAATGGAACAAGTGAATGTTAGCACCACGAAAGTCTTCTCCTCCTTTCCGAAGGAAGCAAGGGGAGGGGGCCGGCCTGACGATCTGCATAATACAACTTCAACCTCTTGTGGAACACCGAAGGGACACCTTGAAGACATGAAAGCCTCGCTTAGGTAAACAGTACGAAAAGAAGACATGGGGAAGACGAAACCAGAGGTCCTCAATTGAAAAGCCAATCTGAATTACTAAAGAACTCCAGGAGGTAAGGGAAGGATACCAGTGTATATATCCCAAAAGCAAAGCTGTAATTCTGAGCAGGGTGATGCTAGGCGCTAGGCCAGCGGCAGTAGAATTCTTAAAAGCTATTCACGAAAAGAGAAAGACTGCACATCCCGCAGGAAAAAGATGAGAAAATAAAGGTGACAACATACACGAAGAACAAGAGAAAGCTGAAGATAGAAAGGAGTAGAGAAAATTCGAAAAGTGAGGCGACAATAAGATGAAAAGAATTTATGGGGAAAGCTGAACGTGAACAGACGCGGTCATAATGATTCTGGAAACCTGCACAGTCAGATAATAATTAACAGGAAGGTAGAGGGGCAATCGACGATGACTGCTGGGTTCCCTCGCCTCGAACAGGGCCCTGGCCCATGACGCCTGGCCATTACTTAGAAACCTTTAAGCATCCTGCATCACCAAGGCCCAGCCCATTCACATCGTCAAGGACGTGTCAGCATATTCTAAACTTGAAGTGTTGACCTGAGGAGTATAGAGACTTCAAGGGTTTACCCCCTCGCCCCTCCTGAAACAACTGCCGAAAAGGCAATGGGACCTGAGAGACAGTAACAACTCCCAAGTAGCAACAAACTGTCCTCGCTTGTGGATTAAACTCATAAACGAGCTCGGAAGGTCTGACAAACAAATAGAAGGATATAGAGCCTCATGAAGCCGAAGGAAAATCCCATGACTCGGCCAGACAAGGCCCTAACCTCGGTCCATAGTAGAACAGAGTTCAGAGCAGAAAGTCAGCCCTGCTTATTCCCCTAAGAGGTACATGATCAGATTTACTGTCATGAGGAAGTCACAAATAAAACCATAAAGGCCTGTGGAAAATTCAACCCGCCATTGAAAACCGAGCTCACGGATAAGGCTAGTTCAGCTCGGAAAAGGCCTGCAGGGAGAATGTCCTAGGAGGAGAAGAAAATCATAAATAAAGGAATAACAAGTAAAATAACTCAAAGCATCCATACACTTGGCAAACTAAAATATCATTAAAGGGCAAAATAATTACAATCTATTTCTACTCTTCGGAAGGAAAGACTGTCCTCAAAGGACTCACATGCTTAGGTGCATCACCCTCAGTTACATTAGTATCTATATTATCCCTCACTCTATTTACACTATCTGCGATTACACTGTCTACATTGCTACCCGAGGGAGGTCCGCCCTCCTCCCGCTCAGACTCCCCGGCATTTACAAAAGGAACGATCTCCAGCCCTGGAGGTCCAGCACCTCCCCCTCCTAGTCCTATACCTTCCATCTGTGGCTCGGCGACGCCTACCTCAGGGTTGAGGACTCCCACATCCTCTGTATTCAGCTCGGATCCTGCCTCAGAAGGCCCAACTTTAGTAAGAGAAGTCCCTTTGGGCAGAGGCATATCGTCCTCTCCGTAGGCCACGATCTCACCATCGAAATCCTCTTCCTTAGCTCGGAGTACGGTCAGGGGGACAGATGGATTATGTCTAGCCTCTCTTAAACCTCGGTTGAAGCCGGAGACGAACATGCGGAGACCCTTATACCATATGGCCTCTTTCATCTCATCCGAAGCTTTATACTCTGCAAGTCGCTTCTCACAGGCCTCAGCTATCTCCGTTCTTAACTCAGAAGAATCCTTGTAATTTTGGAGGTAAGCTTCACAGGCCTGTTGGGTCTCTTTCTTCAATTCAGGGGACTCCTTATACTCCTTCAAGTGCTTTTCAATCTCCAGCCGGACCTTATCCTCGGCTAATTTGGCCTCTTCAGACAGGGCTGAGCACCTCGTCTCTAGGTCCGTGACTTGTTGGCACAGTTGCTGATTTTGAAGTTTAAACTCTTCTGCCGCCGAAGTTAGACCCTTGATGCTATCAGCTTGCCCACTCAGCTCTTGCCTTAAAATTACGACGCGGGCTAAGGCCTCGTCCTTCAGAGCCAAGGTGGAGTCCAATTTTACCTTCAGCTGCTCTAGCTGACGCTGAATCTCCTCCTTCTGGCTTATAGCCTCATCCCTCTCGTGAAGGCCCTCCGCTGCAGAAGACAGCTGCTTCAAAACCCCCTCGCAACGAGCCTCAACTGTAGCTGCCCTCTCATTAGATTCCTCAAGAAGTCTTCGGGTGTTAAACAACTCTGTCTCCATGGACTTGGCATACTCCTCTGCATCGGCTACCTTCCCTTCGGCCCTCTTTAAGGCCTCATAAGCGGCATACAGTTCCGTCTGGAGAGACGCAGTATGCTCTCGGGCTGCCGCGAGGTTGCCCCGGGCATCAACGGTTGCAGATAGGTTCTCATCTCGACGAGCTTCCTCAATCCTACGGTCGACAGACTCTCGTAGAGAGAGGTCACGAGCATCTGCCTCCATGGAAAGGCCCAGTGCCTAATGCGAAAAGGAAATGTCCATAAGGATAAAGAAATTAAAAGAATCAAAGTGAGAGCAAAAGGGGCAATTTACCATTAGGAGCATCTCTCTGATCTTCTCTCCGAGCTCCTCTCGTGGTAAGGAACGGAAGGTTGCTTGCTCCCGTGTAAAGCCCGCCAAATGGCTAGTCAAGGCCAGTAGACGAGAGTCTGACGCATCTGTGGTTCCTCCGAACATTTGCTCTCGCAAAATCTCTGCCACGACACCTGCCGGAGACTGATGCGTGATGTCTTCTGCATTTAATATATCATTATCCGGGGCAAATAGCAGAGGCACCATGGAAGTCTTCATTTTTTCCAAAGGAGGCAAGGGAGGGGCAGGACGCCCGGAGGTTCGGGCTTTCTTCAAAGAGGGAGTCGGGCCGAATTCTTCGGCAGGAAAAGGACGCTTGCTCCCGACCCCTTCGGCCACGCCTTGAGGAACAACCATCGACCCCTGTAGAGGAGCTACCTCTGTAGGCCCAGTTACAGCCTCCTTTGTTGAGACGACCTCGGAAGGAATTTTTTGGGCATCCTGTCCTTTCGAACTCGCCTCATTTTTGTCCTCAGGGCCCACCTCATCAATGGGGACAGTTTCCAAAAGCTCCACGGAAACCTCGGCAGAAGAATGAAGATCATCCGCCCTCACGAGTCCGAGACCCTCAGCCAATTTGGCAGCAACCTCCGGATCCCTCACAGTTTGTGTATTGTCATTTCGTCGAGGCCTGGAGGCTTGAAAAGGGAGAGGAGCCGAGCTCCCTTGGCCGCTTCGGGAGGGCTTGGAAGGTCTAGTACCCTTGGAGGTCAACCTGGGAGGTCGGCTCATTGTGGTAGAAGCAATGACCCGAGCTACTTCCTCGGTAGCCTCGGAAACGCGTCCTCCTGCATGCAGAATGTCCAGCGTGGCGTTCATGCTTTCTCGGGACAGACAAAAATTCTTAGGGGGCTTAATTTGGTCCATCTTCACCTGGGAAGCTGTAAAAATCCAAAAATCAACACAAAATCAGGTAGCCAGTCACACAAATCTAAAGCAGAGCAGCGCTACTGAGAAGAGTCAAGTACCAGCGTCTTTGATATCACGGAGATTAGAAATAAACATACACTTCTCGACATCATACTTCATTTCGACAGAAGTCAGTCGAATGTACCCGACCTACTCGGTGAGGCTTAGCTGGGGTAGGTCATTGCAGTCTAGTGGAACATCCTCCCATGAGAGCTCTAAGTCCCAGACAAGTCTGGACTCCCTCTTGAGCTCCACTACTGCAAAGCCCTCCATCCAGCCCTTTATTGAGTCTTTGTGACCCGTGAAAATTGAAAGCTTCCCACGAGGGGAAAAATAATAAAAATTATGGATTCCCCTGACCAATCGAAAGAAGGACACAAACAAAGACACCGTGGGTGTAAATCCCCAACTCAGACACAGATTCAAAAGAGGACATGAACAAGATGGAATTGGGTACCAACATCCGAGGGGTTATACGAAAGTGTCGGAAAACCTGGGTAAAGAAAGGCGAAAAAGGAAAGGTTAAACCATACTCCCTCTGTTTAGCGAAGAATACCAAGTTAAGACCCTCCTGAGGATCAATTAAACCAGAGGGAGGAGGATCAGGAAGAACGATCCTTTCATACAGGAGGGGAGCTCGAATGCGAAAAAGGGGAGTATCTAAATACTCCCGAGAGAAAAAGTTTTTTAAGGAAGATGGGGTAACGTTAGACTTGATCCGGAGAACATCGGGAATTTTGGGGCTATCCATGGGGAGTGAAGAAGAGAAGCGTACCTTAACAATGGCCGAAGCTATGAGACGAAGTAGGCGAGTGGCGTAAGGAATCAAAGATGGCAAATGCTCCAAGAAGGCAGAAAGAGTTCAAAATTCGAAACGGTAACAAGACAGAAGGGCGTCCAAGCGTCTTAGAAGAAACTGTCCTTGGGCGGCGCGGTCATGATGGTCCTCGATATTTACCCCCTCGACAGTCAGATAATAACTGCCGAGAGGGTAAAGGGGCAATTGATGACCGCAAGATTTCTTCATCCGAATCAGAGACGAGGCCCATGATATCGGCCCATTACTCAGACATCTTCGAGCCCTTAGTATGAATAAGGTTTGGTTCATTCAAATGGTAAGGCCGGGCTCCCTCCTGACGCGCCTCAACCGGATGGCCCATTCTCCAGTTCCGTAGGGGAGCCCCTCTTCAGCCCAATCTTGTTCCCTTCACCCGGCCCAGCCTGGCCGGCCCAACCAGGAACCTAGAGCAAGACCCATCCGTTCATCTTGCAGACCCGCCCATCCGTGCCCAGGGAGAATCAGAGGCCGTTACGCATGGGGCAGAGATTTGATTCCCACGTACGTCCGAATCAGCGTGGCAGTGACAGATGGTCTACTGGTACTCGTTCTTTTGGCACGTCACTAGCAGACAAAAAGAAACCTATAAAAGGAGGAATACTCTCTTCTAGGTTTAAGTTTTGAAAGTTTTACAGAGTCCATTGCAAAAACCCTATTTCTCTGGATCTCAGATCATCACTATTTATAATAGAAAAAAAATCTTAATATGCAAAATTATAAAAATATCCAAAAAAATAATTAAAATGCAAAACTGACCCCCTAAAAGATGGAATTTCCTTTCCAAAATTCCCTTTTCGAAAAGCTATCGTGTGTCTCCATCGGACGTCGGCAACAAAAGTTAGGTCTGATCTAAGTCTGCTGTAAACTCCAAGACTAGTTGCTCTGTGTCATTCCCTTCAACTGGTAAAGAACTCGACCTCGAGTTGTCATCAGCAGAATAGTACTGAAACAGATCCGTCACGTTAAACGTCTTGAAAATTTTAATCTCATTTGGGAGGTGAAGAACATAAGTATTGTCATTAATCTTCTGAATGATTCGGAATGGACTAATTTTCTTGGCGTCAAAGGCCAATGTGATTCTAGATTGTATTGTTAAAAATTCATTTATTTTATTTTGTTCTTAGAGTTACGTCGTGATACTGTTAAATAATTATATTAATATTATAAATTGAAAATTTGATAAGCTGAGTTAATTTTGATTTAATTACAGGTTTAAGCTGAGCTCCCCTAAATATTATTATATGCATATTGGATCTGGTTGGACTTTGTTATTGGTTTTATATTATTATATAATGTTAATAGTATTTTAATATTCATGTTGAGCTAAAATTTAAATTTAAGGAACAGTAGATTTATTACGGATTTTAAAAGTTTTATGTCCGCTCAAGTTTTGGTGCTGATTTAGACCATAAATTTAAATTGTGACACTTTCCCTTATCTAAAGAATAGAAATGTCGTCGAACTTCGCTGTTTGACTGCTCCAAGAAGAAATTAAAGAAAAGAGTCAAAGTGAAATTTCTCTCCAGAAATAGAGAGAAGAAAGTTTATAATGTGTAGAAAACTACGATTCATGTCTCCTTTAATCATGATACACAGCGCGCATTTACAAATTTTATTGATAAATAAACATAGTATTTATGTGTATCATTGCCGATGACTGTAACCACCAATCCAGTGCGTTAAAGGATGTCTTTTAGTATTTGAGCAACAACAAATGGCAGTGGTAGCAACCACAAAACCAGGAAAAAAAAAATAAAAAATTAATGCCACCTTCAATTTTTAAAACATTTTATTGCACACCTAAATTTAAAAAAGTGAAATTAAAGCAACTCTTTGCTTTATTCAGCAAAATCGTGAAACAACATACAAAATGAGAGACTAAAAATTTAAAAACCTAACATACTGACATGAAAAATAAAATAAAAAATCCAAAAAATAAATTAATAAACAAAAAGCTCCAAAAGAATAAGTTTACTTAATTTATTAAACTAAAGAATAAGAATATTCAAATAAATTATTCAACTAAATTAAGAAATAAATTAATAAATTTAATAAACTAAAAAATATATAAAAAATTATATTCGCATGTTTAATTTTATTTTATATGAGATTACTTTAATTTGCTATCGCAGATATTCAAATAAATGATTCTTTCTTTTTCTCCAACTTTTTTATGCAACTTTCTTAGAATAAACTTTCATTACAAACTTTTTAGGTTTAATTTAATTATTAGAGAGTTCTCACCACGAGTAGTCCAAGAGGAATCCTATACATTTTCTACAAGTCCTATGGAGGATTAAGATTTGTGGATCCTTATCATGGTGAAACTATAATAAAACACTTATTTATCAAAAAAGCATCGTATGTGGAAATAATAGAGATTTTATACTAAAATTAACGGATTAAAAAATTCATTAAGTTTATTTTTATATATATATATATACATTAAATAATTTAAATTAAATAATAGACTCAATAGAAGTGTAATACCCGGCTAGACTCCGGCGTCGGAATTACAACCTTCCGACGGAATCTCAGTTGGAATCCGAAATCTCGGATACCGGAACCTCTAGAAGGGTAAAATATGTTTTTACAAAATGTTTTTCATGGTTTTATTGGTTGGTTTTGAGTTAAAGTTTTAAAAGAAAAGAAAAGAGTTTGAGGGAAAATAACAGGTTCAACCGCCAAACTTCAAGATCGGCCGCCGAAAGTGGTGCTGCCGCGGGAGCTCTTGTAACGACCCGGAAATCGGACCGCTACCGGCGCTAGGATTCAGATCGACTTAAGGTCACCGGAACCCGTAGCAAGTATAACATACATCTTGTACATCTGATAAAATCCTATACATGATCATACATTTACATAAAAATTTTAAACTTTTCATATACCAAGCTTGACCTGTGCATGCACTATAACTGTATACATAAAAACCCCTTACTGGAGCCCTCATCAAATACTCCAATTAGGTCAACATCTCATATGTCAAGCTTGGTTCAACATATATCATTATTAAAACATTACATAAAGATTATGTACAACAGGGATTTACAATAAACATTAGGGCCAAGCATAATACAAATCCTCATTACATTACTGTACATTACATTACATTACATTACATGTCCACTACAACTCTAATACATTTTACATAACCATAGCCATTACCCTTGCTGACCTCCTGAGCTATCTTTGACTGTGCAACCTGGGGGCTAGGGGAAAGGGGTGAGCTACTAAAGCCCAGTGAGCAGAACAGTAAAAACAGTTTATTAAACACATGCTTTCATGAAATGCATCACATCACAAACAAATCACATCAAGGATGGACTTGTCACCAATGACCCTTTACATAATCTAATGTGCGCGGCCCACAACGGGAGCTCCTCAGGACTTTCGCTTAACATATCATAACATAACATATCCAACTGTGCTAGGGGCGTAGAATGGGCCTCGACCTGGACTTCCATACCATATCATATCATATCATATCAAGGGCCAATGGGTCATCCAACATCCATCCACATCAATATCATATTATACAATGCGTCATATTCGTGAATTCTAATACAATATAACCTATTACATACATGGCATTCATGATGCATGAACATGCTTAAAAGTTTAATTGCTTTGAAATAAAATAGAGTTGTGTTCTACTCACCTCTGGCTAATACTTTACTAACTCTGGAGCAGCTAACTCACTGCTGATCACCTCGGTTCCTCAGGTCCAATCCTACACAGGTGGACTCAAATGAGGGACCAAACATACTCTAACATGACTCTAAACATCTCCCCAAAAATCCCCTAAAACACCATAAAACATGCATGCAAAACAGGCAAAGGAAGGCTGGGCAGGGGACTTTCGGCGGCAGGTTCGGCGGCCGAAGGTCCCTATAGATCCAAAAGTTAGGCACTTTCGGGGGCAGGTTCGGCGGCCGAAACTCTCTCCAGATCCGAAAGTCACCAACCTTCGGGGGCAGGTTCGGCGGCTGAAACTCCCTTCCAGAGCCGAAAGTCCAACTTTTGGGGGCGAGTTTAGGCGGCCTAAAGCTGCCTCCACAGACAGGTTCGGCTGCCGAACCTTGCTTCGGCGGCCGAACCTGGGTTCTCCAAAATGGTAGAACTCGATTCTGCTTCTCACAACCAGCCACCCAAAACGTTCCATACACACAACCAACTATTCTAAAACATGCATAAACACATTTTCAAGCATATAGGGGCATAAAACTAGCCTATACCCCAACAAACATCACATTTAACATCACATTTCTCATAAATCTAACATAAACCCTAACATTTACAACTAGCCTAAACATGCATCAAAACCCTTAAAACCCCTTAAAAATTACTTAAAACATAAAAGAAGATGAGGATCTACACTTACCTCTTGAAGATCGAGGGTAGGCATGACCCAAACTTGGAGATGTGGAGAAAAAGAGCTCCGGGGATCTCCAATCTTCAAAACTTCGGTTTTGAGCTTAAAAACTTCAAAACAAGATAAAAGCTTGTCAAAAACTTGTAAGATTTGAAGGAAATCATAAAATCAACCAAAGGAGGGCGAAATCTCACCTATGCCCGAGAATAGAGAGAGAAAACTCGCCCATTTTCGGACAAGGGGCCTTTTATAGGTGGCTGGCCAGACCACCTTCGGGGGCCAAAAGAGATTCTGCAAGCTCCCCATGTTCGGCGGCCGAACTTGAGGTTCAGTGGCCGAACCTGGGTTTTTCCTCCATGGCTTTTTCTTTCAAAACTCAATTTTCTTTCTTTGTTAAAACCTTAAAAACATTAAAACATTCTATAAAAACCTTATTTTACCCTTCTAGAAGGCTCCGACATCCAAGAATTCCGGATTCCAATGGAGATTCCGCCGGAAGGTGGGAATTCCGATGCCGGGGGTGTAGCCGGGTATTACATTCTTCCCCCCTTAAGAACATTCGTCCCTGAATGTTCAACAAACAAGCATAGCATGGCATAACACACATAACAATAAGGAAGCACATAGAACAAAAACACTAACCTTAGAAGAGGTGAGGGTATTGCTGGAGCATAGACTCTCGTGTCTCCCAGGTATATTCTTCAATGTTGTGGTGATTCTAAAGGACTTTCACCATCGGGATTTCCTTGTTCCTCAGCTTTCTAATCTGCGTGTCTATGATCCGCACTGGCTGCTCAACATAGGTGAGATCTCCTAGGATCTCTACATCTGGCTCACTAAGAACCTTGCTCGGATTTGACACGAACTTCCGTAACATGGAAACATGGAAAACCGGATGGATTCTTTCCATTGAAGCAAGTAAATCTAACTTGAACGATACATTTCCAATCTTCTGCAAGATTTCAAAAGGTCCGATGAACCGTGGAGCTAGCTTACCTTTCTTCCCAAAACGAATCACCCCTTTCATAGGAGACACCTTGAGCAACACCATATCTCCCTCCTGGAACTCTACATGCTTCATGCGGACATTTGCATAACTTTTCTGCCGGCTCACGGCAGGTTTGATTCTTTCTCTGATAATGGGCACTACTCTGCTGGTGATCTCTACTAGCTCAGATCCTGCCAAGGCCCTTTCTCCCACTTCTTCCCAGCAAACAGGTGACCTGCACTTTCTTCCATATAAAGCTTCATATGGAGCCATCCCTATGATAGCATGATAGTTGTTATTGTAGGAAAACTTCACCAAGGGTAGATGCTGTCTCTAAGAATCGCCAAAATCTAGCACACACATTCTGAGCATATCTTCAATAGTTTGGATGGTCCTCTCTGACTGTCCGTCAGTCTGTGGATGGAAAGTAGTGCTAAAGTCTAGCCTGGTACCCATAGTGTTCTGCAGACTCCGCCAAAACCTGGAGGTGAACTGGGGTCCCTTATCTGACACTATTGAAACGGGAGCCCCATGCAGCTTTACAATCTATTCCACATACACATGTGCCAATTTGTCCACAGAATAGCCACTCCTGACAGGGATGAAGTGAGCATTCCAGCCGGTAACCCCACCACGAAATTCATAGCTATATTCTCCCATTTCTACTCTGGAATCGGCAGTGGATTAAGCATTCCAGCCGGCTTCTGATGTTTTAGCCTCACCCTCTGACATACCTCGCAGGCGGACACGAACTGTGCCACTTCTCTTTTCATAGCTGGCCACCAATAAACTCTTTTCAGATCCTAGTACATTTTGGTGGCTCCAGGGTGAACACTGTACGTGGCATTATGAGCTTCCCTTATAATGTCTCCTTTCAAACTCACATTATCTGGTACACATAACCTGTTCCCACAGTGAAGGATCCCTTTGTTGTCAAATCTAAACTCCTCATTCTTGCCTGACCGAACAGTCCTGGCAATTTGCACCAACTCGGGGTCCTTATGCTGTTTCTGGGCCACTTGATCCAGAAACACGGGTGTTACTCTCATCTGAGCTATCAAAGCACCTGTATCAGACAACTCCAACTGCAGCCCTTCATCAATGAGCTTATAGAATTCCCTCATCACTAGTCTCCTCTCTACTGTAATATGGGATAGACTGCCAAGTGATTTCCGACTAAGGGCATCTGTCACAACATTTGCCTTACCCGGATGGTACTGAATTTTGCAATCATAGTCACTAAGCAGTTCCACCCATCTCCTCTGCCTCAGATTCAACTCTCTCTGACTCAAGATGTACTGCAAGCTTTTATGATCTGTGAAGATCTCATATTTAATCCCATACAGGTAATGCCTCCACATCTTGAGTGCAAAGATCACAGCTGCCATTTCTAGATCATGTGTAGGATAATTTAACTCATGCTTCTTCAGTTGTCTAGAAGCATAAGCAATTACCCTCTCATTCTGTATCAACACACAACCCAGTCCCACTCGGGATGCATCACAAAACACTGTGAAGTCTTCATTACTGGTAGGCAGAGCTAACATCGGTGCTGACGTTAACCTTTTCTTCAGCTCTTCAAAGCTTTCCTCACACTGATCTGACCAAACAAACCTCTGATAATTTTTGGTCAGCCTGGTCATAGGAGCGGCAATTTTGGAGAAGTCCTGAACGAACCTCCTATAGTAACCTGCCAAACCCATAAAGCTCTTAATCTCTGTAACTGTAGTGGGTTTAGGCCAGTTAGCTACGACTTCTACCTTCTTGGGATCCACTTTAATTCCTTTTTCTGACACAACATGTCCCAAAAAAGAAATGCTCCTCAACCAGAATTCGCATTTGGAGAACTTGGCATACAAGCCATGCTCCTTCAGGGTCTGCAAAACTATCCTCAGATGATGGGCATGCTCCTCTGCGTTTCTAGAATACACTAAGATATCGTCAATAAAAACGATAACAAAGTGATCCAGATACTGGCTAAAAACTCTGTTCATGAGATCCATGAATGCTGCAGGGGCATTGGTTAGCCCAAACGACATTACTAGGAACTCATAATGCCCATATCTGGTCCTGAACGCCGTCTTCGGCACATCTTCTTCTCTTATTCTTAACTGGTGATACCCGAATCTCAGATCTATCTTGGAGAAACAACCTGCTCCTGCTAGCTGGTCAAATAGATTATCAATCCTAGGTAAGGGATACTTGTTCTTGGTAGTGACTTTGTTCAACTGCCTGTAGTCGATACAAAGTCTTAGGGATCCATCCTTCTTCTTTACAAACAACACTGGAGCACTCCAAGGTGAGGTACTCGGTCGGATGAAACCCTTATCTACCAACTCTTGCAGTTGATCTTTCAACTCTTTCAACTCTGCAGGTGCTATCCTGTAGGGAGGGATAGAGATCGGTCTGGTGCCAGGCATCATTTCAATTTCAAACTCTATCTCCCTAGTAGGCGGTAGTCCTGAAAGCTCGTCTGGGAAGCCATCTGGAAACTCTCTGACTACGGGCACTGAGGCGGGCTCCCTGACCTGACTATCGAGCTCTCTAACATGAACTAGAAACCTCTGACAACCCCTCCTGAGCAACCTACGAGCCTGTAGGGCTGATATCAAACCTCTAGGTGTACCCCTCCTGTCTCCTCTGAAGACAACCTCTGACCCATCCTGTACTCTGAACCTGACTACCTTGTCTCTGTAGTCCAAGGTAGCACCATGAGTAGACAGCCAATCCATCCCTAGAATGACATCAAAATCCGTCAAGTCTAGAACCACAAGGTCGGCTGAAAGGCATCTACCCTCAACAAACACTGGACTAAACCGGCAGACTGACTCTGCCACTGATGGATCACACTTGGGTCCACTGACCCAAAGGGGACACTCTAACCCAGAGACTATCAAACCCAACCTCTCTACGGCTCTCGGAGCAATAAAAGTGTAATACCCGGCTAGACTCCGGTATTAGAATTCCTACCGTCCGGTGGAATCTCGGATGTCGGAAACCTCTAGAAGGGTAAAATCATGTTTTTATAAAATGTTTTAATGTATTTTATGATTTTAAGCAAGAAAGAAATTGAGTTTTGAATGAAATAGATCAGGGAGGCATTTCCAGGTTCGGCCGCCGAACCTTAAGTTCGACCGCCGAACGGGGGATAGTTTAGGGGGCAAGTTAGGCTTCCGACAGTGGCCAAGGTTCGGCCGCCGAACCTCATGTTCGGCCGCCGAACTTGCATGAGTTTTGGAGGCACCTTAGGCCGCCGAAGGGTGGTCTGGCCAGCCCTATATAAGGACTCCATGGCCAAAATGGGCGAGCTTTCTCCCCATTTTCGGCCAACGGTGAGTCCATGCTCTCCCATGGTTGTTTTTGATGGTTTTTCCTCCAACCTTTCAAGTTTTAACAAGTGTTTGCTTGGTTTTGAAGATTTGTGAACTTTGAGCGAGTTTTGGGAACTTGGAGACCAAAGAGTTGATTTCTCCCCATCTCCGAGCCAGGATCATTTCTCCTCTCGATCTTCAAGAGGTAAGCTTCAATCCTACCATTCTTGTATGTTTTAAACAAGTTTTATGAGATTTGTGGGTAGAAATGTATTTTAGGTTATTCTTGAATTTATGGGGTAATGTTGAGTTTTTGAGCAATGTGGGTTGTTTATGTATGTTTGATGTGTTGTAGTTGGGGTTTAGGATAGTTTGAGACCCCTATATGCTTGTTGGATTGAGTTTGCTTGTTGTAGAATAGGTAAATGCATGATTGAATATTTTGGGAGACAAATGTGCATATTGGAGGCTGAGTTCTGCCCTTTGGAAGAACTCAGGTTCGGCAGCCGAAGGGACTTTCGACCGCCGAACCTGCCTGTGGAGGCCAGCCTTTGGCTGCCGAACCCTGCCCCCGAAAGTGGACTTTCGGCTCTGGAAGGGACTTTTGGCCGCCGAAGGTGCCGCTGAACATGCATGAGTTTCATCTCTGGAAGGAACCTTCGGCCGCCAAAAGTGCCGCCGAAGGTGCATGACTTTCGTCTCTGGAGGGACTTTCGGCCGCCGAACCTGCCGCCGAAAGTGCCCTGTCCAGCCTTCCTTTGCATGATTTCTATGATTGTTTTAAGGTTTTTTAGGGGGTTTTGGGGGAGTATTTTAGAGTCTTGTTCATGTATGTTTGGTCCCTCATTTGAGTCCACCTGTGTAGGTTCGGACCCGAGGAACCGAGGACCCCAGCAGTGAGACAGCTGCTACAGTGTCTTGTCAGAGCTAGCTAGAGGTGAGTGGAATAACTCTCTATGTTTCAAAGCAAATAATGAAAGTTTTAGCATGATTCACACATCATGAATGCCATGAGATATATTAGGGTGCTCACATTAGAATTCACGAATATGTTGCATTGCATATTATGTTGTTGATATGGATGAATGTTGAAGGATCCATTAGCCCTCATATGTTATGACATGATGATATGATATGGAAGTCCAGGCATGCCTGCTCTACGCCCCTGGCACTATGCAAGAGAAAGTCCGGGTGTGGCCTGCACTACACCCCCGGCACAATTGGCTATGTATGATATGTTACGTGTAAGAGAAAGATCAGGTGTGGCCTGCACTACGTCCCTGGCATGATTGGACTATGTAGAGGGCTAAATGGTGACAAGTTCATCCTTGATGTGATTTTTCTGTGCTGTGATGCATTCCATGATATCATATGTTTTAAATACTATGTTTTATTATTTTCCTCACTGGGCTCTAGTAGCTCACCCCACTCTCTAATTTCCCCAGGTTTGCAGGTACGGGATAGACCAGGAGGTCAGCTAGAGTAAAGTCATGTCTATGTAATTGTTAGAAGTGGACATGAGAATGATGTAATGTAAATTATAGTATTGAACAGTTATGTAATGTAATGATGTTATTGAGGATTAGAGTTGTGCTTGACCCTAGTTTGTATGTTAATCCCTTTTGTTACATGATCTTTCAAATGTAATGGTTTAATGATGTTTTATGTAGACCAAACTCACTTTATACTATGTTACCCCATTGGAGTATTTGATGAGGACTCCAGTGTGGGGTTGATGTTTATGTTTATGTTTATGAGTTGTGCATGCACAGGTTGAGTTTGGTGATTGACTGAGAAAGATCATAATTTTTATGTAATTGTTGATCATGTATGGGATTAAACAGGTTTACAGGAGGTATGTCAGGCTTGCTACGGGTCCCGGCGGCCTTATGCCGATCTAGATCCTAGCGCCGGTAGCGGTCTAGATTCCGGGTCGTTACAGATTGGTATCAAAGCCCTAGGTTCATATGGTCGGACCTAGAGTGTCGGGCTCATAGATGTTCTAGAAGGTCAAGCACAATAGGAAAATCATGTCCACTAGGATAGGATGTAGAGTCCTGTCTTGAATATTGATGTGAAATGCCATGATTTTATACATGTGCATTGATGATATGCTATGTATGTGATGTATGTGATGCGGGTTCATGTGTTTGCACATGAACCATTTAATGCTAATGTTTATGTGATGGGTGCTGTTTTTCAGTAAGCAAGATGAGAGGAACTCGTCGATCTGCATGATTGACTGGAGTACCACCCCAGGACGAGGGCACGAATGCCCGTCCTCCAGCATTGCCTAGGGCAATGTCCTGCAGGTCTAGCAGGGAGAGAACATCAAGGGACCCTAGAAGGTCTTTTGATGTGAGCAGAACGGGAACAGTGCAAGGTGGAATGTCGGGAAATGTGGGGGATGATATGGATGTGGACCAGAGGAGGGATGGCAGTCTCGGAGTGAGTATGTCGGAAGAGGGTATGGGAGAGTCCCAAGGAGGCACTCAAGCCTCGGGATTTGTTCAGCCACCCCACTACCCACCCTTTTCACAAAATCCCGGGTATTCGATGGGAGGTACATCGGATTACCCCAGCTTTAATCCTTACCCTTCTCACATGCCATACCCACCTTTCTACCCACCATACCCACAGTGCCCTATGTACCCACCCCCATCCTTTTATCCAGGTACAGCAAACCCTACCCTGGGGAATGCTACACCTCCTCCACCACCAGCAGGACCTACTGTCCCAGAAACCCAAGTACCTAAGCCTAGCTCATCTGGAGGGAGCAAGGTCAAGATGACCGATTACATGAAGCTGGGTGCTCCCCAGTTTGAAACAGATGATGACTCATTTGTGTATCTAGAGAGGGTCAAGATGATTACAGATGAGATAGGAGCTGATGACAGTAGAGCCATTCAGATGGCTGGGTTCACACTGAAGTGCAAGAAGGCCCGAGAGTGGTTTAAAAGTTATGTGAGCCCGAGGGTGGATGGTCTTTCATGGGAAGAGTTTGCTAATGAATTTGCTGGATGGGCTTTCCCTGACAGTTCAAGGGAGTTGAAGATGATTGAGTTCGAGCAGTTGAGGCAGTCAGAGGAGATGAGCGTGGATGAGTACACAGATAGGTTCTTGGAGCTGTTGCCGTTTGCTGGGCAGAATCTTGACACAGACTAGAAGAAGTCAAGGAGGTATATCATGAAGCTTCATTCCAGGTATTCCTCCTTGATCCAGTCAGCAGAAAGGGAGAGTTTCCATGCCATAGTGGATATGGCCCGAAGGATGGAGGCTAGTGCAATAATCGAGGGAAGAGTTAAACAGTCAATGGCACAGCCTTCTGGTTCCAAGACCCCAGGTGGGGGAAAGTTGGATCCTTCTTCCTTGAGTTCAGCAGCTTCAGGCAGTAAGAAGTGGGACAGAGGCCCCAGGAAGTCTAAGAAGAACAAGTTTTGGAATAAGATCAAGTCGGGTCTGGGATTAGGAAGCGGCTCGAGCTCAGGTGCAAATAATGTAGTATGCATGAAGTGTGGGAAGCCGCACAAGGGAGTATGTCGGTTTGGGATGACAGCTTGCTTCAGATGTGGGCTGGAGGGACACATGGCACGGGAGTGTCCTAGAGCAGCTTTTGTGGCACAGTATCAGCAGATAGCTTCTGGTAGTGTGGCTCAGCCAGTAGCGCCAGCCGCGACTCAGGCCAGTGGCAGAGGCAGAGGGAGAGGGGCAGCCTCTTCTTCAGCGGGTTTTAGAGGTGAAGGTCCATCAGCTCCAGCACGGATCTTCACCATGACTCAGCAGGAGGCAAACACATCTAACACCGTGGTGTCAGGTAATCTCGTCATTGGTTGTTCAGATGTTTATGCCTTAATGGACCCTGGTGCATCTCATTCTTTCATTGCTCCGAGGGCCGTCGAGAGGTTGGGTTTGATGGTCTTTGGGTTAGAGTGTCCCCTATGGGTCAGTGGACCCAAATGTGACCCGTCAGTGGCAGAGTCAGTCGGCCAGTGTAGTTCAGTTTTTATTGAGGGGAGATGCCTTTCTGCTGACCTTGTGGTTCTAGATTTGACAGATTTTGACGTCATTCTAGGGATGGATTGGCTATCTACCTATGGTGCTACCTTGGATTGCAGAGACAAGGTAGTCAGGTTCAGATGTCAGGATGGGTCAGAGGTTGTCTTCAGAGGAGATAGGAGGAGTACACCTAGAGGTTTGATATCAGCCCTACAAGCTCGTAGGCTGCTCAGGAGGGGTTGTCAGGGTTTTCTAGCTCATGTGAGAGAGCTGGATTGTCATGTCAGAGAACCCGCTTCAGTGCCCGTGGTCAGAGAGTTCTTAGATGTTTTCCCAGACGAGCTGCCAGGTTTACCACCTGTTAGGGAGATAGAGTTTGAAATTGAATTGATGCTTGGAACTAGACCGATCTCTATCCCTCCCTACAGGATGGCACCAGCAGAATTGAAGGAGCTTAAGGAGCAGTTGCATGAGTTGGTAGATAAGGGCTTCATCCGACCAAGTACCTCACCTTGGGGTGCTCCAGTGCTGTTTGTGAAAAAGAAAGATGGATCCCTTAGACTTTGTATCGACTACAGGCAGTTGAACAAGGTCACTACCAAGAATAAGTACCTGTTGCCAAGGATCGACGATCTATTCGACCAGCTAGCAGGAGCAGGTTGTTTCTCCAAGATAAATCTGAGATCTGGGTACCATCAGCTGAGGATAAGAGAAGAGGATGTACCGAAGACAGCATTCAGGATCAGATATGGGCACTATGAGTTCCTTGTGATGCCGTTCGGGTTAACTAATGCCCCTGCAGCATTCATGGATCTCATGAACAGAGTGTTTAGCCAGTACCTGAATCACTTTGTTATTGTCTTCATAGATGATATCTTATTGTATTCCAGGAATGCAGAGGAGCATGCCCATCATCTGAGGTTAGTTCTGCAAACCTTGAGGGAACATGGCTTGTATGCCAAGTTCTTCAAGTGTGAGTTCTGGCTGAGGAGCATTTCATTCTTGGGGCATGTTGTGTCGGAAAATGGAATAGAGGTGGACCCCAAGAAGGTGGAAGCTGTAGCTAACTGGCCTAGACCCACTACAGTGACAGAGATCAAGATCTTCTTGGGTTCGGCAGGTTACTACAGGAGGTTCGTTCAGGACTTCTCTAAGATTGCAGCTCCCATGACCAGACTGACTAAGAAGAACCAGAAGTTTGTATGGACTGACCAGTGTGAAGAGAGCTTTGAGGAGCTAAAGAAGAGGTTGACGTCGGCACCGGTGTTAGCTCTGCCAACTAGTAATGAAGACTTCACAGTTTTCTGTGATGCATCCCGTGTGGGACTGGGTTGTGTGCTGATGCAAAATGAAAGGGTGATTGCTTATGCTTCTAGGCAGCTGAAGAAGCACGAGTTGAATTACCCTACACATGACCTAGAAATGGCAGCTGTGATCTTTGCACTTAAGATATGGAGGCATTACCTTTATGGGGTTAAATGTGAGATCTTTACAGATCATAAGAGTCTACAGTACATCTTGAGTCAGAGAGAGTTGAATCTGAGGCAAAGGAGATGGGTAGAGCTGCTTAGTGACTATGATTGCAAAATTCAGTACCATCTGGGTAAGGCGAATGTTGTGGCAGACGCCCTAAGCCAGAAATCACTTGGCAGTTTGTCCCATATTTCAGCAGAGAGAAGACCAGTGGTGAGGCAGTTCTTCGAGCTCATTAATGAAGGTTTGCAGTTGGAGTTGTCCGGTATAGGTGCTTTGATAGCTCAGATGAGAGTGGCACCCATGTTTCTGGAGTAGGTGGCTCAGAAACAGCACGAGGACCCAGAGTTAGTAAAGATTGCCAGGACTGTTCAGTCAGGCAAGAATGAAGAGTTCAGATTTGACAGCAAGGGGGTCCTCCGCTATGGGAATAGATTGTGTGTACCAGATGACGTGGGTCTGAAGGGAGACATTATGAGGGAGGCTCATAATGCCAGATACAGTGTTCACCCTGGAGCCACCAAGATGTATCAAGATCTGAAGAGAGTTTATTGGTGACCAGCTATGAAGAGAGAAGTGGCACAGTTCGTGTCAGCCTGCGAAGTATGTCAGAGGGTGAAGCTGGAACATCAGAAGCCGGCTGGGATGCTCAACCCACTACCTATTCCAGAGTGAAAATGGGAGAATATAGCTATGGACTTCGTGGTGGGGTTACCGGCAATGTCCAACAGATTAGACTCCATATGGGTGATCGTGGACAGACTGATCAAATCTGCTCACTTCATCCCTGTCAGGAGTGGCTACTCTGTGGACAAGTTGGCGCAGGTGTATGTTGATGAGGTTGTCAGGTTGCATGGGGTTCCTGTTTCAATAGTGTCCGATAGAGGACCCCAGTTCACCTCCAGGTTTTGGCGGAGTCTGCAGAATGCCATGGGTACCAGGTTGGATTTTAGCACTGCTTTCCATCCACAGACTGACGGACAATCAGAGAGGACCATCTAGACAATAGAGGATATGCTCAGAATGTGTGTGCTAGATTTTGGCGGTTCTTGGAGGCAGCATCTACCTTTGCTGGAGTTTGACTACAATAACAGCCATCATGCTAGCATAGGGATGGCTCCATATGAAGCTTTGTATGGAAGGAAGTGCAGGTCGCCTGTCTGTTGGGAAGAAGTTAGAGAAAGGGCCTTGGTAGGGCCTGAGTTAGTAGAGATCACCAGCAGGGTGGTGCCCATAATCAGAGAAAGAATCAAGACTGCTGCAAGCAGGCAAAAGAGTTATGCAGATATCCGCAGAAGGCAAGTAGAGTTTCAGGAGGGGGATTTGGTATTGCTCAAAGTGTCTCCAATGAAAGGGGTGATTCGGTTTGGAAAGAAAGGTAAGCTAGCTCCGCGGTACATTGGACCCTTTGAAATCTTGCAAAAGATTGGGAATGTATCGTATAAGCTGGATTTACCTACTTCAATGGAGAGAATCCATCCGATTTTCCATGTTTCCATGTTGAGGAAATTTGTGTCAGATCTGAGCAAGGTCCTTAGTGAGCCTGATGTGGAGATCCAAGAAGATCTCACCTATGTTGAACAACCAGTACGGATCCTAGACACCCAAATCAGAAAGCTAAGAAACAAGGAAATCCCGATGGTGAAAGTCCTTTGGAATCACCACAACATCGAAGAGTGTACCTGGGAGACACGGGAGTCCATGCTCCAGCAATATCCTCATCTCTTCTAAGGTTAGAGTTTTGTGTCTTTGAATTTATGTTTATGTTTGATGCTATGTATGATTGTTTGGTGAACATTCGGGGGCGAATATTCTTAAGGGGGGAAGAATGTAATACCCGGCTAGACTCCGGTATTGGAATTCCTACCGTCCGGTGGAATCTCGGATGTCGGAAACCTCTAGAAGGGTAAAATCATGTTTTTATAAAATGTTTTAATGTATTTTATGATTTTAAGCAAGAAAGAAATTGAGTTTTGAATGAAATAGATCAGGGAGGCATTTCTAGGTTCGGCCGCCGAACCTCAAGTTCGGCCGCCGAACGTGGGATAGTTTAGGGGGGCAAGTTAGGCTTTCGAAAGTGGCCAAGGTTCGGCCGCCGAACTTGCATGAGTTTTGGAGGTACCTTAAGCCGCCAAAGGGTGGTCTGGCCAGCCCTATATAAGGACTCCATGGCCGAAATGGGCGAGCTTTCTCCCCATTTTCGGCCAACGGTGAGTCCATGCTCTCCCATGGTCATTTTTTATGGTTTTTCCTCCAACATTTCAAGTTTTAACAAGTGTTTGCTTGGTTTTGAAGATTTGTGAACTTTGAGCGAGTTTTGGGAACTTAGAGACCAAAGAGTTGATTTCTCCCCATCTCCGAGTTAGGATCGTTTCTCCTCTCAATCTTCAAGAGGTAAGCTTCGATCCTACCATTCTTGTATGTTTTAAACAAGTTTTATGAGATTTGTGGGGTAGAAATGTATGTTTAGGTTATTCTTGAATTTATGGGATAATGTTGAGTTTTTGAGCAATGTGGGTTGTTTATGTATGTTTGATGTATTGTAGTTGGGGTTTAGGATAGTTTGAGACCCCTATATGCTTGTTGGCTTGAGTTTGCTTGTTGTAGAATAGGTAAATGCATGATTGAATATTTTGGGAGACAAATGTGCATGTTGGAGGCTGAGTTATGCCCTTTGGAAGAACTCAGGTTCGGCAGCTGAAGGGACTTTCGGCTGCCGAACCTGCCTGTGGAGGCCAGCCTTTAGCTGCCGAACCCTGCCGCCAAAAGTGGACTTTCGGCTCTGCAAGGGACTTTCGGCCGCCGAAGGTGCCGCCGAACATGCATGAGTTTCGTCTCTGGAAGGAACCTTCGGCCGCTGAAAGTGCCGCCGAAGGTGCATGACTTTCATCTTTGGAGGGACTTTCGGCCGCCGAACCTGTCGCCGAAAGTGCCCTGTCCAGCCTTTCTTTGCATGATTTCTATGATTATTTTAAGGTTTTTTAGGGGGTTTTGGGGGAGTATTTTAGAGTATTGTTCATGTATGTTTGGTCCCTCATTTGAGTCCACCTGTGTAGGTTCGGACCCGAGGAACCGAGGACCCCAGCAGTGAGACAGCTGCTACAGTGTCTTGTCAGAGCTAGCCAGAGGTGAGTGGAATAACTCTCTATGTTTCAAAACAAATAATGAAAGTTTTAGCATGATTCACGCATCATGAATACCATGAGATATATTAGGGTGCTCGCATTAGAATTCACGAATATGTTGCATTGCATATTATGTTGTTGATGTGGATGAATGTTGAAGGATCCATTAGCCCTCATATGTTATGACATGATGATATGATATGGAAGTCCAGGCGTGCCTGCTCTACGCCCCTGGCACTATGTAAGAGAAAGTCCAGGTGTGGCCTGCACTACGCCCCCGGCACAATTGGCTATGTATGATATGTTATGTGTAAGAGAAAGACCAGGTGTGGCCTGCACTACGCCCCTGGCATGATTGGACTATGTAGAGGGCTAAATGGTGACAAGTTCATCCTTGATGTGATTTGTCTGTGCTGTGATGCATTCCATGATATCATATGTTTTAAATACTATGTTTTATTATTCTGCTCACTGGGCTCTAGTAGCTCACCCCACTCCCTAATTTCCCCAGGTTTGCAGGTACGGGATAGACCAGGAGGTCAGCTAGAGTAAAGTCATGTCTATGTAATTGTTAGAAGTGGATATGAGAATGATGTAATGTAAAGTATAGTATTGAACAGTTATGTAATGTAATGATGTTATTGAGGATTAGAGTTGTGCTTGACCCTAGTTTGTATGTTAATCCCTTTTGTTACATGATCTTTCAAATGTAATGGTTTAATGATGTTTTATGTAGACCAAACTCACTTTATACTATGTTACCCATTAGAGTATTTGATGAGGACTCCAGTGTGGGGTTGATGTTTATGTTTATGAGTTGTGCATGCACAGGTTGAGTTTGGTGATTCACTGAGAAAGATCAAAATTTTTATGTAATTGTTGATCATGTATGGGATTAAACAGGTTTACAGGAGGTATGTCAGGCTTGCTACGGGTCCCGGCGGCCTTATGCCGATCTGGATCCTAGCGCCAGTGGCAGTCCGGATTCCGGGTCGTTACAAAAAGAATGAGAAGCACCAGGGTCCATTAAAGCATACACATCAAAACATCCAATGATGAGATTACCTGACACCATGGTGTTTGACGTGTTAGCCTCCTGCTGTGTCATAGTCAAGATCTGAGTTGGAGGTGATGGACCTTCACCCTGGGAACCTGCTGAAGAAGAGGCTACCCCTCTCCCTCTGCCTCTAGCACTGCCCTGAGTCATGGCTGGAGCTACTGGCTGAGCCACACTGCCTGAAGCTGTCTGCTGGGACTGTGCCATCATGGCTGCATTAGGACATCCCCGTGCTATGTGTCCCTCCTTACTGTATTTGAAACATGCTATTGTCCCAAACCGACAGACTCCCTTGTGCGGTTTATCGCACCTCAAACATTCTAAGCCATCCAAACCAGAGCTCGAACCACCACCTAAACCCAGACCAGACTTTAACCTGTTCCAGAACTTATTCTTCTTAGGCTTGGCCTTGCCCCACTTTTTGCTACCGGAGGCTGCTGCACTCAGAGAAGAGAGATCAAACTTTCCTCTGCTTGGGGTCTTAGAACTCGTGGGCTGTGCCACCTGCTGTTTCACTGTTCCTTGAATAATGGCACTAGTCTCCATCTTCCGTACTGCATCCACTATAGCATGGAAACTCTCTCTCTCTGCCGCTAGGATTAGGGAGGAATACCTAGGATGGAGCCTCATGGTATACCTCCTAGCTTTCTTTTGATCTGTGTCATATGCCTGACCCACATACTGCAGCAACTCCAGGAACTTATCGGTGTACTCATCGACACTCATGTCCTCTGTTTGTCTTAGCTACTCGAACTCTACAACCTTTAGCTCCCTTGAACTGTCAGGAAAAGCCCATCCAGCAAACTCATTGGCAAACTCCTCCCAAGATAGGTTGTCCAGCCTTGGGTCCACATAATTTTAAACCACTCCCGTGCTTTCTTACATTTCAATGTGAACCCTGCCATCTGAATGGCTCTACTATCACTTGCTCCCAGCTCATCTGTTATCATCTTCACCGTTTTGAGGTACTCAAACGGATCATCACCTGTCTTGAACTTGGGAGCATCCAGCTTCAGATAATCTGTTATCTTTACCTTGCTTCCCACAGATGAGCTAGGTTTGGGTGTTTGGATTTCAGGGGCTATTGGTTATGTTGGTGGAGGAGGAGGTGCAGCATTCCCTGGGTTAGTGTTTGCTGGATTTGGATAGAAGGGTAAGGGTGGAAAGATAGGGTACTGTGGATATGGTGGGTAAAAGAGAGGATAGGGCATGAAGGTAGGATATGGGTTGTAACTAGAGTAATCCGATGTACCCCCCATCGGATACCCTGAGCCCTGTGGATAGGGTTGATACTGAGGTGGGTGAGCAAAACCCGAGGCCTGAGCGCCTCCTTACGACTCTCCCATGCCCTCTTCTGACATACTCATGCCCAGACTACCATCTCTTCTTTGTTCATCCTCCTCTGATTCCCTCACATCAGCTGACATTCCACCCTGAACTGTTCCCCTCCTGCTTACATCAAAAGACCTTCTAGGGTCCCTTGACGTTCCCTCTCTACTTGATCCATAAGACATTGCCCTTGGCAAAGCAGAGGGACGGGCATCCATGCCCTCATTCTCAAGTGGAGCTCCTGTCAATCTAACGGATCGACGTGAGCCTCTCATCCTGCTTCTGAAAAACATCACATAACACAAAACATTAGCATCATATGGTTCATGTGGAAACACATGAACCCGCATCATACATAGCATATCATTAATGCACATGCATATTATCATGGCATTTCACATCATCCTCAAGACATGACTCTATATCCTATCCTAGTGGACATGATCCTTCCTACTGTGCTTGCCCTTCTATGACATCTATGAGCCCGACACTCACTAGGTCCGACCATATGAACCTAGAGCTCTGATACCACTCTTGTTGGGAAATCCTGAGATTATTGCAATCCAAAGGCGCAGCAGAAAAATAAAATCTCTGTTGATTTCGTTTTCCAGAATCCGAGTGCTTCGTTTAATTCACAAGAAGAATATGAGACTAACCTGTTAATCTCGTTGAGAAGAAATAATGCCGGACTGATGGTGCTGCCTTTTCAAACGAACACCCTCAATGGTATCCACACGAACGTCTTCTATCCTTCTAGAGTGCTAGCTCTCTCAAAGATGGATAGATTATATGCTCCACAATCTGCAGCTATTAGACTGAGTTTTCTCAAAACGTCGTCAACCCCCACAATTCGTAGTAGGAGTATTTATATATTTCAGTCTTTTGTTTTCCACCAACTCTTTTCCTAAAAGAGTTGTGCTCAGAACCCACTATCACAATCTCGCAGATACTCAAATATCTTATGTGATAGAGTCCTTTATCTGTAACACTTACAGATAGACTGCAGATCTTTTAAATATTATTATCTCATAATAATAAATAATTAATAATAATAACACTTTATTATTATTAACTATATTAATAATTAATATCAATAATAATAATAACACTTTATTATTATTATTAATTATATTAATGATTAATAATAATAACACTTTACTATTATTAATTATATTAATGGGCTTTGGGCTTTTAGCCCATTAATATGACATAGCACATCAACAATGTTCTTTTGTGTGTGACCCAATAGCCTCACATTAATTGGCAATAGGCTCAGTCCCACAAGGCCTATAAGTCATAAGTGGCCTCTAGCAAGACATTATGACTACCCAATTAATATGAGGATCAATAGTCCAATAAAGCCTAATAAATAGAACATGAATTAATCCCTTTGTCACACGATATCTAGTTTGAACATAAGTCATGGTCAATGTCAAACTTATAATGTTCAAACTTATGATTACTCGATCTCTAAGTAGACTGATAAATTCAAATGATATTGATCACACTATCAATTCATTTGAGCATGGCCATGCATTTCTCAGTCTCACTTATCGAGGGGCCCAGAAGATATCTCTCTCATAGAGAGGGACAAATCCTATCTTGATTGTTCATTATCCTCTACATAATTTCTATTATGCTCAATCATAACCTTTATGATTGTCCGATTAAAGACAACGTTTGGTTATGTCAAAACATAATAGTCCTTATGTTGGAAACTATAACAATCTCAAGTCAAAGGATTAAGACATAACTACTTTGAGATTCACTTATGACAATGACTCATGTAGTGATCTTAATGCGGGTCCATCCAATACTTTGTTCTCTAACAAATATTTATGATTATTGAATTATATCAACATATACATAATCATCTCATGATTATCAATCAATAATCATACCAGTTATATTTTATTATTATCAACATAATAATAAGTAACCAGGGATGATAATCATTATTATGTAACATGCAAACAAATAATAATGATAAAAACCTCTTTTATTAATAACCAAAATGACATACAAAAAAGTCCAAGATAATGGCCTAGGGCATATACACTAAAAATCTCCCACTTGCACTAGGCCTAATCATATAAGTATCTAATACCCATAGACCTAGTGTGTTGATCATGCTTGACCTATGAAAGAGGCTTGGTCAGTGGATCTGCAATGTTGTCATTTGTGTCTACTTTGCATATTTTAATATCTCCTCTATCAATGATTTCTCGAATAAGGTGATATCGCCTGAGTATATGTTTAGATCTCTGGTGAGATCTGGGCTCCTTTGCCTGTGCTATGGCACCGTTATTATCACAATAAAGGTCCATAGGTTTTGCAATGCTGGGAACCACTCCCAACTCTGTGATGAACTTCTTCATCCAGACTGCCTCTTTAGCTGCATCTGATGCTGCTATATACTCAGCTTCTGTTGTAGAATCTGCTATAGTGCTCTGCTTGGAACTCTTCCAACTAACAACTCCACCATTTAAAGTGAATACGAATCCTGACTGCGATCTGAAGTCATCTATGTCGGTTTGGAAACTAGCATCTGTGTAACCATTTACAACTAGCTCGTCTTCCAAATCTCCATAAACTAGGAATGCATCCTTAGTCCTTCTAAGGTACTTTAGGATATTCTTAACAGCTGTCCAGTGACTTTCACCGGGATCTGCTTGATATCTACTTGTTGTGCTCAAGGCATATGAGACGTCTGGTCTAATACATAGCATGGCATACATGATAGATCCAATAGCAGAAGCATAAGGAATCTTATTCATTCGTTCTCGCTCATTAGAAATCATAGGACATTGATTCTTGCTGAGATGAATACCATGAGACATGGGTAAGAATCCTCTTTTGGAATCTTGCATGCTGTACCTTTTCAGCACCTTGTCAATATAAGTACTCAGACCGATTATTCTCTTGGATCTATCCCTATAGATCTTAATATCAAGGATATATGCGGCCTCACCTAAGTCCTTCATTGAAAAAGAATTTCCTAACCAAGTCTTAACCTTTAGCAAGGTAGGGATATCATTTCCAATGAGTAATATGTCATCCACATATAAGACTAGAAACACAACTGCACTCCCACTAACCATCTTGTAAACACAAGGTTCATCTTCATTTTTGATGAATCCAAAGTCCCTGACTGTTTCATCAAAATGAAGATTCTAGCTCCGAGAAGCTTGCTTCAATCCATAAATGGATCTCTGAAGCTTGCAAATCTTTCCAGAATTCTCAGGGATTACAAAACCCTTAGGTTGTGCCATGTACACATCCTCGAGCAAAAGTTTACGACTGTCAGTCATGAGAAATCCATATCTCTCAGGCTGATGACGTGTACTATTAGATCTGCGTGGGACTTGTGTCACCCTTTCAGTTTCCACAACTGTTTGTGGTTCTGGAAGTGGTTCTACCAGCGGTTCAATGCTCTCTTGTGGTTCTTGAGTTTCCTCAAGTCGCATTGTACTCCCACTGAATCTCTGAGAGATGAATTCCTTTTCTAAAAAGGTACATTTCGAGCAACAAACACTTTGTTCTCTGAGGGAATATAGAAATAGTATCCTTTGGTTTCCTTAGGATACCCCACAAAATTGCACTTGATAGATTTTGGAGCTAACTTATCTGAAATTGGGCGTTTCACATAAGCCTCACAACCCCAAATCTTAAGGAAAGACAAACTGGGCATCTTGCCAGTCCATAACTCATATGATGTCTTTTCAACCGCTTTCGATGGTACTCGGTTTAAAATGAATGCAGCTGTTTCCGAGGTATAACCCCAAAATGATAAAGGGAGATTTATTTGACTCATCATAGATCGAACCATATCTAATAAAGTTCGATTTCTCCTTTCAGAAACACCATTCCATTGTGGAGTTCCTGGTGGAGTTAATTGTGAAACAATTCCACAGTTTCTAAGATGTTCATCAAACTCTTGGCTCAAATATTCACCACCTCGATCAGATCGAAGCATCTTAATAGTTCTACCAAGATGATTTTGTACTTCATTTTGAAAAGTTCTAAACATTTCAAAAGATTCATGCTTATGTTTCATTAGGTAGACATAGCTATACCTACTGAAATCATTAGTGAATGTAATGAAGTACTGATAACCTCCCCTGGCACTAATGCTTAGTGGGCCACATACATCTGTATGTATTAAGCCCAATAAGTCTGAAGCCCTTTGACCTTGTCCAGTAAAAGGGTCCTTTGTCATCTTACCAAGCAAACAAGATTCACACTTTTCAAATGAATCTAATAAACCATCCTTATGGAGCTTAGATATGCGATTCTCATTTATATGGCTAAAACGACAATGCCATAAATATGTTGGGTTTAACTCATTTGGCTTAGTATTCTTAGAAGTTATGTTATAGATATTGTTGTCTCTAGAATCATCTAGATTAAGGACATAAAGGCCATCATATGAATTTGCAATATAATAAAGCAAATGATCTTTATTAATGGAGCATTTCTTATTCTTAATAAGAAATGAAAAACCTTCATCGTCCAAAACAGAAACTGAAATAATATTCCTACTCAAAGTAGGAACATAAAAGCAATTGTTCAGAACTAACAAAAGCCCATTGGGCAACACTAATTCATATGTCCCTACAGCTATGGCAGCAACTCTTGCTCCATTGCCTACACGTAGGTCCACATCGCCCTTTTTCAGTTTTCTACTCCTTTTGAGACCCTTCACATTTGTATGAATGTGAGAGCCACATCCGGTATCTAATACCATGAAGTAGAAATAGAAAAATTAATATCTATAACATAAATACCTGAAGTCGTAGTCTCACTACTCTTCTTCTTCTTGCACTCATCCAAATAGAGTTTACAATTTCTCTTCCAATGCTCTGGTTCCTTGCAATGGAAGTAGATTCCTTCCTTAGAAACTATTTCCTTAGGAACTTTTACCTTGGATTGCCATTTAGGCTTGCCTCGTCCCTTAGGCCCATTACCACCTTTAGACTTGGGCTTCCCCTTATTTTTCATGGGCTTACCGTTATTGATATTCAAAATTTGGGTAGGCCTTTTCTTGACATTTACCTCAGCTGTTTTTAGCATTCCATGCAGCTTAGGAATGGATTTCTCCATATTATTCATGTTATAGTTCATGACAAACTGAGAGAAACTGCCAGGTAAAGAATGTAGGATCAGATCCGTAGAGAGTTCTAAACTCAGAGGATAGCCAAGCCTAGCAAGGTGATCAATGTAGCCTTTCATCTTTAAAACATGAGCACTAACTGATTCACCTTCAGCCATTTTGGAATCATGCAATGCAATGGTGGTTTCATACCTATCCTGCCTAGCTTGCTGTTGGAAAGCCTGTTTGAGATGGACACTCATCTCATAGGCCTCAAGGTGCTCCAGATCCTTTTGAAGTTCTGGGCACATAGTTGCCAACAAAAGACATCCAATGTCATTAGAATCATCCATATGCTTCTTATGCTTATTCGTAACAGCATTAGTAGAAACAGCAGGAGGTGGTTCTGGGATAGCTTCATCAAGCACATAGGACTTTTTCTCTTGCTTGAGAACAATTCTCAAGTTTCTAAACCAGTCAACAAAATTAGTCCCATTTTCTTTCAGTTTATCCTTCTCAAGGATAGATCGCAGTGATAAGGTGGAATTGTTATTAGCAGCCATAATTATCTACAAAAATATGCAAACATAATTAATTTAGTAAATTAATATTGAGGTGATAATAATCTCCCACTAAAATACAACCCTCAAAATAATAATAATATTTTAGTGGGCTAAGATCCATATTTCACCTAATTCTAAGTCAGCTTTGGCATGACGCTTAGAATTAAGTTATTTAGGTAGGTAACCCCTTACCAATTACATCTAATGTAACTCTTAGACTATGAGGTATTGACATCATATGTCAAATGCATGTTATACCCCATCTAATGCCTTAGGCCCAAAACCGTTTTGATAGCCTAATTAAGCTCAACCAAAATTAAATAAATGAGTAACTATTACTCATCCTATCTTACTAGGATAACCTAATGCACTTTGCTTTGGCAAAACCTGCATTTTGGTGATCTTAGTCTTGATAGGTGTTTAATATATAGGTGGCATTAAAACTTAAAATTTTAGAGTGAGGGTTCAACCTTTAATTTTAATTATTTTGTCTTGCATATATATATATTATAGCATCCAATATGCATACATATATATATTTAGACTATCATGCATAGTATCTCATACTAATGTATAACAAAATAATAAAAATTAAAATAAAATTATTTTACATAGTCATTTAAATCTGATTTAAAGACTAAAATAAAATAATTTATTTTCTATTTTCTTATAATTATTTTGTCTAGCATATATATATTATAGCATCCTATATGCATACATATATATATATAGACAATAATGCATAGTATCTCATACTAACATATGACAAAATAAAATATAGTCATTTAAATCTTATTTAAAAACTAAAAGAAAATAATAAAATATAGTCACTTAAATCTGATTTAAAGACTATAAGAAAATAATAATTTTTTTTAATTATAGGGACAAAATTGTAATTAGGGCATCTTCTTCCTCATGAGGAAGCCCAAGCCGCCGCCCCCACCGTCGCGCGACTCACCGGCGCGCGACACGCCGGCACGCGGAGCACGACCCACCGGGCGCGCGACCCACGGGTGCGGGATCCACTGGTCGCGCAACCCACTGGGCGCACGACCCCTTGGGTCACGCGATCCCCGGGCGTGGGACCCCTTGGGTAGCGCGACTCACTGGGAGGCGTGACCCTCCGGTGGCGCGACCCCTGCGCATGCTGGCCATGCCATGTGCAGCTTCACATCTGCCATCGCTTGCTCACCTTCGTCCAGCGCAGGTGATATGGCTGCAATTGGTCCTTGCCAATTTCTGGGTTCACGATGACTGTTCATCGTGAATTCCTTTTTTTTTAATTAATTATTTATTTTAATTTAATTTTCAAATTAAAATAAAATTATCTAAATGATCTGATCATTCTTCCACAAAATATTCCATAATTATCATGCCATTCTAATAAACATATATCGCATATATAATATCAATCATGGCATAATTAATTTAAACAAAAAGCACAGGTTGGCTCTGATACCACTATTGGGAAATCCTGAGATTATTGCAACCCAGTTGCGCAGCAAAAAATAAAATCTCTGTTGATTTTCTTTTCCAGAATCCGAGTGCTTCGTTTAATTCACAAGAAGAATATGAGACTAACCTGTTAATCTCGTTGAGAAGAAACAATGCCGGACTGATGGTGCGTCCTTTTCAAACGAACACCCTCAATGGTATCCACACGAACGTCTTCTATCCTTCTAGAGTGCTAGCTCTCTCAAAGATGGATAGATTATGTGCTCCACAATCTGCAGCTATTAGACTGAGTTTTCTCAAAACGTCGTCAACCCCCACAATTCGTAGTAGGAGTATTTATATATTTCAGTCTTTTGTTTTCCACCAACTCTTTTCCTAAAAGAGTTGTGCTCATAACCCACTATCACAATCGCGCAGATACTCAAATATCTTATGTGATAGAGTCCTTTATCTGTAACACTTACAGATAGACTGCAGATCTTTTAAATATTATTATCTCATAATAATAAATAATTAATAATAATAACACTTTATTATTATTAACTATATTAATAATTAATATCAATAATAATAATAACACTTTATTATTATTATTAATTATATTAATGATTAATAATAATAACACTTTACTATTATTAATTATATTAATGGGCTTTGGGCTTTTAGCCCATTAATATGACATAGCACATCAACAATGTTCTTTTGTGTGTGACCCAATAGGCTCACATTAATTGGCAATAGGCCCAGTCCCACAAGGCCTATAAGTCATAAGTGGCCTCTAGCAAGACATTATGACTACCCAACAAATATGAGGATCAATAGTCCAATAAAGCCTAATAAATAGAACATGAATTAATCCCTTTGTCACACGATATCTAGTTTGAACATAATTCATAGTCAATGTCAAACTTATAATGTTCAAACTTATGATTTCTCGATCTCTAAGTAGACTGATAAATTCAAATGATATTGATCGCACTATCAATTCATTGGAGCACGGCCATGCATTTCTCAGTCTCACTTATCGAGAGGCCCAAAAGATATCTCTCTCATAGAGAGGGACAAATCCTATCTTGATTGTTCATTATCCTCTACATAATTTCTATTATGCTCAATCATAACCTTTAAGATTGTCCGATTAAAGACAACGTTTGGTTATGTTAAAACATAATAGTCCTTATGTTGGAAACTATGACAATCTCAAGTCAAAGGATTAAGACATAACTACTTTGAGATTCACTTATGACAATGACCCATGTAGTGATCTCAATGCGGGTCCATCTAATACTTTGTTCTCTAACAAGTATTTATGATTATTGAATTATATCAACATATACATAATCATCTCATGATTATCAATCAATAATCATACCAATTATATTTTATTATTATCAACATAATAATAAGTAACCAGGGATGATAATCATTATTATGTAACATGCAAACAAATAATAATGATAAAAACCTCTTTTATTAATAACCAAAACGACATACAAAAAGGTCCAAGATAATGGCCTAGGGCATATACACTAACAACTCTGTAACGATCCGAAAACCGGACCGCTACCGGCGCTAGGATTCAGATCGACTTAAGGTCGCCGGAACCCGTAGCAAGCCTAACATACATCCTGTACATCTGATAAAATCCCATACATGATCATACATTTACATAAAAATTTTAAACTTTTCATATACCAAGCTTGACCTATGCATGCACTATAACTGTATACATAAAAACCCCTTATTGGAGCCCTCATCAAATGCTCCAGTTGGGTCAACATCTCATATGTCAAGCCTGGTTCAACATATATCATCATTAAAACATTACATAAAGATCATGTACAACAGGGATTTACAATAAACATTAGGGACAAACATAATACTAATCCTCATTACATTACTGTAGATTACATTACATTAAATGTCCACTACAACTCTAATACATTTTACATTACCATAGCCATTACCCTTGCTGACCTCCTGAGCTATCTCTGACCCTACAACCTGGGGGTTAGGGGAAAGGGGTGAGCTACTAAAGCCCAGTGAGCAGAACAGTAAAAACCGTTTATTAAACACATACTTTCATGAAATGTATCACATCACAAACAAATCACATTAAGGATGGACTTGTCACCAATGACCCTCTACATAATCCAATGTGCCCGGCCCACAACGGGAGCTCCTCAGGACTTTCGCTTAACATATCATAACATAACATATCCAACTGTGCTAGGGGTATAGAATGGGCCTCGACCTGGACTTTCTCTTACTTTGTGCCAGGCGCGTAGAATGGGCCTCGACCTAGACTTCCATACCATATCATATCATATCATATCAAGGGCCAATGGGTCATCCAACATCCATCCACATCAACATCATATTATGCAATGCGTCATATTCGTGAATTCTAATGCAATACAACCTATTACATACATGGCATTCATGATGTATGAACATGCTTAAAAGTTTAATTGCTTTGAAATAAAATAGAGTTGTGTTCTACTCACCTCTGGCTGATACTTTACTAACTCTGGAGCAGCTAACTCACTGCTGATCACCTCGATTCCTCAAGTCCGATCCTACACAGGTGGACTCAAATGAGGGACCAAACATATTCTAACATGACTCTAAACATCTCCCCAAAAACCCCCTAAAACACCATAAAACATGCATGCAAAATAGGCAAAGGAAGGCTGGGCAGGGGACTTTCGGCGGTAGGTTCGGCGGCCGAAGGTCCCTACAGATCCGAAAGTCAGACACTTTTGGAGGCAGGTTCGGCGGTCGAAACTCTCTCCAGATCCGAAAGTCACCAACCTTCGGGGGGAGGTTCGGCGGCCGAAACTCCCCTCCCGAGCCGAAAGTCTAACTTTCGCGGGCGAGTTTAGGCGGCCTAAAGCTGCCTCCACAGGCAGGTTCGGCGGCCGAACCTGGGTTCTCCAGAATGGTAGAACCCGATTCTGCTTCTCACAACCAGCCACCCAAAACGTTCCATACACACAACCAACTATTCTAAAACATGCATAAACACATTTTCAAGCATATAGGGGCATAAAACTAGCCTATACCCCAACAAACATCACATTTAACATCACATTTCTCATAAATCTAACATAAACCCTAACATTTACAACTAGCCTAAACATGCATCAAAACCCTTAAAACCCCTTAAAACTTACTTAAAACATAAAAGAAGATGAGGATCTATACTTACCTCTTGAAGATCGAGGGTAGGCGTGACCCAAACTAGGAGATATGGAGAAAACGAGCTCTGGGGGTCTCCAAGCTTCAAAACTTCGGTTTTGAGCTTAAAAACTTCAAAACAAGATAAAAGCTTGTAAAAAACTTGTAAGATTTGAAGGAAATCATAAAATCAACCAAAGGAGGGCGAAATCTCACCTATGCCCGAGAATAGAGAGAAAACTCGCCCATTTTTGGATAAGGGGCCTTTTATAGGTGGCTGGCCAGACCACCTTTGGGGGCCAAAAGAGCTTCCGCAAGCTCCCCATGTTCGGCGGTCGAACCTGGATTTTTTCTCCATGACTTTTTCTTTCAAAACTCAATTTTCTTTCTTTGTTAAAACCTTAAAAACATTAAAACATTCTATAAAAACCTTATTTTACCCTTCTAGAAGGCTCCGACATCCGAGAATTTTGGATTCCAATGGAGATTCGGCCGGAAGGTGGGAATCCGATGCCGGGGGTCTAGCCGGGTATTACAGCTCTCCTTTCGGCCCCCGAAGGTGGCCTGGCCAGCTACCTATAAGAGGCCCTTAGCCCAAAAATGAGAGAATTTTCTCTCTCCATTTTTGGGAAAGGTGAGTCTTCGCCACCCCTTGATGATCTTGTGTTTTTCCTTCAAATCTCTCAAGATTTTTATGAGTTTTCGTTTATTTTTGAAGTTTTAAGCTTGAATCCAAAGTTTTAAAGCTTGGAGACCTCCGGAGACCGTTTTCCTCCTTATCTCCAAGTTTGGGTCACATCTACCTTCGATCTTCAAGAGGTAAGTGTAGATCCTTGCTTTTGATTATGTTTTAAGTAAGTTTTAAGAGGTTTAAGGGTTTATATGCATGATATGGGTAGATCTAAGATTATAGGCTTTGAGTTTGGGTTTTGATGAATGTATGCTCCTTTTTATGTTTTGTTGTTGTTTGTTGGGGTTTAGGTTAGTTTTATACCCCTTATACATGTTGGAGTGTATATGCATGTTTTAGAGAAGTTAGATGTGTTTTTAGGAGAGTTGGGTGGCTGTGATCTTGAGGCAGAATCGGGTTCTGCCATTCTGGAGAACCCAGGTTCGGCCGAAATAAGGTTCAGCCACCAAACCTGCCTGTGGAGACAGTCTTTGGCCGCCTAACCTGCCCCCGAAAGAATGGACTTTCGGATCTGTGGGGGTTTAGGTCGCCGAAACTGCCCCCGAAGGTTAGTGGCTTTCGGATCTGTGGAGACCTCCGGCCGCCGAACCTACCCCCGAAAGTGCCTGACTTTCGGATCTGTAGGGACCTTCGACCACCGAACCTGCCGCCAAAAGTCCCCTGCCCAGCCTTCCTTTGCTTGTTTTATATGCATGTTTTGTGATGTTTTAGGGGGTTTTTGGGGAGATGTTTAGAGTCTTGTTAGAGTATGTTTGGTCCCTCATTTGAGTCCATCTGTGTAGGATAGGACCTGGGAGACCATAGAGGCCAGTAGTGAGGTAACTGCTCTAGTGTTAGTAAAGCGTCAGCCAGAGGTGAGTAGAACTAAACTAATCCATTATTTTTAAAGTAATCAAACTTTTAAGCATGTTCATGCATCACGAATACCATGTTATGTAATAGGTTGTTTGCATTAGAATTCACGAATATGATGCATTGCATAATTTACTATTGATGTGGATGGATATTGGATGGCCCACTAGCCCTCGATATGATATATTATGATATGATATGAAAGTCCAGGTTGAGGCCTATTCTATGCCCCTAGCACGATGTAAGAGAAAGTCCAGGTCGAGACCCATTCTACACCCCTGGCACAGTGTGATATGTTATGTTATGTTTAAGCGAAAATCCTGAGGAGTTCCGTCGAGGGCCGAGCACATTGGATATGTAGAGGGTTACTGTAATACCCGGCTAGACTCCGGCATCGGAATTTCTACCTTCCGGCGGAATCTCAGACGTCGGAACCCTCTAGAAGGGTAAAATCATGTTTTTATAGAATGTTTTTACATGTTTTAAGGTTTTAAGTAAGAAAGAATTGAGTTTTTGAAAGAAAAGCACCAAGGAAGGAAATCCAGGTTTGGCCGCCGAACCTCATGTTCGGTCGCCGAACATGGTGGAGTTTTGGAGTCACCTTTGGCTTCCGAAGGTGGTCTGGCCAGCCACCTATAAAAGGCCCCATGTCCGAAAATGGGCGAGTTTTCTTCTCCATTTTCGGGCAGAGGAGAGTTCATGCCCTTCCCTGGTTGGTTTTGAGGTTTTTCCTTCGATCTCTTTAAGTTTTAACGAGTTTTAACTTGGTTTTGAAGATTTTAAGCTAAAGATCAAGTTTTTGGAAGCTTGGAGACCGGAGCACGATTTCTCTCCATCTCCGAGTTCGGATCGCCTCTCCTCTCGTTTTTCAAGAGGTAAGGGTAGATCCTACCCTTTTTGTATGCTTTATGTAAGTTTTGAGGGGTTTTAGAAAGTTTAATGCATGTTTGAGGGTAGATTTGAATGTTAGGGTTTATGTGAGTTAAATGATGAAATGTATGTGTATTGTATGTTTAATGTTAATGTTGTTGGGGTATAGGTTAGTTTGAGACCCCTATATGCTTGTGTACATGTTTATGCATATTTTGGGAGAGTTGTGTATGAGTTTGGAAGGTTTGGGAGGCAAAATGTGCATTAGGAGGCTGAGTTCTGCCATTCTGGAAGAACTCAAGTTCGGCAGCCGAAGGCACTTTCGGTCGCCGAACCTGCCTATAGTGGCATGTTTGGCCGCCTAAGCTCGCCCCCGAAGGTTTTAACTTTCGACTCTGGAGAGGAGTTTCGGCAGCCGAAGGTGCCGCCGAACATGCATGAGTTTCGGATCTGGAAGGGCCTTCGGCCGCCGAAGGTACCGCCGAAGGTGCATGACTTTCGGCTCTGGAGGGACTTTCGGCCGCCGAACCTGCCTTCGAAAGTGCCCTGTTCAGCCTTCCTTTGCATGTTTTCTATGATTGTTTTATGATGTTTTAGGGGATTTTTGGGGAGATGTTTAGAGTCATGTTCGTGTATGTTTGGTTCCTCATTTGAGTCCACCTGTGTAGGTTCGGACTCGAGGAACCGAGGACCCCAACAGTGAGATAGCTGCTTCAGAGTCTTTTCAGAGTCAGCCTGAGGTGAGTAGAATGGATCTTTATATTTCAAAGAAAATTAAATTTTGAGCATGTTCATGCATTACGAATGCCATGAGATATATTAGGGTGTTTGCATTAGAATTCACAAATATGTTGCATTGCATACTTTGATGTTAATGTGGATGGATGTTGGATAACCCATTAGCCCTGGATATGGCATGATGATAACGATATGGTATGGAAGTCCGGTTGACCCATTCTACGTCCCGGCATAATGTAAGAGAAAGTCCGGTTGACCCATTCTACGTCCCGGCACATTGGAATGTAGAGGGCTATTGGTGACAAGTCCATCCTTGATGTGAAATGTTTGTGATGTGATGCATTCCATGAAAGCATATGTTTTAATATATTGTTTTACTATTCTGCTCACTGGGCTTTTTAGCTCACCCCTCTCTCTTAACCTCCAGGTTTGCAAGTGCAGGATAGACCAGGAAGTCTCAGAGGGTAAAATTTTAGTATATGTAATAGTTAGTAGTGGACATGTAATGTATAATGAAGTTATGTAATGGAAAGAATGGTATTGAGATTAGAATTGTGCTTAGCCCTAATGTATGGTTGTCCCTTTTTGTACATGATCTTTTTAATGAAATGTTTTAATGATGTTTTTATGAGATATGAATCCAGCTTGACATATGTTATGTTGACCTACTAGAGCATTTGATGAGGGCTCTAGTAGGGGGGTTTTATGTATATGGATTAAGTGCATGCACAGGTCAAGCTTGGTGAATGGAAAGTTTTAAATTTTTATGTAAATGTATGAGCATGTATGGGACTTTAACAGGTATACAAGATGTATGTTAGGCTTGCTACGGGTCCCGGCGACCTTAAGTCGATTTGGATCCTAGCGCCGGTAGCGGTCCGATTTCGGGTCGTTACAGTTACTGGTGACAAGTCCATCTTTGATGTGTATTGTTTGTGTTGTGATGCATTTCATGAAAGTATATGGTTATTAAATTGTTTTTCTTATGTTATGCTCACTAAGCTCTTGTAGCTTATCTCTTTCCCCTAACCCCAAGTTTGCAGAGTCAAGAATAGCTCAGGAAGTCGGCTAGAGGTTGGTATAGTTTATCTCATAGATAGTATTGGACATGTAATATGTAATGGATTAGAATTGTACTTTGCCCTAGTTTGTGTTTGTAAATCCCAATGAACATGTTTTATGTAAAAGTTTTTATAATGAGTTATGTTGAACCAAGCTTGATATATGTGATGTTGACCATACTAGAGCATTTGATGAGGGCGCTAGTGTGGGTTTTATGATTACAGTTTATGAGGAATGTACAGGTCGAGCTTGGTATATGAAAAGTTTAAGATTTTTATGAAAATGTATATTCATGTATGGGATTTTATCAGGTACACAGGATGTATAGTAGGTTTGCTACGGGTTCCAGCGACCTTAAGTCGATCTGAATCCTAGCGCCGATAGCGGTCCGGTTCCCGGGTCGTTACAAAAAGAATATTTGAAAAAAATATTTACTCAATAGAAAAAAGAGTAAAGGATAATGGGAAGGCATTTTTTTGCGTCCCTAGACTAATGTCTCTTTCTTTTTTCTAACAACTCTTTCTCTCTTCTTTCTTTCTCTCAACTCCTTTGAGCAATTTTCTTAAGAGATAAACTTTCATTACAAATGTTTTAGGTTTAGGTGGAGAGTAGTAAAATTATTTTTAAAAATTTAAAAATTAATTTTGTAAATAAATGATTAGAAATTTGATAAAATAAATTAGTTAATAAAATTTCTTTTTGCTGACATTTTAATTTTATAAATTATGTTAAATATTTGAAAGCTACAATTTAATTGCATAAATAGTTTCATATATATTAAAAAATCTTTGTTTCAATATTAATTAATGGTTATTATTTTTTAAAATTTCAATAACTCATTGTATCTAATAAATTAAACCTTAATAAGTATAATGTTATAGTAATTAGAAAAATTGGATGAAAGATAAAATAATAACAAATTTATCAATAAATTTATCAAATAAAATATTTATTTAAGAAAAAAGATAATTTTATTAACAATTAATTTTTAATTTACTTTTAGACATATAAAAATGAGAAAAATAGAGAAAGTAAAAAAGGGATATAAAGAAAAAATATCTAAAATGATTTATTTTTTATTTTGGTAAACTTGAACATATTGTACCATAATATTGTGACTTAGATAAAATTAAAGTTTGAAAATTTTTTTAAAATAAATTAAAATTGAGAATTTAAAAAAATTAAAAAAAGAGAAGAAGTTCAAAGGCAAGTGATTATGAATGAAAATTACACTTAGTAAATTATAAAATAGTGAAAACCAACATCCATATTATTATCGGAGGAAGTGCATATGCTTGCACTTAAAGTACACACAGTAATTTCTATAATCTATTCAATAAAGAAATAAGATTACAGAAATATAAGGAACATATTTTTATTTAGTTTACTATTTTCCATATGAGATGGAAACTGATTACAATGTATCTACTAAGTGTAAAGCCCATATGGCTTTTGGCCGAGTATCTCATCCATATCTCCACCACCTCCTCGGAGATTGCCGGCTCTACGTCCACTGGGACATACTGTAGAATCACATTGGCTTTGGCAGCCATTACAACAGTAATCACTTGTCGTACCACACCAACCCCATTTACTACAACACAGGCCTCCAGGACACAAAGCACCCCGAGCTTGAGTTTCACATTATTCGGTTGAAGTAGGGAGTCAAAGGGAAGTAAACAAAAGAGAAGAAACTATAAGGCGAAAACCCTCACATCCGTATATGATTTAATTATAATTTTTAATGATAATGTGAAAATTTTTCTAATTACAAATTGGTATATAAAGAGAGAGAAGAGTAATTTTATAGCTCAATTTATCGTTTACCGTATGAAAAATATTCGTTGTATGACTTGATAAAAATGTGTAATTTTAGATTCTCAATTCTTACATTTTGCTTTTAATCTCTTAAAAATAAAAAAAGTAATCATTAATTTTTTGATTTTTTAACCGTTAGATGTAATCGTTATTTAGTATAGAACGGTAATTAATTTATAGCTATTTTATGAATAAAAATTAAATTAAAAATTATATATATATAATTTTATTTATTTATATGGAAGTTAATCTTACTTATTTTTCAATATTTTAATCTTGATGTCTATGAATCGAATTGCAATGCATATAAACAATAATATCAATTTAGTCCCATTGATCATTTATATTATTTTATTCATTAAAACATACTTTTTTTCTCAATCACATGCTAATCATTAATAACAATTTTATTATTACTAGCAAGTTTATGTTAATAAAAATTAAAATTTAGTGAACGTTGTCATGCATATCTAATATTTAAAATTTATTTTTATTTAAAAATAATATATTTATAATGTAGTGTTAAAAAAATAAAAAATAAATTCTAAAAAAGAAATACAAGTTTGTTTTTCAAATCTGTAAAATACATTGTGATTTTTTAAAATAAGTTTCTTGATAAATTACAAATATAGATCTAAAGCTTAATTTCTATATTTTTAAAATCAAATAATTTAATTACTCACTTTTAGTATGTACACAAATTAGTCTTTCAATCCATTTTTTTTATCTAAATTTTTATTAAATTTAATAAAAAATACTGAATTATTCTTTACAATATTTTATATATGAGATTTATAAGTTTTTAAAATTTTATTCTTTTAACAAATTAAAATAGCCTCCAATTTAAATTTATTATTAAAAATAAATATATTTCGTATATTTGATGATAAATATTTGATAATAATATTTAGTATTTTATAAGCCGAGAAAATGACTAATTATTAAAGCGTCAATTTCTATATAGTTATAAGAAATTATATTTGTAACATATGTGACAGAGTATTTTATAATTTTTTTTAAAATTTTTTATAACTTGATAAAATATGATAAAAAACTATTTAGACTCTGTCAGGGGTTTTAACCAATATCGTTTGGGTAAGACGATAAAAGAGATAGATAGGCTAGAAGCTGAAAAATCTTATTAAAATTCTTTAAAGATTGAAAAGTGAGTTTCCCATAGCCAAGGAAGACTATTTATAATAGAAAGAAAATTTTAATACACAAAATTACAAAAATATCCAAAAAACTAATTAAAATGCAAAATTGACCCCCTAAACAATGGAATTTTCTTTCCAGAATTTCTTTTCCGAAAAGCTATCGTGGGTCTCCATCGGACGTCAGCAATAAAAGTTAGTTCTGGTCCAAGTCTGTCGTAAAGTCCAAGCCTAGTTGCTCCGTGTCATTCCCTTCCACTTGTAAAGAACTCGACCTTAAGTCGTCATCAGCAGGGTAGTACTAAAACAGATCCGCCACGTTAAACGTTTTGAAAATTTTCATCTCATTTGGGAGGTCAAGAATATAAGTATTGTCATTAATCTTCTGAATGATCCGGAATGGAGCAATCTTCTTGTCGTCAAGCTTTTTCTGTCCTCCACCACGCTTCTTGCGTAAATACACCATAACTTGGTCGCTGACTTTGAAGGACTTGAAACGCCTATGTTTATCAACTGTAGCTTTATATTTGTCATTGGCTTGTGTGAGACATTGTTGTACCTATTTGAAAACATTCACATGCTGTTTTGCCAAGTTGCTTGTTGCAATACTGTTGTGAGAACCTATAGGAAGGGCAATAAGATCAACTGTATGCATTGGGACTTTTCTGTACACAACTGCAAACGATGATATCTTTGTGGAGCTGTGGACAACACTGTTGTAAGCAAATTCTACTTGGACAAGACTAAGATCCTAAGCAGTTTTTTTGTTACTGTAGATGCAGCGCAGAAGATTGCCAAGCGTGCGGTTCACCACTTCAGTTTGTCCATCAGTTGGGGATGGGTAGCACTGCTGTATCAAAGTTCAGTTCCAAAAAGTTTCCATAAAGTCACTCAGAAGTGAGCTAGAAACTTCACATCTCTATCAGAAGTAATGGTCTTGGGGACGCCATGTAAGCGAACAATCTCCTGGAAAAATAATTTTGCCACATCAGAAGCATCATTAGTTTTCTTGCAAGGAATGAAATGCACCATTTTGGAGAACCTGTCAACAAAAAAAAAAGGAATCAGATCCACGTTGAGTGTATGAAAGATCAAGAATAAAATCCATAGACAAGTCCTCCCAAGGATGTGCTGGAATAGGCAGTGCAGTGTATAAGCCCGTATTTTGCTAATGTCCCTTCTGAGTTTGACAAACTGGGCCCTTATGGACCATCCGATCTGTATCCCTTTTTAATTGTTGCTAGTAAAAATGCTCCTCCAGCCCAGCAACAGTCTTATCACGCCCCAAATGACCACTCAAACCCCCTCCATGGACCTCCCGAATAAGTTTTTTCTGCAAAGAAGATCGAGGAATGCATAACTTATTCTCCTTAAAAAGAAAGCCATCATGTATCAAGAACCCATCAGTAGGTTGGTGAGCCTGGACTCTAGCCCATATATCAGCAAAATCATCATCTGTAGTATACAAAACCTTCAAAAGTTTAAAACCTACAACTTCCTAATTAACTGTAATCAACAGAGTAGCCCTCCTACGCAAAGCATCTGCCACCTTATTACTATAGCCAGCCTTATGTTTTATGACATAATGAAAGGCTCCAAACTAAGCTGCCATCGAGCATGCATCTTATGCACATGTTTTTGTGTTTTAAAATGAATGAAAGATTGATGATCTGTGTGAATAATAAACTCTCGCCCCATCAGATACTGGTCCCAAGTTTTAAAAGTCTTGAATACAACATATAACTCCTGCTCATAAGTGGACCAATTCTTCCTAACTTTATTCAATTTCTCACTAATGAAAGCAACAGGCCTTTTAGACTGTGATAACACTCCCCTAATCCCAACTCCACAAGCATCACATTCAACCTCAAACAATTTATCAAAATCGGGTAGAGCAAGAATAGAGGCAGAAGTAAACTTATCTTTAATCTCTTCGAAGCTCTTGTTGGCGATGTCAGCTCAAGCAAATTTTTACACTCTCTCTTTCTTCAAGCAATCTATGATAGGGGCAACGATGCTGCTAAAATTTCTGATAAACCATCGATAGAAAGTAGCAAGGCCATGAAAGCTGCAAACTTCAGAAATAGTTTTGGGGATCGGCCAATTCCATATTGCTTCTACCTTCTTCTCATCAACATGTATCCCTTCTGTACTAATAATGAATCCTAGGAACAGAACGCGCTCTGTCATACAAATGCACTTTTAAGATTAATAACTAGCTCACTTTCTTATAAGGCTGTCATGACTTAATGGAGATGCTGTAAATGTTCTTCTTCGCTGTGACTAAAAATCAAGATGTCATCAAAATAAACAACCACAAATTTGCATATGAAAGGATGCAAAACCTAGTTCATAAGACGCATAAAGGTGCTAGGTGCATTCGTCAATCCAAAGGGCATAACTAGCCACCCATACAAGCCTCTCTTAGTCTTGAAGGCTGTCTTCCATTCATCTCCCTCCTTAATCCAAACTTCGTGATAGCCGCTTTTAAGGTCGATCTTAGAGAAGACTTTAGACTCGGATAGTTGATCCAGCATGTCATCCAGTCGTGGAATAGGAAATTGATACTGAACTGTAATTTTGTTGATGGCCCTGCTATCCACGCACATTCTCCAAATCCCATCTTTCTTTGGAACTAATATGGCAGATACTCCGCAGGGGCTAATGCTCTCCCGAATATGCCTCTTCTTCAATAATTCTTCAACATGTTCTTGGAGGATTTCACTCTCCTTTGGTCTCATTTTGTAATGTGGCAGATTCGGTAATTTTGATCCAGAAATGAGATCAATATGGTGCTGGATATCCCACAAAGGTGGGAGCTTGGAGGATTCCTCCATTATCCTGGGAAACTCCTTCAACAGTTCTTTGATGGGTGATGGTAAATATGGTGCATCTTCCGCTGTGTCTGTTGCTCTAACAAATAAAGCCAGCGTGCCTCCAGATTTCTCAATTGCTCCTGATAGCCTTTGTACTCCGTGGAAACAATAACAGCATTATTCCCTTTTACTTTAGAATGTTTCGCAGAACCAGAAGGCAAAATAGTAATCTTCGTTCGATTCCATGTGAACATATATGAATTCTCCTTCCCCTTATGCAAAGCATCAACATCGAACTGCCAAGGGCGACCTAGCAAAATTCCACAACAATCCATATCCACAACATCACAATTAACAGGTTCAGTGTAATATTTACCAATCAAGATAGGCATACTGCAGATTCTGTTGACCTCATTTGTCGGACCTTCCCTAATCCATCCAACTTTGTATGGCGAAGGGTGCGGCTGTGTAGGCAACTGTAATTTCTCCATTAATTGCTTAGCTATCAGATTCTCACAATTGCAACTATCTATAATTAGCTTGCAAATTGCCTCTCCTACTCGATACTTTGCCCAGAAAATCTTCCTCCTTTGCGTCTCATCCTCCTATTTTGTTGAGCATAAGATTTTCTTGACCACATAGGTGACATATTCATCTTCAGAACCAGCAATAGATCCGTCATCATCATCCACTTCCTCCTCAAATTTAGCCACCTGCTCCACCACATTAACCTGTCGGCGATCATTATTAACTCTTCTATGTTCTGGACAATTATTTGATCGATGACTAGGTTGCCTGCAGCGGTAACATATGTCTCCCATTGGCTTCTGATAAGGATTGGTTCTGCCTCCTTTGTCTGCTATAGTGGTGATTGCTTTTCCCTTACTGTCTCTCCTCTCTTCCATAGTATTATGAGAATTGCCAGAATTTACAACCTTAGAAGGTTGCCCGCTGTAATTGCCTCTATTCTGCTGCGTCCCTGTCGAACTAAAATTTCTGTAATTAAAATTCCGGTTATACTGCTGTCGTGACTGCTAATCAACATGCTCTTCTGCCTTTTGGCTATCTCAATGGCATCTGCCAAAGTGAAAATCGCAGCTACTCCTATTATATAGCGAATTTCGTGATTCAGGCCAGTCTGATAATGAGCAACCTGCTGGGCGTCGTTCTCACAGTTTTCATACCTCACCTGTAACCTCAAAAACTCCTTGGTATATTCATCCACCCTTTGATTCTCCTGTGCACAACATGTAGGGATGGCAACGGATCGGGTATTTTCGGGTACCCGATCCGACTGAACCCTAATAGAACGGATTTGGATAGTTATAATCGGGTTTGGGACGGGTTCGGCTTTTAAAAATAATACCCGTTACGGGTTCGGATCGGATTCGGGTTTTATGTACAGGGTACCCACTACCCGAACCCGTTTATATAAATAATTAATTTAATATAAAAAATATATTTTACAATAATATTTATAAATTTTTTTATATATTTTTATTTAAAAATTTAAATTTAAATATTCTTTAGAAATATTAGATTTTTAAATGAAAATTATTAATGAAAAATATTTTTTATATAAATTATTAATTAAAATATATAAGATTAAACGGGTTCGGATTTTATTCGGATAATAATAATCGGGTTTGGGATGGATTCAGATAATTTAAATTAATTTTTAATCGGGTTCGGAACGGGTTCGGATATTACTAATATAAATCGGGTTCGGATTCGGGTAGTTTAATTTTCACGGGTACCCTACCCGTTTACATCCCTAACAACATGATACTAGTTATATAAAACCCGAGTGTGATCGCTAGGCAAGAATCGCTATTCAATCATCTGCTTCATCAACACCCAGTTTCTTATAGGTTCCAGCCTCCTCCGATAGCGTTCATTTTGAACTGACTTCCACCGGGCTACTACACTCCCCTTTAACTTATGGGCCACCATCGGAACCTTGCGATCCTCTTCCACGTTCATAATTTTGAAGAAACTTTCAACCTCTGTCAGCCAATTAAGAACAGATTCCACGTCCAACGAACCAGAAAAGTTTTGACGGTCTATCCTCATCTTGTAATCTTCATCTTGTAATCTTTCTGATAATTCTGTTAGGGATTTGCAGCCACAGGATTGGCAACCATAAGATTGGTAGCCACTAGATTGGGAATTGGCTGGGGGTGTGCGGCGGAGGCTGGTTGGTGGATTCCCTGCTGCAGGGCTAGCTGTCCAATCATCTCCCTCAATTCTGCCAAGATGCCTCAACTGCTGCAAGTCGCGCCTCTTGGTTGTCTGCCATGGTCGAACTTTGCTCTGATACCAATCTGATAAAGGACTATTTAGACTTCATCAGAAGTTTTAATCAATATCGCTTGGCTAAGATGATAAATGAGAAAGATAGGCTAGAAGCCAAAAAATCTTATTGAAATTCTTTAAAGATTGAAAAGTGAGTCTCTAATAGCCAAGGAAGGCTATTTATAATAGAAAAAAAAACCTAATATGCAAAATTATAAAAATATCCAAAAAAATGACACCCTAAATGATGAAATTTCCTTTCCAAAATTTCCTTTTTGAAAAGCTATCGTGAGTCTCTATCGGACATCGGCAACAAAAGTTAGTTCCAAACCAAGTCTGCTGTAAAGTCCAAGGCTAGTTGCTTTGTGTCATTCCTTTCCTCTTATAAAGCACTCAACCTTGAGTTGTCATCAGTAGGGTGTTAGTGTATATGCCCTAGGCCATTATCTTGGACCTTTTTGTATGTCATTTTGGTTATTAATAAAAGAGGTTTTTATCATTATTATTTGTTTGCATGTTACATAATAATGATTATCATCCCTGGTTACTTATTATTATGTTGATAATAATAAAATATAGCTAGTATGATTATTGATTGATAATCATGAGATGCTTATGTATATGTTGATATAATTCAAGAATCATAGATACTTGTTAGAGAACAAAGTATTGAATGGACCCGCACTGAGATCACTACATGGATTATTGTCATAAGTGAATCTCAAAGTAGTTATGTCTTAATCCTTAGACTTGAGATTGTCATAGTTTCCAACATGAGGACTATTATGTTTTGACATAACCAAACATTGTCTTTAATCGGACAATCATAAAGGTTATGATTGAGCATAGTAGAAATTATGTAGAGTGTTGGAAAATCCTGAGATTATTGCAACCCAGTTGCATAGTGAAAAAATAAAATCTCTGTTGATTTCCTTTCCCAGAATCCGAGTGCTTCGTTTAATTCAAAAGATGGATATGAGACTAACCTGTTAATCTCGTCAAGAAGATACAATGCCGGACTGATGGTGCTGCCTTTTCAAACAAACACCCTCAATGGTATCCACACGAACGTCTTCTATCCTTCTAGAGTGCTAGCTCTCTCAAGGATGGATAGATTATGTGCTCCACAATCTGCAGCGGTTAGACTGAATTTTCTAAAAACTGTCATCAACACTCTCTTCGTAGAAGGAGTATTTATATGTTTCAGTCTTTTTGTTTTCCCAGAACTCTTTTCCTAAAAGAGTTGTGTTCAGAACCCACTATCACAATCTTGCATATACTCAAATATCTTTATGTGATAGAGTCCTTTATCTGTAACAGTTACAGATAGACTGCAGATCTTTTAAATATTATTATCTTATAATAATAAATAATTAATAATAATAACACTTTATTATTATTAATTATACTAATGGGCTTTTAGCCCATTAATATAGCACATCAACAACGTTCTTGTGTGTGACCCAATAGGCTCATATTAATTGGCAATAGGCCCAGTCCAACAAGGCCTATAAGTCATAAGTGGCCTCTAGCAAGACATTATGACTACCCAACTAATATGAGGATCAATAGTCCGATAAAGCCTATTAAATAGAACATGTATTAATCCCTTTGTCACACGATATCTAGTTTGAACATAAGTCATGGTCAATGTCAAACTTATAATGTTCAAACTTATGATTTCTCGATCTCTAAGTAGACTGATAAATTTAAATGATATTGAATACACTATCAATTCATTTGAGCACGGCTATGCATTTCTCAGTCTCACTGATCGAGGGGCCCAGAAGATATCTCTCTCATAGAGAGGGACAAATCCTATCTTGATTATTCATTATCCTCTACATAATTTCTATCATGCTCAATTATAACCTTTATGATTGTCCGATTAAAGACAATGTTTGGTTATGTCAAAACATAATAGTCCTTATGTTGGAAACTATGACAATCTCAAGTCAAAGGATTAAGACATAACTACTTTGAGATTCACTTATGACAATGACCCATGTAGTGATCTCAATGCGGGTCCATCCAATACTTTGTTCTCTAATAAGTATCTATGATTATTGAATTATATCAACATATACTTAATCATCTCATGATTATCAATCAATAATCATACCAGTTATATTTTATTATTATCAATATAATAATAAGTAACCAGGGATGATAATCATTATTATGTAATATGCAAATAAATAATAATGATAAAAACCTCTTTTATTAATAACCAAAACGACATACAAAAAGGCCCAAGATAATGGTCTAGGGCATATACACTAACAATCTCCCACTTGCACTAGGCCTAATCATACAAGTATCTAATACCCATAGACCTAGTGTGCTGATCATGCTTGACCTGTGAAAGAGGCTTGGTCAGTGGATCTGCAATGTTGTCATTTGTGTCTACTTTGCATATTTTGATATCTCCTCTATCAATGATCTCCAGAATAAGGTCATATTGTCTGAGTATATGTTTAGATCTCTAATGAGATCTGGGCTCCTTTGCCTGTGCTATGGCACCGTTATTATCACAATAAAGGTCCATAGGATTTGCAATGCTAGAACCACTCCCAACTCTGTGATGAACTTCTTCATCTAGATTGCCTCTTTAGCTGCATCTGATGCTGCTATATACTCAGCTTCTATTGTAGAATCTGCTACAGTGCTCTGCTTGGAACTTTTTCCAACTAATAACTCCACCATTTAAATTGAATACGAATCCTGACTGCGATCTGAAGTCATCTATGTCGGTTTGGAAACTAGCATCTATGTAACCACTTACAACTAGCTCATCTTCCAATCCTTCATAAACTAGGAATGCATCCTTAGTCCTTCTAAGGTACTTTAGGATATTTTTAACAGCTGTCCAGTGACTTTCACCGGGATCTGCCTGATATCTGCTTGTTGTGCTCAAGGCATATGAGACGTCTGGTCTAGTACATAACATGGCATACATGATAGATCCAATAGCAGAAGCATAAGGGACCTTATTCATCCGTTCTCACTCATCAGATGTCATAGGACATTGATTCTTGCTGAGATGAACACCATGAGACATGGGCAAGAATCCTCTTTTGTAATCTTGCATGCTGAACCTTTTCAGCACCTTGTCAATATTAGTACTTTGACTCGGACCGATTATCCTCTTGGATCTATCCCTATAGATCTTAATACCAAGGATATATGCGGCCTCACCTAAGTCCATCATTGAAAAAGAATTCCCTAACCAAGTCTTAACCTTTTGCAAGGTAGCGATATCATTTCCAATGAGTAATATGTCATCCACATATAGGACTAGAAACACAACTGCACTCCCACTAATCATCTTGTCAATACAAGGTTCATCTTCATTTTTTATGAATCCAAAGTCCTTGACTGTCTCATCAAAATGAAGATTCCAGCTCTGAGAAGCTTGCTTCAATCCATAAATAGATCTCTGAAGCTTGCAAATCTTTGCAGAATTCTCAAGGATTACAAAACCCTTAGGTTGTGTCATGTACACATCCTCGAGCAAAAGTTCACGACTGTCAGTCATGAGAAATCCATATCTCTCAGGCTGATGACGTGTCCTATCAGATTTGCGTGGGACTTGTGCCACCCTTTCAGTTTCTACAACTGTTTGTGGTTCTGAAAGTGGTTCTACTAGCGGTTTAATACTCTCTTGTGGTACTTGAGTTTCCTCAAGTCGCAATGTACTCCCACTGAATCTCTGAGAGATAAATTCCTTTTCTAAAAAGGTACCATTTCGAGCAACAAACACTTTCTTCTCTGAGGGAATATAGAAATAGTATCCTTTGGTTTCCTTAGGATACCCCACAAAATTGCACTTGATAGATTTTGGAGCTAGCTTCTTTAAAACTGGACGTTTCATATAAGCCTCACAACCCCAAATCTTAAGAAAAGACAAATTGGGCAATTTTCTAGCCCATAACTCATATGGTGTCTTTTCAACTGCTTTTGATGGTACTCGGTTTAAAATGAATGCAGCTGTTTCCAAGGCATAACCCCAAAACGATAAAGGGAGATTCGTTTGACTCATCATAGATCGAACCATATCTAATAAAGTTCGATTTCTCCTTTCAGAAACACCATTACATTGTGGAGTTCCTGGAGGAGTCAATTGTGAAACAATTCCACGGTTTTTAAGATGTTCATCAAACTCTTGGCTCAAATATTCACCACCTCGATCAGATTGAAGTATTTTAATAGTTCTACCAAGTTGATTTTGCACTTCATTTTGAAAAGTTCTAAACATTTCAAAAGATTCATGCTTATGTTTCATTAGGTAGACATAGCCATACCTACTGAAATCATCAGTGAATGTAATGAAGTACTGATAACCTCTCCTGGCACTAATGCTTAGTGGGCCACATACATCTGTATGTATTAAGCCCAATAAGTCTGAAGCCCTTTGACCTTGTCCAGTAAAAGGGTCCTTTGTTATCTTACTGAGCAAATAAGATCCACAATTTTCAAATGATTCAAAATCAAATGAATCTAATGTACCATCTTTATGGAGCTTAGATATGCGATTCTCATTTATATGGCTAAAACGACAGTGCCATAAATATGTTGGGTTTAACTCATTTGGCTTAGTTTTCTTAGAAGTTATATTATAGATATTGTTGTCTCTAGAATCATCTAGATCAAGGACATAAAGGCCATCATATGAATTTGCAATACAATAAACCAAATCATCTTTATTAATGGAGCATTTCTTATTCTTAATAAGAAATGAAAAACCTTCATCGTCCAAAACAGAAACTGAAATAATATTCCTACTCAAAGTAGGAACATAAAATCAATTGTTCAGAACTAACAAAAGCCCATTGGGCAACACAAGTTCATATGTCCCTACAGCTATGGCAGCAACTCTTGCTCCATTGCCTACACGTAGGTCCACATCGCCCTTTTTCAGTTTTCTACTCCTTTTGAGACCCTTCACATTTGTATAAATGTGAGAGCCACATCCGGTATCTAATACCCATGAAGTAGAAATAGATAAATTAATATCTATAACATAAATACCTGAAGTCGTAGTCTCACTACTCTTCTTCTTCTTGCACTCATCCAAATAGTGTTTGCAATTTTTCTTCCAATGCCCTGGTTCCTTGCAATGGAAGTAAATTCCTTCCTTAGGAACTTTTGCCTTGGATTGCCATTTAGGCTTGCCTCGTCCCTTAGGCCCATTACCACCTTTAGACTTGGTCTTCCCCTTATTTTTCATGGGCATACCCTTATTGATATTCAAAATTTGGGTAGGCCTTTTCTTGATATTTACCTCAGCTGTTTTTAGCATCCCATGCAACTCAGGAATGGATTTCTCCATATTGTTTATGTTATAGTTCATGACAAACTGAGAAAAACTGCCAAGTAAAGAATGTAGGATCAAATCCATGGAGAGTTCTAAACTCAAAGGGTAGCCAAGCCTAGCAAGGTGATCAATGTAGCCTTTCATTTTCAAAACATGAGCACTAACTGATTCACCTTCAGCCATTTTGCAATCGTGCAATGCAATGGTAGTTTCATACCTATCCTGCCTAGCTTGTTGTTGGAAAGCCTGTTTGAGATGGACACTCATCTCATAGGCCTCAAGGTGCTCCAGATCCTTCTGAAGTTCTGGGCACATAGTTGCCAACATAAGACATCCAATGTCATTAGAATCATCCATATGCTTCTTATGCTTGTTCTTAACAGCATTAGTTGTAATACCCGGCTAGACTCCGGTATCGGAATTCCTATCGTCCGGTGGAATCTCGGATGTCGAAAACCTCTAGAAGGGTAAAACCATGTTTTCACAAAATGTTTTAATGTATTTTATGGTTTTAAGCAAGAAAGGAAATGAGTTTTGTATGAAAATAGCTTTGGAGGAAGACCCAGGTTCGGCTGCCGAACCTCAAGTTCGGCTGCCGAACATGCATGCGCTTCGGGAGTGCTTTAGGCCCCCGAAGGCATAAGTGAGGGAAGTCTAGGTTCGGCCGCCGAACATGGCATGCATGCGGAGGCACGTTAGGCCCCCGTAAGTGGCCTGGCCAGCCACCTATAAAGGGGTCCCCATGTCCGAACGGGTGAGCTTTTTCCCGTTTTCGGCCAAGGTGAGTTCTCTGCCGTCCCTCATCGATTTTGAGCTTCTTCCTTCGAATCTTCATGATTTTCTTATGAGTTTTCACTTGGTTTGAAGATATTTGAGCAAAAGAGCAAGTTTTGAAGCTTGGAGACCAAAGAGTTGATTTCTCCCCATCTCCAAACTAGGATCGTCTTTCCTCTCGATCTTCAAGAGGTAAGCTTAGATCCAACCTTCCTTGTATGTTTTAAACAAGTTTTATGAAGATCTTTGGGGTAGAAATGCATGTTTAGGTTATTGTTGAGTTTATGGGTTTATGATATGTTTATGAGCAATGTGGGTAGTATGTGTATGTTTGATGTGTTTTGGTTGGGGTTTATGTTAGTTTGAGACCCCTATGTGCTTGTTGGCTTGAGTTTGCATGTTGTAGACTAGGTAAATGCATGTGTGAATGGATTGGGAGGTTTTTATGCATGGAAGAGGCTGAGTTCTGCCCTTGGGAAGAACTCAGGTTCGGCAGCCGAAGGCTCTTTCGGCAGCCGAAGGCTCTTTCGGCCGCCGAACCTGCCTGTGGAGGCCAACTTTCGGCTGCCAAACCCTGCCCCCGAAAGTAGAATTTCGGCTCTGGAAGGGAGTTTCGGCCGCCGAAGGTGCCGCCGAACATGCATGAGTTTCGGCTCTGGAACCCACTTTCGGCCGCCGAAGGTGCCGCCGAAAGTGGCTGAGTTTCGGCTCTGGAGGGACTTTCGGCCGCCGAACCTGCCGCCAAAAGTGCCCTGTTCAGCCTTCCTTTGCATGATTTATGTGATAGTTTTATGGTGTTTTAGGGGGTTTTTGGGGAGTATTTTAAAGTCATGTTCATGGATGTTTGGTCCCTCATTTGAGTCCACCTATGTAGGTTCGGACCCGAGGAACCGAGGACCTCAGCAGTGAGATAGCTGCTTCAGAGTCATTAGAGCTTCAGCCAAAGGTGAGTGGAATAACTCATTCTGTTTCAAAGCAAATAAATGAATTTTGAGCACGATACATGCATCACGTATGCCATGAGATATACTAGGTTGTTTGCATTAGAATTCACGAATATGTTGCATTGCATAACTTGATGATGATGTGGATGGATGTTGAATGACCCTTTAGTCCTCGTATGTTATAGTATGATGATGATACGGTATGGATAGCCAGTGAGGCCCATTCTACGCCCCTGGCACTATGGAATGTTATGCTATGTTATGTTATGTTAAGAGAAAGACCAGTGAAGCCCATTCTACGCCCCTGGCACGATTGGACTGTGTAGAGGACTATTGGTGACAAGTCCATCCTTAATGTGATTTGTTTGTGATGTGTTGCATATCATGAAAGCATGAAATTTAAATTGAATGTTTATTTATTCTGCTCACTGGGCTTTATAGCTCACCCCTCTCCCTTAACCCTCAGGTTTGCAGGTATAGGGTAGACCAGGAGGTCAACAGGAGTAGAGTCATGTTGTATGTAATAGCCAGATGTGGACATGATTATGATGTAATGTAAAAGTATAGTTTAGAAATGTAATGTAATGATGCTTATGGAAGTTTAGAGTTGTGCTTGACCATAGTATGTTGTTAATCCTTTTCTAGTGCATGATCTTAAATGTTTAATGATGATTTTGTAAACTAAGCTTAATGTATGTTATGATACCCCATTAGAGTATTTGATGAGGACTCCAGTGAGAGGTTTTATGCTGTGATTTGTGCATGCACAGGTTAAGCTTGGTGAAAGAATGAATGAAAGAATGAATGAAAGAATGAATGAAAGAATGAGTGAAAGAATGAATGAAAGAATGAATGAAAGAATGAGTGAAAGAATGAATGAATGAATAAATGACAAAGTTTTAAATTTTTTATGTAATTGTTGATCATGTATGGGATTAAACAGGTATACAGGATGAATGTTTGGCTTGCTACGGGTCCTGACGGCCTTAAGCCGATCTGGATCCTAGCGCCGGTAGCGGTCCGGTTTTCGGATCGTTACAGATTGGTATCAGAGCCCTAGGTTCATATGGTCGGACCTAGAAAGTGTCGGGCTCATAGAGGTTATAGAAGGTCAAGCACAATAGGAAAATCATGTCCACTAGGATAGGATGTAGAGTCCTGTCTTGAATGATGATGTGAAATGCCATGATTATATGCATGTGCATTAATGATATGCTATGTATGTGATGTATGTGATGCGGGTTCATGTGTTTGCACATGAACCATTTGGTGCTAATGTTGTGCTATGTGTGCTGTTTTTCAATAAACAGGATGAGAGGAACTCGTCGATCTACACGATTGACTGGAGTACCACTGGAGGATGAGGGCATGAGTGCTCGTCCCCCTGCATTGCCAAGAGCAATGTCTAGCAGGTCTAGCAGGGAAAGAGCAGTGAGAGACCATAGAAGGTCTTTGGATATGAACAGAAGCAGATCAGTAAGGGGAACAGTTCAAGGAGGAATGTTAGAGGATGTGGGGGATGATATGGATGTGGATCAGAGGAGGGATGGCAGTCTTGGAGTGAGTATGTCGGAGGAGGGTATGGGAGAGTCCCAAGGAGGCACTCAGGCCTCGGGATTTGTTCAGCCACCCTAGTACCCACCCTTTTCTCAGAATCCCGGGTATTTGATGGGAGGTACATCGGATTACCCTAGCTTTAGCCCTTACCACTCTCATATGCCATACCCACCTTTCTACCCACCATACCCACAGTACTCTATGTACCCACCCCCATCTTTCTACCCAGGTGCAGCAAACCCTACCCCAGGGGATGTTGCACCTCCTCCACCACCAGCAGCACTTACTGTCCTAGAAACCCAAATGCCTAAACCTAGCTCATCTGGAGGGAGCAAGGTCAAGATGACCGATTACATGAAGCTGGGTGCTCCCCAGTATGAAACCGGTGATGACCCGTTTGTGTACCTTGAGAGGGTCAGAACGATTACAGATGAGATAGGAGCTGATGACAGTAGAGCCATTCAAATGGCTGGGTTCACGCTAAAATGCAAGAAGGCCCATGAGTGGTTCAAGAACTATGTGAACCCGAGATTGGACAGCCTATCATGGGAGGAGTTTGCAAATGAGTTTGCAGGATGGGCTTTCCCTGACAGTTCAAGGGAGTTGAAGATGATTGAATTTGAGCAGTTGAGGCAGTCAGATGAGATGAGTGTGGATGAGTATACAGATAGATTCTTGGAGCTGTTGCCGTTTGCTGGGCAGAATCTGGACACAAATCAGAAGAAGTCAAGGAGGTATATCATAAGGCTCCATTCCAGGTATTCCTTCTTGATCCAGTCAGCAGAGAGGGAGAGTTTCCATGCCATAATGGATATGGCTCGGAGGATGGAGGCTAGTGCAATAATCGAGGGGAGAGTTAAACAGTCAGTGGCACAGCCTTCTGGTTCCAAGACCCCTGGTGGGGGCAAGTTAGACCCTTCTTCTCTGAGTTCAGCTAGTAAGAGGGGGAGCAGTACCACCAAGAAGTCAAAGAAGAACAAGTTCTGGAGCAAGATCAAGTCAGGTCTGGGATTGGGAAGTGGCTCGAGCTCAGGTGCAGATAATGCAGTATGTAGAAAGTGTGGGAAGCCGCACAAGGGTGTATGTCTGGTTGGGACGACAGCCTGCTTCAGATGTGGGCAGGAGGGACACATGGCTCGAGAGTGTCCTAGAGCAGCTTTTATGGCACAGTCTCAGCAGACAGCTTCTGGTAGTGTGGCTCAACCAGTAGCTCCAGCCGTGACTCAGGCCAGTGGCAGAGGCAGAGGGAGAGGGGCAGCCTCTTCTTCAGCGGGTTTCAGAGGTGAAGGTCCATCAGCCCCAGCACGGATCTTCACAATGACACAGCAGGAGGCAAATGCATCGAACACCGTGGTGGCAGGTAATCTCATCATTGGTTGCTCAGATGTTTATGCCTTAATGGACCCTGGTGCATCTCATTCTTTCATTGCTCCGAGGGCCGTCGAGAGATTGGGTTTGATGGTCTCTGGGTTAGAGTGTCCCCTATGGGTCAGTGGGCCCAAGTGCGACCCATCAGTGGCAGAATCAGTCTGCCAGTATAGTCCAGTTTTTGTTGAGGGAAGATGCCTTTCAGCCGACCTTGTGGTTCTAGATTTGACAGATTTTGACGTCATTCTAGGGATGGATTGGCTATCTACCCATGGTGCTACCTTGGACTGCAGAGACAAGGTAGTCAAGTTCAGATGTCAGGATGGGTCAGAGGTTGTCTTCAGAGGAGACAGGGGGAGTACACCTAGAGGTTTGATATCAACCCTTCAGGCTTGTAGGCTACTCAAGAGGGGTTGTCAGGGTTTTCTAGCTCATGTGAGAGAGCTGGATAGTCATGTTAGAGAGCCCGCCTCAGTGCCCGTGGTCAGTGAGTTCTTAGACGTTTTCCCAGACGAGCTGCCAGGTTTACCACCTGCTAGGGAGATAGAGTTCGAAATTGAGTTGATGCCTGGAACCAGACCGATCTCTATCCCTCCCTACAGGATGGCACCAGCAGAATTGAAGGAGCTTAAGAAGCAGTTGCAAGAGTTGGTAGATAGAGGCTTCATCCGACCGAGTACCTCACCTTGGGGTGCTCTAGTGCTATTTGTGAGAAAGAAGGATGGATCCCTCAGACTTTGTATCGACTACAGGCAGTTGAACAAGGTCACTACCAAGAATAAGTACCCGTTGCCAAGGATCGACGATCTATTCGACCAGCTAGCAGGAGCAGGTTGTTTCTCCAAAATAGATCTGAGATCGGGGTATCATCAGCTGAGGATAAGAGAAGAGGATGTGCTGAAGACAGCATTCAGGACCAGATATGGGCACTATGAGTTCCTTGTGATGCCGTTCGGGTTAACCAATGCCCCTACAGTATTCATGGATCTCATGAACAGAGTATTTAGCCAGTACCTGGATCACTGTGTTATTGTCTTCATAGATGATATCTTAGTGTATTCCAGGAATGCAGAGGAGCATGCCCATCATCTGAGGTTGGTTTTGCAGACCTTGAGGGAACATGGCTTGTATGCCAAGTTCTCCAAGTGTGAATTCTGGCTTAGGAGCATTTCATTCTTGGCGCATGTGGTGTCAGAAAATGGAATCGAGGTAGACCCCAAGAAAGTGGAAGCTGTAGCTAACTGGCCTAGACCCACTACAGTGACAGAGATCAAGAGCTTCTTGGTTTGGCAGGTTACTACAGGAGGTTCGTCCAGGACTTCTCTAAGATTGCAGCTCCCATGACCGGACTGACTAAGAAGAACCAGAGGTTTGTGTGGACTGACCAGTGTGAAGAAAGCTTTGAGGAGCTCAAGAAGAGGTTGACTTCAGCACCAGTGTTAGCTCTGCCAATTAGTAATGAAGACTTCACGGTTTTCTGTGATGCGTCCCGTGTGGGACTGGGTTGTGTGCTGATGCAGAATGAAAGGGTGATTGCTTATGCTTCTAGGCAGCTGAAGAAGCACGAGTTGAATTACCCTACACATGACCTAGAGATGGCAGCGGTAATCTTTGCACTCAAGATGTGGAGGCATTACCTTTATGGGGTAAAATGTGAGATCTTCACAGATCATAAAAGCCTGCAGTACATCCTGAGTTAGAGAGAGCTGAATTTGAGGCAGAGGAGATGGGTAGAACTGCTCAGTGACTATGATTGCAAGATTCAGTACCATCCGGGTAAGGCGAATGTTGTGGCAGACGCCTTAAGCCGGAAATCACTTGCAAGTTTGTCCCATATTTCAGCAGAGAGGAGGCCAGTAGTGAGGGAGTTCTTCGAGCTCATCAATGAAGGTTTGCAGTTGGAGTTGTCTGGTACAGGTGCTTTGATAGCCTAGATGAGAGTGGCACCCGTGTTTCTGGAGCAAGTGACTCAGAAACAGCACGAGGACCCAGAGTTAGTGAAGATTGCCAGGACTGTTCAGTCAAGCAAGAATGAAGAGTTCAGGTTTGACAGCAAGGGGATCCTCCGCTATGGGAATAGATTATGTGTACCAGATGATGTGGGACTGAAGGGAGACATTATGAGAGAGGCTCATAATGCCAGATACAGTGTTCACCCTGGAGCCACCAAAATGTATCAAGATCTGAAGAGAGTTTATTGGTGGCCAGCTATGAAAAGAGAAGTGGCACAATTCGTGTCAGCCTGCGAAGTATGTCAGAGGGTGAAGCTGGAACATCAAAAGCCGGCTGGAATGCTTAACCCACTACCTATTCCAGAGTGGAAATGAGAGAATATAGCTATGGACTTCGTGGTGGGGTTACCGGCAGTGTCCAACAGGTTAGACTCCATATGTGTGATTATGGACAGACTGACCAAATCTGCTCACTTCATCCCTGTCAGGAGTGGCTATTCTGTGGACAAGTTGGCGCAAGTGTATGTTGATGAGGTTGTCAGGTTGCATGGGGTTCCTGTTTCAATAGTGTCTGATAGAAGGCCCCAGTTCACCTCCAGGTTTTGGCGGAGTCTGCAGAACACTATGGGTACCAGGTTGGATTTTAGCACTGCTTTCCATCCTCAGACGGACGGACAATCAGAGAGGACCATCCAAACGATAGAGGATATGCTCAGAATGTGTGTGCTAGATTTTGGCGGTTCTTGGAGGCAGCATCTACCTTTAGTGGAGTTTGCCTACAATAACAGCCATCATGCTAGCATAGGGATGGCCCCATATGAAGCTTTGTATGGAAGGAAGTGCAGGTCGCCTGTCTGTTGGGAAGAAGTTGGAGAAAAGGCCTTGGCAGGGCCTGAGCTAGTAGAGATCACCAGCAGAGTGGTGCCCATAATCAGAGAAAGGATCAAGACTGCTGCAAGCAGGCAAAAGAGTTATGCATATGTCCGCAGAAGGCTAGTAGAGTTTCAGGAGGGGGATTTGGTATTGCTCAAGGTGTCTCCAATGAAAGGGGTGATTCGGTTCGGAAAGAAAGGTAAGCTAGCTCCACGGTACATCGGACCCTTTGAGATCTTGCAAAAGATTGGGAATGTATCGTATAAGCTAGATTTACCTGCTTCAATGGAGAGAATCCATCCGGTTTTTCATGTTTCTATGCTACGAAAGTTTGTGTCTGATCCGGGTAAGGTTCTTAGTGAGCCTGATATGGAGGCCTAAGAGGATCTCACTTATGTTGAGCAGCCAGTACGGATCCTAGACACCCAGATCAGAAAGTTGAGAAACAAGGAGATCCCGATGGTGAAAGTCCTTTGGAATCACCACAACATCGAAGAGTGCACTTGGGAGACACGGGAGTCCATACTCCAGCAATATCCTCATCTCTTCTAAAGTGAGTTTTATGTGCTTTGTATGTATGTTCATGTTTTATGCTATGTTTTATGTCATGCTCTGTTTGTTTGGTGAACATTCGGGGACAAATGTTCTTAAGGGGGGAAGAATGTAATACCCGGCTAGACTTCGGTATCGAAATTCCTACCGTCCGGTGGAATCTCGGATGTCGAAAACCTCTAGAAGGGTAAAACCATGTTTTCACAAAATGTTTTAATGTATTTTATGGTTTTAAGCAAGAAAGGAAATGAGTTTTGTATGAAAATAGCTTTGGAGGAAGATCCAGGTTCAGCCGCCGAACTTCAAGTTCGGCCGCCGAACATGCATGCGCTTCGGGAGTGCTTTAGGCCCCCGAAGGCATAAGTGAGGGAAGTCCAGGTTCGGCCGCCGAACATGGCATGCATGCGGAGGCACGTTAGGCCCCTGAAAGTGGCCTGGCCAACCACCTATAAAGGGGTCCCCATGTCCGAACGGGTGAGCTTTTTCCCCGTTTTCGGCCAAGGTGAGTTCTCCGCCGTCCCTCATCGATTTTGAGCTTCTTCCTTCGAATCTTCATGATTTTCTTATGAGTTTTCACTTGGTTTGAAGATATTTGAGCAAAAGAGCAAGTTTTGAAGCTTGGAGACCAAAGAGTTGATTTCTCCCCATCTCCAAGCTAGGATCGTCTTTCCTCTCGATCTTCAAGAGGTAAGCTTAGATCCAACCTTCCTTGTATGTTTTAAACAAGTTTTATGAAGATCTTTGGGGTAGAAATGCATGTTTAGGTTATTGTTGAGTTTATGGGTTTATGATATGTTTATGAGCAATGTGGGTAGTATGTGTATGTTTGATGTGTTTTGGTTGGGGTTTAAGTTAGTTTGAGACCCCTATGTGCTTGTTGGCTTGAGTTTGCATGTTGTAGACTAGGTAAATGCATGTGTGAATGGATTGGGAGGTTTTTATGCATGGAAGAGGCTGAGTTCTGCCCTTGGGAAGAACTCAGGTTCGGCAGCCAAAGGCTCTTTCGGCCGCCGAACCTGCCTGTGGAGGTCAACTTTCGGCCGCCGAACCTGCCTGTGGAGGTCAACTTTCGGCTGCCAAACCCTGCCCCCGAAAGTAGAATTTCGGCTCTAGAAGGGAGTTTCGGCCGCCGAAGGTGCCGCCGAACATGCATGAGTTTCGGCTCTGGAACCCACTTTCGGCCGCCGAAGGTGCCGCCGAAAGTGGCTGAGTTTCGGCTCTAGAGGGACTTTCGGCCGCCGAACCTGCCGCTGAAAGTGCCCTGTTCAGCCTTCCTTTGCATGATTTATGTGATAGTTTTATGGTGTTTTAGGGGGTTTTTGGGGAGTATTTTAAAGTCATGTTCATGGATGTTTGGTCCCTCATTTGAGTCCACCTGTGTAGGTTCGGACCCGAGGACCTCAGCAGTGAGATAGCTACTTCAGAGTCATTAGAGCTTCAGCCAAAGGTGAGTGGAATAACTCATTACGTTTCAAAGCAAATAAATGAATTTTGAGCATGATACATGCATCACGTATGCCATGAGATATACTAGGTTGTTTGCATTAGAATTCACGAATATGTTGCATTGCATAACTTGATGATGATGTGGATGGATGTTGAATGACCCTTTAGTCCTCGTATGTTATGGTATGATGATGATACGGTATGCATAGCCAGTGAGGCCCATTCTACACCCCTGGCTATATGTTAAGAGAAAGACCAGTGAGGCCCATTCTACGCCCCTGGCACTATGGAATGTTATGCTATGTTATGTTATGTTAAGAGAAAGACCAGTGAAGCCCATTCTACGCCCCTGGCACGATTGGACTATGTAGAGGACTATTGGTGACAAGTCCATCCTTGATGTGATTTGTTTGTGATGTGTTGCATATCATGAAAGCATGAAATTTAAATTGAATGTTTATTTATTCTGCTCACTAGGCTTTATAGCTCACCCCTCTCCCTTAACCCCCAGGTTTGCAGGTACAGGGTAGACCAGGAGGTCAGCAGGAGTAGAGTTATGTTGTATATAATAGCTAGATGTGGACATGATTATGATGTAATGTAAAAGTATAGTTTAGAAATGTAATGTAATGATGCTTATGGAAGTTTAGAGTTGTGCTTGACCATAGTTTGTTGTTAATCCCTTTGTAGTGCATGATCTTAAATGTTTAATGATGATTTTGTAAACTAAGCTTAATGTATGTTATGATACCCCATTGGAGTATTTGATGAGGACTCCAGTGAGAGGTTTTATGCTGTGATTTGTGCATGCACAGATTAATCTTGGTGAAAGAATGAATGAAAGAATGAATGAAAGAATGAGTGAAAGAATGAATGAGAGAATGAATGAAAGAAAGAGTGAAAGAATGAATGAATGAATAAATGACAAAGTTTTAAATTTTTTATGTAATTGTTGATCATGTATGGGATTAAACAGGTATACAGGATGAATGTTTGGCTTGCTACGGGTCCCGGCGGCTTTAAGCCGATCTGAATCCTAGCGCCGGTAGCGGTCCGGTTTCCGGGTCGTTACATTAGTAGCATCAGCAGGAGGTGGTTCTGGGATAGTTTCATCAAGCACATAGGACTTTTTCTCTTGCTTGAGAACAATTCTTAAGTTTCTAAACCAGTCAACAAAATTAGTCCCACTTTCTTTCAGTTTATCCTTCTCAAGGATAGATCGCAGTGATAAGGTGAAATTGTTATTAGCAGCCATAATTATCTATAAAAATATGCAAACATAATTAATTTAGTAAATTAATATTAAGGTGATAATAATCTCCCACTAAAATATAACCCCCAAAATAATAATAATATTTTAGTGGGCTAAGATCCATATTTCACCTAATTCTAAGTCAGCTTTGGCATGACGCTTAGAATTAAGTTATTTAGGTAGGTAACCGCTTACCAATTACATCTAATGTAACTCTTAGATTATGAGGTGTTGACATCATATGTCAAATGCATGTTATACCCAATCTAATGCCTTAGGCCCAAAACCGTTTTGATAGCCTAATTAAGCTTAACCAAAATTAAATAAATGAGTAACTATTACTCATCCTATCTTACTAGGATAACCTAATGCACTTTGCTTTGGCAAAACCTGCATTTTGGTGATCTTAGTCTTGATAGGTGTTTAATATATGGGTGGCATTAAAACTTAAAATTTTAGAGTGAGGGTTCAACTTGAATTTTAATTATTTTGTCTTGCATATATATATATTATAGCATCCTACATGCATACATATATATATACACTATAACGCATAGTATCTCATACTAACATATGACAAAATAATAAAATATAGTCATTTAAATCTAATTTAAAGACTAAAAGAAAATAATAAAGTATAGTTTTTAAATCTAATTTAAAGACTATAAGAAAATAATTTATTTTCTCAAATTTATTTTTATTTTTTTTTAATTCCAAGGGCAGAATTGTAAATAGGGCATCTTGTTCCTCAGGAAGAGGCTCTGGCCGCCGCCGCCGCCCCTGCCCCACCGTCGCGCGACCCACCGGCACGCGGCCCACCGGCGCACGACACGCCGACGCGCGATCCATTGGTCGCGCGACCCACTGGGCGAGTGACCCACTGGGCGCACGACCCCTTGGGTCGCGTGACCCACTGGGAGGCGTGACCCTCCGATGGCGCGACCCTTGGGTGGCGCGACCCACCGGTCATGCGACTCTCTGGTCGCGCAACCCACTGGTTGCACGACCCACTGGGTGCGCGACCCCTTGGGTCGCGCGATCTGCAGCTGTGCACGGCCTCCTGCTATCGGCAAGGCATCATGCATGCGTGGTCCAAGGTTCACGATGACAGTGTTCATCATGAACCCAAGCTGCAGTTTTCAAAATTTTTATTGTTGTTGTTTTAATTTAACAATTAAAACTTAAAATAACGAATCAAAACAATTTTGATTCTAGATCCAAAAATTTTTAATTTAATTTTTTTTTCTAACAAAAATTATCTAAATGATCTGATCATTCATCCATAATTATCATGCCATTCTAATAAACATATATTGCATATATAATATCAATCATGACATAATTAATTTAAACGAAAAACACAGGTAGGCTCTGATACCACTGTTGGGAAATCCTGAGATTATTGCAGCCCAGTTGCGCAGCGAAAAAATAAAATCTCTGTTGATTTCCTTTTCCAGAATCCGAGTGCTTCGTTTAATTCAAAAGATAGATATGAGACTAACGTGTTAATCTCGTCAAGAAGATACAATGTCGGACTGATGGTGCTGCCTTTTCAAACGAACACCCTCAATGGTATCCACACGAACATCTTCTATCCTTCTAGAGTGCTAGCTCTCTCAAGGATGGATAGATTATGTGCTCCACAATCTGCAGCGGTTAGACTAAATTTTCTAAAAACTGTCATCAACACTCTCTTCGTAGAATGAGTATTTATATGTTTCAGTCTTTTTGTTTTCCTACAACTCTTTTCCTAAAAGAGTTGTACTACTCTTTTCCCAAAAGAGTTGTACTACTCTTTTCCCAAAAGAGTTGGGTTCAGAACCCACTATCACAATCTTGCATATACTCAAATATCTTTATGTGATAGAGTCCTTTATCTGTAACAGTTACAGATAGACTGCAGATCTTTTAAATATTATTATCTTATAATAATAAATAATTAATAATAATAACACTTTATTATTATTAATTAATATTAATAATAATAACACTTTATTATTATTAATTATACTAATGGGCTTTTAGCCCATTAATATAACACATCAACAACGTTCTTGTGTGTGACCCAATAGGCTCACATTAATTGGCAATAGGCCCAGTCCAACAAGGCCTATAAGTCATAAGTGGCCTCTAGCAAGACATTATGACTACCCAACTAATATGAGGATCAATAGTCCGATAAAGCCTATTAAATAGAACATGTATTAATCCCTTTGTCACACGATATCTAGTTTGAATATAAGTCATGGTCAATGTCAAACTTATAATGTTCAAACTTATGATTTCTCGATCTCTAAGTAGATTGATAAATTCAAATGATATTGATCACACTATCAATTCATTTGAGCACAACCATGCATTTCTCAGTCTCACTTATCGAGGGGCCCAAAAGATATCTCTCTCATAGAGAGGGACAAATCCTATCTTGATTGTTCATTATCCTCTACATAATTTCTATCATGCTCAATCATAACCTTTATGATTGTCCGATTAAAGACAACGTTTGGTTATGTCAAAACATAATAGTCCTTATGTTGGAAACTATGACAATCTCAAGTCAAAGGATTAAGACATAACTACTTTGAGATTCACTTATGATAATGACCCATGTAGTGATCTCAATGCGGGTCCATCCAATACTTTGTTCTCTAACAAGTATCTATGATTATTGAATTACATCAACATATACATAATCATCTCATGATTATCAATCCATAATCATACCAGTTATATTTTATTATTATCAACATAATAATAAGTAACCAGGGATGATAATCATTATTATGTAACATGCAAACAAATAATAATGATAAAAACCTCTTTTATTAATAAACAAAACGACATACAAAAAGGCCCAAGATAATGGCCTAGGGCATATACACTAACATAGAGGATAATGAACAATCAAGATAGTAGAGAGCATTAAACTGCCGATAGAACCACTTTAAGAACCACAAACAGTTGTGGAAACTGAAAGGGTGACACAAGTCCCACACAGATCTGATAGGACACGTCATCAGCCTGAGAGATATGGATTTCTCATGACTGATAGTCATGATCTTTTGCTCATTGATCAAGATGAGCCTACTTCATATAAAGAGGCTGTATCAGGTCTAGATTCCGAGAAATGGCTTTTCGCCATGAAATCTGAAATGCAATCCATGTATGACAATCGTGTTTGGTCATTAATTGATCCCCCTGAGGGTGTTAAGACCATTGGTTGCAAATGGGTTTTCAAGAAGAAAATTGACATGGATGGAAATGTGTATACCTACAAAGCAAGGCTTGTTGCAAAAAGTTTCAAGCAAACTCATGGTATAGACTATGATGAGACCTTTTCGCCAGTTGCAATGCTTAAGTCGGTTAGAATTCTCATTGCCATTGTTGTGTACTATGATTACGAGATATGGCAAATGGATGTCAAAACAACTTTCCTTAATGGAAACTTGCTCGAGGATGTGTACATGACACAACCTGAGTGTAACGCCCCGGAAATCCGGACCGCTACCGGCGCTAGGATCCAGATCGGCATAAGGCCGCCGGGACCCGTAGCAAGCCTAACATGTACCTGTAAACCTGTGTAATCCCATACATGATCAACATTATACATAAAGATTTAAAACTTTTCTTGCATATATACTATTATGCACCAACTCCACCTGAGCATGCTCTGAACATTTACATAAATAAAGTCCCTCTGTGGGATCTCAATAAGCCTCGAAGGGCTATACAACATATGGAGAGTTGGTTTACTTAAACATCATAACATAAAGATCATGTAAAGATACAAATGGGATTATCAACATACTATGGTCAAGCACAGCTCTATCCTCAATAACATTAATACATAAAAAGACTAATCAATTATACATCATTTTACAAATTCGTCATGTCCACAATCTATCTATTACAAACATGAGACTCTTCTCTTCATAGCCTTCTCTATCTATCCCGTACCTGCAAATCTGGGGGTTAGGGGAGAGGGGTGAGCTAGATGCCCAGTGAGTAGAACTCTAAAAAGAATATTTTAAAACGTGTTATCATGGAATGCATCACTGCACAAACATATCACATCATGGACGGACTGACCCAAAAATCCCTCAGCTCCATGCCCGGCCCTATTATGGGCACCACAGGACTTCGTATTGCCCGGCCCTATTATGGGCACCACAGGACTTCGTACAAAGGGCTAGTGAGTCGTGCAATGTCCATCCCTCATCAACAACAAATAATAATGCAATGCAACATAATTCGTGATTCTAATGCAAACAACCTATAATATAATCATGATGCATGAAGCATGATAAAAACATTTAATTTCTTGATTAAAAAGGTTAAGTATAGTCCCACTCACCTCTGGCTGACTCTGACAACTCTGTAGCAGCTGGCTCACTACTGGGGTCCTTGGTTCCTCGGGTCCGAACCTACACAGGTGGACTCCAATGAGGGACCAAACATATATAAACATGACTCTAATATATATCCCCCAAAAACCCCCTAAGACATCATGAAAACATCGCAGAAAATATGCATGAAATGGCTGAACAGGGCACTTTCGGCGGCACCTTCGGCGGCCGAAAGTCCTGGACAGAGACGAAACTCAGCTAGGTTCGGCGGCACCTTCGGCGGCCGAAAGTGCCAGACAGAGACGAAAGTCTCTTTTCGGGGGCAACTTCGGCAGCCGAAAGGCCTGCCTCCCCAGCCATGTTCGGCGGCCGAAAGTACCTTCGGCTGCCGAACCTGGTTTCTGCCAAAGGGCAGAAACTTGGCTTCCTTTGCCCATTTCGCCTCCAAACCTACCAATCATGCATATTTTTCAACCCAAAGCATGCATACAAGTTCCTAGGGGCCTCAAACAAGTATATGCCCCATCTACAACACTTCAAACACACAAAATCAAGCTACATTGTTCATTAAAGCAATCAAAACCCAAAAACTCATCAACAAGCCTAAACATGCATCTCTACCCATAAATCAACTTAAAGCTTGTTTAAAACACATAACAATGGTGGATCCGAGCTTACCTCTTGAAGAAACGAGAGGAAAGGTGATCCTAGCTTGGAGATGGAGAGATTGAGCTCTTTGAACCTCCAAGTACCCAAAACTTGCTCTTTACTCACAAATCTTCAAAACCGAAGTTAAAACCCGTGAAAACCATGAAAGATCTAAAGAAAACACTCAAGATCGAGGGAGAAGCGGCGGAGACTCACCTTGGCCGACAATGGGGAAGAAAAAGCTCGCCCGTGCGGACCTAAGGGACCCTTTTATAGTGGCTGGCCAGGCCACGTTCGGGGGCCGAATGTGCCTCCGCATCCATGCAATGTTCGGCGGCCGAACATTAGGTTCGGCGGCCGAACCTGCATTTCCCTCACTCATACTTTCGGGGGCCTAACGTGCCTCCGCATGCATGCACGTTCGGCGGCCGAACCTGACTTTCGGCGGCCGAACCTGAGTTTTTCCTTAGAGAATTTTTCATGCAAAAACTCATTTAAAAACATACTTAAAAGCATTAATATACATGAAAACGTTTTATAAAGCATGATTTTACCCTTCTAGAGGCTTTCGACGTCCGAGATTCCACCGGACGGTAGGAATTCCGATACCGGAGTCTAGCCGGGTATTACATTCTCCCCCCCTTAAGAACATTCGTCCCCGAATGTTCCTCAACTAGTACATGCATATCACAACAACATACATATATACCAAACACATAAAACACATAGGCACTAACCTCTAAAAGAGATGGGGATATTGCTGGAGCATGGACTCCCGTGTCTCCCAAGTGCATTCTTCCATATTGTGGTGGTTCCAAAGGACTTTTACCATCGGGATTTCCTTGTTCCTCAACTTTCTGATCTGTGTGTCCACAATCCGTACTGGCTGCTCTACATAGGTGAGATCCTCCTGGATCTCCACATCAGGCTCACTAAGAACCTTGCCCGGATCCGACACGAACTTCCTCAACATGGAAACATGGAAAACCGGATGGATTCTTTCCATAGAAGCAGGCAAGTCCAGCTTGTACGATACATTCCCAACCTTTTGCAAGACTTCAAAGGGTCCGATGTACCGTGGAGCTAGTTTACCCTTCTTCCCGAACCGAACCACTCCTTTCATTGGAGACACCTTGAGCAATACCAGATCCCCCTCCTGAAACTCTACTAGTCTTCTGCGGATGTCTGCATAACTCTTCTGTCTGCTTGCAGCTGTCTTGATTCTCTCTCTGATTAAAGGTACCACCCTGCTGGTGATCTCTACTAGTTCAGGCCCTGCCAAGGCCTTTTCTCCAACTTCTTCCCAGCAAACAGGTGACCTGCACTTCCTCCCATACAAAGCTTCATATGGGGCCATCCCTATGCTGGCATGATAGCTGTTATTGTAGGCGAACTCCACCAAGGGTAGATGTTGCCTCCAAGAACCGCCAAAATCCAGCACACACATCCTGAGCATGTCCTCTATTGTCTGGATGGTCCTCTCTGACTGTCCGTCTGTCTGTGGATGGAAGGCAGTGCTGAAATCCAACCTAGTACCCATGGCATCCTGCAGACTCCGCCAAAACCTGGAGGTGAACTGGGGCCCTCTATCTGACACTATTGAAACAGGAACCCCATGCAGCCTTACCACCTCATCAACATACACCTGCGCCAGTTTATCCACAGAGTAGTTGTTCCTGACAGGGATGAAGTGAGCAGATTTGGTGAGTCTGTCCACAATCACCCATATGGAGTCTAATCTGTTGGATGTTGCCGGTAACCCCACTACAAAATCCATGGCGATATTCTCCCATTTCCACTCTGGAATCGGCAGTGGGTTAAGCATTCCAGCCGGCTTCTGATGTTCCAGCTTCACCCTCTGACACACTTCGCAGGCTGACACGAACTGTGCCACTTCCCTCTTCATAGCTGGCCACCAATACACTCTTTGCAGATCTTGATACATCTTGGTGGCTCCAGGGTGAACACTGTATCTTGCATTATGAGCCTCTCTCATAATGTCTCCTTTTAGCCCGATATCATCTGGTACACATAGTCTATTCCCATAACGGAGGATCCCTTTGCTGTCAAATCTGAACTCACTGTCCTTGCCTGACTGAACAGTCCTGGCAATCTTCACTAGCTCTGGGTCCTCATGCTGTTTCTGAGCCACCTGCTCCAGAAACACTGGTGTCACTTTCATCTGGGCTATCAAAGCACCTGTACCAGACAACTCCATCTGTAGACCTTCACCAATGAGCTTATAAAACTCCTTCACCACCGGTCTTCTCTCTGCTGTGATGTGGGAGAGACTGCCAAGTGATTTCCGGCTTAAGGCATCTGCAACTACATTAGCCTTACCCGGATGGTACTGTATCTTACAATCATAGTCACTAAGCAGTTCTACCCATCTCCTCTGCCTCAAGTTCAGCTCTCTCTGGCTCAAGATGTGCTGTAGGCTCTTATGATCTGTAAAGATCTCACATTTTACCCCATAGAGGTAATGCCTCCACATCTTGAGGGCAAAGATAACTGCTGCCATCTCAAGGTCGTGTGTGGGGTAATTCAGCTCGTGCCTCTTCAGCTGTCTAGAAGCATAAGCTATCACCCTTCCATTCTGCATTAGCACACAACCCAAGCCTACTCTGGATGCATCACAGAACACTGCGAAGTCCTCATTGCTGGTTGGCAGAGCTAACACTGGTGCTGAAGTCAACCTCTTCTTGAGCTCCTCAAAGCTCTCCTCACACTGGTCGGTCCACTCGAACCTCTGGTTCTTTCTGGTTAATCTGGTTAAAGGAGCTGCAATTTTGGAGAAGTCCTGCACGAACCTCCTGTAATAACCAGCCAAACCCAAGAAACTTCTGATCTCTGTCACGGAGGTGGGTCTTGGCCAGTTAGTCACAGCTTCAACCTTCTTGGGGTCCACCTCTATCCCATTTTCTGACACTATATGCCCCAAGAACAATATGCTCCTTAACCAGAACTCACACTTGGAGAACTTGGCATACAAGCCGTGTTCCCTCAAGGTCTGTAATACAATCCTCAGATGCTGGGCATGCTCCTCTGCATTCCTGGAGTACACTAAGATATCATCTATGAAGACAATAACGAAGTGATCCAGGTATGGTCTGAATACTCTATTCATGAGGTCCATGAATGCTGCAGGGGCGTTAGTTAACCCGAACGGCATCACAAGGAACTCATAGTGCCCATATCTGGTCCTGAAAGCTGTCTTTGGTATGTCTTCTTCCCTTATCCTCAGCTGATGGTACCCCGATCTCAGATCTATTTTGGAGAAACAACCCGCTCCTGCTAGCTGGTCGAATAGATCATCGATCCTTGGCAACGGGTACTTGTTCTTGGTAGTGACTTTGTTCAACTGCCTATAGTCGATACAAAGTCTGAGGGATCCATCCTTCTTTCTCACAAATAGCACTGGAGCACCCCAAGGTGAGGTACTCGGTCGGATGAAGCCCTTATCTACCAGATCTTGCAACTGCTCTTTCAATTCTTTCAATTCTGCTGGCGCCATCCTGTAGGGAGGGATAGAGATTGGTCTAGTTCCAGGCATCAGTTCAATCTCGAACTCTATCTCCCTAGCAGGTGGTAGTCCTGGAAGCTCTTCTGGAAAGACATCCAGAAATTCTTTGACAACTGGCACTGAGGCTGGCTCCCTGACCTGTCTATCTAGCTCTCTCACATGAGCTACATACCCCTGACATCCCTTCCTAAGCATCCTACGAGCCTGTAGGGCCGATATCAGTCCTCTAGGCGTACCCCTCTTGTCTCCTCTGAAGACAACCTCTGACCCGTTCTGATCTCTGAACCTGACTACCTTGTCCCTGCAATCCAAGGTAGCACCATGGGTAGATTGCCAATCCATCCCTAGAATGACGTCAAAATCTGTCAAGTCTAGAACCACAAGGTCGGCGGAGAGGCATCTTCCCTCAACAAACACTGGACAATACCGGCAGACTGACTCTGCCACTGTCGGGTCACACTTGGGTCCACTGACCCATAGGGGACACTCTAACCCAGAGACCATCAACCCTAATCTCTCAACTGCCCTCGGAGCAATAAAGGAATGAGATGCACCCGGGTCCATTAATGCATACACATCAGAACACCCAATGATGAGATTACCTGACACCACGGTGTTGGATGTGTTCGCCTCCTGCTGAGTCATGGTGAAGATCCTGGCTGGAGCTGATGGACCTTCACCTCGGGAACCAGAAGAAGAGGCTGCCCCTCTCCCTCTACCTCTGCCACTGCCCTGTGTTGTGGCTGGAGCTGCTGGCTGTGCCACACTGCCTGAAGCTGTCTGCTGGGGTTGGCCCATAAAAGGTGCTCTAGGACAATCCCGAGCCATGTGTCCCTCCTGGCCACATCTGAAACATGCATTGGTCCCAAATCGACACCTTCCCTTGTGTGGCTTCCCACACCTTTGGCATTCCGCGCCGTCTGAGCCTGAACTCGAACCACCGCCAAATCCCAGACCGGATTTCAGCTTATTCCAGAACTTGTTCTTTTTGGGCTTCTTGGTGTTACTCCATCTCTTACTACCTGAACTCTGAGTAGAGGGTCCTGGCCCTCCTCTGCCTGGGGTCTTAACCCCTGAAGACTGGGTCACCGACTGCTTCACTGACCCCTCGATTATAGCACTGGCCTCCATTCTTCGCGCCATATCTACCACAGTGTGAAAACTTTCCCTCTCAGCTGATTGAATCAATGAGGAGTACCTGGACTGTAATTTCATGACATATCTCCTGGCCTTCTTTGCATCTGTATCTAGAGCTTGCCCTGAGAAGGGTAATAGCTCCAAAAATTTATCTGTGTACTCCTCTATGCTCATGTCTTCTGTTTGTCTCAGTTGCTCAAATTCAATCATCTTTAGCTCTCTAGAACTATCTGGAAAGGCCCATCCAGCAAACTCATTGGCAAATTCCTCCCATGTCATACTGTTTAATCTCGGGTCCACATAACACTTGAACCATTCCCGTGCTTTCTTGCACTTTAAGGTGAACCCTGCCATCTCAATGGCTCTTCTGTCATCTGCCCCTAGCTCGTCAGTAATCATCTTTACTGCTCTCAGGTATTCAAAGGGATCATCCCCTGACTTGTACTTGGGAGCATCCAGCTTAAGGTAAGCTGTCATCTTCACCTTACTCCCACTGGCTGAGCTAGGTCTAGGAGGTTGAGTAACTGGGGCTACTGGTTCTGTAGGTGGTGGAGGTGGGGGTGCAGCATTCCCCGAGGTGGGGTTTGCTGGGTTAGGATAGAAGGGTGAGGGTGGATAGGCTGGGTACTGTGGGTAAGGTGGATAGAAAGGTGGATAAGGCATGTGAGTAGGGTAGGGGTTAAAGCTGGAGTAATCCGATGTACTTCCCATCGGATACCCGGGACTCTGTGCATAGGGTGGATAATAGGGTGAAAAGCCATACCCCGAGGCCTGAGTGCCTCCTTGTGACTCCCCTGTCCCTTCTTCTGACATGCTAACATCCAGATTCCCATCCCTTCTCTGATCTTCTTCCATAACCTCCCTCACATCTGAAGAACTTCCTCCTCTATCTGTTCCCCTTCTGCTAGTATCAAAAGACCTTCTAGGGTCCCTTGACACTCTTTCTCTGTTTACTCTGCATGACATTGCCCTAGGCAATGTGGGAGGACGGGCGCTCGTGCCCTCATCCTCAGGTGGGACTCCTGTCAATCGTGCAGATCGACGAGTTCCTCTCATTCTGCTTCTGAAAAACAGCACAACCAAAACTTCAAACATCAGTATTATATGGTTCATGTGGGCACACATGAACCTACATCACATACATAGCAAACATAGCATATCATTTATGCACATGCACAATGTCATGGCATTTCACAACATCAATCAAGACAGGACTCTATATCCTATCCTAGTGGACATGACTTTTCCTATTGTGCTTGACCTTCTATAACCTCTATGAGCCCGACACTCTAGGTCCGACCATATGAACCTAGGACTCTGATACCACTCTGTAACGCCCCGGAAATCCGGACCGCTACCGGCGCTAGGATCCAGATCGGCATAAGGCCGCCGGGACCCGTAGCAAGCCTAACATGTACCTGTAAACCTGTGTAATCCCATACATGATCAACATTATACATAAAGATTTAAAACTTTTCTTGCATATATACTATTATGCACCAACTCCACCTGAGCATGCTCTGAACATTTACATAAATAAAGTCCCTCTGTGGGATCTCAATAAGCCTCGAAGGGCTATACAACATATGGAGAGTTGGTTTACTTAAACATCATAACATAAAGATCATGTAAAGATACAAATGGGATTATCAACATACTATGGTCAAGCACAGCTCTATCCTCAATAACATTAATACATAAAAAGACTAATCAATTATACATCATTTTACAAATTCGTCATGTCCACAATCTATCTATTACAAACATGAGACTCTTCTCTTCATAGCCTTCTCTATCTATCCCGTACCTGCAAATCTGGGGGTTAGGGGAGAGGGGTGAGCTAGATGCCCAGTGAGTAGAACTCTAAAAAGAATATTTTAAAACGTGTTATCATGGAATGCATCACTGCACAAACATATCACATCATGGACGGACTGACCCAAAAATCCCTCAGCTCCATGCCCGGCCCTATTATGGGCACCACAGGACTTCGTATTGCCCGGCCCTATTATGGGCACCACAGAACTTCGTACAAAGGGCTAGTGAGTCGTCCAATGTCCATCCCTCATCAACAACAAATAATAATGCAATGCAACATAATTCGTGATTCTAATGCAAACAACCTATAATATAATCATGATGCATGAAGCATGATAAAAACATTTAATTTCTTGATTAAAAAGGTTAAGTATAGTCCCACTCACCTCTGGCTGACTCTAACAACTCTGTAGCAGCTGGCTCACTGCTGGGGTCCTTGGTTCCTCGGGTCCGAACCTACACAGGTGGACTCCAATGAGGGACCAAACATATATAAACATGACTCTAATATATATCCCCCAAAAACCCCCTAAGACATCATGAAAACATCGCAGAAAATATGCATGAAATGGCTGAACAGGGCACTTTCGGCGGCACCTTCGGCGGCCGAAAGTCCTGGACAGAGACGAAACTCAGCTAGGTTCGGCGGCACCTTCGGCGGCCGAAAGTGCCAGACAGAGACGAAAGTCTCTTTTCGGGGGCAACTTCGGCAGCCGAAAGGCCTGCCTCCCCAGCCATGTTCGGCGGCCGAAAGTACCTTCGGCTGCCGAACCTGGTTTCTGCCAAAGGGCAGAAACTTGGCTTCCTTTGCCCATTTCGCCTCCAAACCTACCAATCATGCATATTTTTCAACCCAAAGCATGCATACAAGTTCCTAGGGGCCTCAAACAAGTATATGCCCCATCTACAACACTTCAAACACACAAAATCAAGCTACATTGTTCATCAAAGCAATCAAAACCCAAAAACTCATCAACAAGCCTAAACATGCATCTCTACCCATAAATCAACTTAAAGCTTGTTTAAAACACATAACAATGGTGGATCCGAGCTTACCTCTTGAAGAAACGAGAGGAAAGGTGATCCTAGCTTGGAGATGGAGAGATTGAGCTCTTTGAACCTCCAAGTACCCAAAACTTGCTCTTTACTCACAAATCTTCAAAACCGAAGTTAAAACCCGTGAAAACCATGAAAGATCTAAAGAAAACACTCAAGATCGAGGGAGAAGCGGCGGAGACTCACCTTGGCCGACAACGGGGAAGAAAAAGCTCGCCCGTGCAGACCTAAGGGACCCTTTTATAGTGGCTGGCCAGGCCACGTTCGGGGGCCGAATGTGCCTCCGCATCCATGCAATGTTCGGCGGCCGAACATTAGGTTCGGCGGCCGAACCTGCATTTCCCTCACTCATACTTTCGGGGGCCTAACGTGCCTCCGCATGCATGCACGTTCGGCGGCCGAACCTGACTTTCGGCGGCCGAACCTGAGTTTTTCCTTAGAGAATTTTTCATGCAAAAACTCATTTAAAAACATACTTAAAAGCATTAATATACATGAAAACGTTTTATAAAGCATGATTTTACCCTTCTAGAGGCTTCCGACGTCCGAGATTCCACCGGACGGTAGGAATTCCGATACCGGAGTCTAGCCGGGTATTACACTGAGGGTTTTGTAATCCCTGATAATTCTGGAAAGATTTGCAAGCTTCAGAGATCCATTTATGGATTGAAGCAAGCTTCTCGGAGCTGGAATCTTCATTTTGATGAGACAGTCAGGGACTTTGGATTCATCAAGAATGAAGATGAACCTTGTGTTTACAAAATGGTTAGTGGGAGTGCAGTTGTGTTTCTAGTCCTATATGTGGATGATATATTACTCATTGGAAATGATATCCCTACCTTGCAAAAGGTTAAGACTTGGTTAGGAAATTCTTTTTCAATGAAGGACTTAGGTGAGGCTGCGTATATCATTGGTATTAAGATCTACAGGGATAGATCCAAGAGGATAATCGGTCTGAGTCAAAGTACTTATATTGATAAAGTGTTGAAAAGGTTCAACATGCAAGATTCCAAAAGAGGATTCTTGCCCATGTCTCATGGTATTCATCTCAGCAAGAATCAATGTCCTATGACATTTGATGAGCGAGAACGGATGAATAAGATCCCTTATGCTTCTACTATTGGATCTATCATGTATGCCATGTTATGTACTAGACCAGACGTCTCATATGCCTTGAGCACAACAAGCAGATATCAAGCAGATCCCAGTGAAAGTCACTGGACAACTGTTAAGAATATCCTAAAGTACCTTAGAAGGACTAAGGATGCATTCCTAGTTTATGGAGGTTTGAAAGATGAGCTAGTTGTAAATGGTTACACAGATGCTAGTTTTCATACCGACATAGATGACTTCAGATCGCAGTTAGAATTCGTATTCACTTTAAATGGTGGAGCTGTTAGTTGAAAAAGTTCCAAGCAGAGCACTGTAGCAGATTCTACAATAGAAGTTGAGTATATAGCAGCATCAGATGCAGCTAAAGAGGCAGTCTAGTTGAAGAAATTCATCTCAGAGTTGGGAGTGGTTCCCAACATTACAAATTCTATGGACCTTTATTGTGATAACAACGGTGCCATAGCACAGGCAAAGGAGTCCAGATCTCATCAGAGATCTAAACACATACTCAGACGATATCACCTTATTCGTAGATCATTGATAAAGGAGATATCAAAATATGCAAAGTAGATACAAATGATAACATTACAGATCCACTAACCAAGGCTCTTTCACAGGTCAAGCATGATCAGCACACTAGGTCTATGGGTATTAGATACTTGTATGATTAGGCCTTGTGCAAGTGGGAGATTGTTAGTGTATATGCCCTAAGCCATTATCTTGGACCTTTTTGTATGTCGTTTTGGTTATTAATAAAAAAGGTTTTATCATTATTATTTGTTTGCATGTTACATAATAATGATTATCATCCCTGGTTACTTATTATTATGTTGATAATAATAAAAGATAGCTAGTATGATTATTGATTAATAATCATGAGATGATTATGTATATGTTGATATAATTCAATAATCATAGATACTTATAGAGAACAAAGTATTCAATGGACCCGCACTGAGATCACTACATGGGTTATTGTCATAAGTGAATCTCAAAGTAGTTATATCTTAATCCTTTGATTTGAGATTGTTATAGTTTCCAACATGAGGACTATTATGTTTTGACATAACCAAACATTGTCTTTAATCGGACTATCATAAAGGTTATGATTGAGCAGAGTAGAAATTATGTAGAAGATAATGAACAATCAAGATAGGATTTGTCTCTCTCTCTGAGAGAGATATCTTCTGGGCCCCTCGATAAGTGAGACTGAGAAATGCATGGCTGTGCTCAAATGAATTGATAGTGTGATCAATATCATTTGAATTTATTAGTCTACTTATAGATCGAGAAATCATAAGTTTGAACATTATAAGTTTGATATTGACCATGTGTAATACCCGGCTAGACGCCGGCATCGGAATTCCTACTTTCCGGCGGAATCTCCGTTGGAATCTAGAATTTGAGGATGTCGGAGGTTGCTAGAAGGGAACGAGAAAGGTTTTCTAAAATCTTTTTAAGTGTTTTACGGTTTTGAAAGAGAAAGGACTTGAGTTTTGAAGAGGAAAGGCCAAGGGAACAAAGAGAAGGTTCGGCCGCTGAAAGTAATGTTCGGCCGCCGAAAGTGCCTTAGGTTTGGCTCCCAAAACGCCAAGTTCGGCCGCCGAACGTTGCATGGTTTTGCATGCAGGTTTGGCCGCCGAAGCTGAGGCAGTCATCCGCCTATAAAGGGTCCTCAGTCGGTGAAATGGATCAGTATTGCTTCCTTTTCACTACCAGAGGTGAGTTCTTGTTCTCCTTGGATGGTTTTCATGGTTTTTCATCAAATCTTGCAAAGTTAAGTGAGTTTTATCCTTGTTTTGAAGGTTTTGTACTTTAAGCAAAGTTTTGAAGAGTTTGGAGCTTAGATCCTCCATAGCTCTAAGTTTGGATCACACCAGCCTTTGTTCTGCAAGAGGTAAGGGTCGATCCTTTGTTTTCATGATGCTTTACATGAGGCTTATGAAGGGAAAAGAGAGTTTATGCATGAGTTTGCATGGTTATACATATTAGGGTTTATGGACCCTTTATGCTTTATGTTTGCTTGATGAGTTTGTTTGTTGGAGTTTAAGTTGTCTTAAGCCCCTATCCACTTGGTGTATGCATTATGCATGTTGTAGTGAGGTTGGCTGCATGTGTTGAGGGTTTGGAAGGTTTGGGAGGTGTGTTTGTGCACGAAGCTGAGTTCTGGATGAACTCAGGTTCGGCAGCCGAACGTGTTGAGGAGGTGGCTTCGGCTGCCTAAGCGTGCTCCAGCTTGCCCCCGAAAGTTTGGACTTTCGGCTCTGGAGGGGAGGTTCGGCCGCCGAAGGTGCCGCCGAACATGCCCGAGGTTCGGCTCTGGAGGGAGTATTCGGCCGCCGAAGGTGCCGCCGAAGATGCTCTATTCAGCCTTCCTTTGTATGATTTCTATGATTGTTTAGGGTGTTATCGAGGGTTTTTGGAGAGTTGTTTATGAGTTGTTTAGAGTATGTTTGGTGCCTCATTTGAGTCCTCCATTGTAGGATTGGACCCGAGGAACCGAGGTGTTTAGCAGTAGTAACTGCTTCAGAGGCTTCAGAGGTAGAGTTGGCCCAGAGTGAGCCACTGCTTGGCTACAGGTGAGTGGAACTAAACTTAATTCTTTTAATTGAGAAATTGAATGCTTTTAGTATATTTCATGCACCATGATTATGCAGTAGGTTGATTGCATTAGAATCCATGAATATGTTGCATTGCATACTTACTTGTTGATGTGGGTGAATGCTGAATGATCCAATTAGTCTTTGAGGAAAGACCAGGTGCTCAGTCTACGCCCTGGCAGGTATAGGAAAGTCCAGGTGCCCAGTCTACGCCCTGGCATAATGGTAAGTACAGGTGTTATATACACATATAGATATACATGACAGGAAGACCAGGTGCCCATTCTACGCCCTGGCACGGAAATAATACTGGGACTATTTGGTGACAGGTTTACCCTTGATGTGATTTGTCTGTGATATGACGCATTCCATGAAAGCACGTAATTAATGAACTGTTTTATTGTTCCTACTCACTGGGCTATAGAGCTCATCCCACTCCCTTAACCCCAATTTTGCAGGTTCCGAGAGAGCTATGGGAAGTCAGAGTCAGCAAGAGTAAAGAGGAAAGATATGCATGAATGTATGTATGTAATAGAGTAGTGGACATGATGTAATTAAAGATTAGTTTGTAATGTAATGTATATATGGATAGAATTGTGCTTTACCCTAGTGTCTTTGCCTTGGTGTGGTGTATGATTAATCCCTTTGTACATGAATCCTGTCTTGCGTTTCTTGATGAGAAATGTGTGCAACCAGGCTTAACGTATGGCTTTGATGAGACGCCAGTATGTTGTGTTGGGAAGAAAGGGTATCAAATCCCTTGACCCAAGAGCATAACAGTGAGGGAAGAAAGGGTTCCAATCCCTTGACCCACAGCAGTCAGTAGGCACTGGTATAGGGCCTGAGGGCCATTTCAGATTTGTATATCTGAATAACAGTAGTTAAGCCTGGTAGTTTTACAGGATTGTTGAGTATCTTTGATCATGTATGGGATTTATCAGGTGTACAGAGAGTATAGTCGGCTTGCTACGGGTTCCGGCGGCCTTAAGCCGATCTGGATCCTAGTGCCAGTGATGGTTCGGGCCGTTACAGAGAGGTACCGGTTTTCGAGCTGTTACACCATGACTTATGTTCAAACTAGATATCGTGTCATAAAGGGATTAATACATGTTCTATTTATTAGGTTTTATTGGACTATTGATCCTCATATTAGTTGGGTAGTTATAATGTCTTGCTAGAGGCCACTTATGACTTATGGGCCTTGTGGTACTGAGCCTATTGCCAATTAATATGAGCCTATTGGGTCACACACAAAAGAACGTTGTTGATGTACTATATCATATTAATGGGCTAAAAGCCCAAAACCTATTAATATAATTAATAATAATAAAGTGTTATTATTATTAATTATTAATATAATTAAAAATAATAAAGTGTTATTATTATTAATATTAATCATTAATATAATTAATAATAATAAAGTGTTATTATTATTAATATTAATTATTTATTATTATAAGATAATAATATTTAAAAGATCTGCAGTCTAACTGTAACTGTTACAGATAAAGGACTCTATCACATAAGATATTTGAGTATCTGCGAGATTGTACTCCTTTTAGGAAAAGGAGTTGTGGAATGAACACAACTCCTTTTAGGAAAAGGAGTTATGGGAAAAACACAACTCCTTTTAGGAAAATGAGTTGTGGGAAAAACAAAAGACTGAAATATATAAATACCCCTTCTACGAATTGTGGAAGGTACGCTTTTTAGAAAACTCAGTCTAAAAGGCTGCAGATTGTGGAGCACATAATCTATCCATCTTTGAGAGAGCTAACACTCTAGAAGGATAGAAGACGTTCGTGTGGATACCATAGAGGGTGTTCGTTTGAAAAAGCAGCACCATCAGTCCGCCATTGTATCTTCTCGACGAGATTAACAGGTTAGTCTCACATCCTTATGAAATAAACAAAGCACTCGGATTCTGGAAAAAGGAAATCCGAGATTTTTATTTTTTCGCTGCGCCTTTGGGTTGCAATAATCTCCGAGATTTCCTAACATAGGGTAGTACTGAAATAGATCTACCATGTTAAATGTTTTGGAAATTTTCATCTCATTTGGGAGGTCAAGAACATAAGCATTGTCATTAATCTTCTTAATGATCCGGAATGGACCAATCTTTTTGGCGTCAAGCTTTTTCTATCCTCCACCACGCTTGTTGCATAAATACACCATAACTTGGTCGCTGACATTGAAGAACTTGAAACGCCTATGTTTATCAGCTATAGCTTTATATTTGTCATTGGCTTCTGTGAGACATTGTTGTATCTGTTAGAAAGCATCTACATGCTGCTTTGCGAAGTTGCTTGCTGCAATACTGTTGTGAGAACCTATGGAAAGGGCAATAACATCAACTATATGCACTGGGACTTTCCTATACACAACTGCAAACGATGGTATCTTTGTGGAGCTGTGGACAACACTGTTGTAAGCAAATTCTACATGGGCAAGAGCAAGATCCTAAGCAATTTTCTTGTTACTGCAGATGCAGTGCAGAAGATTGCCAAGCGTGCAGTTCACCACTTCGATTTGTCCATCAGTTTGGGGATGGGCAGCACTGCTGTATTGAAGTTCAGTTTGAAAACGTTTCTATAAAGTCACCCAAAAGTGAGCTAGAAACTTCACATCTCTGTCAGAAGTAATTGTCTTGGGAACGCCATGTAAGCGAACAATCTCCTGGAAAAACAGTTTTGCCACATGAGAAGCATCATTAGTTTTCTTGTAAGGAATGAAATGCGCCATTTTGAAAAACCTGTCAACAACAATAAAAATGGAATCAGATCCACGTTGAGTACATGGAAGACCAAGAATAAAATCCATAGACAAGTCCTCCCAAGGATATGCTAGAATAGGCAGTGAAGTGTATAAGCTCGTATTCTGCGAATGTCCCTTCTGAGTTTGACAAACTGGACACTTCTGGACCATCCGACCTATATCTCTTTTTAATTGTGGCCAGTAAAAATGCTCCTCCAACCCAGCAACAGTCTTATCACGCCCCAAATGACCACTCAAACCTCCTTCATGTACCTCCCGAATTAGTTTTTCCCGCTAAGAAGATTGAGGAATGCATAACTTGTTCTCCTTAAAAAGAAAGCCATCATGTATCAAGAACCCATTAGTAGGATGGTGAGCCTGGACTCTAGCCCATATATCAGCAAAGTTATCATCTGTAGCATACAAAACCTTCTGAAATTCAAAAGCTACAACCTCCTAATTAACTGTAATCAACAGTGCATCCCTCCTACTCAAAGCATCTGCCACCTTATTACTATAGCCAGCCTTATATTTTATGACATAATGAAAGGCTCCAAAATAAGCTGCCCATCGAGCATGCATCTTATTTATATGTTTTTGAGTTTTAAAATGGATCAAAGATTGATTATCTGTGTGAATAATAAACTCTCACCCCATCAGATACTGCTCTCAAGTTTTAAAAGCTCAAAATACTGCATATAACTCCTGCTCATAAGTGGAGCACTTCTTCCTAGCTTTCAATTTCTCACTAAAGAAAGCATTAGGCATTTTAGACTGTGACAATACTCCCCCAATCACAACTCCATAAGCATCACATTCAACCTCAAACAATTTATCAAAATCAGGTAGAGCAAGAATAGGGGCAGAAGTAAGCTTATCTTTAATCTCTTCAAAGCTCTTGTTAGCAGTGTCAGTCCAAGCAAATTTATGCACTCTCTCTTTCTTCAAGCAATCTGTATAGGGGCAATGATGCTACTGAAATTTCTGATAAACCGTCAATAGAAAGTAGCAAGGCCATGAAAGCTGCGAACTTCAAAAATAGTTTTAGGGATAGGCCAATTCCATATTGCTTCTACCTTCTTCTCATCAACATGTATCCCTTCTGCACTAACAACGAATCCCAAGAACAGAACGCTCTCCGTCATATAAATGCACTTTTTTAAGATTAATAACCAGCTCATTTTCTTGCAAGGCTGTCATAACATGACGGAGATGCTGTAAATGTTCTTCTTTGCTGCGTCTAAAAATCAAGATGTCATCAAAATAAACAACCACAAATTTGCGTAAGAAAGGACGTAAAACCTGGTTCATAAGTCGCATAAAGGTGCTAGGTGCATTCGTCAAACCAAAGGGCATAACCAGCCACTCATACAAGCCTTCCTTAGTCTTGAAGGTTGTCTTCTATTCATCTCCCTCCTTAATTCTAACTTGATGATAGCCGCTTTTAAGGTCGATCTTAGAGAAGACTTTAGATCCGGATAGCTGATCCAGCATGTCATTCAGTCATGGGATAGGAAATTGATATTGAACTGTAATTTTGTTGATGGCCCTGCTATCTACGCACATTCTCCAAGTCCCATCTTTCTTTGGAACTAATAGGGTAAGTACTCCATAGGGGCTAATGCTCTCCCAAATATGCCTCTTCTTCAATAATTCTTCAATGTGTTCTTAGAGTATTTCACTCTCCTTTGGACTAATTTCGTAATGCGGCAGATTCAGTAATTTTGATCCAGGGATAAGATCAATCTGGTGCTGGATATCCCGCAAAGGTTGGAGCTTGGAGGATTCCTCCGCTATCTTGGGAAACTCCTTCAACAGTTCTTTGATAGGTGGTGTTAAAGATGGTGTATCCTCTGCTGCGTCTGTTGCTCTCACCAATAAAGCCAGCGTGCCTCCGGATTTCTCAACTGCGCCTGAGAGCCTTTGCACTCCCGTGGAAACAATAACAACATTCTTCCCTTCCACTTTAGAATGTTTCGCAGAACCAGAAGGCAAAATAGTAATCTTCTTTCGATTCCATGTGAACATGTATGAATTCTCCTTCCCCTTATGCAAAGCATCAACATCGAACTGCCAAGGGCGACCTGGCAAAATTCCACAACATTACAATTAACAGGTTCAGTGTAAGATTTACTGATTGAGATAGGCACATTGCAGATTCTATTAACCTCAATTGTCGGACCTTCCTTAATCCATCCGACTTTGTATGGCAAAGGGTGCAGCTGTGTAGGGTACTACAATTTTGCCACTAATTGCTTAGCTATCAGATTCTCACAACTGCAGCTATCTATAATTACCCTGCAAATTGCCTCTCCTACTCGACACTTTGCTTGGAAAATCTTCCTCCTTTACGTCTCATCCTTCTGTTTTTTCGAGCATAAGATTTTCTTGACCACATAGGTGAACTCTTCATCTTCAGAACCAGCAATAGATCCGTCATCGTCATCCACTTTCTCCTTAGATTCAGCCACTTGCTCCATCACATTAACCTGTCGGCGATCATTATTAACTCCTCTACATTCTGGACAATTATTTGATCGATGACTAGGTTGCCTGCAGCGGTAACATATGTCTCCCATTGGCTTTTGATAAGGATTGGTTCTGCCTCCTTTGTCTGCTGTAGTGGTGACTGCTTTTCTCTTACCGTCTCTCCTTTCTTTTATTGTATTTTGAGGATTGCCAGAATTTACAACCTTAGAAGGTTTCCCGCTATAATTGCCTCTATTCTGCTGCGTCCCAGTCGAACTAGAATTTTTGTAATTAAAATTTCGGTTATACTGCTGTCGTGGCTGCCAATCAACACGCTCTTTTGCCCTTTTGGCCATGTCAATGGCGTCTGCCAAAGTGAAAATCACAACTACTCCCATCATACATCGAATTTCGTGATTCAGGCCCCTCTAATAATGAGCAACCTACTGGGTTTCATTCTCACAGTTTTCACAGCTTGCTTGCAACCTCAAAAACTCTTCGGTATATTCATCCACCCTTTGATTCCTCTGTACACAGTCATGATACCGGTTATACAAAACCTGAGCGTGATCGCTAGGCAAGAATCGCTATTCAATCATATGCTTCATTAACACCCTGTTTCGTATGGGTTCCAGCCTCCTCTGATAGCGTTCGTTTTGAACCGAGTTCCACTAGGCTGCTGCACCCTCCTTAAACTTATAGGCCACAATTGGAATCTTGCGATCCATTTCCACGTTCATAATTTCGAAGAAATGCTCAACCTCTGCCAGCCAATCAAGAACAGATTCCACGTCCAACAAATCAGAAAAGTTTTGATGGTCTATCTTCATCTTGTGACCTTCCCGATAATTCTATTAGGGATTTGCAGCCACAGGATTGGTGACCACAAGATTAGTGGCCACAGGATTGGCAACTGGCTGGGGGTGTGTGGCGGAGGCTGGTTGGTGGATTTCCTGCTGCAGGGTCAGCTGTCCTATCATCTCTCTCAATTCTGCCAAAGATGCCTCAATTGCAACAAGTCGCGCCTCTTGGTTGTCTACCATGGTCGAACTTTGCTCTGATACCAGTTTGATAAAGGACTATTTAGACTCCATCAGGAGTTTTAACCAATATCGCTTGGCTAAGATGATAAAAGAGAAAGATAGGCTAGAAGCCAACAAATCTTATTTAAATTATTTAAAGATTGAAAAGTGAGTCTCTAATAGCCGAAAAAGACTATTGATAATAGAAAAAAAAAACCTAATATGCAAACTTATAAAAATATTCAAAAAAATAATTAAAATGCAAAATTAACCCCCTAAACGATGGAATTTCATTTTTGAAATTTCATTTTTGAAATTTCCTTTCCGAAAAGCTATCATGCGTCTCCATCGGATGTCGGCCGCAAAAGTTAGTTATCGCACTAAAGTTAAATTAACCACTAATGTAAAATGTATTTTTAAAAAAATATTTTTTAACAATTTTATTTGTTTTAATAATTTTTTAAATCGTAATAATGTAATTTAGGAATAAATAGGATTAAAAATTTTAAATTATTTAAACTTTAAAATTAATATAAGTAATAATTTTTTACTTAATATGAATAAAAGTGCATCTATATATATATACACACAACATGATAATATTCATAAAAAATTGAGTAATTCTTATCCAAAGCCATTTAATTTTAAAATTTATTTTATTTACATCACTCAAGTTTAATTTTATTTAATATGAGATTACTTTAATTTGCTATACTAGATATTCAAATTACCAACTTTTTTATCCTTTTTTCTCTCTTCATTTTATTTTCTTTATATTTAATTAATTAATAATTATTTATTAATGTCATGATTTTAGCTTTAAAATACTTTTATTATTAAATTCTACCATCAATTATAATACATTTGCTATTTAATGATAATTTAAATATAAATTTGAAATTGAAAAACAGTCTTTCCTTAAACTGTTTTTAATGATAATTATAATACATTAGGTATATATATATATATATATATATATAAGAATATGTGAAAAATATTCCTATACTCCTCCATAAAAAGATAGGAGTAAAGTACATAGGGAAAGCATTTTGAGTCCTTAGTCCAATGTCTCTTTCTTTTTTTCCTAACAACTCTTTCTCTCATTCTTTCTTTCTCTCCAACTCTTTTATGCAACTTTCTTAGAGATAAACTTTCATTACAAACTTTCCAAGTTTAGTTTAATTATTGGAGGGTTCTCACCACTAGTAGTCCAAGAGGATTAAGATCTGTGGGTCTTCATCATGATGAAACTATAGCAAAAAATTTATTCTTCAAAATAGCATCGTCTGTGGAAATAATAGAGATTTTATTATCACTCGAGTTTTCAAACTAACCCATTAAGATTCATATGGCAAAACAATATTAAAAACCTTGATCATATACATTAATTAACTGATAATTATTTACTAATGCAATTATTTTAGCTTTAAAATACTTTTATTATTAAATTGCACAATCTATTATACAATACATTTGTTATTTTAGTGAGAATTTGAATTCAAATTTAGAATTGAAAAATATTTTCTTTGTGTACAAAAATTTATACTAAAATTAACAAATTAACAAATTTATTAGGTTTATATATATATATATATATATATATATAAATATTAAATAATTTAAATTAAATAATAGACTCAATAGAAGAATATTTGCGAAAAAAATATTTCCACACTATTGCATAAAAGGCAAGAGTAAAAAATAAAGGAAAGGCATTTTTTTTTTGCATCTCTTAGACTAATGTCTCTTTCTTTTTACTAACAACTCTTTCTCTCTCCTTTCTTTCTCTCAACTCCTTTGAGCAATTTTCTTAGAGATAAACTTTCATTACAAATGTTTTAAGGTTTAGGTAGAGAGTAGTAAAATTATTTTTAAAAATTTTAAAATTAATTATGTAAATAAATTATTAGAAATTTGATAAAATAAATTAATTAATAAAATTTCTTTTTTGCTGACAGTTTAATTTTATAAATCATGTTAAATATTTGAAAGCTAAAATTTAATTGCATAAATAGTTTCATATATATAAAAAATCTTTGTTTCAATATTAATTAATGGTTATTATTTTTTAAAATAATTATTTATCACTAATTTAAGGGAAGAAAAAATCATACTTTTAAAATTAATTAAATAAAATATTTTTAAAACAAATACTATTAACATCCCCTTATTACATATTATGAAAAGTATTTCATACTTTTATTTTGATACGTTTAAAATTTTTAATTGCTATCAATTATTATTAATTATAAAAAATATATTAAAACTTTAATATTAATTTTTATTTAGGTTCAATTTTCATTAAATAATATATTAGAAATTAAAATAATTATAATTAAAAAAAGAAACGTATTTTTATAAAGAGTATAATCTTGCATTTATCAAGATTTGTTGTATAGAATTTTTTATTTTTAATTTTGTATTGGTAATAGATGAAAATTTATTTTCTACGTGCTATTGCACTTTCTAATGTAAAATTTTCAATAACTCATTGTATCTAATAAATTAAATATAGTGAAAACCAACATCCATATTATTATTGGAGGAAGTGCATATGCTTGCACTTAAAGTACACACAGTAATTTTTATAATCCATTCGGTAAAGAAATAGGATTACAGAAATATAAGGCACATATTTTTATTTAGTTTACTATTTTCCATATGAGATGGAAACTGATTACGTTGTATCTACTAATTCTAAAGTCCATATGTAAATGGCTTTTGACTAAGTATCTTATCAAATGTTTTTTCTGAAGATATCTCACCCATATCTCCACCACCTCCTCGGGGAATGCCGGCAATTGGATGATCACCGGAACATTTTGGATGACCACAATTGCTTTGGCAGCCTTTACAACAGTGATAAATTGTGGTACCACACCGGCCATATTTACTACAACATAGGCATCCAGGACAAATAGCACCGCCAGCTTCAATTCCACATTGTTCGGCTAAAGTAGGCAACCAAAGGGAAGTAAACAAAGGAGAAGAAACTATAAAGGCGAAAACCCTCATATCTATATGATTTAATTATAATTTTAAATGATAAAGTGAAGATTTTTCTAATTAAAAATTAGTATATAAAAAGAGAGAAAAGTAATTTTATAGCTCAATTTATCGTTTATAGTATGAAAAATGTTCGTTGTATGATTTGATAAAAGTTTGTTATCTAGCCAATTCTTACATTATGCTTTTAACCTCTTAGAAATAAAAAAACTAATCATTAATTTTTTGACTTTTTAACCGTTAGATGTAGTCGTTATTTAGTATAGAACAACAATTAATTTATAGCTATTTTATGAATAAAAATTAAATTAAAAATTATATATATAATTTTATTTTTTTATATAGAAATTAATCTTATTTTTCTTATTTTATTTATTTCAATTTATATTTTTCACTATTTTAATCTTGATGTTTTTTATATGAATCGAATTGCAATGCATATAAACAATAATATCAATTTCATATAATTATGTTATCTTATATCATAAGATACTGCCACTAATATTTAGTCTCATTGATCATTTATATTATTTTATTCATTAAAACATATTTTTATATTAATAACATGTTAATCATTAATAACAATTTTATTATTATTAGTATTTTTATGTTAATAAAAATGAAAATTTAGTGAATGTTGTCATGCATATCTAATATTTTTTATTTATTTTTATTTAAAAATAATATATTTACAATGTAGTGTTAAAAAATAAAAAATAAATTTTAAAAGGAAATACAAGTTTGTTTTTCAAATCTGTAAAAATATATTGTGATTTTTTAAAATAAATTTCTTTGATAAAAAAACTCTAAATATTGGTGCGTATTTATAATTATAATTAATTTTTAAAATCTAACATAATAAACTGAAATATTTTTCAATCAACTATAATTATAACAATAAAAATTAAAATACTAAATGTTTAGGATAAATTACAAATATAGATCTAAAGCTTTTGAGAAACTATACTCTTAATTTCTATATTTTTCAAATCAAATAATTTAATTATTCACTTTTAATATATCTTTCTATCCATTTTTTTATCTAAATTTTTATTAAATTGAATAAAAAATACTGAATTATTCTTTACAATATTTTATATATGAGATTTATAAGTTTTTAAGACTTTATTCTTTTAACAAATTAAAATACCTTCCGATTTAAATTTATTATTAAAACTAAATATATTTCGTATATTTGATAATAAATATTTTATAATAATATTTATATTATTTAATAATGTTTTATATTTTATAAGCTACAGCGTCAATTTCTATATAGTTATAAAAAATTATATTTGTAACAAATGTGACAGGGTATTTTATGATTTTTTTTTAAATTTTTTGTAACATAATAAAATATGATAAAGGACTATTTAGATTGTATCAGGAGTTTTAACTAATATCATTTAACTAATATCGTTTTGGAAATTTTCATCTCATTTGGGAGGTCAAGAACATAAGCATTGTCATTAATCTTCTGAATGATATGAAATGGACTAATCTTCTTTGCGTCAAGCTTTTTCTGTCCTCCACCACGCTCCTTGCGTAAATACACCATAACTTTGTCACCGACATTAAAGGACTTGAAATGCCTATGTTTATCAGCTGTAGATTTATATTTGTCATTGGCTTTTGTGAGATATTGTTGAACCTATTTGAAAACATCCACATGCTGCTTTGTCAAGTTGCTTGCTGCAATACTATTGTGAGAACCTATAGGAAGGGCAATAAGGTCAACTGTATACACTGAGACTTTCCTGTACACAACTGCAAACGGTGGAACTATGGACAATATTGTTGTAAGCAAATTCTACTTGAGCAAAAGCAAGATCCCAAGCAGTTTTCTTATTACTGTAGATGCAGCGTAGAAGATTGTCAAGCGTGCGGTTTACCTCTTCGGTTTGTCCATCAGTTTGGGGATGGGCAGCACTGCTGTATTGAAGTTCAGTTCCAAAATGTTTCCATAAATTCACCCAAAAGTGAGCTAAAAACTTCACATCTCTGTCAAAAGTAATGGTCTTGGGGACACCATATAAGCGAACAATCTCCTAGAAAAATAGTTTTGCCACATGAGAAGCATCATTAGTTTTCTTGTAAGGAATGAAATGCGCTATTTTGGAGAACTAGACAATAACAACAAAAATGGAATTAGATCCACATTGAGTACATGAAAGACCAAGAACAAAATCCATAGACAAGTCCTCCTAAGGATGCATTGGAATAAGCAGTGGAGTGTATAAGCCCGTATTCTGCGAATGTCCCTTCTGAGTTTGACAAACTGGGCACTTTTGGACCATCCGACCTGTATTCCTTTTTAATTGTGGCCAGTAAAAATGCTCCTCCAATCTAGCAACAGTCTTATCACGCCCTATATGACTACTTAAACCTCCTCCATGGACCACCCGAATCAATTTTTCCCACAAAGAAGATCGAGAAATGCATAACTTGTTCTCCTTAAAAAAAAAAGCCATCATGTATCAAGAACCCATCAGCAGGCTGGTGAGTTTGGATTCTAGCCCATATATCAGCAAAGTCATCATCTGTAGCATACAAAACCTTCAGAAATTCAAAACCTACAACCTCCTGATTAATTGTAATCTACAGTGCAGCCTTCCTACTCAAAGCATCTGCCACCTTATTACTATAGCCGGCCTTATATTTTATGACATAATGAAAGGATCTAAAATAAGCTTCCCATCGAGCATGCATCTTATTCACATATTTTTTATTTTTAAAATGGATCAAAGATTGATGATCTGTGTAAATAATAAACTCTTACCCCTTTAGATACTGCTTTCAAGTTTTAAAAACTCAGAATATTGCATATAACTCCTGCTCATAAGTGGACCACTTCTTCCTAGCTTTAAATTTCTCACTAAAGAAAGCAATAGGCCTTTTAGACTATGACAACACTCCCCTAATCCCAACTCCACAAGTATCACATTTAACCTCAAATAATTTATCAAAATCGGATAGAGCAAGAATACTGGCAGAAGTAATCTTATCTTTAATCTCCTCAAAGCTCTTGTTGGCAATGTCAGTCCAAGTAAATTTTTACACTCTCTCTTTCTTCAAGCAATTTGTGATAGGGGCAATGATGCTACTAAAATTTTTGATAAACCGTCGATAAAAAGTAGCAAGGCCATAAAAGCTACGAACTTCAGAAATAGTTTTGGGGATGGGCCAATTCCGTATTGCTTCTACCTTCTTCTCATCAACATGTATCCCTTCTGCACTAACAATGAATCCCAAGAAGAAAATGCACTCTGTCATATAAATGCACTTTTTTAAGATTAATAACCAGCTCACTTTCTTGCAAGGCTGTCATAACTTAACAAAGATGCTGTAAATGTTCTTCTTCACTATGACCAAAAATTAAGATGTCATCAAAATAAACAACCACAAATTTACGTAAGAAAGGACATAAAACCTAGTTCATAAGTCACATAAAGGTGCTAGGTGCATTCGTCAAACCAAAGGGTATAACCAACTACTCATACAAGCCTTCCTTAGTCTTGAAGGCTATCTTCCATTCATCTCCCTCCTTAATCCAAACTTGGCGATAACCGCTTTTAAGGTCTGTAACGACCCGGAAACCGGTACCACTCAGTAACGGTCCGAACCATCACTGGCACTAGGATCCAGATCGGCTTAAGGCCGCCGGGACCCGTAGCAAGCCGACTATACTCTCTGTGTACCTGATAAATCCCATACATGATACAAAGATACTCAACAATCCTGTAAAACTTTGTAGGCTTAACTATGCAATCTGAAATGGCCCTCAGGGCCTATACCAGGGACTACTAGCTGCTGTGGATCAAGGGATTGAAACCCTTTTACTCTGTAACACATTCCACTGGTATCACATCAAAGCCATACATTAAGCCTAACTCACACATTTCTCATCAAGAAACGTAAAACAGGATTCATGTACAAGGGATTAATCATACATCACACTATAGCAAGGATACTAGGAAAAGCACAAGTCTATCCAGTATACGACAGTACATATCTATACACATTACATTACCACTAATCTTTGAGTTACATCATGTCCACTACTTTATTACAACCATACATTCATGCATATCTTCCCTCTGTACTCTTGCTGACTTTAACTTCCCATAGCTATCTCAGAACCTGCAAAACTGGGGTTAAGGGAGTGGGATGAGCTACTACAGCCCAGTGAGGAGGAACACTAAAAACAGTTCATTCATTACATGCTTTCATGAAATGCATCACATCACAAACATATCATCTCAAGGATGAATTTGTCACCAATAGCCCTCAACTACCTGTTATAATCCAACTATGCCAAGGAGACGATGTCATCACCTGGTCTACACTTATCTCTCTGATATCATAACATGACTAACTGTGCCAAGGAGACGAGGTCTCACCTGGTCTACACTTAACTCTGATTTGACAGCCCAGCTGTCTCACTCATAGTACCAGGAGCGACCTGGACTATCCAGGGGCGACCTGGTATGGCTATCTCATGCCATAACTCTGTATCTGCTCTCTGTCAAGGGCTAAGGATCATCCAACATTCATCCACATAAACAACAACGTATATGCAATGCATCATCGTCGTGAAGTCTAATGCACTACAACCTAATACATAACATGGCAGTTTATGATGCATGGATCATGCTAGAATCGTGTCATTTCTCAAGAGAAAATATGTAGGTTAGTTCCACTCACCTCTAGCCAATGCTGGCTAACTCTAGGCCAACTCTAACTCTGGAGCCTCCTCGGTTCCTCGGTCCAATCCTACACAGATGGACGTAAATGAGGTACCAAACATACTCTAACATAACTAGGAACATCTCTCCAAAAACCCTCTAAAACATCACAAAACATGCATGCAAAACAAGCAAAGGAAGGCTGGACAGGGCACCTTCGGCAGCACCTTCGGCGGCCGAATGTCTCCTCCAGAGACGAAAGTCAGGCATGTTCGGCGGCCTAACTTGGACTTTCGGGGGCCGAACCTGAGTTTAGCCAGAACTCAGTTTCGTGCACAAGGACGCCTGCCAGTCCCTCCATCACCTGTTCAGACCTCAACACATGCATTTAACCCTTCTAAAACATGCATAAACACTTCAACAAACCTAAGGGAGCTTCAAATAACTTTAAACTCCAACAAACAAGCTCACAAGACACACATCAAACATAAAGGATTCATAAACCCTATGATGCACATCTCATGCAAACTCATGCCTAGCTCCCTTTTTCCTTTACAAAACTCATAAACACATCATAAGAACCATGGATCAACACTTACCTCGTGAAGAACAAAGGCTGAGATGTTCCAAACTCAAAGATATGGAGAAACCAAGCTTCAAAAGCTTCAAACTCCAAAACCTTGTTTCAAGCTCACAACTCTTCAAAACAAGGGTAAAACTCATTAAAACCGTGAAAGATTTGAAGAAAAACCATGAAAATACTTTAAGGAGATCAAGACCTCACCTAGGTCAGAAGGAGAGAAGAAACCTCCTCCTTTTTCTGCCACTCGGTGCCCTTATAGCTGAGCAACCGCCTCAGGTTCGGCTGCCGAATCGCATGCAAAACTATGCAACCTTCGGCGGCCGAACTTAACCTTCGGGGGCCGAAACTAGGGAACTTTAGGCGGCCGAACTTAACCTTAGGGGGCCGAACATGGCAAAATGCCTCCTTGGCCATATCTCTTCAAAACTCAATCCTTTTCTACGCTAAACCTTTAAACACTTGAAAATATTTTAGAAAACTTTCTCTTACCCTTCCAGAGACCTCTGACATCCTCGAACTCCCCCGGACGGTAGGAATTCCGATGTCTGAATCTAGCCGGGTATTACATTCTTCCCTCCTTTAAAAACATTCGTCCTCGAATGTTAAAACAACAACAATAAACATACAGGGAAACAAGAAGAAAGCCTAACATCGTTCTCTACGAAGAGACACAGATACCCCTGGAGTAAAACTCCCAGGTTGGCTATACTGTCTGACTTTGCTGACCCTTCACTGCTTAAGCTGTGTCTACACTAATTGTTTACTACTCTTGCTTGTACACAATCGACCTGACTCTTTCATCTGACTACTAACTTTCCTTTTCTTTGACTTTTTCTCAGCTTATTTACACTACCTTATACTAACCTTTACTTCTCTTTCCTTAACTCTGACAAAGGAACAATAATCCTCAGGAAAAGCTAGATGCCTTGCCTATAGCTTCAACTCTTTTCTTACTAGAGAACTCAAATCACACAGATATGCTCCGAAATTGAACTCAGATTACAGAACTTGGCCTCTATGCCGTGTTCTCTCTCTTACAATCCACAATACTTAGTAGATAATGGGCATGCTTCTCTATTATTTATTTTTTTTTTTCTGAACTATCCTACGCTTTTGCTGCGCACTCTGATCCTTGCCCGTCTTTATTCTTCTTTACTCTACTGGCTTCTTCTCTTTTGATCCCTTCTAACATTACTAGACTATCTCTAGCTCTCTAGCTATCTGTTTCTATAGGATAAACTGATAAGCGACATCTGACTGAGGGCAGCTAAGCCTTACCCAGTAAATCCTGTCTTGTATACTCAGAGTCGCTGAGCAGTTTTACCTCTTCCCTCTGGTTTAACCTCTTCATTACAATCAAAATCTCATCTCTACGCAACTGGTAACTGACTTTTCTCTAACTTTCGACAGATAGTTCCCAACTCTCGGATTGATTATAGAAAACAACCGGTTTCTCCTAGCTGTTCCTATGGAACACCTATCCTTGGTAGTGAGTTTGTGCAACTATTCACAGTTGTGATAAAATCTCAAGGTTTCATCCTCCGTTTCTCACAATGATACTGGAACATTCCAGGGTGTGTGGTACTAAGTCGGATAGAATCCTTTACTACCAAGTGCACATTGTTCTACTATCTCTCTTCATTCTGTAACTGCTTTTCTAGCTCTTATAGGTTTCAACTCTTACATGCTACAGGTATCATTCCAAAGGAAAAGGTGAAGATGCATCTAGTCTCCATTCTCACTTAACTTTTAAACTCTATTGGGTTTACTAATGGTAAACCTGCTAACTCGTCTGGGATAACATATAACACTCTTTCTCTTTTCCTGTCTATGAATACTGAGGCTGGTTCCCTGACCTGGCTATGCGCTCAAACAAGAGCAAGAAAACTCCTGACTAACTTCCCTAACGAATTCACGAGCCTGTAGGGTTGATATCAAACTTCTGGGTATGCTAAACTGTCCCCCTCTAAGGACTAACTCTGACCCATCCGAGCCTCTGAACTCTGAACTGTCCTACCTTGTCTTTGCAGACTTAGGTAGTACCTCAAGTAGCTAGCCAATCCGCCCTAGGTTGACATCCTCAGTCACCCCTAGAACCATAAGGTCAGCTGGACGGCATCTACTACTCTCAACAAACTCTGAACTGAACCGACAGACTGACTCTGCTATAGATGGATCACACTCTTGGGCCCTCTGACCCAAAGAGAACACTCTAAGCCAGAAGTTATCAAACCCTCCTCTATTTATGGCTCTCACAACAACAGGGAAAGAAACATCAGGGTCCACTATAACCTACACATCTGAACACCCTCAAGTGAACGTATTTGACGTCACCGTGTTCGATGTGTTAACCGCCTACTGAGTCAGGATGAAGATCCAAGCTAAAGCTAACGAATCTTCCCTCGAGAACCGACCAAAGAAAAGGAGAACTCTCTTCTCTTGCCTCAACCCCTGTCCTAAACCATGGCTAGAGCTACAGGCTGAGTTACACTACTAGAAGTCATTTGCTGGGACTGTGCCAATCAGGGCCGCAGTAGGACACTCACATAACATGAGTCCTTCCTGCTCGCATCTATACATGCCGTAGTCCCATACCAACAGACTACTTTTGTGTACGCTCCATGCCGCACGTATCCAGACCAATCTGAATTAGAGCTCAATCGCCACCTAATCCCAGACTAACCTGAAATCTCTATTTATTCTCTGCTCTCTTCTCCCTCATATACTCTTCTCTTTGCTTACTTTTCTCTTACTTACTTTTCACCTATGCTCTGCCTTATTTCTGTACTTAAGGTCTACCCTCAGAGATGAGAGATCACTCTCTCTCTACTTGGATTTCTATAATCCACGGCTATTGCTCTCGAGTTCTTTCCTGGTAACCTTTAACAAACCACTCGTCTCTGACCCTTTATCTCTGAACATCTAACTCTACTATACCTTATTATTCTCACATCATTCTCACATCAACTGATATTCTATTACTGTCCAGAAAACCACACACATCAGAACACGCAAAAGTGAGCTTACCTGGCACCACTGTGTTCGGTGTGTCTGTCTCTGGCTGAACCTGGGTGAAAATCTGAGCCGGAACTAACGGACGTCCACTGAAGGAACCTCCTGATGAAGGGACTACCCCTCTTTCTCTACCTCTGCCCTGCATCGAGGCTGGAGCTTCTGGTGGAATTATAGTGTCTGCGGATGTCTGTGGGAACTGTGCTGACATGACCGTAATGGGACACTCTCGTGCCATGTGCCCCTCCTGTCCGCACCTGAAACATGCTGTTGTCCCAGCCCGACATACGCCTTTGTGCCTCCTACCGCACTTCACACATCTCGAACTATCCCAACCAGAACTCGAACCCTCGCGACAACCTATGCCAAACTTTACCCTATTCCAGAACTCTCTTTTCTTTGACCCTTTCAGACCTCTCACTTTCTTTTTATTCTTTGCAGCAGCCTCACCCAAAGGGAAACGATCAATGTTCTCTGGGTAAGTTTCTACACTTATGTTTTCTGTCTGCTCAGGCTGCGCAAATTCACTCTCCTTACGCTCCCTTGGGCTCTCTGGACAAACCCATCCTGTAAACTCTGAAGCAAACTGCTCCCAGGATAAGCTTTCTACCCTCGGGTCCACATACTGGTTGAACCATTCCCTTGCCTTCTCACATTTCAATGTAACCCCTGCCATCTGTATGGCTCTACTCTCATTAGCTCCCAACTCATCGGTTATCAGCTTAACCATTCTAAGGTACTCCACAGGGTCATTACCAGTCTCAAATTTGGGAACATCCAACCTCAAATAGTCTATCATTGGCACCACACTTCCTCCAGGTGAACTAGACTTGGGTGTTTGGACAACTGGGACTACTAGTTCTACTGGTGGTGGAGGAGGTGCAACATTCCCTGGGATAGGGTTTACTGACCCTGGGTAACCAAAGAAGGGTGGAAACATGGTATACTGTGGATATGACGGGTAAAAGGAAGGATAAGGCATAAAGGTGGGATATGGGGTATATCTAGGAAACTCTGATGTACCTCTCATCGGGTACTCTGCCCCCCACTGATAGGGTGGATACTGAGGTCGAACAAACCTCGAGGCCTGAGTGCCTCCTTGGGACTCACCCATATCTCCTCCCAACCTACTTCTACTAAAGCTATCATCTCTACTCTGCTCATCCTCCTCTCCTTCTCTCCGATACCCTGACATACTACTCTGAACAACTCCCCTTCTACTCTCATCAATAGACCTTCTAGGGTCCCTTGATGTACCTTCTCTGCTTAAACTATATGATGTTGCCCTTTGCAGAACGGGGAGATGGACATCCCTGTCCTCATCCTCCAGCGGAGCTCCAGTCAATCTAGCAGATCGACGAGTTCCTCTCATCCTGCCTCTGAAAAGCACAACATCACACAAACATATCAGCAAATAATCCATGTGAGAACACATGAATCCTCAGCACATATCAAACATATCAATAATGCACATGTAACCCATCATGGCATTTCACATCAGCATGCAAGACAGGACTCCACATCCTATCCTCGTGGACATGAGTTTACCTATTGTGCTTTCCTTCCTATACAAGACAACACCTCTTTCCGATGTGGGATCTCCCAACACATCGTACTCTTGAGGCCCTATGCTCTGATACCAATCTGTAACGACCCGGAAACCGGTACCACTCAGTAACGGTCCGAACCATCACTGGCACTAGGATTCAGATCGGCTTAAGGCCGCCGGGACCCGTAGCAAGCCGACTATACTCTCTGTGTACCTGATAAATCCCATACATGATACAAAGATACTCAACAATCCTGTAAAACTTTGTAGGCTTAACTATGCAATCTGAAATGGCCCTCAGGGCCTATACCAGGGACTACTAGCTGCTGTGGATCAAGGGATTGAAACCCTTTTACTCTGTAACACATTCCACTGGTATCACATCAAAGCCATACATTAAGCCTAACTCACACATTTCTCATCAAGAAACGTAAAACAGGATTCATGTAAAAGGGATTAATCATACATCACACTATAGCAAGGATACTAGGAAAAGCACAAGTCTATCCAGTATACGACAGTACATATCTATACACATTACATTACCACTAATCTTTGAGTTACATCATGTCCACTACTTTATTACAACCATACATTCATGCATATCTTCCCTCTGTACTCTTGCTGACTTTAACTTCCCATAGCTATCTCAGAACCTGCAAAACTGGGGTTAAGGGAGTGGGATGAGCTACTACAGCCCAGTGAGGAGGAACACTAAAAACAGTTCATTCATTACATGCTTTCATGAAATGCATCACATCACAAACATATCATCTCAAGGATGAATTTGTCACCAATAGCCCTCAACTACCTGTTATAATCCAACTGTGCCAAGGAGACGATGTCATCACCTGGTCTACACTTATCTCTCTGATATCATAACATGACTAACTGTGCCAAGGAGACGAGGTCTCACCTGGTCTACACTTAACTCTGATTTGACAGCCCAGCTGTCTCACTCATAGTACCAGGAGCGACCTGGACTATCCAGGGGCGACCTGGTATGGCTATCTCATGCCATAACTCTGTATCTGCTCTCTGTCAAGGGCTAAGGATCATCCAACATTCATCCACATAAACAACAACGTATATGCAATGCATCATCGTCGTGAAGTCTAATGCACTACAACCTAATACATAACATGGCAGTTTATGATGCATGGATCATGCTAGAATCGTGTCATTTCTCAAGAGAAAATATGTAGGTTAGTTCCACTCACCTCTAGCCAATGCTGGCTAACTCTAGGCCAACTCTAACTCTGGAGCCTCCTCGGTTCCTCGGTCCAATCCTACACAGATGGACGTAAATGAGGTACCAAACATACTCTAACATAACTAGGAAAATCTCTCCAAAAACCCTCTAAAACATCACAAAACATGCATGCAAAACAAGCAAAGGAAGGCTGGACAGGGCACCTTCGGCAGCACCTTCGGCGGCCGAATGTCTCCTCCAGAGACGAAAGTCAGGCATGTTCGGCGGCCTAACTTGGACTTTCGGGGGCCGAACCTGAGTTTAGCCAGAACTCAGTTTCGTGCACAAGGACGCCTGCCAGTCCCTCCATCACCTGTTCAGACCTCAACACATGCATTTAACCCTTCTAAAACATGCATAAACACTTCAACAAACCTAAGGGAGCTTCAAATAACTTTAAACTCCAACAAACAAGCTCACAAGACACACATCAAACATAAAGGATTCATAAACCCTATGATGCACATCTCATGCAAACTCATGCCTAGCTCCCTTTTTCCTTTACAAAACTCATAAACACATCATAAGAACCATGGATCAACACTTACCTCGTGAAGAACAAAGGCTGAGATGTTCCAAACTCAAAGATATGGAGAAACCAAGCTTCAAAAGCTTCAAACTCCAAAACCTTGTTTCAAGCTCACAACTCTTCAAAACAAGGGTAAAACTCATTAAAACCGTGAAAGATTTGAAGAAAAACCATGAAAATACTTTAAGGAGATCAAGACCTCACCTAGGTCAGAAGGAGAGAAGAAACCTCCTCCTTTTTCTGCCACTCGGTGCCCTTATAGCTGAGCAACCGCCTCAGGTTCGGCTGCCGAATCGCATGCAAAACTATGCAACCTTCGGCGGCCGAACTTAACCTTCGGGGGCCGAAACTAGGGAACTTTAGGCGGCCGAACTTAACCTTAGGGGGCCGAACATGGCAAAATGCCTCCTTGGCCATATCTCTTCAAAACTCAATCCTTTTCTACGCTAAACCTTTAAACACTTGAAAATATTTTAGAAAACTTTCTCTTACCCTTCCAGAGACCTCTGACATCCTCGAACTCCCCCGGACGGTAGGAATTCCGATGTCTGAATCTAGCCGGGTATTACAAGGTCGATCTTAAAGAATACTTTAGATTCGGATAGCTGATCCAGCATGTCATCCAGTCGTGGAATAGGAAATCAATACTGAACTGTAATTTTATTGATGGCCTTGCTATCCACACACATTCTCTAAGTCCCATCTTTCTTTAGAACTAATAGGGCAGGTACTCCGCAGGAGCTAATGCTCTCCCGAATATGCCCCTTCTTCAATAATTCTTCAATAATTCTTCAATCTGTTTTTGAAGGATTTCACTCTCCTTTGGACTCATTTTGTAATGCGGCAGATTCGGTAATTTTGATCAAGAGATGAGATCAATCTGGTGCTGGATATACCGCAAAGGTGGGAGTTTGGAGGATTCCTCCACTATTGTGGGAAACTCCTTCAGCAGTTCTTTGATAGGTTGTGGTAAAGATGGTGCATACTCAGCTGTGTCTGTTGCTCTCACCAATAAAGCCAGCGTGCCTCCAAATGTCTCAACTGTGCCTAATAGCCTTTGCACTCCCGTGGAAACAGTAACAGCATTCTTCCCTTCCACTTTAGAATGTTTCGCAGAACCAGAAGGCAAAATAGTAATCTTCTTTTGATTCCATATGAACATGTATGAATTCTCCTTCCCCCTATACAAAGCATTAACATCGAACTGCCAAGGGCGACCTAGCAAAATTCAACAGCAATCCATATCCACAGCAATCCATATCCATAACATCACAATTAACAGGTTTAGTGTAAGATTTACCGATCGAGATAGGCACACTGCAGATTTTGTTGACCTCAATTGTCAGACCTTCCTTAATTCATCCAACATTGTATGGCAAAGGGTACGGCTGTATAGGCAACTGCAATTTTTCCACCAATTGCTTAGCTATCAGATTCTCACAACTGCAACTATCTATAATTAGCCTGCAAATTGCCTCTGCTACTCGACACTTTGCTTGGAAAATCTTCCTCCTTTGCGTCTCATCCTCCTGTTTTGTCGAGCATAAGATTTTCTTGACCACATAGGTGACCTCTTCATCTTCAGAACCAACAATAGATCTGTCATCATCATCCACTTCCTCCTCAGATTCAGCCACCTGCTCAACCACATTAACCTATCGGCGATCATTATTAACTCCTCTACATTCTGGACAATTATTCAATTGATGACTAAGTTGCCTGCAGCGGTAACATATGTCTTCCATTGGCTTCTAATAAGGATTGATTCTGCCTCCTTTGTGTGCTGTAGTGGTGACTGCTTTTCCCTTATTGTCTCTCCTTTCTTCCATAGTATTCTAAGGATTGCCAGATTTACAATCTTAGAAGGATGCCCGCTGTAATTGCCTTTATTCTGCTGCGTCCTTATCGAACAAGAATTTTGTAATTAAAATTTTGATTATACTGCTATCATGGCTGTCAATCAACACGCTCTTCTGCCCTTTTGGCCGTCTCAATGGCATCTGCCAAAATGAAAATCGCAGCTACTCCCATCATACAACGAATTTCGTGATTCAGGCCCCTCTGATAATGCGAAACCTGCTGGGCTTCATTCTCATAGTTTTCACACCTCGCCTGCAACCTTAAAAACTCCTTAGTATATTCATCCACCCTTCGATTCCCCTGTACACAGTCATGATACCGGTTATACAAAACCTGAGCGTGATCGCTAGGCAAGAACCGCTATTGAATCATCTGTTTCATCAACACCCACTTTCATTTGGGTTCCAGCCTTTTCCGATAGCGTTCATTTTGAACTGAGTTCCACCAGGCTGCTGCACCCCCCTTTAACTTATAGACCACAATCGAAACTTTGCGATCCTCTTTCACGTTCATAATTTCAAAAAAATGTTCAACCTCTGCCAGCTAATCAAGAACAGATTCCACGTCTAATGAACCAGAAAAGTTTTGAAGGTCTATCTTGATCTTGTAACATTCTTGATAATTTTGTTGGGGATTTGCAGCCACTTGTCTGCGATCATTATTAAGTCCTCTATGTTCATGACAATTATTCGATCGATGACCCGGTTGCCTGTAGCGGTAACATATGTCTCCCGTTTGTAATACCCGGCTAGACTCCCGTATCGGAATTTCTACCGTCCGGTGGGATCTCAGATGTCGGAGACCTCTAGAAGGGTAAAATCATGTTTTCATAAAATGTTTTAATGTATTTTATGGTTTTAAGTAATAAAGGAATTGATTTTTGAATGAAAAAGACTATGGAGGCATTTCCAGGTTCGGCCGCCGAACCTCAAGTTCGGCCGCCGAACATTGGATAGTTTAGGGGGGCAAGTTAGGCTTCTGAAAGTAGCAAAGGTTCGGCCGCCGAACCTCATGTTCGGCCGCCGAACTTGCATGAGTTTTGGAGGCACTTTAGGCTGCCGAAGGGTGGTCTGGCCAGCCCCCTATATAAGGGCTCCATGGCCGAAACAGGCGAGCTTTCTCCCTGACGATGCGGTTGTGGAAGCCGGTAAAAAATAACCTTCTTGGTTACCTACAATTCACAACTGCAGATAGTGGTGAAGGATCGAATCCACAGAGAATTGATTACTTATTTATTTATCTCAATCAAGACCAATAGAACTAATTGAAAGCACAAGTGAAAGCAAGTTATTGAAAGTAGAACAAAGATAAAGTGCAAGAAAAGTAAAAAGGGGGGTTTTGAGATGATTTGACTAACAACTATTAAAAGTAATTGAAACAGCAAGTAATCTAAAATAAGAGAGAAATCAATAAGAGAAAGGTCTAGTTGAAGATATGGATCCACTTTGGTTGTTTGGGTTGATCATTAAAACATGGTTATCTTGATTGATTCAATAGGTTGGTTATGGGGGTGGAAGACACTTCTCACCACCATGTCTTTCCTTATGAACAAACTGATTAGGGAACGTCCTCTAACCAATTACTAATCAACAAATTGCCAAGGAACGTCCTTGGGCCATAGGCATCTAAACAATTGCCAATTGCATGAAGAACAAGAAAGATCCAAACCCTAACTACTCAAACGCATGAGATGATGTTAGATCATGCAATTCCTTGGATTTTTACACCAAGTGTTCTATGGACAGAATATTTCCAGCAATTACGGACTAACAAATATCCTAATCCAACAATCAATTAACTTTGCAATCAAGAATCAAGTGGCCAATTTGATCAAAACAACAAAGCAATCTTAGAATTAAGCATCAATTGCATGGATATTGAATAAAATCAAAGACAAAAGTTTCTGTTCAGATCTCACAACCCTTTAAACAACCTTAGTTTCAACCAATCTTCAACTAGAAAAAGGGTTTCAGCCACCCATGGCTGAACCAAAACAGAAAATAGATGAAAAGAAAGCAAGAAGATGAAGAACTAAGGTGGAGAAGGGGCTGCCCTTGCTTGGCTGAATTTGGGAGGATGAAATCTGCCTCTTCTAGGCTTCTTGAAGGCTTTAAATATGTCTTGGGAGGCTGCCTAGGGTTTCATGGCAGTCCATGAGTCTTTTAGAGGCTGCCCAAAGTGCCCTTGGTCCAACATGTGCCTTCTATGTGCATGTGTGAAGGAAAAACGTGGAGCATGTCTTAAATTGCAAGTGGGGGGGCTCTTTGGTCTTTTAATTACTGTCCAAGGTCTTCAAGATACTGCCCAAGGTGTGTCCAAGAGGCTGCCCACGTTTTTGGAGGCTGCCCATTCACTAAAGAGGAAGGTGGAGACTCCTTTTGAATTTTGAATGTGCATGGCACTAAGTAGGAAACATGTGATCTTTGGATTTTCTTTCCTTAATAAGGGGGATCTTGATATCCAATAATTGAATGTGAATCTTGAAGATTTGGATCTCAAGATACTTCCCTTATTTGGCTCCTCAAATATGGCAACTTGGGATATGGCTTCTTGAATAAGGAAAAGGCAACTTGGTGATTTGAAATTTGAATTTCAAATTGCTTTGGCTGAATGTTCTTTTCTTCTTTGCCACTTTCCTTATTTAGAACTTTCCATATTTAGCTTGACTTGATTTCAACTTGGCAGGCTTGCTCTCTTTTGCTCCAAATAAGGCAGTTTTAGGGGTATTTTCTCCAAAGTGTCCTTTTACACCATTTTCTGCAAAACAATGCCAAGAACACTAAATTAAGTAGAAATCATGTAAATAATCATCATTAATATCAAGATAAAAAGGACTAAAATATGTTCTATCAAATACCCCCACACTTAGCTTTTTGCTTGTCCTCAAGCAAACAAACATAGTCAGATAAGCTTTCTTACTCTAGATCCTTATTTCCACTTAAGCTCTTACTCAAGACACCTATTTTGAAGCATTGCAGTGAAGACTATATGCATGAAGATTACCCACCTCTTTTCCTTGTTTCCCTTTGCTTACCATGGCTAGGATTTGTTTTCCTCAAGAGAGACATGCACATTAATTTGTTAAGACTTTTTTCTAGCTTTTGGATTGACTTGCCCTTACCTTGAAGTACTTTATTCAGGCTTTTGCACTTTAGATTTTGCTTGGAAAGGTCACCAACCTATTTTTGATGTCATGGTTTATATTTTTCAGTTGATCACCTATCCAAGTGGCTACTAGCCTTGTTCATAGTCTTTTGACAATTGGAACAGTTTTTGAATTTGTGCTTTTGAGGTCTTTGCCTTTGCTGAATTTTCTTTCTCTCAATGATTTGGGCAAATCAACACCAATTGCTAAATCAAGTCACATTAAGTTCATTCACATAAGTTTAATTCATTCTCAATCAATTGAGGGTCATCAATATATTTTTCACCATAGCAAACTCAAGGATTCAATTCAAAAGGCAATTCTCAAACATGAATACAACTCACTGCAATTGATTCAATATAAGTTTAAAGAGTTATCACATCAATGGGGTCATGGAAAGAAAAACTCATCCAACATAGTTCATCAGTTTGAGTAGAGCAAAACAAAAAGAAGAAGAAGGTTGTGGTTGTGTGTGTTTTATTGAAAGCATAAAAAAAATAAAAATGAAAAAATTTTGCCTAATGCAAGCAAACTAAAGATTAAACCAAAAATAAACTTAAAAGTAAAAATTCAGATATATGCACCCCCACACTTAAATCATGCATTGTCCTCAATGTATAAGAAACATAAAAGAACAAAGGAAACTGAGTACTCCCCTGGGTGTGGTGTGCATGGTACGATCCTCTTGATCAAGGCTCAAGTAATTGGGGAAGGGAAAAGCGTCCCAACTGAATTGAGCAAAAAGTGTAGCACTCCTTTTGATTTGGTCATGAACCATCCTACTTTTTCCATGTACTCATGAAGTAACATGATGAGCTTCTCTCCTTTTAGATGAGGTTTGCCTGTAGCCTTTATGTTTGCATTTTTGAGATGATTGGGAAGAACTTTGAACTCCAATTCATGTTTCTCTATGGCTAGCTGCAATTTAGTACTGAATTCAGGCAAAACAAACTCTACCTTATCCGGTGGTTTGGGCAGGCATTGATCTGCATGGTCCTTTGGTTTAGGTGCTTGGACTACCATTTGTTCCTTGTGAGCATGGACTGTTTGCATTGGCTCTATGGCTGAATTGGTTTCAGTTTGCTCCTTTTGCACAAGATTGGCTATTTCTCTCTTTATGACTGAAAATAAACTGAACAATAATAAACTTAAAAATGAGATAAAAACTGGAAGTGTTACAGGACTGTCTTGCGCAAGGCTTTTGGCAGAATTGGGTCCAGGGGCCTCCTTTTGCGCAAGGTCTGACTGAAACGGAGGACTGGAGGAGCTTGACTGCGTTGGAAGTTGAAAGGATGCGATGGAGATGGTTTCAGTCTGCAATGAGAGCTGAGGTGAAGGGTCCGGCGGCCGAAAGATGGTGAAGTTCGGCGGCCGAAAAGTCATGGTTTCAGTTTGCGCAAGTCCTTCCTGAAGTGGTGCGACTGAGCTCTCTTCAGTCTGTGCTTAGCTGCAGTTCACCTGTTGGATGCAACAGTCAGTTTCTTTCAATTCTGGCTCTTTCTGAGTGTCTTCCCTGCAAAGATCATCATTTAGCATATCATCTTGATAAAAAGCATTTTCACTCAAACAATCAATGATATCTAAATTATTAACAGGCTCTGTCTGATCAGTTTGTTTGGACAAACAGTTTTCTGGTTGTGCCTCTTCAGCAGCTTGTTCTTGTACTTGCGAACTTTCATCATCTTCCTCATCATCTTGAAACTCTTCCTCTCTTCTCAATATGTTTGCATTTTCTGCGATGGCAATCCGCTGTTCGAGGTTTTGTAAAGCACTTACCATGGACTCCATCATCTTTTCAAGGTGCTGGGTGGAATTTAGAGGTGTTGGTTGGGCTTGATATCCTTGATAATCCTGGTAGTTGTTAGCCTCAGCATATCCATAGTTTGGTTAGTCTCTCCAATATGGATTGTATGTGTTATGGTAGGGATCATGTCTTGGCTGTTCATAAAATCCTCCATATGTATGAACTGGTTGGTCATCCTCATAAAGTGTAGGATATTGGGAAGTTAGGTGTCCCACATGTGCACAGATTCTACATGGCTGAGATAGCTTAAGTCGTCGAGCCCGTAGAGCTATGACATAGTCTTCCACAATAGAGGTTAGGTTAGGAATTTGAGAAGGGGGATTATATGTACTTACCTCATCCATGATTCAGAGATGTTCGGCCATTGGCACAAAGTTCGGAGGCTGGAGTGAAGGACTTTCGGCGGCCGAATATTGAGATGGTTCGGCGGCTGAAGGTTGGGCAAAAGGTTCTACGTTTTAGGCTTGCTTCCCTAGCGTTCTGATGGTGCGTTCAATTTCTGGATCAAAAGGCAGAGTGTCCCTACTTTCAGATCTGGTCATGAAAGAAAAATAAACAGACAAGTGAAATCAATTCCCCGGCAACGGCGCCAATTTTTGACGATGCGGTTGTCGAAGCCGGTCAAAAATAACCTTCTTGGTTACTTACAATTCACAACTGCTGTAACAGCCCGGCCCGTACGCACGGCACTGTTACCGCTCACGGCCCAGGGCTATCCCTCGCCTGGCCTCTTGCCACCTCGGGCTTTCCACTGGCGTCGTGAGCAGCTCTTAACATCCCTTCACCCTCACGGGTTCCAGGCAGGATTTGTCCCTCGGGGGAGCCATTACGGCCCGCCCTAGCCCGAGTGGATTTGGCCCAATTCCTTCCTCTGGGAATTAGGTCGCCTCCCCCACTGCTCGAACCCTTGACCTCCCACTTTAAGGGAATAGTCTGGTGAGAGTGAGTACCAATTGTGCCATTGGTACAATTGGTACTCACTCTCACCAGACTATTCCCTTAAAGTGGGAGGTCAAGGGTTCGAGCAGTGGGGGAGGCGACCTAATTCCCAGAGGAAGGAATTGGGCCAAATCCACTCGGGCTAGGGCGGGCCGTAATGGCTCCCCCGAGGGACAAATCCTGCCCGGAACCCGTGAGGGTGAAGGGATGTTAAGAGCTGCTCACGACGCCAGTGGAAAGCCCGAGGTGGCAAGAGGCCAGGCGAGGGATAGCCCTGGGCCGTGAGTGGTAACAGTGCCGTGCGTACGGGCCGGGCTGTTACATTGGAACAATTGGTACTCACTCTCACCAGACTATTCCCTTAAAGTGGGAGGTCAAGGGTTCGAGCAGTGGGGGAGGCGACCTAATTCCCAGAGGAAGGAATTGGGCCAAATCCACTCGGGCTAGGGCGGGCCGTAATGGCTCCCCCGAGGGACAAATCCTGCCTGGAACCCGTGAGGGTGAAGGGATGTTAAGAGCTGCTCACGACGCTAGTGGAAAGCCCGAGGTGGCAAGAGGCCAGGCGAGGGATAGCCCTGGGCCGTGAGTGGTAACAGTGCCGTGCGTACGGGCCGGGCTGTTACATAAAAAGGCGCCTTTTTATGTAACAGCCCGGCCCTTCTCGCACGGCACTGTTACCGCTCACGGCCCAGGGCTATCCCTCGCCTGGCCTCTTGCCACCTCGGGCTTTCCACTGGCGTCGTGAGCAGCTCTTAACATCCCTTCACCCTCACGGGTTCCAGGCAGGATTTGTCCCTCGGGGGAGCCATTACGGCCCGCCCTAGCCCGAGTGGATTTGGCCCAATTCCTTCCTCTGGGAATTAGGTCGCCTCCCCCACTGCTCGAACCCTTGACCTCCCACTTTAAGGGAATAGTCTGGTGAGAGTGAGTACCAATTGTGCCATTGGAACAATTGGTACTCACTCTCACCAGACTATTCCCTTAAAGTGGGAGGTCAAGGGTTCGAGCAGTGGGGGAGGCGACCTAATTCCCAGAGGAAGGAATTGGGCCAAATCCACTCGGGCTAGGGCGGGCCGTAATGGCTCCCCTGAGGGACAAATCCTGCCTGGAACCCGTGAGGGTGAAGGGATGTTAAGAGCTGCTCACGACGCCAGTGGAAAGCCCGAGGTGGCAAGAGGCCAGGCGAGGGATAGCCCTGGGCCGTGAGCGGTAACAGTGCCGTGCGAGAAGGGCCGGGCTGTTACAACTGCAGATAGTGGTGAAGGATCGAATCCACAGAGAATTGATTACTTATTTATTTATCTCAATCAAGACCAATAGAACTAATTGAAAGCACAAGTGAAAGCAAGTTATTGAAAGTAGAACAAAGATAAAGTGCAAGAAAAGTAAAAAGGGGGGTTTTGAGATGATTTGACTAACAACTATTAAAAGTAATTGAAACAGCAAGTAATCTAAAATAAGAGAGAAATCAATAAGAGAAAGGTCTAGTTGAAGATATGGATCCACTTTGGTTGTTTGGGTTGATCATTGAAACATGGTTATCTTGATTGATTCAATAGGTTGGTTATGGGGGTGGAAGACGCTTCTCACCACCATGTCTTTCCTTATGAACAAACTGATTAGGGAACGTCCTCTAACCAATTACTAATCAACAAATTGCCAAGGAACGTCCTTGGGCCATAGGCATCTAAACAATTGCCAATTGCATGAAGAACAAGAAAGATCCAAACCCTAACTACTCAAACGCATGAGATGATGTTAGATCATGCAATTCCTTGGATTTTTACACCAAGTGTTCTATGGACAGAATATTTCCAGCAATTACGGACTAACAAATATCCTAATCCAACAATCAATTAACTTTGCAATCAAGAATCAAGTGGCCAATTTGATCAAAACAACAAAGCAATCTTAGAATTAAGCATCAATTGCATGGATATTGAATAAAATCAAAGACAAAAGTTTCTGTTCAGATCTCACAACCCTTTAAACAACCTTAGTTTCAACCAATCTTCAACTAGAAAAAGGGTTTCAGCCACCCATGGCTGAACCAAAACAGAAAATAGATGAAAAGAAAGCAAGAAGATGAAGAACTAAGGTGGAGAAGGGGCTGCCCTTGCTTGGCCGAATTTGGGAGGATGAAATCTGCCTCTTCTAGGCTTCTTGAAGGCTTTAAATATGTCTTGGGAGGCTGCCTAGGGTTTCATGGCAGTCCATGAGTCTTTTAGAGGCTGTCCAAAGTGCCCTTGGTCCAACATGTGCCTTCTATGTGCATGTGTGAAGGGAAAAACGTGGAGCATGTCTTGAATTGCAAGTGGGGGGCTCTTTGGTCTTGTAATTACTGTCCAAGGTCTTCAAGATACTGCCCAAGGTGTGTCCAAGAGGCTGCCCATTCACTAAAGAGGAAGGTGGAGACTCCTTTTGAATTTTGAATGTGCATGGCACTAAGTAGGAAACATGTGATCTTTGGATTTTCTTTCCTTAATAAGGGGGATCTTGAAATCAAATAATTGAATGTGAATCTTGAAGATTTGGATCTCAAGATACTTCCCTTATTTGGCTCCTCAAATATGGCAACTTGGGATATGGCTTCTTGAATAAGGCAAAGGCAACTTGGTGATTTGAAATTTGAATTTCAAATTGCTTTGGCTGAATGTTCTTTTCTTCTTTGCCACTTTCCTTATTTAGAACTTTCCATATTTAGCTTGACTTGATTTCAACTTGGCAGGCTTGCTCTCTTTTGCTCCAAATAAGGCAGTTTTAGGGGTATTTTCTCCAAAGTGTCCTTGTACACCATTTTCTGCAAAACAATGCCAAGAACACTAAATTAAGCAGAAATCATGTAAATAATCATCATTAATATCAAGATAAAAAGGACTAAAATATGTTCTATCACTCCCCCTTTTCGGCCAACGGTGAGTCCATGCTCTCCCATGGTTGTTTTTTGATGTTTTTCCTCCAATCTTTCGAGTTTTAACAAGTTTTATCTTGGTTTGAAGATTTTTGAGCAAAAGAAGTGAAGTTGGTGACTTGGAGACCAAAGGAGCGAGATCTCCCTCATCTCCGAGTTGGATCGTCTTCCCTCTTGATCTTCAAGAGGTAAGAGTAGATCTACACTTCTTTTCATGTTTTAGTTGAGTTTCATGAAGTTTCTTGGGGTAGAAATGCATGTGTAGGTTTATGTTGAGTTTTGGGTTTATGTTGGGTTTATGGACAATGTGGGTTGTATGTGTATGTTTGATGTGTTTTGGTTGGGGTTTAAGTTAGTTTGAGACCCCTATGTGCTTGTTGGCTTGAGTTTGCATGTTGTAGAATAGGTAAATGCATGATTGAATGGATTGGGAGGCTTTTGTGCATTGTGGAGGCTGAGTTCTGCCCTTTGGAAGAACTCAGGTTCGGCAGCCGAAGGGACTTTCGGCGGCCGAACCTGCCTGTGGAGGCCAGCCTTTGGCTGCCGAACCCTGCCCCCGAAAGTGGACTTTCGGCTCTGGAAGGGAGATTCGGCCGCCGAAGGTGCCGCCGAACAAGCATGAATTTCGTCTCTGGAGGGAACCTTCGGCCGCCGAAAGTGCCGCCGAAGGTGCATGACTTTCGGCCGCCGAACCTGCCGCCGAAAGTGCCCTGTTCAGCCCTCCTTTGCATGATTTCTATGATTGTTTTAAGGTGTTTTAGGGGGTTTGTGGGGAGTATTTTAGAGTCGTGTTATTGTATGTTTAGTCCCTCATTTGAGTCCACCTGTGTAGGTTCGGACCCGAGGAACCAAAGACTCCAGCAGTGAGTCAGCTGCTTCAGTGTCTTGTCAGAGCTAGCCTAAGGTGAGTGGAATAACCCTTTATGCTTTAAAGTAAATAAATAAGTTCTTAGCATGATTCACGCATCATGAATGCCATGAGATATATTAGGGTGCTTGCATTAGAATTCACGAATATGTTGCATTGCATAATATGTTGATGATGTGGATGAATGTTGGATGATCCTTTGGCCCTCACTATGATATGATATGTTATGAGATGGTAATGATACGGTGAAAGACCAGTGAGGCCCATTCTACGCCCCTGGCACTATGTAATAGAAAGACCAGTGAGGCCCATTCTATGCCCCTGATATTAATGGAATGTTATGTTATGTTATGCTATGTAAGAGAAAGACCAGTGAGGCCCATTCTACGCCCCTGGCACTATTGGAATGTGTAGAGGGCTATAGGTGACAAATTCATCCTTGATGTGATTTGTTTGTGATGTGATGCATTCCATGATATCATATGTTTTAAATATAATGTTTTATTATTCTGCTCACTGGGCTCTAGTAGCTCACCCCACTCCCTTAATCCCCCAGGTTTGCAGGTACGGGATAGACCAGGAGGTCAGCTAGAGTAAAGTCATGGTTATGTAATAGCTAGTGGTGGACATGATAAATATTGAAATGTATTGAATAGTATAAATAATTATGTAATGTAATGGTGTTATTGAGGATAGAATTGTGCTTGACCCTAGTATGTTGTTAATCCCTTTTGAGTACATGATTTTAATGATGTTTATGTAAACCAAACTTAATAAATGTTATGTTACCCTATTGGAGCATTGTTGAGGACTCCAGTGTGGGGTTGATGATTATGTATATGAATAGTGCATGCACAGGTTGAGTTTGGTAAATGAATGAGAGAATTCAAATTTTTATGTAATTGTTGATCATGTATGGGATTAAACAGGTTTATAGGAGGTAAGTCAGGCTTGCTACGGGTCTCGGCGGCCTTATGCCGATCTGGATCCTAGCGCCGATAGCGGTCCGATTTTCGGGTCATTACAGATTGGTATCAGAGCCCTAGGTTCATATGATCGGACCTATAGAGGATGTCGGGCTCATAGATGTTCTAGAAGGTCAAGCACAATAGGAAAATCATGTCCACTAGGATAGGATGTAGAGTCCTGTCTTGAATGATGATGTGAAATGCCATGATTATATGCATGTGCATTAATGATATGCTATGTATGTGATGTATGTGATGCGGGTTCATGTGTTTGCACATGAACCATTTGATGCTAATATTTATGTGTTGGGTGTTGTTTTTCAGTAAGCAAGATGAGAGGAACTCGTCGATCTGCACGATTGACTAGAGTGCCACCCCAGGACGAGAGCACGGATGCCCATCCTCCTGCATTGCCTACGGCAATGTCCTGTAGGTCGAGCAGGGAGAGAACATCGAGGGACCCTAGAAGGTCTTTTGATGTGAGCAGAAGAGGAACAGTGCAAGGAGGAATGTCAGAGGATGTGGGGGATGAAATGGATGTGGACCAGAGGAGGGACGGCAGTCTTCGAGTGAGTATGTCGGAAAAGGGCATGGGAGAGTCCTAAGGAGGCACTCAGGCCTCGGGATTTGTTCAACCACCCCAGTACCCACCCTTTTCACAGAACCCCAGGTATTCGATGGGAGGTACATCGGAATACCCCAGCTTTAACCCTTATCACTCTCACATGCCATACTCACCTTTCTACCCACCATACCCATAGTACCCTATGTACCCACCCTCATCTTTCTACCCAGGTTCAGCCCCTACCTCAGGGGATACTGCACCTCCTCCACCACCAGCAGAACCAGAAACCCAAGTGCCTAAACCTACCTCATCTGGAGGGAGCAAGGTCAAGATGATCGATTACATGAAGTTGGGTGCTCCCCAGTATGAAACAGGTGATGACCCGTTTGAGTACCTTGGGAGGGTCAAGATGATTACAGATGAGATAGGGGCTGATGATAGTAGAGCCATTCAGATGGCTGGGTTCACACTGAAGTGCAAGAAGGCCCGTGAGTGGTTCAAGAACTATGTGAACCTGAGGTTGGATAGTCTTTCATGGGAGGAGTTTGCAAACGAGTTTGCAGGATGGGCTTTCCCTGATAGTTCGAGGGAGTTGAAGATGATTGAATTTGAGCAGTTGAGGCAGACAGATGAGATGAGTGTGGATGAGTATACAAACAGGTTTTTGGAGCTATTGTCATTTGCCGGGCAAAATCTGGACGCAGATCAGAAGAAGTCAAGGAGGTATATGATGAGGCTTCATTCCAGGTATTCCTCCTTTATCCAGTCAGCAGAGAGGGAGAGTTTCCATGCCATAGTGGATATGGCTCGGAGAATGGAGGCTAGTGCAATCATCGAAGGGAAAGTTAAGCAGTCAGTAGCACAGCCTTCTGGTTCCAAGACCCCAGGTGGGGGAAGATTAGACCCTTCTTCTCTGAGTTCAGGCAGTAAGAGGTGGGGCAGTACCACCAAGAAGTCAAAGAAGAACAAGTTCTAGAATAAGATCAAGTCAGGTCTTGGATTAGGAAGTGGCTCGAGCTCAGGTGCAGATAATACAGTATGTATGAAGTGTGGGAAGCCGCACAACGGAGTATGTCGGTTTAGGACGATAGCCTGCTTCAGATGTGGGCAGGAGGGACACATGGCACGGGAGTGTCCTAGAGCAGCTTTTGTAGCACAGTCCCAGCAAACAACTTCTGGTAGTGTGGCTCAGCCAGCAGCTCCAGCCGCGACTCAGGCTAGTGGCAGAGGCAGAGGGAGAGGGGCAACCTCTTCTTCAGCGGGTTTCAGGGGTGAAGGTCCATCAGCTCCAGCACGGATCTTCACCATGACACAGTAGGAGGCAAATGCATCAAACACAGTGGTGTCAGGTAATCTCATCATTGGTTGTTCTGATGTTTATGTCTTAATAGACCCTGGTGCATCACATTCTTTTATTGCTCCGAGGGCTGTCGAGAGGTTGGGTTTGATGGTTTCTGGGTTAGAGTGTCCCCTATGGGTCAGTGGACCCAAGTGTGACCCGTCAGTGGCAGAGTTAGTCTGCCAGTGTAGTCCAGTTTTTGTGGAGGGAAGATGCCTTTCTGCCGACCTTGTGGTTCTAGATTTGACAGATTTTGACGTCATTCTAGGGATGGATTGGCTATCTACTCATGATGCTACCTTAGACTACAGAGACAAGGTAGTCAGGTTCAGATGTCAGGATGGGTGACAGAGCGTATTTTAGGCCATATTATCATGATCTTAATGATGTTTATTTGCACCTTTTCTGCCTAATTTGGTTGTTTTGTTCATGTTTTGCAGAAACAAGGTGTGAAAAGACAATCTGGAGAAAATGCTCTTAAAACTACCAAAAAGTGCCAAATATGGAAAGTTCCAGAAAAGGAAAGTTTTCATATATGGAAAGTTCCAAATAAGGAAAGTTTTCATATATGGAAAGTGCCAAATAAGGAAAGTGTCAGAAAGCACGGTCAGCAAACTGTTCGAAATTCGAACTGCAGAATCTTTCCTGCCTTATTTAGAACATGTGCCAAGAAAGGAAAGTTTTCAAATAAGGCAAGTTTTCAGAAAAGGAAAGACTTCAAATGAGGAAAGTGCAGAGGCAAAAGCAAATAAGGAAAGCTCAGTTAGAAGATTATTTGAAATACGAATCGCAGATATTTCTTTCCTTGTTCAAAGATGTGCACACACTACAGCAGTCATATCTTCCAATTTAGGCAGCAAGACCTTATGAAGGCACACTTGCCTCTTCTGCGTTCAGCGTTTAAAATTCAAACGAAGGCTCCACCTAAAAAGGAAAGACTGGACAGATATCTTTCTATCTCTATACATTAATGACTACGCTCTCCTTCCTCTTCTGCAGTCCATGCGCACACCACCTGCCTTCTGGAGACCAAGGCACGCGTCATTCCTCTTCTGAAAGCCTTGGAACGTGTCTCTTTCCTTCTGAAGCTCCAGCCACGACTCCTTCCTCTTCTGGAAGCATTAATGCATGATTCTTTCCTCCTCTGCAACAATATGGGCAGCCTCTACACTAATTAGGAAGTAAGGTCAGCATCTAAACTTATTTAGGAAGCACAATCTGCGCCTCCTTCCCTTTCTGAGACCAAACCGCGCGCACTAACTTCCTTCCGCAGTGCATTTTCGCGCAGCCTTCCTTCTGAAGCCGAAAAGTGCGATTCTTTCCTTTTCAGACACATCTTGGGCAGAAAATACCTCTTGGGCAGTAAGTATGACCTAGGGCAACACTTTTCAACTATAAAAAGCCACATAAGAAGCCTCTACAGGGTCTTTAAGCTCCCCTGGGGAGACACCTACGAAATTCACATCTCTTCTTCTACCTTTCTTCTTTTCTTTTATTTTTGGTTTTTTGTTTCAGCCATGAGAGGCTGAAACCTTTATTCTAGTTGAAGAACAAGTGAAGCTTTAGTTGTATTGTGGATTGAGAGACTTGGACTACACTGTTTATCTTTTGTTATTCAGTATTCTTGTGATTTCATGCTTAAGGACATTATTATTGCTTTGTTATTTAAGATCTCCATTGATTTTTGTTGCAAAGTGATATATTGTTGGTTTGAATGATTTTAAGTCCGTAATTGCTTGAATTGTTTAAACATAAGAACACTTGGTGCACCACCAAGGAAATTGCATGATCTAGTGTTATCTCCATGCATGTGGGTGACTAGAATTGGTTCTCTCTATATCTTTATGCAATTAACTATTGTAAAAGGCCTAAGGCTCAAAGACGTTCTTTGGCAATTGTTAATTAGTAATTAATTGGAGGACTTTCCCTAATTGATTTAATCTTGAAGAGAGACAATGGATGTGAGAAGCTTCTTCAATCTCCATGGCCAATTTATTGAATTAACAAAGGAACATATGAGTCAATGATCAATCCCATCAACTAAAGTGAATCTAAATCTTCAACTAGAGTTTTTACCATCATTGTTTTACCCTTAATTTGCCAACTGCTTTCTTTTTAATTGCTCTTTACATTAGTTTAATCAAATCAATCTCAAAACCCCCCATTTTTACTTTACATGTACTTGCACTTTCTTTTCTTTTCTGCTCTTTTTAATTTGGTCTACTCAAGGAAGGTAAATAAGTATCAATTCCCTGTGGATACGATCCTTTCACCACTGTCTACAGTTTTATTATTGTTGGCAATTGAATTGATTATTTTGACCGGCCTCGACAACCGTTCTGTCAAAATTGGCGCCGTTGCCGAGGAGTTGATCTAACTTGTTTATTTTTCTTTCAGGACCAGATCTGCACTCAAGGATATTCTGCCTTAAGATTCCGAAAAATCATGGCTAAGGTAAGTACATCTGTTCGATGTTCCCAACTTTCTAAACTAATCTCTGCTGTGAGAATTTTTGTTATAGGCCAAGCTGAACAAGCCCGTCCAATACCTCAAGGTTTCAATACTGATCTTTATGAGAAATTGAAGGCTTTGCAACATTTCCAAAAGGAAGTGGATCAAATAGCCCAACAAGCACTTGCATTTGAAGGACCCTATGGGCAGCCAAGACATGATCCCTACCTTGACACATACAATACAGGTTGGGGAGACTATCCGAACTATGACTATGCTAGGGCTGACCAATACCAGGACTATCAAGGATATCAAGCCCAACTAGAACCTACAAGTTCAGAAACTGCCATTGGTGAGTTAGTGAAGATGACCCAAATTCTCCAACAACAGATGGATCAATTGAAGGCAGCCATGTTAAGACGTGAGGAAGAGCTTCAAGATGTGTGGGATGATGATTGTAACGACCCCAAAATGGACCGTCACCGGCGCTAGGATTCAGGTCGGCTTAAGGCCGCCAGAACCCGTAGCAAGCCTGCTATACTCTCTGTGTACCTGTAAACCTCATACATGATCATACATTTTCTGTGAAAATAAAACTCTTTTCTGACCAAGGCTTAACCTGTGCATGCACTATCTCTGTACTCTGTACTCATGTACTCTGTACTCTGTATCCCTGACTAGAGCTTGCTCTAGATGGGTTAACTCATACCTGTTAAGCCTGGTTTTCACATACAGGAAAACATATATACATATACAGATCATGTATAAAACATACATCACTAGGTCAAGCAACAACTATTACATCTCTTTAATATTACATGTCCACTCTAAGCTATTACAGATCTCTTTACTTTTCCTGTACTCTGCTGAATTGTCCCTGTACACTGTACACTGAACCTGCAAAACTGGGGTTAAGGGAGTGGGATGAGCTCTATAGCCCAGTGAGTAGAACAGTAAAACATCTCAGTAAAATATGATCTCATGGAATGCACCATATCACAAACAAGCCACATCAAGAGTAAACCTGTCACCACATAGTCCCAGTAACTCTGTGCCAGGGCGTAGAATCGAGCACCTGGTCTTCCTGTCATATATGTATATGTGTATATAACACCACTGTACTTACCATTGCCAGGGCGTAGTCAAAGGCTCCTGGACTTTGCTATACCTGCCAGGGCGTAGTCAAAGGCTCCTGGACTTCACTATACCTGCCAGGGCGTAGTCAAAGGCTCCTGGACTTCCTGTCTGAGACTATTGGATCATTCAACATTCACTCACATCACCAAATAACGATGCAATGCAACATATTCGTGACGACTAATGCAATCAACCTATGGCATAAACATGATGCATGAGATATGCTAAAAGCAGTTTATGGTTCAATTAAAAGTCATAAGTTTAGTTCCACTCACCTCTGGCTATCTGGACTGACTGACTCTGCAGGCTCTGAACCTCTGGAGCAGTACTCACTGCTGCTCTCTCTGGTTCCTCTGGTCTGTACCTATACAGATGGACTCAAATGAGGGACCAAACAAGCGTAGCAATAACTCTCTTAAACTCCCCAAGAATCCCCTTAAACTCACTCAACTAGCCATGCAAAGCATACAAAAGAAAGCTGGACAGGACACTTTCGGCGGCAGGTTCGGCGGCCGAAAGTCCTCTCCAGAGACGAAACTCAAGCACCTTCGGCGGCACCTTCGGCGGCCGAATCCCCCAAACAGAGCCGAACATGCAAAACTCGCGGGGGCAAGCTGTGGCAGCCTAAGCCACCATGCAAGAGGTTCGGCGGCCGAATGAACCTTCGGCTGCCGAACCTGAGTTCATCCAGAACTCAGCTTCAACGGCAAACCATCTCCTCCTTCCCTTCAATCTCTCCAAACATGCCTACCTCCTCTACTCCACTCACATATATTCACGTACATGTGCACAGGGGTCCAAAACTATCTCATAACCCCAAACAACAAAACAAACATAACACATAACCATGTATACATGCATAACTCATCAAAACTCCCATTTAAAACCTAAACATGCATACAACTTCCATAAAACCTTCAGGAAAACACAGAAACAGGTTCAAGAGCATTACTTACCTCCTGTAACAAGAAGCTGAACACTCTGAACTAAGGAAAACGGACCAACTCTCCTCAAACTCTCAAACTCGCACAAACGGAGCTTTTTGCTTTCAAACATTCAAAACCTTGTGAACTAACAAAACACTCTGCATGAGCTGCTTAAACGCAGCAAATAAACCAGGGGAGACGTGGCCAACTTCTGGACATGATCTGGTGATCACACCTGTCCAAAACGCTGACTAAGGGATACAAAACTGCTGGCTAAGCAACTCAGCTTCGGCTGCCGAATCGCATGCAAAACCATGCAACATTCGGGGGCCGAACCTGAATTCGGAAGCCGCATCTTGAGCACTTTCGGCGGCCGAACTTATCTTCGGCGGCCGAACTTGGCTCCTCTGCCTTGGTTCATTTCAACTCAAAACTCACTTCCATTACCCATTACCCTTAACACGAATCACACTACGGAGTAAAACATAAATATAGAATTCCGACACCCCGGATTTCACCTGACAACAGGAATTCCGGTGCCGGATTCTAGCCGGGTATTACATTCTCCCCTCCTTAAGAACATTCGTCCTCGGATGTTCCGAAAACAACAAAAACAAAACACAAGGAGGAACCTAACCTCAAAACAGATGTGGATACTGCTGGAGCATAGACTCCCGCGTCTCCCAGGTGCACTCTTCTAGATTATGGTGGTTCCATAGAACTTTCACCATCGGAATTTCCTTGTTCCTTAGCTGTCTGATCTGCGTGTCCAGAATCCGCACTGGCTGCTCTATATAGGTGAGATCTGTATGAATCTCCACCTCAGGCTCACTCAGAACCTGATTCGGATCTGACACAAACTGTCGTAGCATAGAAACATGAAATACCGGGTGAATTCTCTCCATAGAAACAGGTAAATCCAGCTTATACGACACATTTCCGATCCTCTGCAACACCTCAAAGGGTCCAATGTACCGTGGAGCCAATTTACCTTTCTTGCCAAAACGAACCACTCCTTTCATTGGAGACACTTTCAGCAATACCCAAGTACCCTCCTGGAACTCTAACTGCTTTCTGCGAACGTCTGCATAACTTTTCTGTCTGCTCTGCGCTGTTCTGATTCTCTCTCTGATCATGGGCACCATTCTACTGATAATGTCTACTAACTCTGGCCCTGCAAGAGCCTTCTCTCCTACCTCTTCCCAGCAAACAGGGGATCTGCACTTCCTCCCATACAAAGCTTCATAAGGAGCCATCCCAATGCTCGCATGATGGCTGTTATTGTAGGCAAACTCCACCAAAGGTAGATGCTGCCTCCAAGAACCGCCAAAGTCTAACACACATAGTCGAAGCATATCCTCTATGGTCTGGATGGTCCTTTCTGACTGTCCATCAGTCTGTGGGTGGAAAGCAGTACTAAAATCCAATCTCGTGCCCATCGCACTTTGCAGACTCCGCCAAAAGCGGGAGGTAAACTGAGGTCCTCTGTCTGAAACTATAGATACTGGAACTCCATGTAATCTCACTATCTCATCCAGATAGACCTGTGCCAACTTATCCACAGAATAGTTACTCCGTACTGGAAGAAAATGAGCAGATTTCGTGAGTCTGTCCACAATCACCCATATCGAGTCTATCCTGTTGGACGCTACTGGTAAACCCACTACAAAATCTATGGCTATGTTCTCCCATTTCCATTCTGGAATCGGTAATGGGTTAAGCATTTCGGCTGGTTTCTGATGCTCTAATTTCACCCTCTGACAAACCTCACAGGCTGTCACGAACTGCGCCACTTCTTTCTTCATGGCTGGCCACCAATAGACCCTTTTCAGATCCTGATACATCTTGGTGGCTCCTGGGTGAACACTATACCTCGCATTATGAGCTTCCCTCATAATGTCTTCCTTCACACTGCCCCTATCTGGTACATAAAGTCGACTCCCATAGCGAAGGATCCCTTTGCTGTCAAAACGAAACTCTGCACTGTTGCCTGACTGAACAGTCCTGGCAATTTTCATCAACTCAGGGTCCTCATGCTGTCGCTGAGCTATCTGCTCCAGAAACACAGGTGTCACTCTCATCTGTGCTATCAACGCACCTGTACCAGACAACTCTAGCTGTAATCCCTCGTCAAATAGCTTATAAAGCTCCATCACAACTGGTCTCCGCTCTGCTGCTATATGGGATAAACTGCTTAGTGACTTCCGACTTAGGGCGTCTGCGACAACATTCGCCTTACCCGGATGATACTGGATTTTACAATCATAATCACTGAGCAATTCGACCCACCTTCTCTGCCGCAAATTCAACTCTCTCTGACTTAAGATGTACTGTAAACTCTTGTGATCGGTGAAGATCTCGCATTTAACCCCGTAGAGGTAATGCCGCCACATCTTAAGTGCAAAGATAACTGCTGCCATCTCTAGGTCATGGGTAGGGTAATTCAACTCGTGCTTCTTCAACTGTCTAGAAGCATAAGCTATTACTCTATCACTCTGCATCAATACACAACCCAATCCCACTCGAGATGCATCACAGAACACTGTGAACTCTTCATTACTGACAGGCAGAGCTAACACTGGTGCTGATGTCAATCTCCTCTTGAGCTCCTCAAAGCTCTCTTCGCACTGGTCTGACCAGATAAACTTCTGGTTCTTCTGAGTCAATTTGGTCATAGGAGCTGCTATCTTTGAGAAGTTCTGAACGAACCTCCTGTAGTAACCTGCCAGTCCCAGAAAGCTTTTAATCTCAGTCACTGTCGTGGGTCTGGGCCAGTTAGCTACAGCCTCGATCTTCTTGGGGTCTACCTCAATACCCTCTGCTGATACCACATGTCCCAAGAAGGCAATGCTCCGTAACCAAAACTCACACTTCGAGAACTTGGCATATAAACCATGCTCTCTCAGTGTCTGCAGAACGATCCTCAGATGCTGGGCATGCTCCTCTGCATCTCTGGAATACACTAAGATATCATCGATAAACACAATGACAAAGTGATCCAGAAACTCACTGAATACCCTGTTCATGAGATCCATAAATGCTGCAGGGGCATTAGTCAACCCGAACGGCATCACTAAGAACTCATAATGCCCATATCTGGTCCTAAAAGCTGTCTTAGGCACATCGGCCTCTCTGACTCTCAACTGATGATACCCAGATCTCAGATCTATTTTCGAGAAACAACCTGCTCCAGCTAGCTGGTCAAATAGATCATCAATCCGAGGTAAGGGATACCTATTCTTGATAGTGACCTTGTTCAACTGTCTGTAGTCGATACAAAGTCTGAGGGATCCATCCTTCTTTCTGACAAAGAGCACTGGAGCACCCCAAGGTGAGGTACTAGGGCGGATGAAACCCTTATCTACCAAGTCCTGCAACTGTTCTTTCAACTCTGTTAACTCAGCTGGCGCCATCCTGTAGGGAGGAATAGAGATAGGTCTGGTACCTGGCAGCAATTCAATTTCAAACCCTATCTCCCTATCAGGTGGTAGTCCTGGCAAATCGTCTGGGAACACATCGAGAAACTCTCGGACTACTGGTACTGTGGCTGGTTCCCTCACCTGACTATCTAGCTCTCTCACATGAGCTAGAAACCCCTGACAACCCCTCCTAAGCAAACGACGAGCCTGAAGGGCTGAAATCATACCTCTGGGTGTACCTCTCCTGTCTCCTCTGAAGACACACTCTGACCCACCCTGATCTCTGAGACTCACTAGCTTCGCTCTACAGTCCAAAGTAGCACTATATGCAGATAGCCAATCCATCCCTAGAATGACATCAAAATCTGTCAAATCTAGAACCACAAGGTCAGCTGGAAGGCATCTACCCTCTATGAACACTGGACTGAAACGACAGACTGACACTGCCACTGATGGGTCACATTTGGGTCCACTGACCCAGAGAGGATACTCTACCTCATAACTGATCAAACCCAATCCCTCTATGGCTCTCGAAGCAATAAAGGAATGAGAAGCACCGGGGTCCATCAAAGCATACACATCTGAACACCCAATGATGAGATTACCTGACACCACTGTGTTCGACGTGTTCGCCTCCTCCTGTGTCACTGTGAAAATCCGTGCTGGGGCTACCGGATTTCCACCTCGGGAACCTGCTGCTGAAGTAGAGGCTACCCCTCTTCCTCTACCTCTGCCACTAGTCTGAGGCATGACTGGAGCTGCTGGCCGTACAACTGGCTGTACCACACTGCCTGAACTCATCTGCTGGGATGGTGCAAAAGTCATCTGCGGACAATCCCGAGCAATATGCCCTTCCTGTCCACATCGAAAACAAGCTGTAGATCCCAACCCACAAACTCCTCCATGTGGTTTTCCGCATCTTCTGCAGACTGGAGCTGTGCCAGAGCTTGAGCCACTACCTATTCCTAGACCTGACTTGACTTTACTCCAGAACTTACTCTTTGTTCCTTTTGCTCTATCCCATCTTTTACTGCTTGGTGTGGGGGCTTTAGAACCCGAAGCCTGTGCCTTTGACTGTTTCTGAATATTGGCACTAGCTTCCATTTTCCTGGCTGCGTCTACTATGGTATGGAAACTCTCCTTTTCTGCTGGAAGAATCAAGGAAGCATACCTGGGATGCAGTCTCATAGTATATCTCCTTGCTTTCTTCTGATCAGTATCATAGGCTTGACCCACATACTGAAGCAGATCCAGGAACTTATCTGTAAATTCATCAACACTCATCTCATCTGTCTGTCGCAACTGTTCAAATTCAATTACTTTCATCTCCCTCGAACTGTCAGGAAAAGCCCACCCTGCAAACTCATTGGCGAACTCTCCCCATGACATGCTGTCCATTCTGGGCTCCACATAATTCTTAAACCATTCTCTGGCTTTCTTGCATTTGAATGTGAAACCTGCCATCTCAATGGCTCTCCTATCATCTGCTCCCAATTCACTGGTTATCATCCTAACTGCTCTGAGGTAATCAAATGGATCATCTCCCGTGTTGTATTTAGGAGCATCCAATTTCAAGTACTCCGTCATTTGAACTTTACCTCCAGATGAGCTAGGTTCATGTCTGTCAACACCAGGGGCTACTGGTTCTGGTGGTAGTATTGGTTCATTTGGCTCTAGGTGTGCTGCACTTGGATGGATAGGGGAAGAGGGATACATAGGATATGGTGGATAGTAAGGATAAGGCATATAAGGAGGATATGGCACAAAACTCGAGTACTCCGACATACCTTCCATCGGATACTCTGGATAGCCAAAACCTGAGGTCTGAGCACCTCCCTGCGACTCTCCCATACCTTCCTCAAAACTGCCTATACCCATACTGTCATCTCTAGATTGATCAATCTCCATAGCTTCCCTCCTTTCCTCTGATCTTCCTCCCCTCACTGTTCCTCTTCTGCTCTCGTCGACAGACCTTCTAGGGTCTATTGACGTACCTTCCCTGCTAGATCTCTGAGACCTTGCCCTTGGCAATGCAGGAGGACGAGCAGCTGGTCTCTCACTCTCTGGTGGGACTCCAGTCAATCGAGCTGATCGACGAGTTCCTCGCATCTTTACTCTGGAACCACAACATATAACAGACCACTTTAGCACATAAACATCACATATCAATCATACACATACAACACTCATAGCATATCATAGCAGATAGGACTCACGACCCTATCCTAGTGGACATGATTTCCTATTGTGCTTGACCACTTCTAACCTGTCTAAGCCCAACACTGTCTCTATAGGTCCGATCATGTGAACCTAGGGCTCTGATACCAATCTGTAACGACCCCAAAATGGACCGTCACCGGCGCTAGGATTCAGGTCGGCTTAAGGCCGCCAGAACCCGTAGCAAGCCTGCTATACTCTCTGTGTACCTGTAAACCTCATACATGATCATACATTTTCTGTGAAAATAAAACTCTTTTCTGACCAAGGCTTAACCTGTGCATGCACTATCTCTGTACTCTGTACTCTGTATCCCTGACTAGAGCTTGCTCTAGATGGGTGAACTCATACCTGTTAAGCCTGGTTTTCACATACAGGAAAACATATATACATATATAGATCATGTATAAAACATACATCACTAGGTCAAGCAACAACTATTACATCTCTTTAATATTACATGTCCACTCTAAGCTATTACAGATCTCTTTACTTTTCCTGTACTCTGCTGAATTGTCCCTGTACACTGTACACTGAACCTGCAAAACTGGGGTTAAGGGAGTGGGATGAGCTCTATAGCCCAGTGAGTAGAACAGTAAAACATCTCAGTAAAATATGATCTCATGGAATGCACCATATCACAAACAAGCCACATCAAGAGTAAACCTGTCACCACATAGTCCCAGTAACTCTGTGCCAGGGCGTAGAATCGAGCACCTGGTCTTCCTGTCATATATGTATATGTGTATATAACACCACTGTACTTACCATTGCCAGGGCGTAGTCAAAGGCTCCTGGACTTTGCTATACCTGCCAGGGCGTAGTCAAAGGCTCCTGGACTTCACTATACCTGCCAGGGCGTAGTCAAAGGCTCCTGGACTTCCTGTCTGAGACTATTGGATCATTCAGCATTCACTCACATCACCAAATAACGATGCAATGCAACATATTTGTGACGACTAATGCAATCAACCTATGGCATAAACATGATGCATGAGATATGCTAAAAGCAGTTTATGGTTCAATTAAAAGTCATAAGTTTAGTTCCACTCACCTCTGGCTATCTGGACTGACTGACTCTGCAGGCTCTGAACCTCTGGAGCAGTACTCACTGCTGCTCTCTCTGGTTCCTCTGGTCTGTACCTATACAGATGGACTCAAATGAGGGACCAAACAAGCGTAGCAATAACTCTCTTAAACTCCCCAAGAATCCCCTTAAACTCACTCAACTAGCCATGCAAAGCATACAAAAGAAAGCTGGACAGGACACTTTCGGCGGCAGGTTCGGCGGCCGAAAGTCCTCTCCAGAGACGAAACTCAAGCACCTTCGGCGGCACCTTCGGCGGCCGAATCCCCCAAACAGAGCCGAACATGCAAAACTCGCGGGGGCAAGCTGTGGCAGCCTAAGCCACCATGCAAGAGGTTCGGCGGCCGAATGAACCTTCGGCTGCCGAACCTGAGTTCATCCAGAACTCAGCTTCAACGGCAAACCATCTCCTCCTTCCCTTCAATCTCTCCAAACATGCCTACCTCCTCTACTCCACTCACATATATTCACGTACATGTGCACAGGGGTCCAAAACTATCTCATAACCCCAAACAACAAAACAAACATAACACATAACCATGTATACATGCATAACTCATCAAAACTCCCATTTAAAACCTAAACATGCATACAACTTCCATAAAACCTTCAGGAAAACATAGAAACAGGTTCAAGAGCATTACTTACCTCCTGTAACAAGAAGCTGAACACTCTGAACTAAGGAAAACGGACCAACTCTCCTCAAACTCTCAAACTCGCACAAACGGAGCTTTTTGCTTTCAAACATTCAAAACCTTGTGAACTAACAAAACACTCTGCATGAGCTGCTTAAACGCAGCAAATAAACCAGGGGAGACGTGGCCAACTTCTGGACATGATCTGGTGATCACACCTGTCCAAAACGCTGACTAAGGGATACAAAACTGCTGGCTAAGCAACTCAGCTTCGGCTGCCGAATCGCATGCAAAACCATGCAACATTCGGGGGCCGAACCTGAATTCGGAAGCCGCATCTTGAGCACTTTCGGCGGCCGAACTTATCTTCGGCGGCCGAACTTGGCTCCTCTGCCTTGGTTCATTTCAACTCAAAACTCACTTCCATTACCCATTACCCTTAACACGAATCACACTACGGAGTAAAACATAAATATAGAATTCCGACACCCCGGATTTCACCTGACAACAGGAATTCTGGTGCCGGATTCTAGCCGGGTATTACAATGATGAAAGTTCACAAGTACAAGAACAAAGTGCTGAAGAGAAACAACCAGAAAACTGTTTGTCCAAACAAACGGATCAAACGGAACTTGTTGTTAATTTAGATATCATTAATTGTTTGAGTAAAGATGTTTTTCATGTAAATCAAGATGATATACTAAATGATGATCTTTGCAGGAAAGAGAGCCAGAAACAGCCAGAACTGGAAGAAACTGACTGTTGCATCCAACAGGTAGACTGCAGCCATGCGCAGAATGAACAGGATCAGATCGTACCACTTCAGCTTGGTGCGCAGATCAGCCTTGCACAGACTAAAACCACCACCTTTCAGCTGCCGAACTTCACCACCTTTTGGAAGCCGAACTTCACCACCATTCGGCCGTCAAACCTCTCACTTCAACTTCCAATGCAGAACAGTCCTCTTCCACCTCCCTTTCAGGTAAGTCCTGCACAGAAGGAGCAAACTGAATCCAATTCAGCCATTCCTCCATCGCAGAAAGCCCATGCACACAATGAACAAGTGGAAATCCAAGATCCAAAACCAAAGGAGCATGTAGATCTATGCCTGCCCAAACCGCCGGATAAGGTAGAGTTTGTTTTGCCTGAATTCAGTACTAAATTGCAGCTACCCATGGAGAAATATGAACTGGAGTTCAAAGTGCTGCCCAATCATCTCAAAAATACAAACATAAGGGCAAGAGGCACACCTCATATGAAAGAAGAGATGCTAATCATGTTGCTTCATGAGTACATGAAAGAAATAAGATGGGTTATGACCAAATCAAAAGGCATGCTACACTTTGTACTTAATTCTGTTGGGACTCTTTTCCCTTCCCCAATTACTTGAGCCTTGATCAAGTGGATCGCACCATGCACACCACACCCAGGGGAGTACTCAGTTTCCTTTGTTCTTTTATGTTTCTTATACATTGAGGACAATGCATGATTTAGGTGTGGGGGTGTGGATCTCTGAAATTTTTACTTTTTTTTGCTTTAGACACATTTTTCCTTTCAGTTTGCGTTTTCTTTTCAGTTTTCCTTTCAGTTTGTGTTTGATCATCCACAATCTTCTTTTTGATTTGCTTTACTCAAACTGATGAACTATGTTGGATGAACTTTCTTTCCATGACCCCATTGATGTGATAACTCTTTAAACCTGTGTTGAATCAATTGCAATGAGATGTATTCATGATTGGGAATTGCCTTTGAATTGAATCTTTGAGCTTGCCATGGTGAAAAATATATTGATGACACTCATTTGAGAGAATGAATTGAAATGTGTGTGAATGAACTTAATGTGACTTGTTTTAGCGATTGGTGTTAATTTGCCCAAATCATTGAGAAAAATAAATTCAGAAAAGGCCTAGACTTCATAAGCACAAATTGAAAACTGTTCCAATGGTCAAAAGACTATGAACACAGCTAGTAGCCACTTGGACAGGTGACCAACTAAGTAACTGGGGGTGGGTATCACCAATATGTACCTTCACGTCAAAAGGTTGGTGACTTTTTCAAGCAAGTTTAAAGTGCAAAAAGGATGAATAAAGTACTTCAAGGTAAGGGCAAGTCACTCTGAAAGCTAGAATATGTCTTAATTGAACTAGAACTTGTGCATGTATGATCTCTCTCTTGAGTAAAACCGATCCTAGCCATGGTAAGTAAAGGGAAACAAGGAAAGAGGTAAGTAACCTTGGTGCATATATTCTTTATTACAATGATTCAAAATAGGGGTCTAGAGTAAGAGCTTAAGTGGACATAAAGGATCAAAGTAAAGAGAGTTTGTTCAACTGTGTTTGTTTGCTTGAGGACAAGCAAAAGGTTAGGTGTGGGGATATTTGACAGAGCGTATTTTAGGCCATATTATCATGATCTTAATGATGTTTATTTGCACCTTTTCTGCCTAATTTGGTTGTTTTGTTCATGTTTTGCAGAAACTAGGTGTGAAAAGACAATCTGGAGAAAATGCTCTTAAAACTACCAAAAAGTGCCAAATATGGAAAGTTCCAGAAAAGGAAAGTTTTCATATATGGAAAGTTCCAAATAAGGAAAGTTTTCATATATGGAAAGTGCCAAATAAGGAAAGTGTCAGAAAGCACGGTCAGCAAACTGTCCGAAATTCGAACTGCAGAATCTTTCCTGCCTTATTTAGAACATGTGCCAAGAAAGGAAAGTTTTCAAATAAGGCAAGTTTTCAAAAAAGGAAAGACTTCAAATGAGGAAAGTGCAGAGGCAAAAGCAAATAAGGAAAGCTCAGTTAGAAGATTATTTGAAATACGAATCGCAGATATTTCTTTCCTTGTTCAAAGATGTGCACACACTGCAGCAGTCATATCTTCCAATTTAGGCAGCAAGACCTCATGAAGGCACACTTGCCTCTTCTGCGTTCAGCGTTTAAAATTCAAACGAAGGCTCCACCTAAAAAGGAAAGACTGGACAAATATCTTTCCATCTCTGCACATTAATGACTACGCTCTCCTTCCTCTTCTGCAGTCCATGCGCACACCACCTGCCTTCTGGAGACCAAGGCACGCGTCATTCCTCTTCTGAAAGCCTTGGAACGTGTCTCTTTCCTTCTGAAGCTCCAGCCACGACTCCTTCCTCTTCTGGAAGCATTAATGCATGATTCTTTCCTCCTCTGCAACAATATGGGCAGCCTCTACACTAATTAGGAAGTAAGGTCAGCATCTAAACTTATTTAGGAAGCACAATCTGCGCCTCCTTCCCTTTCTGAGACCAAACCGCGCGCACCAACTTCCTTCCGCAGTGCATTTTCGCGCAGCCTTCCTTCTGAAGCCGAAAAGCGCGATTCTTTCCTTTTCAGACACATCTTGGGCAGAAAATACCTCTTGGGCAGTAAGTATGACCTAGGGCAACACTTTTCAACTATAAAAAGCCACATAAGAAGCCTCTACAGGGTCTTTAAGCTCCCCTGGGGAGACACCTACGAAATTCACATCTCTTCTTCTACCTTTCTTCTTTTCTTTTATTTTTGGTTTTTTGTTTCAGCCATGAGAGGCTGAAACCTTTATTCTAGTTGAAGAACAAGTGAAGCTTTAGTTGTATTGTGGATTGAGAGACTTGGACTACACTGTTTATCTTTTGTTATTCAGTATTCTTGTGATTTCATGCTTAAGGACATTATTATTGCTTTGTTATTTAAGATCTCCATTGATTTTTGTTGCAAAGTGATATATTGTTGGTTTGAATGATTTTAAGTCCGTAATTGCTTGAATTGTTTAAACATAAGAACACTTGGTGCACCACCAAGGAAATTGCATGATCTAGTGTTATCTCCATGCATGTGGGTGACTAGAATTGGTTCTCTCTATATCTTTATACAATTAACTATTGTAAAAGGCCTAAGGCTCAAAGACGTTCTTTGGCAATTGTTAATTAGTAATTAATTGGAGGACTTTCCCTAATTGATTTAATCTTAAAGAGAGACAATGGATGTGAGAAGCTTCTTCAATCTCCATGGCCAATTTATTGAATCAACAAAGGAACATATGAGTCAATGATCAATCCTATCAACTAAAGTGAATCTGAATCTTCAACTAGAGCTTTTATCATTATTGTTTCCTCTTTATTTTTATTTGCTTTATTTATTTGCTTTCATCATTAGATTAATTGAATCAATATCAAAACCCCTTTTTTTACTTTACTTGCACTTTATTTTCATTGTCTATTTATTTTCTGTTTGTTTATTTGGTCTTGACAAGAAAGATGGGTAAGTATCAATTCCCTGTGGATTCGATCCTTTCACCACTATCTACAGTATTTATATTGTTGATAAATGAATTGATTATTTTGACCGGCTTCGACAATAATTTTGATGGAACGGTTGTCGAGGCCGGTCAAAATAATCAATTCAATTGCCAACAATAATAAAACTATAGACAGTGGTGAAAGGATCGTATCCACAGGGAATTGATACTTATTTACCTTCCTTGAGTAGACCAAATTAAAAAGAGCAGAAAAGAAAAGAAAGTGCAAGTGCATGTAAAGTAAAAATGGGGGGTTTTTGAGATTGATTTGATTAAACTAATGTAAAGAGCAATTAAAAAGAAAGCAGTTGGCAAATTAAGGGTAAAACAATGATGGTAAAAACTCTAGTTGAATATTTAGATTCACTTTAGTTGATGGGATTGATCATTGACTCATATGTTCCTTTGTTAATTCAATAAATTGGCCATGGAGATTGAAGAAGCTTCTCACATCCATTGTCTCTCTTCAAGATTAAATCAATTAGGGAAAGTCCTCCAATTAATTACTAATTAACAATTGCCAAAAAACGTCTTTGAGCCTTAGGCCTTTGACAATAGTTAATTGCATAAAGATATAGAGAGAACCAATTCTAGTCACCACATGCATGGAGATAACATTAGATCATGCAATTTCCTTGGTGGTGCACCAAGTGTTCTTATGTTTAAACAATTCAAGCAATTACGGACTTAAAATCATTCAAACCAACAATATATCACTTTGCAACAAAAATCAATGGAGATCTTAAATAACAAAGCAATAATAATGTCCTTAAGCATGAAATCACAAGAAGACTGAATAACAAAAGATAAACATTATAGTCCAAGTCTCTCAATCCACAATACAACTAAAGCTTCACTTGTTCTTCAACTAGAATAAAGGTTTCAGCCTCTCATGGCTGAAACAAAAAACCAAAAATAAAAGAAAAGAAGAAAGGTAGAAGAAGAGATGTGAATTTCGTAGGTGTCTCCCCAGGGGAGCTTAAAGACCCTGTAGAGGCTTCTTATGTGGCTTTTTATAGTTGAAAAGTGTTGCCCTAGGTCATACTTACTGCCCAAGAGGTATTTTCTGCCCAAGAGGTATTTTCTGCCCAAGATGTGTCTGAAAAGGAAAGAATCGCGCTTTTTGGCTTCAGAAGGAAGGCTGCGCGAAAATGCACTGCGGAAGGAAGTTGGTGCGCGCGGTTTGGTCTCAGAAAGGGAAGGAGGCGCAGATTGTGCTTCCTAAATAAGTTTAGATGCTGACCTTACTTCCTAATTAGTGTAGAGGCTGCCCATATTGTTGCAGAGGAGGAAAGAATCATGCATTAATGCTTCCAGAAGAGGAAGGAGTCGTGGCTGGAGCTTCAGAAGGAAAGAGACACGTTCCAAGGCTTTCAGAAGAGGAATGACGCGTGCCTTGGTCTCCAGAAGGCAGGTGGTGTGCGCATGGACTGCAGAAGAGGAAGGAGAGCGTAGTCATTAATGTGCAGAGATGGAAAGATATTTGTCCAGTCTTTCCTTTTTAGGTGGAGCCTTCGTTTGAATTTTAAACGCTGAACGCAGAAGAGGCAAGTGTGCCTTCATGAGGTCTTGCTGCCTAAATTGGAAGATATGACTACTGCAGTGTGTGCACATCTTTGAACAAGGAAAGAAATATCTGCGATTCGTATTTCAAATAATCTTCTAACTAAGCTTTCCTTATTTGCTTTTGCCTCTGCACTTTCCTCATTTGAAGTCTTTCCTTTTTTGAAAACTTGCCTTATTTGAAAACTTTCCTTTCTTGGCACATGTTCTAAATAAGGCAGGAAAGATTCTGCAGTTCGAATTTCGGACAGTTTGCTGACCGTGCTTTCTGACACTTTCCTTATTTGGCACTTTCCATATATGAAAACTTTCCTTATTTGGAACTTTCCATATATGAAAACTTTCCTTTTCTGGAACTTTCCATATTTGGCACTTTTTGGTAGTTTTAAGAGCATTTTCTCCAGATTGTCTTTTCACACCTAGTTTCTGCAAAACATGAACAAAACAACCAAATTAGGCAGAAAAGGTGCAAATAAACATCATTAAGATCATGATAATATGGCCTAAAATACGCTCTGTCAATGGGTCAGAGGTTGTCTTCAGAGGAGACAGGAGGGGTACACCTAGAGATTTGATATCAGCCCTACAAGCTCGTAGGTTGCTCAAGAGGGGTTGTCAGGGTTTTCTAGCTCATGTGAGGGAGCTGGATAGTCATGTCAGAGAGCCCATCTCAGTGCCCGTGGTCAGTGAGTTTTTAGATGTCTTCCCAGACGAGCTGCCAGGTTTACCACCTGCTAGGGAGATAGAGTTTGAAATTGAATTGATGCCTGGAACCAGACCGATCTCTATTCCTCCCTATAGGATGGCACTAGCAGAATTGAAGGAGCTTAAAGAGCAGTTGCAAGAGCTGGTAGATAAGGGCTTCATCCGACCGAGTACCTCACCTTAGGGTGCTCCAGTGCTATTTGTGAAAAAGAAAGATGGATCCCTTAGACTTTGTATCGACTACAGGCAGTTGAACAAAGTCACTACCAAGAATAAGTACCCATTGCCAAGGATCGATGATCTATTCGACCAGCTAGCAGGAGCAGGTTGTTTCTCCAAAATAGATCTGAGATCAGGGTACCATCAGCTGAGGATAAGAGAAGAGGATGTGCCGAAGACGACGTTCAGGACCAGATATGGGCACTATGAGTTTCTTGTGATGCCGTTCGGGTTAACCAATGCCCCTGCAGCATTCATGGATCTCATGAACAGAGTGTTTAGCCAGTACCTGGATCACTTTGTTATTGTCTTCATAGATGATATCTTAGTGTATTCCAGGAATGCAGAGGAGCATGCCCATCATCTGAGGTTGGTTTTGCAGACCTTGAGGGAACACGGCTTGTATGCCAAGTTATCCAAGTGTAAGTTCTGGCTGAGGAGCATTTCATTATTGGGGCATGTGGTGTCAGAAAATGGAATAGAGGTGGACCCCAAGAAAGTGGAAGCTGTAGCTAACAGGCCTAGACCCACTACAGTGATAGAGATCAAAAGCTTCTTGGGTTTGGCAGGTTACTACAGGAGGTTCGTACAGGACTTCTTTAAAATTGCAGCTCCTATGACCAGACTGACTAAGAAGAACCAGAGGTTTGTGTGGACCGACCAGTGTGAGGAGAGCTTTGAGGAGCTAAAGAAGAGGTTGACGTCAGCACCGGTGTTAGCTCTACCAACTAGTAATGAAGACTTCACAGTGTATTGTGATGCGTCCCGTGTGGGACTGGGTTGTGTGCTAATGCAGAATGAAAGGGTGATTGCTTATGCTTCTAGGCAGCTGAAGAAGCACGAGTTGAATTACCCTACACATGACCTAGAGATGGCAGCTATCATCTTTGCACTCAAGATGTGGAGGCATTACCTTTATGGGGTAAAATGTGAGATCTTCACAGATCATAAGAGCCTGCAGTACATCCTGAGTCAGAGAGAGTTGAACCTGAGGCAGAGAAGATGGGTGGAACTGCTTAGTGACTATGATTGCAAGATCCAGTACCATCCGGGTAAGGCGAATGTTGTGGCAGACGCCTTATACCGGAAATCACTTGGCAGTTTGTCCCATATTTCAGCAGAGAGAAGACCAGTGGTGAGGCAGTTCTTCTAGCTCATTAATGAAGGTTTGCAGTTGGAGTTGTCTGGTACAGGCGCTTTGATTGCCCAGATGAGAGTGGCACCCGTGTTTCTGGAGCAGGTGGCTAAGAAACAACATGAGGACCTAGAGTTAGTAAAGATTGCCAGGACTGTTCAGTCAGGCAAGAATGAAGAGTTCAGATTTGACAACAAGGGTATCCTCCGCTATGGGAATAGATTGTGTGTACCAGATGATGTAGGTCTGAAAGGAGACATTATGAGGGAAGCTCATAATGCCAGGTACAGTGTTCACCCTGGAGCCACCAAAATGTATCAAGATCTGAAGAAAGTTTATTGGTGGCCAGCTATGAAGAGAGAAATGGCACAGTTCGTGTCAGCCTGCGAAGTATGTCAGAGGGTGAAGCTGGAACATCAGAAGCCGGCTGGAATGCTTAACCCACTACCTATTCCAGAGTGGAAATGGGAGAATATAGCTATGGACTTCGTAGTGGGGTTACCCGCAACGTCCAACAGATTGAACTCCATATGGGTGATTGTGGACAGACTGACCAAATCTGCTCACTTCATCCCTGTCAGGAGTGGCTATTCTGTGGACAAGTTGGCGCAGGTGTATGTTGATGAGGTTGTCAGGTTGCATGGGGTTCCTATTTCAATAGTGTCCGATAGAGGGCCCCAGTTCACCTCCAGGTTTTGGCGGAGTCTGCAGAACGCCATGGGTACCAGGTTGGACTTCAACACTGCTTTCCATCCTCAGACGGACGGACAGTCAGAGAGGACCATCCAGACAATAGAGGATATGCTCAGAATGTGTGTCCTAGATTTTGGCGGTTCTTGGAGGCAGCATCTACCTTTGGTGGAGTTTGCTTACAATAACAGTCATCATGCTAGCATAGGGATGGCTCCATATGAAGCTTTGTATGGAAGGAAGTGCAGGTCGCCTGTTTGCTGGGAGGAAGTTGGAGAAAGGGCCTTGGCAGGGCCTGAGCTTGTAGAGATCACCAGCAAAGTGGTGCCCATAATCAGAGAAAGGATCAAGACTGCTGCAAGCAGGCAAAAGAGTTATGCAGATGTCCGCAGAAGGCAAGTGGAGTTTCAGGAGGGGGATTTGGTATTGCTCAGAGTGTCTCCAATGAAAGGGGTGATTCGGTTCGAGAAGAAAGGTAAGCTAGCTCCATGGTACATCGGACCCTTTGAAATCTTGCAGAAGGTCGGGAATGTATCATATAAGCTGGATTTACCTACTTCAATGGAGAGAATCCATCTGGTTTTCCATGTTTCCATGTTAAGAAAGTTCGTGTCAGATCCGGGCAAGGTTCTTAGTGAGCCTAATGTGGAGATCCAAGAAGATCTCACCTATGTTGAGCAGTCAGTACGGATCTTAGACACCCAGATTAGAAAGTTGAGAAACAAGGAGATCCCGATGGTGAAAGTCCTTTGGAATCACCACAACATCGAAGAGTGTACCTGGGAGACACGGGAGTCCAAGCTCCAGCAATATCCTCATCTCTTCTAAGGTGAGTGTTATGTGTTTTTGTTGTGTGTCTGGTATGTATGTTCATGTTTTATGCTATGCCATGTTTGTTTGGTGAACATTCGGGGACGAATGTTCTTAAGGGGGAAGAATGTAATACCCGGCTAGATTCCGGTATCGGAATTCCTACCGTCCGGTGGGATCTCGGATGTCAGAGACCTCTAGAAGGGTAAAATCATGTTTTCATAAAATGTTTTAATGTATTTTATGGTTTAAGTAAGAAAGGAATTGAGTTTTAAATGAAAAAGACTATGGAGGCATTTTTAGGTTCGGCCGCCGAACCTCAAGTTCGGCCGCCGAACATTGGATAGTTTAGGGGGCCAAGTTAGGCTTCCGAAAGTAGCAAAGGTGCGGCCGCCGAACCTCATGTTCGGCCGCCGAACTTGCATGAGTTTTGGAGGCACTTTAGGCTGCCAAAGGGTGGTCTGGCTAGCCCCTATATAAGGGCTCCATGGTCGAAACGGGCGAGCTTTCTCCCCCTTTTCGGCCAACGGTGAGTCCATGCTCTCCCATGGATGATTTTTGATGTTTTTCCTTCAATCTTTCGAGTTTTAACAAGTTTTATCTTGGTTTGAAGATTTTTGAGCAAAAGAAGTGAAGTTGGTGACTTGAAGACCAAAGGAGCGAGATCTCCCTCATCTCCGAGTTGGATCATCTTCCCTCTCGATCTTCAAGAGGTAAGAGTAGCTCCACACTTCTTTTCATGTTTTAGTTGAGTTTCATGAAGTTTCTTGGGGTAGAAATGCATGTGTAGGTTTATGTTGAGTTTTGGGTTTATGTTGGGTGTATGGACAATGTGGGTTGTATGTGTATGTTTGATGTGTTTTGGTTGGGGTTTAAGTTAGTTTGAGACCCCTATGTGCTTGTTTGCTTGAGTTTGCATGTTGTAGAATAGGTAAATGCATGATTGAATGGATTGGGAGGCTTTTGTGCATTGTGGAGGCTGAGTTCTGCCCTTTAGAAGAACTCAGGTTCAGCAGCCGAAGGGACTTTCGGCCGCCGAACCTACCTGTGGAGGCCAACCTTTGGCTGCCGAACCCTGCCCTCGAAAGTGGACTTTCGGCTCTGGAAGGGAGATTCGGCCGCCGAAGGTGCCGCCGAACATGCATGAGTTTCGTCTCTAGAGGGAACCTTCGGCCGCCGAAAGTGCCGCCGAAGGTGCATGACTTTTGGCTCTGGAGGGACTTTCGGCCGCCGAACCTGCCGCCGAAAGTGCCCTGTTCAGCCCTCCTTTGCATGATTTCTATGATTGTTTTAAGGTGTTTTAGGGGGTTTGTGGGGAGTATTTTAGAGTCATGTTCTTGTATGTTTGGTCCCTCATTTGAGTCCACCTGTATAGGTTCGGACCCGAGGAACCGAGGACCTCCGCAGTGAGATAGCTGCTCCCGAGTCTTTTTAGAGCTAGCCTGAGGTGAGTAGAATGAATCCTTATGTTTCAAAGATAAATTGATTTTGAGCATGTTCATGCATCATAAATGCCATGTGATATGTATTAGGTTGTTCGCAGTGAGTCAGCTGCTTCAGTGTCTTGTCAGAGCTAGCCTAAGGGGAGTGGAATAACTCTTTATGCTTTAAAGTAAATAAATCAGTTCTTAGCATGATTCACGCATCATGAATGCCATGAGATATATTAGGGTGCTTGCATTAGAATTCACGAATATGTTGCATTGCATAATATGTTGATGATGTGGATGAATGTTGGATGATCCTTTGGCCCTCACTATGATATGATATGTTATGAGATGGTAATGATACGGTGAAAGACCAGTGAGGCCCATTCTATGCCCCTGGCACTATGTAAGAGAAAGACCAGTGAGGCCCATTCTATGCCCCTGACATTAATGGAATGTTATGTTATGTTATGCTATGTAAGAGAAAGACCAGTGAGGCCCATTCTACGCCCCTGGCACTATTGGAATGTGTAGAGGGCTATAGGTGACAAATTCATCCTTGATGTGATTTGTTTGTGATGTGATGCATTCCATGATATCATATGTTTTAAATATAATGTTTTATTATTCTGCTCACTGGGCTCTAGTAGCTCACCCCACTCCCTTAATCCCCCAGGTTTGCAGGTACGGGATAGACCAGGAGGTCAGCTAGAGTAAAGTCATGGTTATGTAATAGCTAGTGGTGGACATGATAAATATTGAAATGTATTGAATAGTATTAAACAATTATGTAATGTAATGGTGTTATTGAGGATAGAATTGTGCTTGACCCTAGTATGTTGTTAATCCCTTTTGAGTACATGATTTTAATGATGTTTATGTAAACCAAACTTAATAAATGTTATGTTACCCCATTGGAGCATTGTTGAGGACTCCAGTGTGGGGTTGATGATTATGTATATGAATAGTGCATGCACAGGTTGAGTTTGGTAAATGAATGAGAGAATTCAAATTTTTATATAATTGTTGATCATGTATGGGATTAAACAGGTTTATAGGAGGTAAGTCAGGCTTGCTACGGGTCTCGGTTGCCTTATGCCGATCTGGATCCTAGCACCGGTAGCGGTCCGGTTTCCGGGTCATTACACTGTTGGCTTCTGATAAGGATTAGTTCTGCCTCCTTTGTCTGCTGTAGTGGTGATTGCTTTTCCCTTACTGTCTCTCCTTTCTTCCATAGTATTATGAGGATTGCCAGAATTTACAACCTTAGAAGGCTTCCCGCTATAATTACCTCTATTCTGTTGCATCCCTGTCGAATCAGAATTTCTGTAATTAAAATTTCAGTTATACTGCTGTCATGGCTGCCAATCAACACGCTCTTCTGCCCTTTTGGCCATCTCAATGGCGACTGCCAAAATGAAAATCGCAGCTACTCCTGTCATACAGCGAATTTCGTGATTCAGGCTCCTCTGATAATGAGCAACCTACTGGGCTTTATTCTCACAGTTTTCACACCTCGTTTGCAACCTCAAAAACTCCTCAGTATATTCATCCACCCTTCGATTCCCTTGTACACAGTAATGATACCGGTTATACAAAACCTGAGCATGATCACTAGCCAAGAACTGCTATTCAATCATCTGCTTCATCAACACCCAGTTTCGTCTGGGTTCCAGCCTCCTCCGATAGCGTTCATTTTGAACCGAGTTCCACCAGGCTGCTGCACCCCCTTAACTTATAGGCCACAATTGGAACCTTGCGATCCTCTTCCACGTTCATAATTTAGAAGAAACGTTCAACCTTTGTTAGCCAATCAAGGACAGATTGCACGTCCAATGAACCAGAAAAGTTTTGAAAGTCTATATTGATCTTATAACTTTTTGATAATTCTGTTGGGGATTTACAGCCACAGGATTTGCACTTCTAAAAAGTCAAAAAATAATCATTAATTTAACTTTTTAACCGCGAGATGTAAACGTTATTTAGTATAGAACAATAATTAATTTATAGCTATTTTATGAATAAAAATTAAATTAAAAATTATATATATAATTTTATTTTTTTATATGAAAGTTAATCTTATTTTTCTTATTTCAATTTATGTTTTTCACTACTTTAATCTTGATGTTTTTTATATGAATCAAATTGCAATGCATATAAACAATAATATCAATTTCATATAATTATGTTATCTTATATCATAAAATACTGCCAGTAATATTTAGTCCCATTGATCATTTATATTATTTTATTCATTAAAACATACTTTTTTTCTCAATAGCATGTTAATCATTAATAACAATTTTATTATTACTAGCAAGTTTATGTTAATAAAAATGAATATTTAGTGAACGTTGCCATGCATATCTAATATTTCATATTTATTTTTATTTAAAAATAATATATTTATAATATAGTGTTAAAAAATAAAAAATTAATTCTAAAAAGAATTTTTAAAATCTAACATAATAAACTTAAATATTTTCAATCAACTATAGTTATAACAACAAAAATTAAAATATGAAATGTTTAGGATAAATTACAAGTATAGCCTTTGAGAAACTATAGCCTTAATTTCTATATTTTTAAAATTAAATAATTTAATTACTCACTTTTAGTATATACACAAATTAGTGTTTCTATCCATTTTTTTATCTAAATTTTATTACATTTAATAAAAAATACTGCATTATTCTTTACAATATTTTATATATGAGATTTATAAGTTTTTTAGATTTTATTCTTTTAACAAATTAAAATAGCCTCCAATTTAAATTTATTATTAAAAATAAATATATTTCGTATATTTTGATGATAAATATTTGATAATAATATTTATATTATTTAATAATGCTTAATATTTTATAAGCTGAGAAAATGACTAGTTATTAAAGTGTGAATTTCTATATAGTTATAAGAAATTATATTCCCAACATATGTGATAGGGTATTTTATAATTTTTTTTAATTTTTTTTAACTTGATAAAATATGATAAATTACTATTTAGACTCTGTCAGGAGTTTTAACCAATATCGTTTAGCTAAGACGATAAAAGAGAAAGATAGACTAGAAACCAAAAAATCTTATTGAAATTCTTTAAAGATTGAAAAGTGAGTCTCTAATAGTCAAGGAAGGCTATTTATAATAGAAAGAAAATTTTAGTATGCAAAATTACAAAAATATCTAAAAAATAATTAAAATGTAAAATTGAACCCCTAAACGAAGGAATTTCCTTTTCGAAATTTTCTTTTCGAAAATCTATCATGGGTCTCTATCGGACGTCGGCAACAAAAGTTAGAAAACATCCACATGCCGCTTTGCCAAGTTGCTCGCTACAATACTGTTATGAGAACCTATAGGAAGGGCAATAAGATCAACTGTATGCGCTGGGACTTTCCTATACACAACTGCAAACAGTGATATCTTTGTGGAGCTGTGGACAGTACAATTGTAAGCAAATTCTACTTGGGCAAGAGCAAGATCTCAAGCAGTTTTCTTGTTACTGCAGATGCAGCGCAGAAGATTGCCAAGCGTGCGGTTCACCACTTCGATTTGTCCATTAGTTTGAGAATGGGCAGCACTGTTGTATTGAAGTTCAGTTTCAAAATATTTTCATAAAGTCATCCAGAAGTGAGCTAGAAACTTCACATCTCTGTTAGAAGTAATGGTCTTGGGGACGCCATGTAAGCGAACAATCTCCTAGAAAAATAGTTTTGCCACATGAGAAGCATCATTAGTTTTCTTGTAAGGAATGAAACGTGCCATTTTGGAGAACCTGTCAACAACAACAAAAATGAAATCAGATCCATGTTGAGTAAATGGAAGACCAAGAACAAAATCCATAGACAAGTCCTCCCAAGGATATGCTGGAATAGGCAGTGGAGTGTATAAATCCGTATTCTGCGAATATCCCTTCTGAGTTTGACAAACTGGGCACTTCTGGACCATCTGACCTGTATCTCTTTTTCATTGTACCCAGTAAAAATGCTCATCCAATCCTGCAACAGTCTTATCACGCCTCAAATGACCACTCAAACCTCCTCCAAGGACCTCCCAAATCAGTTTTTCCTGCAAAGAAGATCGAGGAATGCATAACTTGTTCTCCTTAAATAGAAAGCCATCATATATCAAGAACCCATCAGCAGGCTGGTGAGTCTGGACTCTAGCCCATATATCAGCAAAGTCATCATCTGTAGCATACAAAACCTTCAGAAATTCAAAATCTACAACCTCTTGATTAACTATAATCAATAGTGCAGTCGTCCTACTCAAAGCATCTGCCACCTTATTATTATGGCCAGCCTTATATTTTATGACATAATGAAAGGCTCCAAAATAAGCTGCCCATCGAGCATAGCATCTTATTCTTTTTCTTTTGGGTTTTAAAATGGATCAAAGATTGATAATCTGTGTGAATAATAAACTCTCACCCCATCAGATACTGCTCTCAAGTTTTAAAAGCTCGGAATACTGCATATAACTCCTGCTCATAAGTGGACCACTTCTTTCTAGCTTTAAATTTCTCACTAAAGAAAGCAATAGGCCTTTTAGACTGCGATAACACTCCCCCAATCCCAATTCCACAAGCATCACATTCAACCTCAAACAATTTATCAAAATCGGGTAGAGCAAGAATATGGGCAGAAGTAAGCTTATCTTTAATCTCTTCAAAGCTCTTGTTGGCAGTGTCAATCCAACCAAATTTTTGTACTCTTTCTTTCTTCAAGCAATATGCGATAGGGGCAATGATGCTGCTAAAATTTCTGATAAACCGTCGATAGAAAGTAGTAAAGCCACGAAAGCTGCGAACTTCAGAAATAGTTTTGCAGATTGGCCAATTCTGTATTGCCTCTACCTTCTTCTCATCAACATGTGTCCCTTCTGCACTAACAACGAATTTCAGAAACAGAATGCGCTCCGTCATATAAATGCACTTTTTTAAGATTAGTAACCAGCTGACTCGCGGTTGTCGAAGCCGGTCAAAAATAACCTTCTTGGTTATCAACAATTTACAACTGCAGATAGTGGTGAAGTATCGAATCCACAGAGAATTGATTACCTATTTATTTTTCTCAACAAGACCAATAAAATAAACTGAAACAGTGAGATAAACCAAAAATGAGATGAACTGAAAGCGGAATAAAAATAAATTGCAGTAAAAGTAAAATGGGGGGTTTGAGATTGATTTGATTAACAAACTACTAAAAGCAATTAAAATAAGCGAATAATAAAATAAAAGAGAAATAAATAATAAGAAATCTCTAGTTGAAGTATTGGATCCACTTTAGTCATTGGGATTGATTACAGACAGTTTGTTCTTTTGGGTTGATTCAATAGATTAGTTATGGGGATGGAAGACGCTTCTCACCACCATTATCTCTCCTTATGATTAAACCAATTAGGGAACGTCATTTAATTAATTACTAATTAACAAATTGCCAAGGAACGTCCTTGGGTCTTAGGCATCAAAACAATTGTCAATTGCATTAAGAAATAGAGAGATCCAATCCTAGCTACCCAAATGTATGGAGATAACGCTAGATCAAACAATTTCCTTGGATTTTATCCCAAGTGTTCTCATGTAAGAATAACCCAAACAATTACGGACTTAAATTATTCAAACTAACAAATAATTATTTTGCAATAAAAAATCAACGTAGATTTCAATAACAAAATAATATGAGAATTAAATATGAAATTGCATGAATATTGAATTCCCAAAATTAAACAATATTTGATCAAGTCTCACAACCCATTAAACAACTAAAGTTTCAACCAATATTCAACTAGATGAAAAAAATCAGCCACTCATTGGCTGAATTAAAAATAAAAAAATAAAAAAAAGAAAGAAAGAAGAACCAAAGAGAGCTGCGCCGAACTTGCGGAATTGCCGAGAGAAAATTATCCTTCAATTGTTCACTGAAGAGCCCTTTTTATAAGTGCAGAGGTGCGCTCTATTTTGGAATTTCTAGCCACGTGTGGGAGTGGTCCACGTGAGGCGCTGGAGTGCTTCGGGAATGGGCCATGTGTGCGGTGAGCGGTCCACGTGAAGTGGGTTTTGCAGAAATGGGCTGTCCGTGCGCTGGGAAGGGTGAAGTGGAGTGTGGGCCCTGCGCAGAAATGGGACGCGCACTTGCTTCCGTGAATTCATGAGGAGCTTTTGCGGGGCCCACGTGAAGTGCTTTAATGCTGGTCTTGATCCACTGGGGGGAAATGGCGTTGAAGCGGTGACCATGTGCAGGAACGGAGTGGGTCCATGTGCTTGGCTTGGTTTGGTGGGCCCATGTGCGTGAGTGGGTTGTGATGTGCGTGAATTGAGCCTTGCTTTGGTCCATTTGCAAGGGGAGCTTGCATGGGCTGAGGCGTGAGTGTTGAGGCGGGCCCACGTGCATGTGTTTGAATGTACGGGAATGTGGAGTGCGGGTTCATGCTGCGTGAATGGGCTGTGTGCGGGAATTTTGCAGGAGTGGGCCATTCAATTGTGGATCCATGTGCGGGCTTGCTCTCTTTAGCTCCAAACAAGGCAGTTTTAGGGGGATTTTCTCCAAAATGTCATTTTACACCATTTTCTGCAAAATAATATTAAAAGCACTAAATTAAGCAGAAATCATGTAAATATTTATCAATAATATTAATATAAAATGGACTAAATTATGCTCTATCAAATACCCCCACACTTACCCTTTTGCTTGTCCTCAAGCAAATAAACATAGTCAAACAAGCTTTCTCACTCTAGATCCTTATTTCCACTTAAGCTCTTACTCTAGACACCTATTTTGAATCATTGCAGTGAAGAATATATGCATGATGATTACTCACTCCCTTTCCTTGTTTCCCTTTGCTTACCATGGCTAGGATCTATTTTCCTCAAGAGAGACCATACATGCACATTATTTGTTAAGACTTTTTCTAGCCCTTGGAGTGACTTGCCCTTACCTTGAAGTGCTTTATTCAGCTTTTTGCACTTTTAATTTTGCTTGAACAAGTCACCAACCTTTTGACGTGAAGGTACATATTTGTGATACCCACCCCCAGTTACTCAGTTGGTTACCTTTCCAAGTGGCTACTAGCTCTGTTCATAATCTTTTGACCATTGGAACAATCTTAGATTTGTGATTTTGAGGTCTTTGCCTTTGCTGAATTTTCTTTCTCTCAATGATTTGGGCAAATCAACACCAATTGCTAAATCAAGTCATATTAAGTTCATTCACACAATTTTTTTTTTTAATTTATTCTCATAAATTGAGGGTCATCAATATATTTTTCACCATTGGCAAGCT